>NC_091632.1:37766635-38391635 GCF_027580195.1 Bos mutus | reverse complement strand
ACCCATACACAGAGAGAAGAACATACACAGAGAGAAGATGCCATCTATAAAGCAATGAGAGATGGCTAGGAGAAACCAACCTTCCTGACACCTTGACCTCAGACTTCCAGCCCTCATTGGTTGGTTGGTTGGTTTAGTCGCTAAGTCATGTCTGACTCTCTGTGACACCATGGACTATAGTTCATCTGTCCATTGGATTTCCCAGGCTAGAATACTGGAATGGGTTGCCATTTCCTTCTCCAGGGGATCTTCCTGACGCAGGGATCAAAACTGCATCTTCTGCTTGGCAGGCAGATTCTTTAGCCCTGAGCCACCTGGGAAGCCCCTCCATCCCCTATAGAAAACAGTAATTTTTTTAAGCCACTCAGTCTTCGTACTTTGTTACAGTGACCTGAGCAAATGAATATACCATCAAAACAATAAAGATAATGAACATGCCTATGACCCTAAACATTTCCTTGTGTTGATTTAAAATCCTTTCCTTTTGCCCCGCCCATGTTCCCCTCCCTTAACTTTTCCTGGTCACCACTGGTCTGTTTTCTGTTACTGTAGATCAGTGTGCATTGTATAGAAGTGGAATCATAGTGTACCCACTCTCTTTTTGCAGGGCCAGTGGTGGTCTAGATTCTTTCATTCAGTATAATTATTTTGAGATTCATTCATGTTGTCACACATAGCAATAGTTCACTCCTTTACTGGAGGATAATTGCTTTACAATGTTGTGTTAGTTTCTGCTGTACAATGAAGTGAATCAGCTCTCTATACACACATATCCCCTCCCTCTTGGAGCTCCCTCTGACCTCCCCATCCCACCCATCTAGCTCATCACAGAGCACCACGCTGAGCTCCTGTGCTGTACTGCAGGTTCCCACGAGCATTCATTTTATGAAGAAAGTGTGGAGATAAGGGAATCTTCTTGTACTGTTGGTGGGAATGTAAATTGATACAATATGGAGAAAAGTATGGAGATTCCTTAAAAAACTAAAAATAGGGCTACCATGTGACCCAGAAATTCCACCACTGGGCATATGCCTTAAGAAAAATCATAATTCAAAAAGACGCATGTACCCCAATATTCATACAGCACTATTTACAATATCCAGGACATGGAAGCAATCTAAGTGTCGTTATTCCTTTTTAAAATTACTAAGTAGTATTCCACGAAACATTTATCCATTCACCTTTGGTGGACTGTTGGGTTGTTTCCAGTTTTTTGACTAACATAAATAAAACTCCTAGGAATATTTGTATACAAATCTTTGTATGAACATATGCATTCTTTCCTCTTAGATAAATGAAAATCCCTAGATGTGGAATGTCTAAATCGCATGGCTTAACTCTTTAAGTGAAGTGAAAGTCAGTCATTTCTGACTCTGTGCTACTCCATGGACCATAGTCCATGGAATTCTTCGGGCCAGAATACTGGAGTAGGCAGCTTTTCCCTTCTGCAGGAGATCTTCCCAACCCAGAAATTGAACCCAGGTCTCTTGCATTGAGGGCAGATTCTTTACCAGCTGAACCACAAGGGAAGCCCAAGAATACTGAAGTGGGTAGCCTATCCCTTCTCCAGTGGATCTTCCTGACCCAGGAATCAAACCGCCTTGCAGGTGGATTCTTTACCAACTGAGCTATCAGGGGAGCCCTAAAAGTGAAAGTGAAAGTTGCTCAGTCATTTCCAACTCTTTGCAACCCTGTGGACTATACAGTCCATGGAATTCTCCAGGCCAAAATACTGGAGTGGGTAGACTTTCCCTTCTCCAGGGGATCTTCCCAAACCAGGGATAGAACCCAGGTCTCCCACATTGCAGGCAGAGTCTTTACCAGCTGAACCACAAGGGAAGCCCTAACTTTTTAAAGAAATTCCATGATGCTTTCCAAAATAATTGTACCATTTTACATTCCCATTAGCAGTGCATGAGAGATCCCAGTACTTCCACATACTCATGAGTGCTTGCTGTGGTAAGCCTTTTTAATTTTAAACATTCTGATAGATGTGTAGTGGGATCTTATTGTGATTTTAATCTGCATTTCCCTAATGACTTGTGATATTGAGCATCTTTACATAATCATTTGCCATCTGGACATCATCTTCAGTGAAGTATCTATTCAAATATTTTTCCATTAAAAGAAATTGGGTCATTTAAAAACTACACTCTATATATTCTGGATACAAGGTCTTTATCAGATATACTTTGCAGTTACTGTTTTCTCAATCTGTAGCTGTCTCTTCATTTCATTAATAGTGTCTTTCAAAGAGCAGAAGTTGTACATTTTGATGAGCTCCTATTAATTAGTTTACTCTTGAGTGAGATCATGACTTTGGTTTCATATTAAAACACTTTGTCCACCCCAAGGTCACAAAAATTTTATGCTAGAAGTTTTGTAGTTTTATACTTTTAGGTGCTATGGTTAGAATGCTGATTCATTTTGAATCAATCTTTGCATATGGTACAGGTTTGAATCAGTTGCTTTTTTTTTTGCATATCAGTAACTGTCATAGCATATTGAGTGCAGCACTTTCACAACATCTTTTAGGATTTGAAATAGCTCAACTGGAATTCCATCACCTCCATTAGCTTTGTTAATAGTGATGCTTCCTAAGACCCACTTGACTTCACATTCCAGGATGTCTGGTTCTAAGTGAGCGATCACACCATCATGGTTATCTTGGTCATGAAGATCTTTTTTGTATAGTTCTTCTGTGTATTCTTGACACCTCTTCTTAATATCTTCTGCTTCTGTTAGGTCCATACCATTTCTGTTCCTTATTGTGCTCATCATTGCATGAAATGTTCTCTTGGTATCTCTAATTTTCTTGAAGAGATCTCTAGTCTTTCCCATTCTTTTGGTTTCCTCTATTTCTTTGCATTGATCTGCGAGGAAGGCTTTCTTATCTCTTCTTGCTATTTTTTGGAGCTCTGCATTCAAATGGGTAAATCTTTCCTTTTCTCCTTTGCCTTTGGCTTATCTTCTTTTCTTAGCTATTTGTAAGGCCTCCTCAGACAATCATTTTGCCTTTTTGCATTTCTTTTTCTTGGGGATGGTCTTAATCACTGCCTCCTGTACAGTGTCACGAACCTCCATCCATAGTTCTTCAGGTACTCTGTCTCAAAAAGCAAGAGACTCCCAGATAAACGTCTACTGTTGGTTTATTGACTACGCCAAAGCCTTTGACTGTGTGGATCACAACAAACTGTGGAAAACTCTTAAAGTGATGGGAATACCAGATCACCTGACCTGCCTCCTGAGAAATCTGTAAGCAGGTCAAGAAGCAACAGTTAGAACTGGACATGGAACAACAGACTGGTTCCAAATCAGGAAAGGAATGCGTCAAGGCTGTATGTTGTTACCCTGCTTATTTAATTTATATGTGAAATGCCAGGCTGGATGAAGCACAAGCTGGAATCAAGATTGCAGGGAGAAATAGCAATAACCTCAGATACGCAGATGACACCACCCTTATGGCAGAAAGGGAAGAGGAACTAAAGAGCCTCTTGATGAAAGTGAAAGAGGAGAGTTAAAAAACTGGCTTAAAACTCAACATTCATAAAACTAAGATCATGGCACCCAGTCCCATCACTTGATGGCAAATAGATGGGGAAACAATGGAAACAGTGAGAGACTTTTTTAGGCTCCAAAATCACTGTGGGATTGCAGCCATGAAATTAAAAGATGCTTGCTCCTTGGAAGAAAAGCTATGACCAACCTAGACAGTATATTAAAAATCAGAGACATTACTTTACCAACAAAGATCCATCTAGTAAAAGCTATGGTTTTTCCAGTAATCATGTATGGATGTGAGAGTTGTACTATAAAGAAAGCTGAGTGTCAAAGAATTGATGCTTTTGAACTACGGTGTTGGAGAAGACTCTTGAGAGTCCCTTGGACTGCAAGGAGATCCAACCTTGCAGCCTTTAGTCAACCCTAAAGGCAATCAACACTGAATATTCATTGGAAGGACTGATGCTGAAGCTGAAACTCCAATTTGGCCACCTGATGCAAAGAACTGACTCATTGGAAAAGTCCCCGATGCTGGGAAAGAATGAAGGCAGGAGGAGAAGGGGATGAAAGAGGATGAGATGGTTGGATGGCATCACTGATGTGATGGACATGAGTTTGAGTAGGCTCTGGGAATTGGTGACGGACAGGGAAGCCTGACATGCTGCAGTCCATGGGGTCACAAAGAGTTGGACACGACTGAGTGACTGAACTCAACTAAACTGTTATAGCAATATTTATTGAAAAGATTTTCCTCTCTCCTTTCAACTGCTTTTGCATCTTTGTAAAAATATCAGTTACCCACATATATGGGGTTTAGTTCTGGGCTCTCTATTTTATTCCATTGATCTTTTTGTTGATATTGATGCCCAAACTACACTGTCTTTTTCATACTGTTCATGGGGTTCTCAAGGCAAGAATGCTGGAGTGGCTTGCCATTGCCTTCTACAAATAGCTAAGAAAAGAAGAGAAGTGAAAGGTAAAGGGAAAAGGGAGAGTTATACCCAACTGACTACAGAGTTCCAGAGAATAGCAAGGGAGGATAAGAAAACCTTTTAAAGAGAACAATGCAAAGAAATAGAAGAAAACAATAGGACGGGAAAGACTAGAGATCTTTTCAAGAAAATTAGAGATACCAAGGGAATATTGCATGCAAAGATGGGCACAATAAAGGACAGAAATGGCGAGGAGCTAACAGAAACAGAAGAGATTAAGAAGAGGTGGCAAGAATACATAGAAGAACTATACGAAAAATATCTTAATGACCTAGATAATCACAATGGTGTGGGCACTCATCTAGAGCCAGACATTCTGGAGTAAGAAGTGGGCCTTAGAAAGCCTTACTATGAACAAAGCTAGTGGGGATGATGGAAGTCCAATTGAGCCATCAAAATCTAAAAGGTGATGCTGGTAAAGTGCTGTACTCAATACAACAGCAACTTTTGGAAACTCAGCAATGGCCACGACTTGAAAAGGTCAGTTTTTATTTCAATCCCAAAGAAGGGCAATGCCAAAGAATGTTCAAACTACTGCACAATTATGCTCATTTCACATGTTTACAAGGTAAAGCTCAAAATCCTTCAAGCTAGGCTTCAACAGTGTGTGAACCGAGAACTTCCAGATATTCAAGCTGGATTTAGAAAAGGCAGAGGAACCAGAGATCAAATTGCCAATATCCATGGGATCTTAGACAAAGCAAAGGAATTCCCCCCAAAATCTATTTCTGTTTTAACGACTATGCTAAAGCCTTTGAATGTATGGATCACAACAAACTGTGGAAATTTCCTCAAGAGGTGGGAATACCAGACCACTTAACCTGCCTCCAGAGAAACCTATATGCTGGTTGAGAAGCAACAGTTAGAACCACACATGGAACAACAGACTGGTTCCAAACAGAGAAAGGAGTACATTGAGGCTGTATATTGTCACCCTGTTTATTTAACTTATATGCAGAGTATATCACGTGTAATGCTGGGCTGGATGAAGCACAAGCTGGAATCAAAACTTTTTGAGAGAAATATCAACAACCTCAGATGCAGATGGTACCACTCTAACAGCAGTAGTGAAGAGGAACTAAAGAGCTTCTTGATAAAGGTAAAAGAAGACAGTGAAAAAGCTGGCTTAAAGCTCAACATTCAAAAAACTAAGAATATAATATTCTGTCCCATCACTTCATGGCAAATAGATGGGGAAAAAGTGGAAACAGTGACAGATTTTATTTTCTTGAGCTCCAAAATCACTGTGAACTGTGGCTTCAGCCACAAAATTAAAAGGCTCTTTCTCCTTGGAAGAAAAGCTGTGACAAACCTAGACAGCATATTAAGAAACAGGGATGTCACTTTGCCAGCAGAGATATGTATAGTCAAAGCTCTGGTTTTTCCAGTAGTCATGTACAATGTGAGAGTTGGAACATAAAGAAGACTGACCACCAAAGAATTAATGCTTTGAAATTATGGTGCTGGAGAAGCCTCTTGAGAATCCTTTGGACAGCAAGGAGATCAAATAAGTCAATCCTAAAGGAAATCAAGCCTGAATATTCATTGGAAGGACTGATGCTGAAGCTGAAGCTCCAATACTTGGCCACCTGATGCAAAGAGCCGACTCACTGGAAAAAACCCTAGTGTTGAGGGCAGGAGGAGAAGGGGGCAACAGTGAAGGAGTTGGTTGGATATCATCATCAACTCAATGGACATGAGTTTGAGCAAACTCCGGGAGAGAGTGATAAACAGGGAAGTCTGGTGTGCTGCAGTCCATGAAGTTGCAGAGAGTTGGATAAGACTGAGCAACTGAACTGAGGGCCTTTGTATACTTTTCTATATGAATTTTAAAATCAGTTCATCAATTTGTAACAAAAAACTTGTTTTTTTATAATGAGGTCACATTAAACCTATAGATTCAATTGAAAAAAAATGTCAGCTTAACTATGATGAGTATTATGACTCTGCACCACATATTTTCCCACTTGTTTAGATCTTCTTTAATTTCTCACAGCAATGTGTTAGTTTTCAGGGTACATATTTTTCACACTTTTATCAGATTTATTCCTATTTGATTTTGATATTAAGCTAATAATATTCTTTTAAATTTCAATTTCTGATTGTTTAATGTGAATATATAGTAGTACAATTAACTTTCATATGCTGATTTTGGGTCTTGCAGCCTTGCTAAACTCATTTATTCATCTGTAGGATCTGTGGTGATGTCACCTCTCTCATTCCTGATATTGGTAACTTGTGTCTTCCATCTTGTTTATTGGTCAGCTAGAGGCTGACCAATTTTATCAGTTTTCTATAGGACTTCCCTGGTGGTTCAAACAGTAAAGAATCTGCCTGCAATGCAGAAGACCCAGGTTCTATTGCTGGGTCTGGAAGATCCCCTGGAGAAGGAAATGGTAACCCACTCCAATATTCTTGCCCAGAGAATCCCATGGACAGAAGAGCCGGCTGGGCTACAGTCCATAGGGTCACAAAGAGTCAAACTTGACTGAGTGACTAACACTTTCACTTTCTCAAAGACCAACTTTTTCTTTCATTGATTTTCTCCACTTTTCTTCTATTGGGTTGGCCAAAGCATTCATTTGGGTTTTTCCATAAGATGTTATAGAAAACCTCAAACTTTTTGGCCAACTTATCACTGGCTTTTGTCTTAATTGTTATTATTTTCTTTATTCTACTTACTTTGAGTTTAACTTCCTCTTCTTTTTCTAGTTTCTTGAAGTAGGAGTTGAGGTCATTGATTTGTGCTCAGTCTAGGGATAATAATTCCCCATGACTGAAGCAAGACCCTTGTGTATATTCTGTGTATTCTACCCAAGGCCCTATGAATTATAAGGCTTTTTGGTCAAGTTGGGGTCATTAGCAGCAGCCCTGCCTCATGTGAGCACAGAATTCTGTTCCCTCTAATCCTTGGTGAGTCTTTCTATAGACTTGATTAGTTTCCTCACACACGTGTGCTGACCAGCACTCAGCACGTTCTGTCTGTGCCTTCATCTGGAGACACAAGGGAGACAGTTAGGCAATTTTAGGACTTGGCTCTTCCCATCTCTCAGGGTGACATCATTGCTCATATCCAAAGTCGTGCATATTCTTGGTCATTCTAAAATTTGAACTACACATTGACTCTCCTGGGTCTCCATCTGCTGATGTAGCCTCCAGATTTTGTTACTGGTCAGCTTATTTAATCACATGAGTCAGTTCCTTATAATAACTCTTTTTCTATATATATGAGTATTTATATGGACTTCCCCAGTGGCTCAGCGGTAAAGAATCTGACTGCAATGCAGGAGATGGAGGTTTGATCTCTGGGTTGGGAAGATCCCCTGAAGAGGGAAAAGGCAATCTGCTCCAGTATTCTTGCCTGGGAAATCCCTTGGACAGTCTATGGGGTTGCAATAGGAGTTGAACATGACTTAGCGACTAAACAATAACAACAACAAAATAACAACAATGCATATTTATATAAACATCCCACTTGTCCTGTTTATCTGGAGAACACTAACTCACACAGATATTTTTTTGTTTCAGGCAGGAGGGTAAGTACGGTCTTTGTTACTCTATTTTGGTCAAGAGTGCTAAATATTGTGATTTTTGACCCAAAGAATGATGTTGTGTGATGGGGATAGCTTCCCCATCTTTTGTTAATTTGGGGAAAATTTGGGTCTGTTTCCAGTTGTTTCCTCATGAGAAATCATGGCCACCATGAGGGCACATGGCTGGAACTCAGGGTCAGGGTCAGTGCCGGGTGGAAAGGACTTCCATGATGGAACTCTGCTCTGCGTGGTGCACATTCTCTGGCTCCAGCTCTCCAAAAGGCAACCCAGATGGTACACAATTTGCTCGTAATTTCCCAGTCCTCCCCTTATTTGACCAAATGGATGCATGGCAGCCAGGGTGCTGGCCATGGAGAAGCTGAGGTGTGGCTGGTGCACTTTCTGATTCCCTCTGCCTTGTTGGAGCAATGGCTTCAGCCCCCCATCCACATATTACAGGCTCCATAAAGCAGGCTTGATTACACAGTTATGTTAGCTCGCTGACACGTAAAGACAGCCGACCCTGGGATTAATCAGCTCCAAGCTGGCTCTCTGGACACAATGGCCATCCCGAGTAACATTTGTTGGCATGTCTGCCCTGAGTATTGCACGGACAAAAGCCATTTCTGTTCCTGAGAGGGCTTTCCATCCTGCACTTAAGAATTTTTTATGGGTTTGTGGTGACATTTCCATTTTAATTTGCTAATTATTATTGGTGAAATTGAGAGGCAACTCCAGATTTATTACATTTCACAGTCTGTTGTGTTCCGTATACAGCTGTGAATTTTAACAGCCAGGAGGGCAACCCGCCCGGCACAGCAAACATTAACCTACTCAGCACCAGGGGAGCCCAAGCTGCCAGGTGTGGCCTCGATCCTACAACATAGGGGCCACATGGTGGGGGGGGGTGAGTCAGTAACCACTTCCAGCCTCCTCCCTGGGCTGGGTGACTTCATAGAGATCAGACGTGGGTGCAGCAAGAGCCTTGGTCCACCTGGCATTCAGGCCCCTTGGGACCCACAGCCTGATCTTCTTCCATTCCTTCCAGGCCCCCCTGGCTTCTAAGAATCTCAGTACCAGCTGCAGACTGGACACCATTCTCTTGCAACACACGAAGTATGGCCAAAGAGTCTTTGCAGTGGCTCTGTTGTGACTGATGTAATTTTTTAAAAAAATTAAATTAATTAATTTATTATTTTTGACTGCCTTGTGTCTTTGTTGTGTTGTGAGGGCTTTCCCGAGTTGCAGAGAGCAGGAACTACTCTTTGCTGTGGTGTTCAGGCTTCTTATTGCTGTAACCTCTCTTGTGGAGCCTGGGCTCTAGGGCAGCAGGCTTCAGTAATTGTGGCACATGGGCTCAGTAGTCGTGGTTCCTGGGCTCTAGAACACAGACTCAACGGCTGTGGCATGAGCTTTGTTGCTCTGCAGCACGTGGGATCTTCCTTCACCAGGGATTGAACCTGTATCTCCTGCTCTGGCAGGTGGATTCTTATCCACTGCACCACTGGGGACATCTGTGAAGGATGTTTGCACCAGGCCAATATCTCTGTCTTTCTCAAGAATTAGATTTCTCTGGAATTACTGTGTGGTGCACACACTCCCCCCTCCACACTTTTATTTATGGTTGGCACTACCTTTTAAATATTTTTATTCATGTCTTTTTTGTTTTTCACAACACCATCTTTCCTCCTATTTGTATGTGCTTTTGTGCTCTTCCATCATTGCTGGGTATGTATTGCCCCCTCCATCACCCTCAATAAATTGCAGACTCTTAAAGGATAGTGATCATGCCAGTTCCTCATTCCTGGAGCCCTGTGGCATGAGACCTAGCAAAGAAGAAACATGGATGCCTTGATAATTAATAATTTGTTCCATATGTTCACTGAAACATTTACAACACAAGAGCCCTGGAAATAAATGACCAACTACAGAAAAAGACTCGGGTAAATGATAGTGCTTGAAGAAACATAACGGTGATTAAAAATTAGGCTTATGAATCCATAATAATAAAGGTGAAACCCTGATGCCTTACATTGAATTGAAAAGGTTGGATTAAAACACAGGCAACCTATGATTCTTACTACATGGATATGTTATTATTTTGTTATTTATTTAAACCTGAAGTTGTCTCCAAAAGAATTTAAGGCGAACCGTGCAAATATTTCTGTAGTTACACACGTCTGGAAAAATATTAGTTCAGAAAATGGTTTGTTCCCTTCCCTACCAAGTGGCATCTGGGAAAAAGAACATCATTCTTTGTGGCGAGATCCTTGCTTCCACAGAAATGAGATGATTTGGGGCTCCTGTCCCTCCTTGAGGGGTCTGTATAGCAGACAGGTTTGGAAACCCATTGTCTGCCTGGAAGACAAAACAAAGCCTTTCGGCTCTGGGCCCCTGCGGTGAGCAGACTCTGTGCCCACATGAGGTCTCTGAGAGTCTATCTCTCATCCTCACCATGCCCGGTGATGCCCACAGATGCTCCAGTGGAGAGGAGGCTGAACACACCTGAAGCCTCGTGGGTTAGGCTCTGGCACTGGAGTCTTGGCTGGCCTAACTGGGGGCAGGCATGGCCCTGCTTCCCTTAGTGCTGTAGGTGGTGGGGTCCTCGCCCTGCTACTTGGATCACTGGAGCTGCCACCTGCTGCGCCTGTGGGTGACGATGCTTGAAAACCTACTTTTTATTTAATTTTATCAAAACTCTTTTTTTTAAACTTTTAAAAATTATCTATTTCTGGCTGCACTAGGTCTTCCTTGCAGTGTGCAGGCTTTCTCTATTGTAAGCAGAGGCTTCTCTTCAGTTTCGGTGTGTGGTCTTCTCGTTGTGGGAACCTCTCTCGTTGCGGAGAACAGGCTCTAGGGCATGTGGGCTTCAGTACTTGTGCTACAGGGGCTTGGTTGCTCTGTGGCATGTGTGATCTTCCTGGACCAGGGATTGAACCTGTGTCCCCTGCAGGGGCAGGCTGATTCTTAGCCACTGGACCACCAGGGAAGTCCAAACACCTACTTTTTAGATATTTGGAGGAACTCAGCTCTCCAGCCAGGAGTGGAAAATCCAGTCCTAATTGAGAGTGTTGAGATCACCCAGGAGTTTTTACTTTGGGGTGATTTGAGGGTGGGAGGGCCCTTATTGAATTCCCTAGTGGCTTGGCAGAGAGTACAGCTCCTCATGGCTTGGATGTAATTAATACGGTTTAGAGCTGACCACCAGCCCCTGATCGGCTTCCGAAGAGGTTTGCACGTGGGAAAGAATGAAACAGGCTCTCCTGGGACCTCAGTTTTACTCGGGGTTACTTATTTAGAACATCACCTTTCTCACGGGCTCTGGTCCCTCATGTTTCCCCCTCTATACCTGCCTCTGAGCAGCACAGCATCTAATGACTGCTGTTTCTTTTTTTTTTTTAATTGATTTTATTTATTTATTTATTTACTGGCTGCATTCAGTCTTTGTTGCCCTGTGCGGGCGTCAAGTGGGGCTGCTCTTCACCGCAGTGCTCAGGCTTCTCATTGCGGTGGCTTCTCTTGCTGTGCAGCACGGGCTCTAGTGCGTGGGCTTTTGCAGTGTGGTGCTCAGACTTAGTTTCTCTGTGGCATGTGGGCTCCTCCCAGACCAGGGATGGAACCCATGTCCCCTGTGCCGGCGGGTGGATTCTTGTCCACTGTGCCACCAGCGAAGTCCTGAGCAGTTTCTTTCCCTTGAAAGAAGTACAGTGTTCTTCTCAAGACAGCATCCAGTCCTTACTGGATGCAACCTCTTACAGAAGCCTCCACACCTTAATGGGAAGAACCCCTTCCAGTGAAGCAGGGCTCCTTCATGGTCCCTGGTGAACATGTCTTCCATGGAGCCCCTGGATACACTAGTTAGGTGCCAGATATTCAAAGGGGCTGCATGGCAACTGCTTTTTGTTTGTTTGCTTTTACAATATTGAGAATAAGCAGTTGTTTTAATATACTTTTTCTTACCCCATGAAGCATGACTCTCCAGTTGACACTGGGTATCAGGACTTCGGCAACCCTGGGGACCATAAGGATGCTAAGGGACCACTGTCCCCCACTGGGAGGTTACTATTTCATCACCACATAAGGCAACAGGTGGACTGGCCTCCAGGACCCTATCCAGGACTCAAGGCACATTTGCCATCTCACCTTGACCAGAGTGATCCAGGTTGCTGGCTTCCAGCCCAGAGAGGGTGAGGGGACTGAGCCATGTGAGCTGAAGGCCATGATGGATGAGAAATGACTCCTGGGGTGCAGTGAGCCACTGCAGCGGCCTGCTGATGGATGGAGAGCTAATGGCATGCGATAGGCAGCCTCAAGGAGTGGTGAGTAGCAGGAGGGAATGACTTGAGTCCACAGTGCAGAAATTAGTTTGTGGGGAGCCTGGGCTAGCAGGTGAAGGAATCCAATCTATCAGCAGCCCTCTCGGTTCTGCCTTCAAGGTTGAACCAGAATCCAGCAGCTTCCCTCAGTTCCACAGTGACTGCCTTGCCCAGCCACCCCGTGGCCTCTCTAGATCATTGCAGCAACTTCCTAACTTGCCTCCCTGCTTGCAACTCTGCTACTTCAGCCTATTCTCCACACAGCTAAAAGGACTCTTAAAAACCTAAGGCAGGGACCTCCCTGGTGGTCCAGTGGTTAAGAATCTGCCTTGCAATGCAGAGGACACCAGTTAGTTTGATTCCTGGTCCAGGAAGATCCACCATGCAGAAAGGGAACTAATCCTGTGCATCACAACTACTGAGCCTATTCTCTGGAGCCCTTGAACCACAACTACTGAGTCCACATGCCCAGGAGCCTATGCTCTACAAGAGAAGCCACGAAAACAAGAAGCTAGAGAGAAGCTACTGGAGTGTAGTTCCCACTTGCTGCAACTAGAGAAAGCCCATGCAGAGCAACAAAGACCCAGTGCAGCCAAAATAAATAAATAAATTTTAAGAAAATGCTAGAAGAGTAATTACCTTAAAAGAACCGAAGTCAGTCATGCCTCTTCCCAAAACCCTCCAGGGGTTTCCTTGTAGTGGGTTGGATAGTGTCCAAACCTTCATGTCTACTTGCCACCTCAAAATGTGGCCTTGTTTGGAAGTAGGGTCTTCACAGATGTCATTAGTTCAGGGTCGAGGTGCAATCATCCTGGATTAGGATGACCCCTTAAGTCCAATGACTGGTCCTTAAGAGGAGAAGACAAGGTGGAGTCACAAAGGAGGAGATGAAGCAGAGTCTGGAAAGACGTGCATGGGTCAGACCAGGAATGCTGAGGATTGCTGGCTCCATGAACTCCCAAGCCCATGCCAGGCCCTGAGAGCAGCGTCAACCCCACATTCAATCCAAGTCCAGCTCTCCCCACCTGCTGAGGTCACAACAGTTCCTACCTGGAGGTGGATGGGCAGCCTCCCAAAGCAGTGATGATACAAGCATTTTGGGAGCAGTAGTAATGCTGCCTGTTGTCTACATTTTGTATATGCATAGTCTGTGTATAGAGTGAGATTTTGAAATACATTATATTAACATCTATATAGGGCTTCCCAGGTGGTGCTAGTGGTAACGAACCCCCCTCCCCACCCCCTGCCAATGCAGAAGACATAAGAGATGTAGGTTCAATCCCTGAGTTGAGAAGATCCCCTGGAGGAGGGCGCAGCAACCCTCTCCAGTATTCTTGCCTGGAGAATCCCGTGGACAGAGGAACCTGGTGGGATATAGTCCATGGGGTTGCAAAGAGTTGGACATGACTGAAGCAACTTAGCACGCAGTATACAGCACCTATACACACAAGACACAAGGATGAAAAGATGGGACTCTTGACCCCAGCAGAAACAGGGTTGTTGACTGTTTCCTGAGGCTTGAGGTTTGTTCTGTTATGGGTCATGGTTTGCCCATTTTAATACCTCTCCCCTCTCAGCCTCACTCTCTGCTTCTATGGCACCAGGGGAGCTGGCACGGTGGATGCTTACAACAGAATGTGTAGGTAGTTGTTTCCCGAACGAGCAGGTTTGCAGCCTGTGCTCCTCCTGGGGCCTCTTCATACCCCCTCCGCCCACTGCACGGGGCCAGTCCAGCCTCACACCAGTGCCTAGAACCCCTGCCCTTGGAGCAGTGACCTCTGGGTTAAGGAAAGGTCCAGAAAAGAAAAAAAAAGAGGGGGAAAACCTTCTGCCATGGGCTTGTTGGTTTTAAGATTCTTTTTTTCTTTTTATTTGGCTAGAGTCTTGGTTGTGTCCGGTGGTATCTGGTTCTCTGACAGGGACTGAACCCAGGCCCTCTGCGTTGGGAGTGCAGTCTTAGCCACTGGACCACCAAGGAAGTCCTGGTTTTGAGATTCTTGTAGAAGGAGAGGCCACAGCTTTGAGGTGGGTTTCTAGCCTATGGGCACCAGACTACTGGCCCTCTTCCCCTGGAATCTTCATTGTTTCACTGCTCGGCGGTGTGGCTACAAGGAGGGGCCGGAGCCTCTGGCTGTGTCCTGTGATCATTTGTTCCCTCTCTTGTGTTACTCAGTCTGCAGCGGTGGGTCGGAGCTATGGCCCCGTTGTTTCTGCGGGAGGATGTCTTGGGAGTCAGAGCTGCGGCCCATGTGCACAGCCTCAGTCCCCATCCTAGTGACCTTGCCCTGACCCAAGTCAGGCCACATGTGGACAGGCTCCCAGCACCCCTGTGGACATGGACCATGGATCCCTGGAACTTTGATCATGCCCTCAATCATTCTCTGAGGGCCCCTTCTTGGAGATCTAAAGCTGGTTGGAGCCAGGCAAGGGTCTTGGTTGAGCATCCCCACACTTCACAGCTCTCCCTGCAGCATCTTCAACAACCGCCCTCCCTACACGCCCCACCCCCACCCCAAGGCTCTAGTATCTTTCTGTTCCGTAGGTCAAGTTGTGGCCACCTGCCCTGGACTTCTGGCTACATCATCAGCACATGCATTCCCCACCCCTTCCTCTTCTTCCCTGTGTGGTCAAACTGGTCACATCATCACTGCTCACTCTAAGGTGGAGACGAGACACAAATTACCCTTGCGTTGCAAAATTCAGTGGAAAAATGCTCCCTCCCCTCGAATTGGATGTTCTGGGATCCCTGCCACCTACAAAGTCCAACTCTCCCCACATGTGACACCAGCTCTCTTGATGGTCTGTCTCCTCCACAGACTCCCTGCCTTAAGCACATAGGGCCAGCCACACCCTCCAAGAGTCCACCCCAGATCATCCTCGTGGCCTGTCCAGAGAGCTGACACCACAGAATCCATCCAGTTGTCTTCACTTCTGCATTTTCCACCAACTCCTCCATTTGTGTCTGCTCAGAGCCCTTCTTCTCCCCTCCCTTCACTCCTTTCTCTGTCTTGGTGAATGGTTCCTGCGCTGGAACTTGGGATCTTTCTGGAATCTTCTCTTTTGGTTCCTTCCCATGGACAGAGGAGCCTGGTGAGCTACAGTCCATAGGGTTGCACAGAGTTGGACATGATTGAAGTGACTTAGCATGCCCGCATGCATGTCCAGCAGCTTCCCAAGCCCTGGCTCTTTTAGCCTTTGTATCCCCTGGAATCAGCCTCCTCCTTTTGTCAACCCCTACTTCCTTTGGTTATCATTTTACCAGGATTGTATCCAATACCTTTGGACTGGCCTCCCAGACTCTGTCTACGTGTGCAGACCCATCCATCTCTGCGAGACTCCAGGAGGGAATGTTCATGGAAGCACCTGGTTAAAGTCCCATAAAACACAGGAGAATTTTCAGGCAAGACACACACTGAGCTGGCAGGGCAGGTAAGTAATTTGTCCTCCAAATCTTAGGATCCAGGCTTAGGAACTTGAGAGCCTGGGACAGGTAAACTGAAGATAAAGTGAAGGAAGGCTTTCTCATGCAAGATACCTTCATCTCTGGAACCAATCCCCACAGAGGGAGCAGAGCCTGCCACCATACCCGGCATCACCAGGGCTGCAGAAGAGCCAACAGTCATATTTTCATGGCATCCTTCCAGAAGCTGCAGAGGGCTCTTGGTTTCTGGCCCATTTTTCTCTGGCCTTGAAAGCCACCTTTGTCCCACTGCTGCTGCTCTTACTGCCAACACTGTCACTTAACATTTATTAAACATCTAAGCATTTATTGCAAACCAGCCCTCCACATACACTTTCCCCTTTAGTTCTCACGACAACCTTCACTTTTTAGATGCTGACACAGAGATGAAGCCAGGTTAAGGGACAGAGGCAGCCTGTGGTGGAGCCGTGATTAGAACCAGAGTCCAGGTCCCAGAGCCTGCACTCCTGACCTTGGCGATGCTGTGTTTCACACTGTGCCAGCCCTCAGCTCTCCCCATCCTTTCTTCTTCCTCTGCCTCTTGTGGAGAGAGGTAAGAACTGGTCAGCTTCTGCCTGTAACTGTTCTCCCTGGGACCACTCTCTGGGCTGGTGACATCCTGGTTGCTGGAGAGCACTGACTGCTTGCTTGGCACCCACGATGCACTGGGAGCTTTCTGTGTGTGCTATTCAGTCCCCATGGCGACCCTGTGGAGGGGCAGCAGGATGCAAGCCCCCCAGAGCAGAGTCTCCCCTCTCTCCTTCATCTGTTATGCCCTGGCATATAGAAGGACTCACTCATATTTAGGGCAGATTCACTTCTACCACGATTCCCAGCTCTCTGATGGGGAACCCCAGATTGAAAACTCTACCTGTGAGGTTTCCACCCCTGACCAACCTATTCCTTACAAAGAAACCAGTAGCCCTCCTCTTCTCAGTGACATCTGGCCAAGAAAGAGCTTTCTCTTTCCCAGGGCAGCACAGCCCAGCTGACCGTTAAGCATCATCCTTCCTCATATCTTTCACCACAATTTATTTGGTGATTTGATGGGCAAAAAATATTCCTGGTCCATACCTTTAATGTAACGAGGGCATTAGCGATGTGTAATGGAGGTGGAAATCACCTTCTAATACATAAAACATAAATATAGCAAAAGTCCACAAATGGACCATGACGCTTCCCTTTTTCATGGTCGATAAAGAAAAAAAGCCCCACAATCTTTCCTCATTAATTTGGACCAGGATGAAACTGTGGGGCTGCTGATTTTCCAAAGTGCTTTCTGCAAAATAATGAGGCTGTTTATTAACATCTAGAAGGGAGAGCTTGTGGCTACGATGGTTTCTATAGCAACTGCGAGAGAGGATGTGAGGCACAGCTGGCGGTGTCTGCGCCATTCCCTGCCCCCACCCTGTAATTGCAAGTGGCAGACCCGTGGCCCATGGGGCTGACAAGGTCACCTGGTGCTGTGTCCCCTTGGTTGAATTTGGTAGAAGTAGCATTTGGTCAGAAAGGACATTGGTCTTATGACTGTCCATAGCATGATACCTCTCAAAATTATGGTGGTCTGTGTGCAGTCTGGCTGTGGAAAAAAAGCAAAGGACAAATTTCTAAAAAGCATTTCACATCCAGGAGAATGGCCACAATATGAAAGACAGATAATAGCAAGTGTTGGTGAGGATGTGGATGTATTAGAACACACATTCTTTGCTGGTGGGGATGTTAAATGGTGCAGGCTCTTTGGAAAACTATGTGGCAGTTTCTCAAAAATTTCAACACAAACAACTGTATGATCCAGGAATTTTGTTTCTACATATGCAACCAAGAGGAATAAAAGCGAGGAAATCAAATAAAAGCAAAGAGATCAAACCAGTCAATCCTATACGAAATCAACCCTGAATATTTTTTGGAAGGACTGATGCTGAAGCTCCAATACTTTGGCCACCTGATGCCAAGAGCAACTCATTTGAAAAGACCCTGGTGCTGGGAAAGAATGAGGGCAGGAGGAGAAGGGGACAACAGAGGATGAAAAGGTTAGATAGCATCACCAACTCAATGGCCATGAATTTGAACAAACTCGGAGATAGTGAAGGACCAGGATGCCTGGCGTGCTGCAGTCCACGGAGTCCCAAAGAGTTGGACACGACTTAGCAACTGAAAAACAACAACTCAAGAGGAATTAAAAGCAGTTGTCCATACAAACACTCATATATGAAGCATTGTTCCTGTGGCCCCAAAGTAGAAACAACTCAAATATCCATCCCAAGATGAATAGATAAGGAAAACATGGTATATATCCATATGATGGAATATTACTCAGCCATAAAAAGAAATGAAGTGCTAACACCTGCTACTACATAGATGAACCTTGGAAATATTATGCTTAATGAAAGAAGAAAGCCACAAAAGACCATGTATTAAATTAGTTTTCTAGGATTGCCACAAGAAAGCACCACAAAGTAGATACCTTAAACAACAGAAATTTAATCTCTTGCAGTTCTGGAGATCAGAAGTCCAAAATCAACATGTCAGCAGGGCTGGTTCCTTCTGGTCCATGTTTCTCCTCTATCTTCAGGGGGTTTGACTTGTGGTTGGTGTCCTCCCTGTGTCTTCACATTATCTTCCCCCTGTGCATGTCTGTTCCTCTGTCTAAATGTTCCCTTTTCTTAAGGATGGGAGTCATATTGGATCAGGCACCTTACCCAAAAGGGTGGGGTCTTAACTAATCATATGTGCAATGTATTAACTTGTTACCTGTGTAGTGGCTTTGTTTTAGGTAATTATATGTGCAGTGGCCTTATTTCCAAATAAGATCACATTCGGAGATACTGGGGATTAGGACTTTAGCATATGGATTTGGAAGTGGGGCACCATTCATCCCATAAGAGATTCCATTTATATGAAATGTTCAGAATATGCAAATCCACAAAGAGACAGAAAGCAGATTAGTGCTAATGTGGAGCTGAAGAGGTTGGTGGGAAATGGGGAGTGACTCCTGATACGGGTATAGGGTTTCTTTTGAGGATGATGAAAATGTTCTAAAATAAATTGTGATGATGGTCACACAACTCAGTGAACTAAAAACCATTGAGCTGTACCATTTAGATGAATGAATTGTATCATGTATGAATTGTAACTCAATAAAGCTTTTAAAGAGATCCTTGAACATCCAAGAAGTTATTTTTTGTAGATTTCTATCTGGCAGATTTTCCTACTTGCTGCTTTGACCAGTGACCACACTGGTCAAAACCAGGTCAAAGCCTGTTTCAGCCTCCCTTGCTGCCCTGATCACATTGTCTCCATTTCTTAGGATGGTGTCTTCTTGTCCTTTCTTTGTCCTGACCATCTTCCAAGGGTCCGGTCAAGCTGCCCTCTTTGTGAAGCCTTTTCTGATGACTTCAGTCTTCTGGAAGCCCCTCCTCCCTGAATATCTACAGGACATCCTTTGACTCTTGAGTCTCCATAGGTCTGTTTGTCTTATTCTCTGATTGTTCTTGAGTCCATTGCTTTCCCAACTGGGTTGCATGTTCCTTCAGAGCAAGGGCTATGGGACCCCTTCCTAGTAGACCCTGGGTGCCTGGCTGAGAGCTGGGCATGTAATTGGTGTTGTGCACATCACTGATAATTAGACTTACCATCAGAGTGAAGAGAAGACAAACCTGGCTCCCATTCCTGTCCCAGGCCACCAGCTCTACACAAGAGAGCATTCAACTGGCCTGCTTATTATGAGTTGCTGAGCCATGGTGTCACCTGCCCCTAGTCGCTGAGTCAGGGTCACTGTTGCTCAGAGAAGTCTCTCACTTTTGGAAAAAGATCCTAGCTTTATGAAGAACCAGAAACCAATATCCTGGGGTCTGGGCTGGCCCAGGGGAGCTCATTCCAAATGTAGGAGAACCCCATGCATAGCCCCCACCCTGCATGATCAGTTCTTTGAAAGCCCATGGTCAGGGAGTAACTTTATCACGTTCCTTTGGCTCTTTCAGCTTTTTCTTCCCTGTTCTGAGTCCCTGGAACCTTTTCCAGACAGCAAACTGATCTCCCTGGATTTCAATTGATGAAGAGAGAAGACTGACTTAGTGCATGACTCATTTGCATTTTAATTCCCCGTTCCAGAAGCTAGGGGAAGTGTTCTAGCTCAAAGTTCTAGGAATGTTTCCCCAGAGATGGGATTTTAGGCAGCAGTGCAGAGGTAGTTAGGACACCGAGTGCTTTACACTGAGTCTTTACATTATTCTTGGTTATTCAACTGGAGAAGTTCCATTATAAGTGTTTCCTCTCTAGAAACCCTCTCTGCCAATTTTCAAACACTTTTAAAATCAGCTGTGGGGCTTATTATTTTTTTTTCAAAGGAAAAATTCACAAACTCCAGTATATAAAGCAGATTAGAGTGGACTTCTGGCCAGGAGGCTTCTGTAAGTTTATACTTCAAGGGCAGACTCAAAACTGAGAAAAATATAAAAATGGAAAAGTTACAAAGGCATGTCTATCCTAGTGAGGGATGTTAAGATGTATTTCTCAGGAGTTCATAGGACAAGCAGACAAAATAATCTGTCAGGAAAGAAGATCTGAACCATACAATTAAACTAACCTAACTGACATTTACAAAACATGGCACTCAAGAAAGACAGAATGTGCTTTCTTTTCATTGAATAAATGAACATGGAGCTTTTGCCAAAACTGACCATACAGTAGCTCATACAGCCAGTCTTAACAATTTTAAAAGGATTGAAAAAATTTGGGTATGTTCTTTGACCACAGTGCAAATAAGCTAAAAATCAATAACAAAATGATAACTAGAAAATCTCCAACTGCTTAGTAATTAAGCCACACATTTTTATGTGACCCAGGATTCATAAAAGAAATCACAATGGAAATTAGAAAATATTTTAAACTAAATGGTAATGAAGACATATCATCATACTTGTAGATTATATATATGCAGAAAAATCAATAACTAAAGCTTTAATTTCAAAGCAAGGAAAAAAAAATTAAGCCAAAGAAAATAGAAGGTAATAGAAGGACAAAAGATTAAATAAGTGTAATACAAAGCAAATCTACAATAGAAAAAAAACCAGTAAAGTCAAAAGTAGGTTATCTTAGAAGATAAATGAAACCTGTGAGCTTCTAGTAAAACTGACCAAGAACAAAAGAGAGAAAATATATTACCAATATGAGGAACGAGAAAAGGGAAGGGAAGAACTCTGCAGATGTTACAAACATTATATAGGTAATAAGGTATTATGAATACATAACTGCTAAAGCTCTTCTATCCCAAATAGATAATGAATCCATACAACTCAATAGTAATAAGGTAAAAATGGCCAAAAGATTCGAACTGATACTTTACCAAAGTTGACATAACAATGACAAATAAGTACATGAGAAGATGCTCAACATCATTAGACAGAAAATTAAAATGAAACTACAAAGAAATGTCATTACACACCCACCACACTGGCTAAAATTAAAAAAGACTCTCCATTCCAAGATTCGGCAAGAAGGAGGAGTAACTCTGACAGAAAAATATCAAGTCTAAGTAGACCATGATAAGTTAGGTAGTAACTTATATACTACAATTCATAGATCAAATGTTAAAAAATAATACAAAGAGATACAGCCAAAAATCTGGTAGAGAAGCTAAAATGAGATACTAAGAACAAATGAGAAGTGAATAGAAATAGAGAAGACAAACAAAAAACAAACAATACCATTATTGACCTAAATTTAGCCATAGTAATAATCACATTAAATGTAAATGTTAAGTATTCCAAGTGTAAGGCAGGGATTGCCAGATCAGCTAAAAATATAATACCCAACTATATATTATGCACAATAAATCCTCTTTGAATATAATGCTATAAATAGATTAGAAAACAAGGATGGAAACATATTTCATGTAGAAACCAATAAAAAGAAAGCTTGTCACGGCTATACTAAGATCTGACAAAGGAAACTTCAAAACAGGGACTCCTTCCAGGAATAAAGAGAGGCAGTGCATAATTATAAGGTCATAAGGGGGTGTATTCACCAAATAGATCTAATAATCTTGAGTGACTATTCACAATAGAGCTTCACAATACATGAAACAGAAACAGAACTGATGGAGAAATAAACAAGTCCACAATCATGCTTGGGGACTTCAATGCTCATCTCTCAGTAATCGATAGAACAAACAGACAGAAAATCATTAAGGATATAAAAGATCTAGCAACATTTTTCAACCAAGGTGACCTAATTGACATTTATAGATCATTCTACTCAAAAACAGCAGAATTCACATTCTTCTTAAGTGCATCTGGGACATTCATCAAAATAAACCCTATTCTGTGAAAAAATTTTTAAGTTTCAAAAGTTTTCAAAAGTTTCAAAGAATTGAAATGTTCTCAGATCATAAAAGATTTAAGCTAGAAATCAATAACAGAAATTAAATACCACATTTTAAAACTTCGGGGGCAAAGAGAAAACCAAGGGAAATCAGAAAAAATTTTAAACTGAGTAAAAATAAGAACATAACATAATAAAATTATGTAGGATGTGGCTAAAGCAGAGTTTAGAGGGAAATTTCAAGCACTAAAATTAATTAATAAAATAGTAAGTGTTTATTAATTAATTAAACATTTAATTAATTATATTAAAAACTGAAAGACCTCACATCCATAACTTGAAAAGATACAAAAGAAGAGCAGAACTAAATAGAAAACAATGGGTAAAAGAAAACAATATAGACATAAAATGACAAAACTAAAAGAGAGAAGTAATAGAGAGAAGCAAAAATCCCCAAAGATATTTTTACTTAAAGGATCAAGAAAACTGATAAAATTAAAAGTCAAACCAAGAAAGAATAAAAAGGACACAAATTGCCCTTATTATGAATGTGAAAGAGGAATTATTACACATACCCAAATGCTCAAAGATAATAAGGAAATGTTAAGGACAACTTTATGCCTATAAATTTGACAATTTGGATAAAAATGGAAATTCCTGAAGGCCATGCACTACTTTAGCCCACTCAGAAATAAAGAGCTAATAGTTGTATGCCTATTAAAGAAATTGAATTTGTAATTAAAAGTCTTGCTATAATACTTCAGGCTTGATCAGCTAGATAAGTGAATTCCACCATATATTTAAACAAAAATTAATTCTAACTCTATATAAACTCTTTCAGAAAATAGAGGAGGAGACAGCATTTCTCAACTTAGACTCATATTATGTGGTTTCAAGACATCATAAAGCTACAATAGCCCAAACGGTGTGGTGCTAGAGGATAGTATAGACTTGCAAGTGCAGACATAAGCCACATAGGCACGGCCAATTGATTTTGACAAAGGTGCAAAGACAATTCAATATAAAAAAAGATAGTCTTTTCAGTAAATGATGCTGGAACAATTAGATATCTACTTTCAATAAACAAACAAAACAAGTAAACAAAACCCATCTGAAAACACACTTTTCCCCTTAAGATCCCTAAATGTAAAACCTAAAATTTTAAAATTTATAGAGTAACACTATTCATTAAAAGATACCATTTACAATAGGTATCCATTCAATATCTGTGCTTTCCAAAGAACTTTAAATTTTATTTAATTCTAATTAATTTAAATTTAAGTAACCACATGGATGGTAAACAGATGGGGAAAAAGTAGAAACAGTGACAGATTTTATTTTCTTGGGCTCCAAGATCACTGCGGATGGTGACTGCAATCACTAAATTAAAAGTGGCTTGCTCATTGGAAGAAATGCTTTGACAAACCGAGACAGCATAATAAAAAGCAGAGACATCACTTTTCTGACTAAGATCCATATAGTCAAAGCTACATCTTTTTCAGTAGTCACATACAGACGTGAAAGTTGGACCATAAAGAAGGCTGAGTGCTGAAAAATTGTTGCTTTCAAATTGTGGTGCTGGGAAAGACTCTTGAGAGTCCCTTGGACAGCAAGGAGATCAAGCTGGTTAATCCTAAAGGAAATCAACCCTGAATATTCACTGGAAGGACGGATGATGAAGCTGAAGCTCCAATACTTTGGCCACTTGATGAGAAGAGCTGACTCATTAGAAAAGATCCTGATGCTGGGAAATACTGAGGGCAAGAGGAGAAGGGGGTGACAGAGGATAAGATGGTTGGATGGCATCACTGACACAATGGACATGCATTTGAGCAAACTCTGGGAGACAGTGAAGGACAGAAAAGCCTGGTATGCTGCAGTTCATGGGGTTGAAAAAAGTCTGACACCACTTTTCTGATAACTTGAACTCATAGATAACTTGAACTCAATTGAGTTCAGTCACTCAGTTGTGTCCAACTCTTTGCGACCCCATGGACTGCAGCATGCCAGGCTTCCCTGTCCATCACCAATTCCCAGAGCCTACTCAAACTTATGTCCATCATATCAGTGATGCCATCCAACCATCTCATCCTTTGCCATTCCCTTCTCCTGCCTTCAATCTTTCTCAGCATCAAGGTCTTTTCCTGAATGGTTTGATCTCCTTGCAGTCCAAGGGACTCTCAAGAGTCTTCTCCAACACCACAGTTCAAAAGCATCAATTCTTTGGCTCTCAGCTTTCTTTATAGTCCAACTCTCACATCCATACATGACTATTGGAAAAACCGTAGCTTTGACTAGATGGACATTTGTTGGCAAAGTAATGTCTCTGCTTTTTAATATGCTGTCTAGGTTGGTCACAGCTTTTCTTCCAAGAAGCAAATGCCTTTTAATTTCATGGCTGCAGTCACCATCTGCAGTGATTTTGGAGCCCCTCAAAATAAAGTCTCCCACTGTTTCCATTGTTTCCCCATCTATTTTCCATGAAGTGATGGGACTGAATGCCATGATCTTATTTTTCCGAATGCTGAGTTTTAAGCCAACTTTTTTACTCTTATCTTTCACTTTCATCAAGAGGTTCTTTAGTTCTTCTTCACTTTCTGCCATAAGGGTGGTGTCATCTGCATATCTGAGGTTATTGCTATTTTCCCCTGCAATCTTGATTCCAGCTTGTGCTTCATCCAGCCCAGCATTTCACATGATGCACCCTGCGTATAAGTTAAATAAGCAGGGTGACAATATACAGCCTTGATATACTCCTTTCCTGATTTGGAACCAGTCTGTTGTTCATGTCCAGTTCTAACTGCTGCTTCTTGATCTACATGACATGACTTGGTGACAAACAGCACAGTCACATGGAGTTTGTTGCTGTCACACTGATATTAGACAATGAAGTTTGAGAAGAAAACACAGGAGAAAGTTTTGTGACATTGAATTCAGCAAAGTGTTCTCAAATATGACACAAAATATGATCAATACATGAAAAAATGGATAACTTGGGCTTCTTCAAAATTAAAAATTTCTGCTCCAAGAAAGACTTTCAAGAGAAAGAAAAGATAAGCCACAGACTGGGAGACAATATTTGCAAATCACATATCTGATGAATGGGTTGTATTCAGAATATGTAGAAACAAACCAAACAATTCATTAAAAATGGGGAAGCGATCTGAATAAATACATCAAAAAATATACGTGGAAAGAAAACAAGCACAGGAAGATGAGTCAACATCATCATTTATGGTTAGAAATGCCATTTAAAACCACAGTGAGATAACACTACATACCTTTTAGAAAGGTTAGAAAAAGAAAAGGAAAATCTGCCAATCCCAAGTGTTGGCAGGGATGTAGAACTGGAACTTTCAAGCATTACTGGTAGGAATGCTTGATACAGAGTAGATACTTTGGAAAATATTTTGGTAGTTTATCATACAGTTAAATATAATCTGGACATATGACCCAAGAGAAATGAAAACATATGGTCACAAAAGAGGCAGATAAGAATGTCAATACCAGTTTCACTCACACTAGCTTCAAGTTAGAAACAGCTCAATTATCCATCAAGAGGTAAATGGACTAACTGTGAGGTATCCATACACTGAAATACATTAAAACAATCAAAAAACCACAGATATATATACGTGAATCTGTGTGATTCACATATATGTATTCGCACATGTGAATCTCAAAAATATTATACTGATCAAGACCCCATGCTGATTCTATTTTCATGTGAAATTTAACAACTGGAAAAAATAATCTTGTGATAGAAAGTTCACCTGTGTTTGTCTGTTGGGGTGATGATAGGGACTGACTTGAAGGAGGCACAAGAGAACTTCCTGAAATGATCTATGTAAATATTAATCTTGATTGATATATTTCATACAATGTATAACTTGATTGAGATGATAACATTGGCATATATATTTGTCAGAATTCATTGAACTTAATGATTAAAATCTGTGCAAAATATTGAATTTACTTTTTTCTCAATTAAAGTAAATGAGAGGGGTATCTATTTGCAGATATGAAATGATATCCAGGATAAATGGAAAAAATCAAGGTGTAAATCTGTGTACATAGTTTAACACATTTTTATTCACTTTGATACTTTTTGAATAAACCTAAAGAAATGGTTACCTCTCAAAGGAGAGGTGGAAGATAGAGGAAGTGACAGGATGGAAGTGATGCTTTTCTGAATTCATCTTGGCTTAGGTTTCTACTTTGATATCATTTATAAAATTAAATTTATAAAGAAATTAAGTTTAAAATCCCAAGAGAAATAAAAATTGAAAAAAGTAAAAGAGCTATATAGCACGGCATAAATTATTAGTTAGTAATTATTAACACATAGTTAATTATACTCAGAGAAGGCAATGGCACCCGACTCCAGTACTCTTGCCTGGAAAATCCATGGACAGAGGAGCCTGGTAGGTTGCAGTCCATGGGGTCGTTAAGAGTCGGACATGACTGAGAGACTTCACTTTCACTTTTCACTTTCATGCATTGGAGAAGGAAATGGCAACCCACTCCAGTATTCTTGCCTGGAGAATACCAGCCACAGTGTCCCCATCCTGGACAGGGATGGGGGAGCCTGGTGGGCTGCCGTCTATGGGGTCACACCCCATAGAGTCGGACATGACTGAAGCGACTTAGCATTAGCATTAGTTAATTATACTATATTATATACTTGTATATTACATGCTCATATACTTGATACAGTATAATTAACTGTCAATAATTAACAATAACTATCACGCTAATGGAAGAAAGTGAAGAAGAACTAAAGAGCCTCTTGATGAGGATGAAAGAGGAGAGTGAAAAAGCTGTCTTGAAAGTCAACATTAAAAAAACTAAGATCATGGCATCTGGTCCTATCACTTCGTGTCAAATAGAAGAGGAAACAGTGGGAACAGTGAAAACAGTGACAGATTTTATTTTCTTGGGCTACAAAATCACTGTGGATGGTGACTGCAGCCATGAAATTAAAAGACTCTTATTCCTTGGAAGGAAAGCTATGACAAACCTACACAGTATAAAAAGCAGAGACATCACTTTACCAAGAAAGGTGCGTATAGTCAAAGCTCTGATTTTTCTATTAGTCAGGTATGGATGTAAGAGTTGGACCTGAAAGAAGGCTGAGCACCCAAGAAGTGAGGCCTTGGAACTGTGGTGCTAGAGAAGACTCTTGAGAGTCCTTTGGACTGCAAGGAGGTCAAACCAGTTAATCCTAAAGGAAATCAACCCTGAATATTCATTGAAAGGACTGATGCTGAAGCTCCAATACTTTGGCGGCCTGATGAGAAGAGCCAACTCATTGGAAAAGACCCTGAGGCTGGGAATGATTGAAGGCAAAAAGAGAAGGGGGCAATAGAGGATGAGATGATTAGGGAGCATCACCTCCTCAATGGACATGAATTTGAGCAAACTCCAGGAGATAGTGGAGGACAGAAGAGCCTGGTGTACTACAGTCCTCGGAATCGCAAAGGGTCAGAGACAACTTAGTAACTGAACAACAAAAAGTTATTTAGTTGAAAGTTGCTAAGTGAGTAGATCTTAAATGTTCTTACCAAAAAGAAATGGTAGTTGTGTGATGTGATGGAGGTGTGAGCTAATGCTATGGTGGTAGTCATTTTACAACATAAAAATTTATCAAATCAACGTGTACACCTTAAACTTATGTTTAAGTTTAATACATAACATGACAATGTTATGTGTCAATTACATCTCAATGAAGCTGGGGAAAAAGTACATAGTGAAAAAAGTTATTTTGTATTGCTTTAGAATATGGTCTTGTGATTGTACACTCTTAGTTGCTATACTGATATACTCAAGGCACAGTAGGGCTACACAAAATATTAAAATACGTTTTGAAAGTCTTACTATTTTTAATAATATTGGAATTTTAAAAGTACTGTATAGGAAAATAAAGCAAGTTAATATGTTATATTTATATTGTTAAGGTCCAAGATTTTTCAATGTAAAAGAAGAGAGATACTATTATGAAATCAAGAGATTAAATAAAATCCATATAATGATAAGTCTGAATTGGAAATTCTGTATTATCTTATGATATTCTTTGTTTTTTAAAAATGCAAGCGCAGTTGTTGTCCACTATAAAAGCTCAGAAGTAAAAAGCATCCTCAGCACCCAGATTATGGTCTCTGTACTCCATTCCCCATGAATAAGAACCAGGGCTCTGGAAAAAAGCTTCTGATTCCAGGTGTGGGGAGGAAATACACAAATGAGCCTGCCCTAGAATAGCTGCTTGTGGCCCAAAGCCAACAACCATTAAAAACTGTTGAGTTCTGTCAAAGAACAGAAGGGCCAGCAGGACAGGACTCCCAGTGTTCAAAGACAGGGCAATCTGAGCATAAGAATACTGCCCATAGCACATGGAATGTGTTTGCAAAAAATTCATAAATTTATAATGCTACTTCAAAAAGAGAAAGCAAAACCAAACCAAACCAGAGTGTCAGAGGAAGAGATAAAGATAGAGAAGAGATAGAGGTAGAGACAGAAAGAGAGAGGAAATGACAATTCATTAGCAGCCATTAGTGCAGTAGTAGTGTTAATTGCTCAGTTGTGTCTGACTCTTTGTGACTCCATGGACTGTAGCCAACCAGGCTCTTCTGTCCATGGGATTCTGTAGGCAAGAATACTGGAGTAGGTTGACATTTCCTTCTCCTAAAGATCTCCCTGACCCAGGGATCAAACCTTTGTCTCCTGAATTGCAGGCATATTTTTTACCGTCTGAGTCACCAGGGAAGCCATTGGAAGCATAAAATTCTTACTCTGAAAACTGGGAATTAAAAGGAAATAAACATGTGTCCTTCCTTCCTTGTAAGAATTATTTAACTCTGGTTGGTGACAGTTCTTAAGAATCTTAGCTAATAAATGTGGAAGGATTGTTGGAATTGGAAGAGGACTGTTATTCAATCCCTAGTGGGATAGTCCATTCAGGCAAACAGGGGCAATGATGGGGCCAGAAGTGCTGGGGACTTGTCACCCAGCGCATGCATGGCAGAGGTAGGATCTGAATTCATGCGCTAGCAGCTGTAGTTGTAAACATGTCATTGTTTTCCTTCATGAAACAGGTATAGTGGTTACAATTATTCACTCATTCAACAAACTCATTGTGCACTTAAACCCCTGGGGATCTACCAGTGCACGGATCACACAGAGTTCCTGCTGTCGTGCTGATGAAATACCCCAGGGGTTAAATACAGGTGTGTGGATATGTGAGCGTCCATCAGTCTTCTCTGTACTTTGTTTGCACGCCTGAATGTTTTCATCACAAAAATAAGAAAAGGTAAATAAAAGATGAGGTTAGTTTATTATTAGCATCCATTGATCTTAATAGTTCAAATTCATCACATTTACTTATCAAATCAGAACAATAAAGCTATTACATATTGCTGCCTGTGACATTTGAAATTGGGGGTTATGGGAGATAGTCCAGAATCCACCTTATTTCAGAGGCTTATTATTCTGGGAAGGCTTGCACTTCCCAGGAATGTTGTTGTTGTTCAGTCGCTAAGTCGTGTCCAATTTTTGCAACCCCATGGACTGCAGCACATCAGGCTTCCCTGCCCTTCACTGCCTCCTTGCCTTTGCTGAGATTCATGTCCATTGAGTTGGTGATGTTATTTAACTTTCTCATCCTCTGTCACCCTCTTCTCCTCCTGCCCTCAATCTTTCCCAGCATCAAGGTATTTTCCAATGAGTTGACTTCGCATCAGGTGGCCAAAATATTGAAGGTTCAGCTTCAGCATCAGTCCTTCCAATGAATATTCAGGGTTAATTTCATTTAGGATTGACTGGTTTGATCTTCTTGCAGTCCAAAGAACTCTGAAGAGTCTTGAGAAGAGTCTTCTCAAGCACCACAATTCAAAATTATCACTTCTTCAGTGCTCAGCCTTCTTTATGGTCCAACTTTCACATCTGTACATGACTTTTGGAAAAAGCATAGCTTTGACTATATGGACCTTTGACTGAAAAGTGATGCCTCTGCTTTTTAATACAAAAAGTAGGAATAGAGTTTAAACAATAACACTTTTTTAGAAGTCCTCCTTACAATCTCAAGATTCTCTTGATTAAACTGGCACTGAAGTCTTGAAAGACAGATTTACAATATTGTTTTCAAGAACAAAATTGCAGAGGAAGCCTTCAGGTTTTTTGGAAGCATTTGACCATCCCCACAGGGGCAGAGTTCCCTTCATCCCACGCTACCTGGTTACAGAGGATGAGCCTGGCACTCTGAGCCTGACCCCTACCCCGAATTAATAGAGCCCTGCAGGTGGATGCTGCCAGCATGGACTAATCACCCATGCACAGTGCACCTGCAGCCTCCCTAATGAGTGATGCAGCCACAGGGAGGGCGGAGACTTTGTTCCAAGCCCTCCCCAGGAAGGAGGTGACCTGTCAGCCTGGAAATGGGTTGCTGGTCCCTGAAGTACGAAACTTTCCATTTAACACCTTGTTGAATGTGCTGATTTTTTATTACATCTAAAAATAGTTCAAGTATAATTACAGTGAAATTTTGTGTAATCATTTTTGGAATCCTTGAGCAAATTCTGAGGGGTCCTGGAATACATAGTTTGGAAACCCACCTTTTGTATCCTTTCTGAGACTGTCTCTCACTCTGCCTTGGACTGTGGGCTTGAGTTGGGAATTTTTCAAGAGGTAGGGGCTGATTCCTAGTCCTAAACTAGAGTTGAACTAAGTTCTAAGGCTACTGTTGCAGCCTTAATAAATACCTGGGAAATAAATAAATGAATTAATGTGTGACACGCCACCCCTCCACCCCTGTCTCACAGACAAGGAATGTTCATTCTTCTGGTGTCCAGGGAACCTGGTATAGGACCTGGGAGATGGTTGTAAGTCAGGGAATGAATTTATGAATGGATAGAGTCCTTGCCCAGTGGCACCCTCACAACATGCATCCCTGGTATCCATGTCATCTGGTCCTTGGCTTTAGAAGACTTGCCACAGTGACCCATCATGTCCATACCTCAGTCCAAACTGCAGCTTTCACTGCCCAGCAGGAGGGGCCAACCTGAGTCACAAGTTGCTTGGCCCATCCCTCACATGCCAGGCCCCCAGTGATGCTTCCACATGTAGTCTAGGCCGTTGAGCAGATCTTGAAAGTGTTAGTGCAAGTGTTAGTCACCCAGTCATGTCCGACTTTTTGCAACTGCAGTCCACCAGGCTCCTCTGTCCATGGGATTCTCCAGGCAAGAATACTAGAGTGGGGTGCTGTTTCCTTCTTCAGGGGACCTTCCTGACTCAGGGATCAAACCCAGGTCTTCTGCATTGTGGGCAGATTCTTTACTGTCTGAGCCACCAGGGAAGGAATTTGAGGATCCGCTGCTTTTCTGAGATGGGAGTCCCCAGGTCAGGGGTTCATGTCGGTGGGTCCAGGAAGGGTATGGAGCAGGTGGCCGCTCTTCCCTATTCATCGCCCACGGCCGGTCTGCCTGGCATCCACCAGCTCTGGGAGGCCTTTCCTTCTGACAGGTTCTGCCAAGATGGTTGGGCTTGTCAGGACCCATCAGGGAAGGCTGCTTTCAGGCAGTGAATTGAATTTGCAAGCAAGATAATCAGTTATTGATTTGGAAGAGTGAGCCGTGGCTCCTGCCTGCCTCTGAGGAAATGAACTCCTCTTTTTGGAATATTTACTGGTCACAGCAAAGCAGAGATGGCTTTCCGGAGTGAGAAAGCTGGTCAGTTACAGGGGAAGAAGAAATGCAGAGTGAGCTGAACCTGGGCCCCTCTCCCTGACCCCCCACATCCGGTGTATTGATGTTGGTGAAACAGAACTAAACTCGAAGCCTTGGGGACCTGGGTGGCTCCATTGCACACCCAGGGAAGGCAAGGTTGTCATGGAAACCCAGGTTTCCAGGTTCTCCGTCTCTTAGAGGTGCTGCTGCTTCAGGTAAGACATCTTCTGGACCCAAGTGACAAGAGGGACCCTAGCCTGACCTTCCAGCCCATCCCCCTTACCTCTAGCTCCTCAGGTCCTTTATAGCTCCGGATTGGCCCCCACCTCTGGCCCCCACATTCCCAGGGAGGGTCTCCACCCTACAGAACCTGGGCCCTGAAACAGCTGCATCAGAATCCCTGAAAGCCCTGATTCTAAGTCGCCTCTGACTGTAGGGGGCTCCCCTGAGTTAACAACAGCATCCCGAAGAGGGCGTGAAACCCCATTAGTGTCAGCATTCGTTCTGATTATAAAATCTCTCTCGATTCCAGACATGATAATAAGAGAGGGGGAAAATGTGTCTTAGAATTAAAGAAACGTGGTGGTGTTATTCTCACTGTTCTCATTATTAATCTGTTTACATCGCACTCTGTACCCAGAGGGTTTGCTCCTGGGAGTTGAGATGGCAGCTTTCACATCCCTCAGCCATGTGTTGGCTAAGAGGACATCAGCCGAGGTGGCCCAGGGGTGCCCATGTGCCTGCTGAGTCCAGAGGTGTGTCCAGCCTGGGGGGGTCCTTCTGACCTCCTGACCTTCTCCGGCCAAGTGAGGCATCTGTGGGTCCTCCTCATCCCCTCCCTAATTTAGCTCACCCTCTGGTACCCATGGCCCCAGAATTTCTGCACCTGAAGCCATGAGCCAGGGTAGGACCAGCTCTTCTGTGCTGCTGTGTGTGCTCTAATGCTTAAGCCCAACAAGTAGGGGTTCTTGATCAGAGCCTGACCTTTGTGGTCAATGGGACATCAAGGCAGGAGGCCAGAGTCCGCTCCCTTTACACTGACTAGCCTGATTTCTGTATAGGCTTTCTTGGCTCTCTTGCCCTGGGCTTGCTGATGTTAGGCACGGGCTTCATATTTGCGGGATGAACGAAATAATGAGATCCATTTGCTTGCAGCACATTTTCTGCTTTTCCTTGGGCTCTGTGGCTCGGAGCTGGCAACACAAGTCTAGGCATCAGGGCATGAGTGTACCAGGCAGGAGCCTGTCTCCGCTTCCTCTCTGGGCTGCCGACCAGGGTCCCCATCCTGGCAGGATCATGCTCATGGTGACATTTTCCCCAGTGTTCTCACCTTTGCCAGGTGCAGCTTTGAAGCCAGTTTGTGAGGCTGATGTGTCCCTTATCCATGGGGCATTGACTCCAGGCAGAGGAAGCTCTGGAGTTGGAGTCCGAGTCCCCATGCAGTACCTCCTCCTCCTCATTCCACATCTGTCCAAAAGGGCAAGGAGACTTTGCAATCGGATCTCAGGCTGGCTGAAGACCCAGGTGTAATGATGTTCATGTTTATTCTGGAGGGAGCCCTTTCCATCGGCAAATATTAGCTAATCCTTGGCTTCGCTCTGGGAGAGACGTGGAGAGTTAGACAAAGGCTAGGGCCCGAGTCAGGAAGAGAATGCATGTGAAAATCAAAGGTTCTCCGGGGAGCTGAATCAATACACAGCTAATCCCTGGGCCTCTGACTAGCCCTCATCACAGGGAGTTTGGCCTCTGGACCCTGGAATTCTAGGGAACTGGGGATTCTGCCTCATTAATTTTCTGGTAACCTTGGCGTTCACTGGGGGACAGGCATACCTCCTCAAGGCAGTTTCGTGGTGGAAAATCACTGAGTTGTGCTTCCCCCTCCTTGCCTTGGGAAGAAGGTAGGATATTGATGGAGATTGGGGTGGCTGAGGTGGTCAGGTCCCCATTCTGGAAGCAATGTCTCCTTCTTGAGGGGTCCTGTGGAAGGTCTTGGGAATGTGGGCTCTTTCTTTTCTGGCCCCCAGGACACACCCTCTGAGCTTTTCACTTTCAAACAAGCCCTCTGGCTGGAGTCAGCTTTTCTTCTCCATGCACGGTCTTGTCTTCTCCAAAGCAGGATGGGGTAAACCATCCTGGGTAACTCAACAATGCAGCTGACAGGTTCCCAGGTGATAGAAGATTTGCTAGATTTTCCTATCTGTTCCCTTTTCTTCCTCTTTCTTCAGAATGATGACAAAGGGGAAAGAAAGCATGTTAAGCAATAGCTACTGGTAGGAGGTTAGGGGAAGAAAGCTGATGGGATCCCATTCAGGGTGCAAAGCTGGGCCATCCTGCTGGGGTCTGTTGTGGTCTGAATTCTGGCCCCTAAGTATGTATGTTGAAGTCCCAAGCTCTAGGGCTTTGGAATGTGACTGCATTTAGAGATGTTTGTGGTCAGTCATGTCAGACTTTTTGTGATCCCATGGACTGAAGTCTGCCAGGCTCCTCTGTCCATAAAATTCTCCAGGCAAGAATACTGGAGTGGGTTGCCATTCCCTTCTCCAGGGAATCTTCCTGACCCAGGAGTCAAACACGCATGTCTTATGCCTGAATTGGAGGTGTGGGTCTTTAAAGAGGTGATTAAGTTAACATGAAGCCCATGGGCCCCAATCCAGTCTGACTGGTGTCCTTATGAGAGGGACACCACTGACCCCGGAATGGGGAAAGGTCATGTGAGGTCACAGCGAGAAGAGTGTCGCCTACAAGCCAAAGGGGGAGCCCTCTGAGAACACCAAACCTGCCAACTCCCTCATCTTGGACTTGCAGCCTCCAGAGCTAGGAAAAAGGAGATTTCTGCTCTTTTAGACCCGTGGTACATGGTGCTTGGTTTCAGTGGTCAGAGCAGATGAACGCAGGCACCCAGGCTCAGCAGGGTGCTGAGGGGTACCCCCAGCATGGGTTCTCTGGGATCTGCACAGAGTCCGCTGCGTTGCAGCCCCACTGGGGCTGCCCTTCCTCCATCCCACCTGCTCCTGGGGGGATGTCATGCAGCAGCCCTGCCAAAGCCTCGGGCAGCCGGCCCAGATGTAACGCTGAGTTCAGGGTCTGTGGGGTGACTGCTAGTTTATCTCCACTAATGGGACTCCACTGGAGAGCCATGGTCCCAGAGAGCTGCCGTCTGCAATTTCCTGTTCTACAAATGCTGGTATTTCCACCAACTGGCCTCAAGTGAGAAATTTGTAATTAATCGAAAGAAGATCCCATTTAGATCACCCCTGGGCACCGGTTTTGGAGACCAGTTCCTGGACTGGCCGGACTCAGCCCGAGCAAACTCTTCTGTTTTCTTAACTAACAGGAAATGCCAAGCCAGGAAATGAATTTCTACTAGTTTTTTTAAGGGATAAAATAAACAGGTTCAAAATTCTGCCAGTGGAATTTGCTGGAAAAAGGAAGAACTAAATCTATGGTGTAACAGCAATTGATTATCCCCCAACTTGACATTCTCCCCGCCTATGCATGTCCTTTCTTCTCTTTTCTATTTTTAAATTGACTGTACGGACTTCACTGGTGGTTAAGTGGTTAAGAATCCTCCTTGTCGTGCGGGGGATGCAGGTTCCATCCCTGATCGGGGAACTAAGATCCCACTTGCCGTGGGGGAACTAAGCTCGTGTGCTGCCAACTAAAACCTGACAAAGCCAAATGAATAAAAAATAAACGCTGTGAAAGAAGGAGGGCAAAAGGAAAAGGGGGTGGCAGAGGATGAGATGGTTGGATGGCATAACTGATCCAATGGACATGAATTTGAGCCAGCTCCGGGAGATGGGGGAGGACAATGGAGCCTGGGGTGCTGCAGTCCATGGGGGTCACAGAGTCAGACCCGACTTAGTGACTGCATAACAACCACAACAAATAGTTGATTTACAGAACTGTGTTAATTACAACTGTATAGCAAAGTGATCCAGATATATATACACACACACATATATTATATATTATACACACACACACATATATGAGAAAGTGGAACTGAAAGAGTTACTTGCTCAGTCATGTCTGATTCTTTGTGACCTCATGGACTGTACCCCACCATGCTCCTCTGTCTATGGAATCCCCCATTCTCCAGGGAGTGGGTAGCCATTCCCTTCTCCAGGGGATCTTTCTGACCCAGGGATTGAACCCACCTCTCTAACAACCTAGGTGGGTCCTTTACCATTAGAACCACCTGTATGTATATATATGTGTGGGCTTCTCAGGCGGCGTTAGTTGTAAAGAACTTGCATGCCAATGTGTGAGACATAAGAGATGTAGGTTCAATCCCTGGGTTGGAAGATCCCCTGGAGGAGGGCATGGTAACCCACCCCAGTATTCTTGCCTGGAGAATCTTATAGTGAGAGGAGACCAGCAGGCTATCGTCAATAGAGTCACAAGAGTTGGACGTGACTGAAGCAACTTAGCATGCATGCATCAGTTCAGTTCAGTTCAGTTCAGTTGCTCAGTCGTGTCCAACTCTTTGCGACCCCATGAATCGCAGCACACCAGGCCTCCCTGTCCATCACCAACTCCCGGAGTTCATTCAGACTCACGTCCATCGAGTCAGTGATGCCATCCAGTCATCTCATCCTCTGTCGTCCCCTTCTCCTCCTGCACCCAATCCCTCCCAGCATCAGAGTCTTTTCCAATGAGTCAACTCTTCGCATGAGGTGGCCAAAGTACTGGAGTTTCAGCTTTAGCATCATTCCTTCCAAAGAAATCCCAGGGCTGATCTCGCATACATACATGTATATATATATTTCACATTCTTTTTCCATTATGGTTTATTACAAGATATTGAATATAGTTCCCTTTGCTATACAGTAGGTCCTTGTTTATTTTATATATAGTAGTGTGTATCTGGAGAAGGCAATGGCATCCCACTCCAGTACTCTTGCCTGGAAAATCCCATGGACAGAGGAGCCTGGTAGGCTGCAGTCCATGGGGTCGCTAAGAGTCGGACACAACTGAGAGACTTCACTTTCACTTTTCACTTTCATGCATTGGAGAAGGAAATGGCAACCGACTTCAGTGTTCTTGCCTGGAGAGTCCCAGGGACAGGGGAGCCTGGTGGGCTGCGGTCTATGGGATTGTACAGAGTCGGACACGACTGAAGTGACGCAGCAGCAGCAGCAGCAGTGTGTATCTGTTTATCCTAAATTCCCGATTTATCCCTGCTTCCCCCTTCCCCTTTCCCTTTGGCAATCACAATTATTTTCTATGTTTGTAAGTCTAATTCTGTTTTGTAAATAAGTTCACACATATCATTTTTTCAATTTCACATAAAAGGGATATCATATGATGTTTGTCTTTCTCTGTGTGAAAGTCATGCTTACAAAGTGAAGGTGTGAATGGAGCATGAAGAAGTGTCAGTGAAAATGTCCTTTCCAGGCATGCAACTCGCTAATGGCAATTTCAAAGGGCTCTGGGCTGGGCTTTGTGGGTTGGATCTGTCTTATTGTTCAGTTGCTAAGTTTTGTCCGACTCTCTGTAACCCCTTGAACTGCAGCACACAAGGCTTCCCTGTTTTTCACTATCTACTGGAGTTTGCTCAAACTCATGCCCACTGAATCTGTGATGCCATCCAACCTTCTCATCCTCTGTCGTCCCCTTTTCCTCTTGTCCTCAATCTTTCCCAGCATCAGGGTTTTTTCCAGTGAGTTGGCTCTTTGCATCATTGTAGCTTCAGCTTCGGCATCAGTCTTTCCAATGAATATTCCGGGTTGATTTCCTTTAGGATGGACTGGTTTGATCTCCTTGCTGTCCAAGCGACTCTCAAGAGTCTTCTCCAGCACCGCAGTTTGAAAGCATCAATTCTTTGGTGATCAGCCAAATGTGGTCCAACTCTCACATTCATACATGATTACTGGGGTCTGTCTTGTTAGAGTAAAATATATGGCTCTTTTTTCCTCTCCCGGTTCCCCTTCATGAGCCACGGACATTTCTGTCTCTGCCACTGCAAACAGCACTGATTCATCACAGTGATGGGCAATTTTGGCTCAGTTTCTATTTTTCCTCCCTCCCTCCCACCTTTTTCTTCCTCCTTCCTACACCAAGCAAAGATCTTCTAACTGCGCCCCCCACACTGCCCCTTTGGGAGTGTCATTCACATTCAGGAGTGTCAATGTACCATCATGGCCACTGTAAGGGGGCCAGTCACCAGCCTCCTCTTCTTCCTCCTGAGAACCATAGTGACAGTCCCTGTCCCTCACGTATAACAGCCCTGGCTTGTCTGTCTCCCCAATCCCACACAGAGAAATGTACAAATATGATCTCATGTTAGTGAGACCAGCTAAAGTTTAGAAATAAATGTTTACATGCATGTGATGCTCTTGTTTATGAGCAGATGAGCACCGAGACCAACAGAGGAGGATCATGGCCCATGGGGCGGGGTCTTTGCAGCAGGATAAGGTGGGATGTGAGGAAAAGAATTGGCCGTGGGAATAGACAGAGACAGAGACAGACAGAGACAGAGAGAGAATTCCTGTGTACAGACTGAAACCCGAGCAGGCGCTAATGCAGTAAACTGGACCTCTGCAGTGCTAGTAGGAAATCCTCCCACCTCCCAAATGGGTGGAAACCATGACCCGTGTAGTGCTCATGGCTGATGACCCAGACCCCAGAACTGAACTTAAACTGTTGCCACAGCTGCACAGATGAGATCTGTTCTCAGGTGACCCATGGGGAGGGGTTTGGAGACTGTTTGGTGGGCACGAGCCTTCTGCCGCATACCAACTAGGTTTCATTCATCTTCTCGAAAGTTCAGTTCCTCCCCATTGGCTGCTCTGTCCAGCTGTCCCAGGCGGCTGTGGTGCCCTCTGCTCCGGGATCCACACAGCTGCTTTGTGCTCAGGTAGCCCCAGAACCTATAGAAGGACTTTGTGCTGGCTGCTTGGTGTGGACGGTGTGTGCCAGGCTCCGTGCCACGTTGTGTGTGAGTCTGCTTCAGAAAACACAGATTATCTTATGGTTCTAGAGGTTTCACCCAGTCTTCCTTGTTGGGAGTGGGTGGTGTGGGCACTTCCTCCCTACTTCTGGAGCCACCCTATGGGTGGCGAGGCTCCACTGATAAGGCACTTTCTGTTTTGTCAATCCCTCTGGGGAGGAGGCTCCCTCATCAGGGAGGAGCTCAGGGTGGTGCCCACTCAGGAGCTCAGGAGTGGCACTCGTTCTCCTCCTTCTCTTAGACGCCCTCCACCCCTGGGGGCACAGTTCTCGGATTGTCTCCCATGGAAGGTGACATTTGGACTCCATCGGCCACTTAGTTTCATTTCTCAATTAGTTGAGAATGCAGGTTGGGGAGGCGTCCCAGAGGCCCCACATTTCTCATCTTGAGCAACAGCATTACCTTCTACCTGTGGTTCCAGCCAGAGACCCAACTCCTTCCTTCCTTCTCTGTCTGTTCCTCAGCCTACACCCGATCTCTCAGTGAGCCCTGCCAGCTCTTCCCTCAGATGGATCTCAAGCATGTCTACAGCCTCCTCCCCAGGCTGAGCCAGCATTTTTGGGTTGTTGTAATAGTGTCCAATGGAACTTCTGGCTTTCCCTTCAATTCACTGAAATATAAATGAAATTCAGTGGGCCCCCCTTTCCCTTAGGATAAATTTCAAACCCACTTCCTTGGGCCTCAGTGCCATGCCTTGTGCTGCCTCCTCCTGTCTATCTATCCTTCCCCCACCCCTCTCTTCCATCTCAGTGTGTCCCAGCCATAGGGGCTCCTTTCTGTCCCCTGAACATGCCATTTTATCCCCAAGACTGACCCACTGCAGCACATGATATGCCCTCAAGGAATATTTTCCAAGAACCTGAATTGTTTTATGTGCTGTCCAGGGGGGAAGGGTCTCAAATGGTGGATTTGGAGTGTCCTAGGGCCTTGGAGAGTCCATCTCTACAATGAGATGGATGCCTCAGGCTGTCCCCAGCTATGTGTTTGTCCTTGTTCTGACTCCATACTCAGCAAAGGATGTTCTGATTGTGAATGGCTTGCCTGGTCTGTCTTCCATTAGGGAGAGAAAGGGCTTGCCTTGCAGACGTCAGTAGTCTGTCTCCTGCCTCTGCATGTTTATCCCCGTAAACTATCACACTGGTGTTTAGGTCATAAACAAACACCCATCGGCTTTGTCCTACTAGGATACACATCTACAAGTTGGCCATGCCCTTGGTTTCTTAGCTTGCAGACTGAGAGCGATACTATGGTTCTGGAACATTGTCTAAAGTGATGGTTTCCTTGGGAAGTTCTTGGGAAACAAGTTGCAGGGTTTCTTCTGGCAGGAGAGCCCCCATCAGAATGGTTGCTTTGCTGGGACCGCAAGCCTTTCTTGGTTTGAACTTTTTAATGTGTAGGGTTCAAATTGGTGAGATTTCAGTGTTTACTACATTTTCCTAAAGCAAGAGCATCCAGGTTGCCAAAGTCCTCAGATGTGGGGTGAGACCCTGGGTGCTGAGATGGGCACTTCTCTAAACTGTGGCACAATAGATATGGACTTGCTTGTAGGATCCAGACTTTCTTTTTTTAGAGAGTCCCATACTGAATGTGACCTGATTGGAAGCAGTGCTCTTCCTGCCCTCACACAGTCAGCTGGTGCACGCATGACCTATTCTCAGCCAATCAGATGCTTACTCACAGATTGTTGAATCTACATTGAATGATTCTCACTCATGGGAAGAATGCAGGTGTTAGTCTTCTCGGCAGTGGCAGTGGTGGGCATGGGGATGAGGTAGTTTTCCTTCATGACTTTGCTGCCTGGACTTCCATAACTCCTTTGGCTTGTTCTCTATTTAAAGCCTAATACTTCATTTTCCTGTGGATTTTGAGAGGACTTGGTATCTTTCTTATATATGTGTTTGCATGTACCAACTTTACCTGGTATCGTTTCTTTGCTTGTAGCTAAGAACTCTGAGGTAGAAACTGATGCCAAGAGTGAAGTGGACACAACAGACACTTGAGGATGGGGATGGAGTTTGGGGTTTATATCAGTTACAAGATGGGCTCTGAGATGCTATACCAGAGATCCCAAGGCAGAGTGGCTGAAACAAGACATGTAACAGTGTGAGTGCTGGGAAGGCGTTGCTATTTCCAACATGTGGCTTCTTGGTTAAAGATGACATCATTTCCAAGCGATGCCAAAGAAGGAAGGAGAAACCAGAGGGCAATCATCTTTCTTCCTGGGGAACATGACCTAGAAGCTGCACACATCAAGTCTGCTGACTCTCATGGGCTTAACCACCTTGCCATATCCATCTGCAGGGGTGACTGGAAAGCTAATCTCCAGATGGCGAGCCCTATGCTCTTCTAGCATGTAGTAGGAACACTCTAAGGCTACGAGGGAGATCAAACAGTTTGAGCCATTAGAAATCAAGGTTGCAGGATGGGATGGGAAGCAGGCAAAGTCCGATTTATATTCTGGGATGCAAACACAGATGCCCATTGTTGTTGTGTCTGACTCTATGCAACCCCCTGGACTGCAGCACACCAGGCTCTCCTGTCCTCCACTATCTCCCAGGATTTGCTCAAATTCATGTCCACTGAGTTGATGATGTTATCTAACCATCTCCACCTCTGCCACACCCTTCTCCTTTTGCCTTCAGTTTTTCCCAGCATAGCAGCCCACAGTATGAAGCTAATGAAATTGTTGCTTATATGGTGAACCAGAACCCAGTGCTCAGTAGAGAAGAGATATGGAGATGGAAGGATCACATTGGTATCATCATAAAACTGTGTAATGTGTGAACAATCTGACTGTGGGAGTGGCCTGGCCAATTTCTACTGTATGGAGTCACTAAAGGCAAAAGAATGTTGAAACTCCAAATATTCAATTTGTACTATGCTCAAGGACATTCTATGACTATGCTGTCAGGATCTATCTTTCAGCTGGCAGAAATAGCAACAACAAATAACAACAAAACTCTCTGAGACTGTTCTGCATAATTCTGAATTACACCATCAGTTGAATTCACAGTTGAATTCACATGTTAGGGTTTTTTTGTTGTTGTTGTTGAGTCACTAAGTCATGTCTTACTCTGCAACCCCACAGACTGCAACATGCCAGGCTCCTCTGGCCTCCACCATCTCCTGAGTTTGCTCAGATTCATGGCCATTGAGTCAGTGATGTTACCTATCCATCTCATCTTTTGCTGCTCCCTTCTCATTTTGCCTTCAATCTTTCCAAGTATCAGGTCTTTTCCAATGAGCCAGCTCTTTGCATCAAGTGGCCAAAGTATTGGAGCTTCAGCTTCAGCATTAGTCCTTCTAATGAATATTCAGGGTTGATTTCCTTTAAGATTGACTGGTTTGATCTCCTTGCTGTCAAGACTCTTCTCAAGCACCACCATTTGAAAGCATCAATTCTTTGGGTGCTTAACCTTCTTTATGGTCCAACTCTCACATCCAAACATGACTACTGGAAAAACCATAGCTTTGACAATACAGTTTCCCTAAGTCTTGTATATAAAACACAGGATACTGATCAGAAAGAATGGAAACCTAGAAACTAGACTACAAATATGTGGAAGGATTTGCAATCCTTTGATTAGCATGAAGTCCATCCCTCCCTTGGAGCTATCCTGAGGATGCAGCCTCAGTCCTTGTCTGATGAGGTTATTCTGTTCTTACTGGAGAATACCACCCCTCCTTACACAGAGAGAGCCTCCCCGGGAAAGAAAGGGATAACCCTTAATTCTCTGCATGGTCCTCAGATTACTAGACCTTGGCATGTCCCAGGGGGTCAACTGCAAAATGAAATGGTAGTGGAAGGCTTGTACTGCAAAAGAACTGTAGGAGTTTGCTAATTTCTATCATAAAAAGTCTGGAGGCACATCTGTGGGGATGGATGTTTAGGATACTAACCCAAGAAGGAAGCAAATGATTAATGTCAGGTTCAACTGATAACTGTAGATGCAGCTATGGTGAGGTTTGAGGGTAAACATGAAAGCGTTAGTCGCTCAGTCATGTCTGACTCTTTGTGACCCCATAGATGTAGCCTTCCAGGCTTCTCTGTCCATGGAATTCTTCAGGCAAAAATACTGGTGTGGGTTGCCATTCCCTTCTCCAGGGAATCTTCCCAACCTAGGGACTGAATTCAGATGTCCTGCATTGCAGGCAGATTTACAGTCTGAGCCACCAGGGAAATCCTGGTGTTAGTTTCCCATAAATGCTGTTAAAAAAAAAAAGTATCACAAACCAGTTGACTTAGAAAAACAGAAATATTCTGTTGATAGCCTGTTGAGGCTATCTAAACCTCAAAATCTGGAGGCTTAGATATCCAAAATGAGGGTGCTGGCAGGGCTGTGCTTTCTCTGGATATTCTAGAGAAGGAGCCATCCTTGCTTCTTCCTAGCTTTTGGCGGTTGCAGATAGTCCTTGGCTTGTAGACACATCCCTCCAATCCTTGCCTCTCTTGTTCAGGTCTTCCTGTGTGTTCCTGCTCCCTCCTTAACTCTCCCTTAAAGACCCCCTTCTGTAAGGACAACAGTCATTGCATCAGGATCTGCTCCAATCCAGGATGACCTCACCTGAACTTGGTTACATCTGTAGCATTCAATTTCCAAATAAGCTTCATTCATCAGTACTCAGGAGACATCTTTTGTGAAGACATCATTTAACACAATATAGACGTAATGTAATGCACCAGCCTGAACAGCTGAGAAGGAATCTAATATTTTTCTTGTTGGTTGACACTAGCCTGGGCTCAGAATGCAAAGGGATGTCCCCTATCACTGAAAGGACACTGATTAATTTGTAAAACTGCTAACCAGAGTGGCAGTGGGAAATGTCCCTGGAGATCAGAAGCCGGCAGCCACATGCAGCAGTCAGAGGAGGAAGAAAAGTGGACACAGTAAGCAGAAGGGTCAGTTTGCTCATCAGAGGTTTTTGCTGTGGTTAATCGATCATGGGGTTCTTGAAATGAAAATCAGATGGCAGTCCACTAAGGCCTATTTGACTTGTAAACTGACATAAATATGTAAGTGAGTAGTAAAGGTCTAGGTCTGAATCGTGACTTGAATTCTGTGGTTGAGAGTTCCCACACTTGAGTCAATTTATGACTCAAAGTCCTTGGGCAGAGGAGGGGGCTTAGGAAGAACTTGTAATGGTGTCACAAGTGTGTGACATGGACCTTCCTCCTAGCTTTACCCAGGGGACCCTCTCTGTTCACAGGCTTATTGTGCACAAGGTAAGGGAAGTGGCCAAGGTCTGGTCTCCTGGGCCCTGGCTCTGATCTGACACCTTTCCTTGGTCCACTGGTTAGACGGGATTGGTTGGATGGGGGCCCTCACATGGGGAGGAGGGTCCAAGTGAGACCTGTTAGCCTTCCCGTGGGCCCCATGCTGGGACCATTTATTGATCATTGCCGAGTTCCAGGGAGAACACTTGGTATCCTTGGCAAGAGGCAGGATCTACTTACAGTTCATTGACCCATGGAATCAGGGAAGACCCATGGAGCTGGGGAGAACTCATGGACCCAGGAGAGCCCATGAAACTCAGGACAACTGATAGGATCAGGGGGAAGTCATGGACCCAGAGTGAGCCTGTGAACCCAGAGGGAGCTGCATAACTAGAGCTCTAATGGAGGGGAGGCTGAGTGAGAGGACTTCAACCTCCCTCTTTGCCTCCAGGTAATAAGTCTTCACTTCCTGGAGGCTGGGAAGGTGGGTGTGGCCACTGAAGACCTAGAAGAGGCTGCCTTGGTGATCCTCATCATGTCCACCTAAGCACCTCCACCAGCACTCAAGGACCAGGTCGGGAGAGTGGACACTTCACCATTGCATTAAATCCTTCGAGGGTGGTATATTATCATTTGATGCTGGGAAAGATTGAGGGCAGGAGGAAAAGGGGACGACAGAGGATAAGATGGTTGGATGGCATTACTGACTCAATGGACATGGGTTTGGGTGGATTCTGGGAGTTGGTGATGGACAGGGAAGCCTGGAGTGCTGCAGTTCATGGGGTCACAAAGAGTCAGACACGACTGAGTGACTGAACTGAACTGAACTTTACAGATGAGAAAATCAAGGCTTAGGATGTTTCAGAAGCAGCCCAAGTCCCCAGAACTGGAAAGGCTGGGATCTGAACCCAGTGGTGTGACTTCAGTGCCCTAATCCTACCCACCTCTGAAATGAAGACATGAATGTATTTCCAGGAGTCATCCATCTCACTCTCCTGCTTAGGTAAAACCCTGGGGGATACTTCAGCAGCCTCTAGGACCTGAAAAGGGAACAGGGGCTTTTGTTCTGAGGCCTCAGATCTACCCAAAAGCAATCTAACCCCAGCTTGGCGCTCCATTGGATTTCTTTTCCCTTGAGAGCAAATCCGACTTGATGCCAACGCTCACCGTCCCAGGTCCAGGGATGTTCTCTTTGTTATATTCTGGGCTCCTGGGAATATAAGTGTCACCTAAATGGGTCAGGTTCTACTTGGGATAACTTATTTTGCTTCTTCTAAAGATTTTCTCGTCACTGAACCCCAGCGCAAATTTGGGTTGGTATGTGAGGTAGATGTTGATAAGCTGAGGAGAGTTGGGGAGAGAGGAAGTGGATAGAAAGAGATGATGAGAGAGGGAGGAAGAGAGAGAGGAAGAGAGGAGAGGAAAAGGGGAGGGGGAGAAGGAGGGAGAACCAGCTCCAAGCAGCAAATGGCCCCAAGTGGCAACTGAACACAATTCTCAACCCACCAGCCCAGCAGTCTGGCTAGAAAAACTAGGGGTAAAGTCTAGAGAAACAGGGAACTGAGTTTCCAGCAGGTCAGGATTCAAGACCCCTACTTTTCCCACTGGAAAATGGATTTTAATGCTACTCAATCCACTGTCTTGCTTTGTTTCTTGATGCAAGTTGCTTACTGTTTGGGGAACAGAAGCAAGAACTATTTACTGAGAGTTTTCTATGTGCCAGGCACAGGGCTTTAGGTGGACATCTTGGTATATGAAGATAGAATTTCCTGTCCTGTCTTGGCTTATGGGCAATGGTGAGGGAGACATGATAAAAAATCAAAGCAAATTAGATGCAAAAATGTTCAAACTCTCACAGCCTGAAGATAAAATCAGGATACTTGACCAGCCTCTTAGGGGTGATGGGGGCAAATTTTCCCAAGTATCTTTGGTGGGTTGGCTAGACACAAGGATGTTCCCCTCACCCCACCCAGTCTATCCCATTTCCCCAAAGTCTGGTTTGAAAGCTTGGAGTGTACAAAAAGAATTGGTCACCAAGCTCTGGACATCAAAGAAAGACCATCACCTGTGGAGGGCAAGTAACACCTGCTGCCTACCACCAACTCAGCATCCATTCCCACAACTTCCAGTAAGCTCAACCCTGCTTTGTAGAATGAGCTCACACTACTTGCATGCAGCCTTGTCATTCAAGAAGTCCCTCCCTCACCTGGCCAAAGGGTGGGCACAGGACCCAGGCTCAGCCAATCAGACTCTCTCTCCAAGAATTCTGATTCTTACCAAAATGGAAGATGGTTGCAGTCACCCTAGGGAGCCTGCTCCTGGTTGCCCAGGTGACAGGAAGTGATCTGGTTCCCGTCCTTCATAGTATCTGGTGCTTCCCTTTTCCCTCTCATTTAAAAAAAAAAAACAAAAACAAGTGTCTCTGTTTTCTCTCAATAAATGCTTAAATTGCCCAGAGTTGACTCTATATTTTATATCCAAAGGACCATAAATGGTACAGATGGAGTATCTTAATTATTTCACATGATAGCCTTAGGAGCTAGACACTGCACTGTCCCATTTGATAGATGAGAAAACTGAAGATTGTGAATGAAGTCCCCCAGCAGGTGGGTGATGCAGCTCTGCTCCTCACAGCTCCACTCTCCCTCTAGTAGCGATAATCCAGATGGACAGCGAGCCCCTTCCCCACCTCCCAGCTCAGCCAGCCTCCTTGGGGTGGGTGCTCCACCTGCATATCCCAGAAAATAGTGGGGCAGCCTGAGGAGGGTCTGTTTCCCCTGATTATTCCAACAAAGGCAGGATGAGGTTTCTGATCACCCTCTGGAGAGACTGGCCAGTTCCTGAAGCACAAATGACCTGCAACACCTGGAGGGTCCAGGAACGTGTCCTCCATCATGGAGCCTTGGTGTTGGTACCTCCACTGGATGATGGAGTTGATGACTCTGCATGAGTTAGGGGTCAGGGTGGGAGGCAGGAAAGGGGTTGGCCATTCAGGGGACTTGGATGGATTACATCTGAATGACATTTTTCAAGATGGTACATCCATCCATGTTGCAGGTCCCATCACTGAGTTTTATCACCAGGAAGTTGAGAATGTTAGAGCCACTTATCCAGACAGCTCCCAAAGAATCTATGGCAAGTCAGCTTTCCATCAACAAGTTTCTTGAGACTGTTGGGTCAGGGAGGGAACAAGTGCATTTTCTTCCAATCTGGGCAGGAGATGCCTGAGAGAGGGCCCTGGGGTTGATGATCAGTGTGGGGAAACCTCTGTGCTTGGGGCAGAGGGAAGTTGAATGACCCTCTCTCTCTTAGGGGCTAAGACTTCCTGACTGGGATATTCTGAAGCTGGAATGTGGGACTCTCCCTGGTACTGTGTGCGATGCAATGCTGTGAGTGGGCAAGAGCTGGGAGACGGGTCAATCACCTTGGAAAGGGCTTCGGGGCCAACCAACAAAGGCGATTCCTCTATCATCTGCCTCCCCGGGGGCTGATATTTCGCAGCCTCAGCAGCCAGCTGGGGTGGGGCTTGTTCCCTTGCAGAAGATGTGTCTGCACCTGGCATCCTGCAAAGTCTTTCCTGTTGAGTTTTGGTGGAGGCTGCATCCCAAAGTGAGGATGTGGGGTGGAGGCTTCAAGGACCTGCTTTCAGCCTCAGCTGATTGGGAGGTCCAAGGCTTTCTCTGGGGAGAGTTCATTGATTCTAAAAGTGAAAGTGACAGTCGCTCAGTCGTGTCCGACTCTTTGTGACCCCATGGACTATACAGTCCATGGAATTCTCCAGGCCAGAATAGTGGAGTGAGGAGCCGTTCCCTTCTCAAGGGGATCTTCCCAACCCAGGGATCAAACCCAGGTCTCCTGCATTGCAGGCAGATTCTTTACCAGCTGATCCACCAGGGAAGACCAAGAGTACTGGAGTGGGTAGCCTATCCTTTCTTCAGTGGATCTTCCCGACCCAGGAATTGAACCCGGGTCTCCTGCATCGCAGGTGGGTTCTTTACAGCTGAGCTACTAGGGAAGTCCTCGTTGATTCTAACAGGAATTGAAAGTCTGCCATGGGGCAGGCACTGTGGGCCCCAGGGATTCACATGTGAACAAAGTAGACCAATGTCCTGCCTCTTGGAGCCCACATCTCACAAGGTGAGAGGTTGCTAATTGCTAGTGACCATAACAAGGATGCTGTGGTTGAGGAGGTGGGGAGGGCTGGCACCTGCATGCCTGTGGTGTGTGTGTGTGTGTGTGTGTGCATGCCTACAGTATGTGTGTATAGGCATACCTGTGGGGTGTATACCTGTGTGTACTTGCCTGTAGTGTGCGTGTGTATAGATGTGTGGTGTGTGTGTACAGGCAAACTTTGGGGTGTGTGTGTGTGCATGCCCATAGTGTGTGTATATAGGCATGCCTATGGGTGTGTGTGTGTGTGGAGGTAATACCTGTGGTATGAGTGTATGTATGTGTGTAGGGGAAGGGACAAGGAGGCACTGTCAAATGCAGTGGTCAGAGGATCAGACTTTACTGAGAAGGTGATAACTGAAGGAGAAGGAGGAGGTGGTGAGAGAATTAGCCCGGCAGCCTCTGTAGGGCTCAAGGAACATCACATGCTAATCCCCCAGTGGGGAGCAGCTTTGGTGAAGCTGGGAGAGCAGGGGAGCCAGTGGGTCTGGCGGGGATGGAGGATGGGAAGGTGAGGTCAGACAGGTGATGAGGTCACACAGGAGAGCTTGGAAGTATAAGATTGGTTTTCACCCTGATGGCAGCAGGGAACCATGTCAGGTTTGCAAAGGTGGGTGCCATGGGGGGCTTTGTTCAAGGATCTCCAAGCATCAGGTATGAACACAGTGTAGGAAAAGCAGAAGCAGGAGGATCAGGTGAGAGGCTGGTGGTCTGGACCAGGGGTGGTGAGCCTTGTTGAGATTCTGGACATGGTTTGAAGGTTGGATTTCCTATTACATGAGATTGGGAGGGGCACAGAAGAGTTTGGGACAACTCCCAAACTTCACCAGAGAAGGAGTCCCCATCAACTGAGATGGGGAGGAACATGGATGGAGCCAACATCTGGCAGGAAAGAATAAGTTCAATTTTGGATATACTGAGTTTTAAATGCCTAAAGATATCCAAGAGGAGTCAGTAGGGAGTCCCACCCCCTGAGGGGAAGTGAGGGACCTTTGGCTACTTTCACTTTGATTGTAGTGAGGGGCCTTCAAGTTGGTCACTTAGAGAGCTTGCCATGTACCCCATGACCATGGGGCAGGTGAATGACCACCAATAATGAGGGAAAGGATGCCTCAGTGTTTCTCCCAGATCAGACATAGACACTACAGAGACATTTAAAAACTGGTCCAGAATGTCTCCCTGAGACACAGTGAGAGCCCAAGGTGGTGTGGACATCCAAGATTTTGGGGATGAGAGTCAATAGAAATGGCCAAATGGAAGGAAATGCATCTCCTGAACCATGTAAATTATGTGAATTACATCAGCGCTTGTTCGCTTGGGGGCGTTAGAAGGACCTGCCATGAGTCCCAGTGGTGGGCACTGCTTTGATCAAATGAGGCGGTCCGTGACTGGAGGAGACCAAAGCCTGGTGACTTTGGTCCTAGATGTGTGAGAGGCTTCCTGCCCCCCTACCTGCCTCCCTGCTCCAGTCAGAGGGTTGTCTGAAGGCATGGATAGGATTCGGGAAGAGGAGTGTGACAGAAGAGTCTGGGCCATCAAGTGGATCTTGGCTGGAACTGTGAGCCTTTCACCTTAAATGATGCTCAGGGTTTTGACTGTTAAATCATATTGGACATTTTCATTATTAAAGTGACAGGTTTTTGTGACCAAAAGTGCCTGGAAGCCTTTTTATTATCTGAGAATAAACAGGCTAGATCTAGAGCTCTCATGAAATTCAAAGCAAGATCAGGGAAGGCACTTGCCCCATAGGCAGGTCTGGCCAACAGGGAGATAATGGGGAGGGAGAATGCAGGAGTACCTTTGCTCAAGGTAAAGTGGCCTTGGTCAACGAGGGAGGCCAGGGCAATGGGGCAGCCGACAGGAGAGTGTTGATGGGAGAAAGAAGGGGAAGAGCCAGAGGATGGCGTATGGCTTGTGGTTGACAGTCAAGTCCAGACAGAGAGGAAGGCTGAACAAATGCTGTCTAATAATAATCCAGCTTTACTTTTCTGCAATAATCTTATCCTTTTCTTGGGAACAAATCATTTGTGTGTTTTTTCTTTGGTTTTAAAAGCAATGCATGTTTATTATGGAAAATTGGAAAATATAAAAATTGATAAAGGAGGAAACAAAAATCACTAATAAATCAGAAGTCAAATCATTAATAAACCAGGAGTAATTTCTCAGCAATAAATACTCCTATATTTTTGGTGTGTAATTTGGTATATTCCACAGACTTTTTGACCACTTTATTCCCTAACATATCATAGATTATCCTAATATATCATATATTGGGATAGATATTCATGAATAACTTTAAGCCAGTAAATTTGAAAACATACAAAATGGACAAAATCCTTAGAAAATATGAATTCCCCAAACTGAAGAAAAATGAAAAATCTAAATATTCCTATAACTACTAAGGAAAATAAACTTAGTTCTTTATCTCCCTATAAAAAGCACATCAGACACAGACAATTTTACATTTGGGTTTTACATTAAGAAATAAATATTGTTATTCTTACACAACTATTTTTCATGGAATAGTTTTACAGAATTAATGTGAGAAGTATATAATCTTGATTTCAAAACAAGGATAGTTTGAGAAAGAAAAATTATAGGCTAATCTCAAACATGAACATGGATGCAAAAGTCCTAAAAATATGCTAACCAAATACAGAAGCATAGAATAACACAGATAACCTATGTGGCTAAGCTGATTTTATTCCAAAAAGCAAAAATAGAAAACGTATTAATTTATTTCTTCCACATAAACAGCTTAAGGGAAAAAAGGATATGTTCAGTTTAATACATACATAGAAAGCATTTACTTAAATTCAATGCTCTTTTATGATAGAAGCTCATTTTACTCGAACTCCAGAACACCAATGCATATTCTAGAAAACTTTAGCAAGCATCATATACAATAACAAAATACTTGAAGCATTTCTTCAAGCCACAAATGCTCACTGTCTTTTTGCTATTCAGTACAGTATTGGAGGAGCTAAACAGTGCACAGAGCAAGAAAAAGGAATAAAAATATACAGATCAGAAAGAATAGCTAGAACTGTCAGTGTGTCCAGAATGATATGCTTGTCTCAGAAAAATCCAAAATAATGTAGAGAAAAATCTCATGAATTAATTGGACAGTTTATTAAGATTACAGGATATATTATAAATATCCAAGTTAACTACATTTCTACACACCAGCATCAATGAATTAAACATTTAAACTAAATAAATACAATTTACAAATAGCAATGTCAATAAAGGGAAACTGAGAATAAAGCTGATGGAAGTGATGTAAGACCTTTGTACTAAAATTTTAAAAACTTTGTTGGAGACATTCTTAAATTACTTAAAGAAATTAAGATATATTTCATAGCTTTGGATAATTCAAGACAATATTATAAAGATGTTTATTCTCTCCAAATTGACCTATAGGTGCAGTACAATTTCAACCAAAAGTCCAGTAGGCGCCTTGTGGAACTTGACCTGTGATTTCAAAATTTATATGAAAGAGTAAAAGTCAAAAATATCCAAAATGCCCTTGAATAATAAATATAGACTATGAGAAGCTTCCCATTCTGATACAAAGATTTATTATAAAGCCATAGAAATCAAGATATTATGGTCTTATCAAAGCAACAGTCAAAAGGATATTGAAGAGGCAGCCGTGTTGATTAGAGGAGAATGGAAGGGTTAATCTATCAATCAGTGAATAATGCTGCAACAATGGCTATTTCTTGTGAAAAAATGATATCATATGCTCACACCTTCAAGACACTCACAGGAATAATGAGTACACTCTAGACTGAGCACTTGAAAGTGCAAAACAAAACGGTAAGACTTCTAGAAGAGCACAGCGGAGAATGAATACAAACCCCCCAAGCAAAACCACATGCACATCACTAAATGAATCATCAAGGAAAAGGGCAGTGCAGCTGACCATACTAAAATCTAAATCTTTCTCTTTATCCAAAGATACCAGAAAGAGGGCAAAAAGCACACAGCCAACTGGAGAAGATATTTACTACTTCTTCACTGATAAAGGATTAGTACCTTCAAGATGCAAAGAAATCCTGCAGATCAATAGGAAAAGTAGGCAAATGTCACAAACGGGCATTTCATAGAAAAATATTTATAAATTTCCGAGAAGATTTATGAAAAGATGCCCACTCTTATTAGTAACCTTGGAAGTAAATTGAAATCAAAGCGAGAAACCATATCACCCCCAACACATAGGTACAAATATAAGGGTATGATGGACTGGCTATCTTCCTACCCTACTCTGCACCTTTCTGATGGGCCCCTGCGCGCTCCATCACTGCTGGCTTCTGATTGGCCCAGGCTGGGAGGTGGGACAGAGAGCGCAGGGGATTTCTCTGACTCCCCCCTGCTGTAGCTGCCCCTCTCCACACCCACAGCTCCTATAGCCAGCCGTTCTCCCTGCTCTCATGTTGATGGGCTCTGGCCATGCCTTGTCCCTTCATCCCTAGGGTGGGTACCAGCTTCCTGCTCTGCCAGTCTCCAGGTGCCTCACCACTTCCCTTCCTTCACTTATCCCTGCCCACTCTTTCTGAAGTAGTCTGTTCATTAACACCTCTTCATGGAACAATCTGCTTTTTTTCTGGGACTCTGACCAAGACATATAACAATGCCAGAAACTGGGAAGCCATGAAAAAGACAGTGGTCTTTATTCACTTATCATTGGTGAGGATGCAGATGGTGCCTGCCCCATGGGATACAGTTCGCCCTTCACTGCATTTGAAGATGCACTTACAAACCAACAATCATATCCTTACATCTAACCCCAGAGAAACTTCAGGACACACAAATGTTAACAGGTGAAATGAAGATGGTGATAGTCACAGTCCTATGATCCTCTGTTGCTGGAGGATTAGCTGAAACCATCTCACACAGAAGCGCTCACCTGGTAGATGCTGAGTGAAGATCAGCTGTTATTACTCTGGGGCTGGGCAATGGGAGGACCAGCTTTGGACATCCTTTCATGGATCCATGGCCCCTGACCTTTCTGCACAGGAGACCCCTCCCTGGATGCAGGACAAGCCCTGGGAGAAATCTGTGGGCTATGTCCCCTGTCATTCCTGGGCAGGCTTGTCCTAGCTCCCTACTCAGCTGAGCTCAGCATATGAAGGAACCCATGGCTTGTTCTGAATTCAAAGAGGAAGCTGGATCAGACTGTAGCAACAGTCTGCAATCACAAGGGAAAAAAATTAAAGGATAAGTGCAAATTCTTCAAAAGATGGGAATGGCAGACCACTTTACCTGTCTCCTGAGAAACTTGTATGCAGGTCAAGAGGCAACAGTTAGAACCAGACACAGAACAATAGACTGGTTCAAAATTGGGGAAGGAGTACCACCTCAAGACTGTATATTGTCACCCTGCTTATTTAACTTCTGTGCAAAGTACATCATGCGAAAAGCTGGACTGGATGAATCACAAGCTGGAATCAAAATTGCTGGGAGAAATATCAACAACCTCAGATATGCAGATGATACCACCATAATGGCAGAAAATGAAGAGGAACTAAAGAACCTTTTGGTGAAGGTGAAAGAGGAGAGAGAAAAAGCCGGCTTAAAACTCAACATTCAAAAATCTAAGATCATGGCATCCAGTCCCATCACTTCATGGCAAATAGATAGGAAAAAATGAAAACAGTGGCAGATTTTCTTTTCTTGGGCTCCAAAATCACTGTGGACAGTGACTGCAGCCATGAAATTAAAAGATGCTTGCTTCTTGGAAGAAAAGCTATGACAAACCTAGACAGCATATTAAAAAGCAGAGACATCACTTTGCCCAAAAGTCTGTATAGTCAAGGTTATGGTTTTTCCAGTAGTCATGTGTGTATATGAGTTGGACAATAAAGAAGGCTGAGCACCGAAGAATTGATGCTTTTGAACTGTAGTGCTGGAGAAAACTCTTGAGAGTCCCTTGGACTGCAAGGAAATCAAACCAGTCAATTTTAAAGGCAACCAACCCTGAATATTCATTGGAAGGGCTGATGCTGAAGCTGAAGTTCCAATACTTTGGCCATCTGATACAGAGGGCTAACTCATTGAAAAAGACCCTGGTGCTGGGAAAGATTGAGGGCAGGAAGAGAAGGGGATGACAGAGGATGAGATAGCATCACCAAGTCAATGGGCATGAGTTTGAGCAGACTCCAGGAGACAGTGAAGGACAGGGAAGCTTGATGTGCTGCAGTCCATGGGGTTGCAAAGAGTAGGACACAACTTAGTGACTGAGCAACAAAGGGCAAACGAAGGGGACAGCAGAGGATTTGATGGTTAGATAGCATCACCAACTCAATGGACATTAATTTGAGCAAACTCCAGGAGTTACTGGAGGACAGAGGAGGCTGGTGTCACAGAGCCATGGAGTCACAAAGAGTCAGACACTACTTAGAGTCTGAGCAACAACAATAAGCACTTCATCTTGGATGCCAGCAAAGGTAAGTATCAGTTTTAGATCTTTTTATGGCACTGAAATTCAATACACACAGTGCCTCTTATGGCTTGCCAACTTTGATGAAACACAATAATCGAGGCCCAAGTACCGCTGTTTGACACTCCATTAACCCCTGCATGGAAAGGTTGGATTTAATAGGATTGCTGCAGTTGAACACAAGTGTCTCACTCCATCAACCTCCCTCTGGCTCAGGCCCACAGCTAAATTTATTTTTAGGGCAAAATCTCACTTACTTGTCCTTCCTGGGAGTGCTGTGGGCCTCTCCCCTGCAGTCTGGCCTCTCTGATATCCTCTCAGGGCTTCACTGATGGACAGCCTGGCAAAAGTGCTGGGGACAATGCCTGGCCCAGGGTGAACCTTATTATTGTTATTATTATTATACTTACCTTTTCTTATGCACATGTAAAGTTATATATTTTGAATGTCATTGAGAACTGGGATGCTAGATTATTATCTTCATGCTTTTCATGATATTTTTCTCTGGGCTTGTGGAAAGTCCTAAGACCCAGAAGACATGGCCAGTTCATAAAGAGTTCACAAGACACCAGATAGGACCAGCTTGCACAAGTTCTCCCATCTTCCTGCTGCTGGGTGTGGTCCTCTTTTACCAACACACCTCTATACCTGTCACACACCTGTGACAATGCCCTCCTCCCACAAAGCGTCTGGAACTTCATCCCTAGAGCCTGTGAATGTGTAATCCTACTTGCAAAAGGAGCTGAAGGTTTTAGATGGGATTAAGGCTGCCAATCACCTGGCCTTGAGATGGGGGAACTGTGTGATCCAGGTGGGTCCTGTGTCATCTAAGGGCAGGAAGGGAAGTCAGAGTGATGCTGTGCAAGGACTCAACTCGCCTTTTACTGGCTTTGAAGGTGGAGGGCGGGGCCATGAGCCAAGGAAAGTGGACACCTGTAGAAACTGGGACAGGTGAGGAAACAGATTCTCCTCTGGAGCCCTAGCAGGAAGGCAGCCCTGCCCACACCTTGGTGTTTGCCCAGCAAGACCCATGTTGGACCTCTGACCTCTGGAATTGTCAGTCATAGACTTGTTTTGTTTCAAATCACCAACTATGTCACATCAGCAATAGAAAACAAATGCAATAGCCCAGCCCACTGACTAGTTTTCCTTATTAATCTTCATGCTTCAACGGGGGGCTTGAAGTTCCTCCCCAGGAAGCCCCCCTGCCTTCTGCTGCCCACAGGGACCCATCTGCCCTAGAGTAGAGAGGAGGTGTTCCTGCTGGTCACCCTGCTGCTGCTGATCACTGTCTCTGTGCCCTGTCTCTTGGATGATGAGCACCTGGAGGGCAAGGCCAGGCCTGTGTCCTAAACAGCAGCCTGTGGGTATCGTTGCTGATCCTAGTTTAAAAAATAAGAGAAAAAGATGTCTCTGTCTCAAAATGTGTGCTGCTGCCTGCCGTGACCCTGGACGCCAGAGCCCTGCCTGGAGAGGTGAGCTAAGGGGACTCAGTCTGAATTCGTAGCCAAGACCTGGAGGCTCAAAAGGGTCAGAGATTAAAGACCTGTTCAGTTTGGTTACAGGCAGATGCTCTGATTTTGTTCTCAGTCAGTCCATGGTTGGATGACAAAGTTCAGTGTGGTATGCTGCTTCTTGAGACAGAAACAAATATTAAAGAAAAATTTTAAAATTGAAGGATAGTTGATTCCTGCTATATAGCAAAGTGACTCTGTTATACATTCATACATATATATATATATATATATACACACACACACACACACACATATAAAAGTGTTAGTCACTCAGTTGTGTCTCATGCCTTGTGACTTCATGGACTGTAGCCCGCCAGGCTCCTCTGTCCCTGGGATTCTCCAGGCAAGAATACTGGAGTGGATAGCCATTTCTATATCCAGGGAATCTTCCTGACCCAGGGATCAAACCTGGGTCTCCTGCATTGCAGGCAGCTTCTTTATCATTTGAGCAACCAGGGAAGCCCTATATATTCTTTTTTAAAAATCTTCTTTCCCATTGTGGCCCTTTCCCCCTTTAGCCAGTGGCTGCACTGTGTCTACCAGGTTGCCATACCATCTTACATGGAGAAAGCATCTGGTGAGATCTGTAGAATGAATTACTAGAGGAATATGCCAACTACAAATTGCCATCTATCTCTATAAGGGTTAAATCAAGTGCTGCTGTAGCTGCTGATTTTCAACACCTCTTGAAAGGAGTTCAGGAATGAGTCACTTTTTGCTCTGAGAAAAACTGGTAGGACAGTCTTCAGACAGTTAGATATTTTCAGGAGTTGATTTTATGAGCCCAATTCTTGTATCTCCTCATATCTAGAAAAGCACTAAAATCCTTCATGGTGATGACTGCTCTTCATGACTAACAGAGACTTCACGAGACGAGTAGGAGCCTTCTGGGACAAACGTGTGCTTGTTTGCATGTACTCTCCCTTCACCAAAATCACATATATATTCACCGTTCCCCCTGCCTCTTTGGAGCAGTTTCTCAGCGCTACCTGAGGTTCTGTCTCCTGGACTATAGTCTTCATTTTGCCCCAAATAAGCCTTAACTAGAAACTCACATTGTGCATTTTTTAAGTTGACATATAGATGGGTAGATCTGGGGATTCACACATACTGTGGGTTCAGGTCTGGTTTAGACAAAGCAGGAGGTGGAGAGGAAGTGGTCTGGACTGGGGTTGAGGACTCCAGCGTCTGTCTAATCCTTGGTCACAGTCTCCCAGAATGACAGAGGCCGGTTGCTTCCTTCTCTACATTGGAATGTGCTGATCTGCCAGAGTCAGAAGATTTCCTGCTTTCCAGGTCAGAGAACCCTAACCAAATATCGGGAGGTTAGGGCTGGAACAATTCCAGGTCATCGTAATGCCTGATTCATGTGCAAAGTCTCAGGTGCAGGCGACTGCAAGAAGTGCCCAGTTAGCAGAGGGGCTGGAGGGTGAGCCTGCTCTTGGCTGCTGCAGATCCCCTGGCTGGCTTTAAGCTCACACTCCTCGCTTGACCCTGTGTGCCTGTCTTTACCTGGCTCTCTGGGCTCAGGAGCACCTGGCCCTGGAAACATCTGGAAGGATACATCCCCTCTCCCCCTCACTCCCTCGCCTCCAGCTGAGTGGCCTCTTGATATATAATTTCCATACCTCTAATCTTCCTGGTAGGATTGCTGAAGGGAGGTTGGGTCCTGCTGGGCTGGCCCCTGTCCTGTGCTCCCTGCCCCACCCTACTTCCCTGAAGCTCACAGAGCCTTCTCCTACTTGCAGGAAGAAATCCCTCCTCCTGGGGTCTCTGAGGGGCTTTGTCAGAAACCTCCAGGGAGACTCAGAGCCTTAGGACACTCCCTGAAGGCCTAGCTGACTTCCTGGCTTGGCTAAGGTACCGCATCCTCGGCCACATGGCCCGCAGAGGGCAGGGGCTTGGGATGCAGAGCAGAAACCAGTCCATCCCTGTCTTCTGCTCTCGAGCCTGGAAAGCCCAGCACATTTGGACAGTGTCCTGGGATGTGGTGAGGACTTTCCCGAAGCAGAATTCTGTCCAGATCTGTCCCCACGGCCACTCCCTGCAATGCCCCTTACACCCATTTCTTGGCCAAGTCTCTGGCCCGCAGAGACCATACCAGGGTGCCTCTCTGAGCAGAGAGCAAAGTTGCAGCCATACAGCCCAGTTAGAGGGCATGCATAAAGACTGGTGCCCACCAGAAGCATCTCAAGTCTGGAGAGACCCCAGGTCTGGCTGCTTGGTGGTCTCTGAGTTCCTGGATGGGACACCTACCTCCCTTGGGCCTCAGTTTCCCCTTTCATGAAATTAGGACATAATCCTGCTTATCTCTTCCACTTGCATTCAGGCTTAAGGAGAATATGCAGGTGAAAGTGCCTTGGAAACTGTCAAGCTCCTCATAGATCCCAGGCTCATCTCTTCTGATGCTTGTCCACTTCCTCTGTCATCTCGGCTCTCACATCTCCAGCTCACAGAAGGTCAACAAAACAGGAGGCTGTCCTGAGGGAGGCAGATGCGCCCCTCCCTGCAGCCTTACCCTCCTTCTTCCACCATCTGTGTGAATGGCAGGCTGGTGTGAAGACTTATGTCTGTGTTTTATCCTCCATCACTCAGCGGGGTGCTTGAAACAATTGCAGGTCATTGCAATGCCTGATTCGTGTGCAAATTCTCAGGTGCAGGTGACTATCCTGTTCCTTCATCGGTGAGAGACCCTTGGCCTCCTTGGGGTCCAGGCCTGTCAGAGGGTGGGACTAGAGAGGTGATGGTGAATGATGAAGGACGGTCACATCCTGAGGCCTCCTTCATGACCGCATCTAATTCTAACCATCTTCCAAAGGCTACTATACTGGGGAGTTAGGGCTCCAATCAACAGATTTTGGGGGGACATGTTCAGCCCATAATGCTCTTGCACATGCCAACTCATGACAACCTAGGGGGTGGTACTGCTTTCATTGTCCCTATCTGGCAAGTAGAGAAACTGAGTCATAGGGAAGGTTCCTGTCCTGGTCATGTATGTGCAACGGCAGGGCTGCTTTGGACCGGGCAGCTAGGGTTTAGTGTCTGTGCCGCTGACACTGAGAGCACTTTCCCCTGTGGTCTGGAAGGTGCCCTCGCCCACAAGTCACCCTCTAGTGGTGGGGGTTTAGCGAGAACTTGGTGGTCCACAGAGACCATCCACTCAGCATCAGGAGGTGATGGGAGTTTAGGGAGGATCTAGTGGTCCATAGGGGCCATCCACTCAGTACCAAGAGACATCCTGAGGCTGGAAACTTCCAGAAACTGTCTCGAGCTTTGTCAAGCTTCCATTGTGCCCACCTCCTCCGTTAACCAGGAGGCAAAGAATTTTATTCCCTCCAGATCCCACAAGCTTTGGAATCAGACACCAAGAGACTTGTGGAATATTTGTCTCTGATTGGTACCAGTGAGAATAAGATGAGGTCATGTATCTTTCAGGCTTCCTTGGTGGCTCAGACAGTTAAGAATCTGCCTGCAATGCGGGGGACCTGGGATTGATCCCTGGGTCGGGAAGATCTCCTGAAGAAGGAAATGGCAACCATCCAGTGTTCTTGCCTGGAGAACTCCATGGACAGAGGAACCTGGTGGGCTACAGTCCATGGGGCTATAAAGGGTTGGACATGACTGAGTGACTAACACACGTCTCTTTCAGTGGATTCCATCCTTCAACACCAGCCCAGGCTCCCCGTCCCAGGAATATCCTGTAATTTAAAGGAGGTCTGCACCCCAGCGGGACACACGGGGCAAGCAAGGAACCCACCGCCCTGTATCTAGTGTCTCTGCGGCGTTGCTTCCTGCAGGGCCCTGGGCTGGCCGTGTGGTGACAGGTTCATGTCCAAGACAGGTCTAAAGTTCCTCTGGGAGGCTGAGACCTGTGACCCTGAGGACACAATAGGCGATATGACAGCTTTTCCAACAAGATCCTCTTCCCCTGGCTCCATGCCACCATCAGTGGCTCCCTTCCTCTCTCCCTCCCAACACTCATCATCTCTCCACTGTCGTCTTTCCTGGAGCCAAGATCTAATCTCTGTTCCTTGTCCCTCATTGTGTCTGTGACCACTGGACGTGTAGGACTCCCAGACCAACCCTCCTCCCATGCAGTCCTGGTCACCCTACTCTGATGCCATCTCCCACCCTCCCCCAAACTTAACCTCCTTCCATGATGTCATCAAGAACTTATGGCCAATCGTTTCTAAAATACATTGTTTTCCCAATGGGGCTTATGATGCTCTCATAATTCTATTTACTAGCTAAAACCTAGCTCTCCGTGCCCACCCAGCTCCCCTGATGGGGCTCTTTCCTTTGGCACAGGACCCCTTGCTTCTTTTGGCCCATCCAATAAAGCAGAAAAACATCTGCTTTATTGACTATGCCAAAGCCTTTGACTGTGTGGATCACAATAAACTGTGGAAAATTCTGAAAGAGATGGGAATACCAGACCACCTGATCTGCCTCTTGAGAAACCTATATGCAGGTCAGGAAGAAACAGTTAGAACTGGACATGGAACAACAGACTGGTTCCAAACAGAAAAAGGAGTATGTCAAGGCTGTATATTGTCACTCTGCTTATTTAACTTCTATGCAGAGTACATCATGAGAAACGCTGGGCTGGAAGAAGCACAAGCTGGAATCAAGATTGCCGGGAGAAATATTAATAACCTCAGATATGCAGATGACACCACCCTTATGGCAGAAAGTGAAGAGGAACTAAAAAGCCTCTTGGTGAAAGTGAAAGTGGAGAGTGAAAAAGTTGGCTTGAAGCTCAACATTCAGAAAACGAAGATCATGGCATCTGGTCCCATCACTTCATGGGAAATAGATAGGGAAACAGTGGAAATAGTGTCAGACTTTATATTTTGGGGCTCCAAAATCACTGCAGATGGTGATTGCAGCCATGAAATTAAAAGATGCCTACTCCTTGGAAGGAAAGTTATGACCAACCTAGATAGCATATTCAAAAGCAGAGACATTACTTTGCCAACAAAGGTCCGTCTAGTCAAGGCTATTGTTTTTCCTGTGGTCATGTATGGATGTGAGAGTTGGACTGTGAATAAAGCTGAGCACTGAAGAATTGATGCTTTTGAACTGTGGTGTTGGAGAAGACCCTTGAGAGTCCCTTGGACTGCAAGGAGATCCAACCAGTGCATTCTAAAGGAGATCACCCCTGGGTGTTCTTTGGAAGGAATGATGCTAAAGCTGAAACTCCAGTATCTTGGCCATCTCATGTGAAGAGTTGATTCATTGGAAAAGACTCTGATGCTGGGAGGGATTGGGGGCAGGAGGAAAAGGGGACGACAGAGGATGAGATGGCTGGATGGCATCACCGACTCGATGGACGTGAGTCTGAGTGAACTCCAGGAGTTGGTGATGGATAGGGAGGCCTGGAGTGCTGTGATTCATGGGGTCACAGAGTCGGACATGACTGAGCGACTGGACTGAACTGAACTGAACTGACCATCCCTCCTCCCACCTCCTAGGACTTCAGCTCTGACACTCATCTTCCACCTCCCACTCTTTGTTGCCAGCATCTCTAAGGACCAGCTCCCTGCTGTCCACATGTGTCATTTTTTTTTGTATTTCATATCCATGGAGACATTCCTCCCAACACCCCAGTGTCCCAGCCCCTTGGTCTCTGTTCTCGAAGGATCATGTCCCTGGTACCCACAGGTGACTGTCCCTTAGGCATTTGCTCCCAGTGGGGCATGCTGCTTCTCACACCAAGAGGTGAGCACCCCCTCTTGATCTGGGTTGGCTCTGGGGATTTGAGGACCAGTGGGAGGTGGGCTACTTCTTCTCAGATCCAGCCTCCACTCTGAGGCCACTTCTGTCCTAGCTGCCTGTCTGTAAGTGAGTCATCTCTGTGTGCTAAGCCTGAGCCTCCCAATGACACCAATCCTGGGGGTGTCTGAAGCTGGCACAGGAGAGACCCCAAGTGAGACCCCCGAGCCAGGTCCACTCAGCCCACAGGAAGGTGAAAGCTAATAATAAATCCTGTTTTAAGCCACTAAGTTTTGATGTGGTAGATATTCAGCTGTAGACAGCAGAACAAAGTTGGAACTGGGAAGAGGAGAGTGGCCGCCACAAAAATCGAAAACAGCTGGCACCACCTTTGGAACTGAGGGACTTGGAGGACGAGGAGGTGCTGCTTTCAGAAACTGGGGAGAGTTTGACAACAGTGTCACCTTGAAAAGAGAAAATATACCTCATGAACCGGCGGAGCTGGCTCCAGACACTCCAGACAGAATGTTGAAAGCACAGACTGGTTGACTGCTGCCACAGATGATAAGGTGTGAATACAGAGAAACAAACACCCTCCCGAGCCGTAAGACTCTCAGGGTGAGATTCTCAAAGTAAGAGACGGCCTCAGGGTTGTTCAAGAGTGTGGTCCCCTGTTGACGCCTCAGGGATGCTGGAGGGCTCCTCGCAGAACCCAAGGTGGCTTTTGAGAGTGTGGAGGACTCTCATTCCTTGATGCCCTGACTCAGAGGTCAAGGTGGGGAGGGCAGGGGGACAGGCTCTCTGATCATCTTACCTGACCTACGCACAGCGTGGACGTCACTTGGATGTCACACTTTCCTGCCTTTCTTCCTCCCATGTTATTGGCTCCTCCGTCCCTTTCACCTTGGCAGAGTCCTGACGTCGGAGCCCAGGGTTCACTCTTTGGGTCTCTTCTCTGACTACTGTTGGCTAAGATATTCAGATTAATGTTTCCAAGTGACACCTACACGCAATAACACTCAAGCGCATGGTCCTGCCCAGACTTGCTCTTGAACTTGGGCATGGCCCCTTGACCACATGCTCCACATGTCCACTTGGCATCCACTGGATGCCTCAAAGCAGTGCCCTTCTCTCTGGAGTCAAAGGGTGGGAGCAATCCCACTGGGGTGGGGGCAATGTGGATGCATTTGCATTTGCATTTGAATGAGCAGAAATTGTAAAATAATAATAATGTGGAGAAAAGCCAGTCTGCTTGCTGTTATTGCCAAGTGGTAGCATTTGAGACACAGTCAGGGCTCAAGGCCTCCTTGCTGACCACAGGGCGTGTGCTTCCTGTTGACTGTTTTTCTGAACTTGATGTGTTTGCAAAAGCACTCTTGACATTCCTTTCACACTTGCTGTCCTCACAGCTTATCCACTGTGGCAAATGGCTACTTCCTTATTAGGCTGCACCTGGGACCAGCTCACCTCTGCTCCTTCCTCATACAGCCTGCAGCTGGCCATTCAGCAAATCTGAGAGCTCAGTTCAGTTCAGTCTCTCAGTCGTGTCCGACTCTTTGTGACCCCATGAACCGCAGCAGCCAGGCCTCCCTGTCCATCACCAACTCCCGGAGTTCACTCAGACTCACGTCCATCGAGTCAGTGATGCCATCCAGCCATCTCATCCTCTGTCGTCCCCTTCTCCTCCTGCACCCAATCCCTCCCAGCATCAGAGTCTTTTCCAATGAGTCAACTCTTCGCATGAGGTGGCCAAAGTACTGGAGTTTCAGCTTCAGCATCAGTCCTTCCAAAGAAAACCCAGCACTGATCTCCTTCAGAATGGACTGGTTGGATCTCCTTGCAGTCCAAGGGACTCTCAAGAGTCTTCTCCAACACCACAGTTCAAAAGCATCAATTCTTCGGTGCTCAGCCTTCTTCACAGTCCAACTCTCACATCCATACATGACCACAGGAAAAACCATAGCCTTTACTAGATGGACCTTTGTTCGTAAAGTAATGTCTCTGCTTTTCAATATGCTATCTAGGTTAGTCATAACTTTCCTTCCAAGGAGTAAGCGTCTTTTAATTTTATGGCTGCAGTCATTATCTGCAGCGATTTTGGAGCCCCAAAAAATAAAGTCTGACACTGTTTCCACTGTTTCCCCATCTATTTCCCATGAAGTGATGGGACCGGATGCCATGATCTTCGTTTTTTGAATGTTGAGCTTTAAGCCAACTTTTTCACTCTCCACTTTCACTTTCATCAAGAGGCTTTTTAGTTCCTCTTCACTTTCTGCCATAAGGGAGGTGTCATCTGCATATCTGAGGTTATTGATATTTCTCCAGGCAATCTTGAGTCCATCTCGTGCTTCTTCCAGTCCAGCGTTTCTCATGATGTACTCTGCATATAAGTTAAATAAGTAGGGTGACAATATACAACCTTGACATACTCCTTTCCCTATTTGGAACCAGTCTGTTGTTACACCACCTCCCAAAGTTAGTCTTGCCTCCTAGGTCCCCCGACCTGCCCCTGCAGGAGGACTCTGCACCAACTCCTCCCTTGTTTGGTGGCTAAATCATGTCCGACTCTGTGACCCCATGGACTGCAGCACTCCAGGCTTCCCTGTCCTTCACCATTTCTCAGAGTTTGCTCAAACTCATGTCAATTGAGTCGGTGATCCCAGCCAACCATCTTATCCTCTGTCGTGCCCTTCTCCTCCTGCCCTCAACCTTTCCCAGCATCAGGGGCTTTTCCAATGAGTTGGCTCTTCTCATCAGGTGGCCAAAGTATTGGAGCTTCAGCTTCAGCATCAGTCCTTCTAATGAATATTCAGGGTTGATTTCCTTTGGGATTGACCAGTTTGATCTCCTTGCTGTCCAAGGGAGAGTCTTTTCCCACTCCGCAATTTGAAAGCATCAATTCTTTGGTGCTCAGCCTCCTTCACGGCTCCCACCAAAGGTCTGTTCTGAGAGCACCCAGAAGATCCTTTAAAACACACATCAGATCATGGCACTCCTTGGAAGCCTCCGGTGGCTTCCCACATCCTTAGGAGCAGAAGCCAGTCCTCACAGCCTCACAGCCCCCTGTGGTCCCTTCCTCAGCTCTAGCCCTGGCACTCCATCAGGCTTTCTCCTCTGCGCCCTCAGCTCCAGCCCAGCCTATTCCTGGCTGCCCCAAGGATGTTCTGGTGTGTGTCCACCTATGCTCAGTGAGCTGGACCCAGAGTCCACAGCCCTGCCCCCAAGGGACACTGCCTCAGTGTCGGGGACAGCTAGAGAGCCCAGGGTGAGACAAGCCACCCCAGAGAAGCAGGGTCCAGGTGTCACGTCCAGCTCCAAGGGCCTCTGGTGGTGCAGCTCTGTGCCCAGCCTCCTTGTGTGCTATGGAGGAGTGACATCTGTGAGCTGTTCATCGCTGGGCACCCGATCCTGATGGAGGGCAGGCCACGGGCATCGCTGGGCAGGCCGCGGGTGAGGCACTTGACAGCGGGTGATGGATGCCCTTGAGGGAGCCTCAGCATCCATCCATTCACATTCTCCTCCTGTGAATTAGTGCCAGCCTCACCTGCACAGTGCCGCCTGGCTGATGGATGGGACCAACCAGAGGAGTCCAGGATGCAGAGACCCACTCATCTTCATAGAGGAATTAAAAGGGATTCTGCCTAGGGAATAAATCTCAGCCATAGTCTGGGCACCTGGCTTCTGTTTCTCCTTGAACTCCTGGGAGGGAGTCCTGCCCTCACTGGCTGTCCTGCAGGCGGGGGTCAGGACAGGCCCAGAGGAGACGACCCCACCCCCGCCCACAGTGCCCACTCAGAGTGCCCACCTGCCCCACTGAGGGCTGCTGTCTCCTGAGGACTGAGGGTTCACATGTCTCAGAAGAGCGACAAGATGTTTCCAAGTGCAGCTTCCTAGTCTCTGCTGGGGCGTCCACAGGGGAATGTGGTTATTGCCTTAGCATCTCTCTCCTTCTGCTTCTTGTCCTGCATGGTGGGGATGGGGCCTCCTGTGAGGGACTCCTGCTGCCCTTGGGCCTTGATGGCCCAGCAGGCAGAGAGTGGGGCTGGGGTTTCCCTGGCTCCCCTTGCCCCCTGTCCTCTAGCCCATCTCAAGAGGTGGTGCAGACCACAGATTTCCCAGAGGGTCCAAATGCAAAGGCCCCCCTCCCACCATAAAAACTCCCATAGCTGAAATTCTGGGAGGCTGGCCCACGTGCCAGGTTGCCATGGAGAGTGGGATTCCTCACCTGTGTTAGAACCTCAGGGACCCCACTCCTGTCACTCCTGCAGCCACCGTGACATACCCTGTAGTGAGGTGGCCTTCATTCTGCCAGCAGGCTGGCGGTCTGCTCAGGGCGGGCACAGAGGGCCCCAGTCAGGGCCAGCCCTCGTTAGCAGGGATTTATGTCCGGCAGCATCCAGTGGGCCAGCTTCCAGGCAAGGGCACGGGGTGTTTACAATGCCCACGTCGTCTCTGGGAGCAAGAAACTTCATTATCACCATTTCAATTAAAATTGTTCTTTGAAGCGGCAGGTCTCAAGGTGTGGCTATGAATTCCAGGTCTTCACTCAAGCCTCCCCTCAGAGTCCTGTGTTGGAAGGGTCTGTCTGTCTGTCCTGGGAGGAAGCAGAGGCTGACCAGGCAAAGGGTTTCTTGTGGCAGTGGTGTCAGTTATTAATACAATTGGCAAAGTGTTGAGGGTTGGGATGCAGGCTGTTGCAGGGTTGGGATGCAGGGTTGAAATGTCATCAGCTGTCACTTTTACAGGCTGTCCAGAGGATGGAGAACAGGTGGCCAGGAAAGAGGCAGCACTGGCCATCCAGGCCTGCCCAGCTGCCCCTGGTAGTCATTGATAATAACTTCCTTTTAACTGTAAAGCCCTCAGAGTTCATTATGGAGACTTGGAAACTTCAGAGGAGTATGAACACGGCATCACAACTAGTCCTTAATCCAAGGGGTCTCGAGGGATGGCTGTTGTTTTTTATCTTCTGCATTGTCTTCTACAAATATTAATTCTGCATGCTATGTGCTAAGTCATTTCAGTTGTGTCTGACTCTGTGACCCTATGGACTGTAGCCTACCAGGCTCCTCTGTCCATGGGATTCTCCCCAAGGCAAGAATACTGGAGTAGGTTGCCATGCCCTCCTCAAGGGGATCTTCCCAACCAGGGATCAAACCCCTGTCTCTTGCCTCTACTGCATTGGCAAGTGGGTTATTAACTCTAAATATCACAAAATCGAAATGATATTGGATTCTTAGGTTTGCATCCTGAATTGTGCTGTAACCTAACAACTGTGGATAAACATTTTCCTGTGTTTTGAAATATTCTTTGAAATAATATTTCTATGGCTAGATAAGATTCTAATTTACAAGTGTGCCATAAATTGCATATAATTTTCACATCTTGAACTGCCTGTGAGAGTCCTTGGGGCCACCTGAATAGTAATAACCCATTTCTCATTCCTCATGGGGCACCTGCTGTGTATTTATTTGGCACCTACTGTGTGCCAGGCTTTGAACATGGAGCCTGCAGTCTAGTGAGTTCTGTCCTGGTTTGCTCCCCTCCCCCCACCAGGACCCCTTGCATTCCTGGAAGATGGTCTTCAGGTAACAGCCCACCTGCCCTCCCAAGGGAGCCCAGCCACTTCCTCTGCTGAGAACAATGCCAGGTGCTGCCAGCGCCTGCTTTCTGGCATCCATGGAGAGGGTCCAGGTGCCCCCTGCCTTGCCCCATCAGGGTGCAGAAAGACCACACGTGGCTCCATGTGCTTTGCAGGGAGACAGGTTTTAGGGGAGTAAGAGGAGTCTGGGATGGCTCTGGGGTCAGACACCCCTGGGTTTAACCCCAGCCCCACTTCTCCACAGTCTCTGATCAGGACAGTCAGTCCTCTAACTCTGGTCTTTCCCTCTGTGAAATGGGACAACAGCAATGTCTGCATCCCTTGGTCGCGCTGGGGATTCAGTGAGAGTTGGCTGTGGCGGCAGCACATTCAGCTTTTCCCTGAGCTTCTGCACTGGGCAGCGTGGGCAGGGCCAGGCCAGCTCCTTCCTGATGGCAGAGGCATGGCTACAGTGTCCAGATTGTCCCGAGGGGAGTTAATTTTCTCCCTCACACAGGCCACGAGAGGCCCAGCAGGGGAGCCAGCCCAAGACAGGTGGTAATACAGAAAGGAAAAACAGATCCTAATCCATGGTGGTCTGATAATAGGGACTCATTTTCTCCTAAAGATGGGTCTGGCGGCTGGAAACAGCTGGAATCCATTATAGTGCCCAAAGCTTCTGCCAAAGACCCAGGATCTGTCTGGCTCTTTTCTGTTTCCTTAGAATGTTGTTCCCTTGCCCCCAGCCGCCTATGTTTGTTCCCTCGTGGTCCCAAAATAGCTGCCACAGCTCCAGGCAGTGCATTGGTGTCCATGGGGAAAAAATGGCAAAGGAATAGAACCAGTGAATGCCCCTTTTATGTCTGACCTTAAAACAGGGAGAATAGGTTCCCCAAAACTCAAGACCATGCATTCACTCATGGTTCCTCTGTCATGAACAGGTCACCTGGCTGTGGGTGCATGCTAAGTCACTTCAGTCTTGTCTGACTCTGTGACCCGATGGACTGTAGCCCTCCAGGGTCCTCTGTCCATGGAGATTCTCCAGGCAAGAATACTGGAATGGGTGGTCACGCCCTTCTGCAGAGGATCTTCCCAACCCAGGGACTGAACCTGCGTCTCTAACTTCTCCTGCATTGGCAGGCAGGTTCTTTACCATTAGTACCACCTGGGAAGCCCAGGTCACTTGGTTACCCTTAGCTAAAGGGATGCTGGGGAAGTGAGTGCCTTTGAAGTGGGAGGTGAGCAGGCAGGAATGGTTTGGGAACAGCTGCAGGCTGGCTGACTCACCACAGATACTCCGGTCTGTGATCTGACTTCTCCTGCTGCTGGATAAGTAGGCTGCTTCCAATCCTTTATTGTAAGTAGCAGTTTAATGAGCCATATTTGTAATATTTTCCTAAGTTTATGATAATTCTCTTACAATAAATTCCTTTAAGTGGAATTATTAGGTCAACAGCACACGCTCCTTGCGGCTCCTAACATATATGAATGTAACTGAACTCATTCAGTCAATGGCAACTCAGTCTGTCCAGCTCCTCAGGCTGTTGCCCCCAGGTCCCCTGGGCTCCTCGCCTTCTCACAAGGCACTGAGTCCTCTAGCTCCCAGACTGCATCCCCCGTCGCCCTTCTCACCATCTCCGCGGTGGTGCCTCCTGCATTCAGAGCCTCCTGGGTCACCCTGCTTTTAATATTTGGTTTCAGTGTCTGGAATTTTATGATGCTATTAACACACCTCCTCCACTGGGGACCTCCAGGGCCTCATTTGTGCCCAGTAAAGGTCAAAGTCATAACAGGGGCTTACAAGGTCCTACTGGATCTGATCCCCATTATCCCCTGATCTGGTGTCTTACTGCCTCCCCCAGCCATCCCATGGCCCCCTGGCAGCTTCTCAAACCACCCCTCCTCCCCCAGCCATACCTCTCTCATGCTGTCCCCTCTGCTGGAACTTTCTCCTGGAATCTGCACGGCTCATTCCCCTGCCACCCAGTTTTGCTCCAGTGTCACCATCTAACTGTCCCTCCCTTGGAACGCACAGCCCCCAGAGGTGGGCGTGCACACCTCAGCCTAACACCTAGCACCACAACCCAGAGTGGCTTGTGAGCGATCCTGGCAATTTCACCCTGTCCCCAAGGGGCCATTTAAATTTTTATAGCTTCGTTTCTTCTTTGTAAGTGGAAGCCATTCCTTTATTTTTCTCTTTGCCCCTCATAAGCTAATTTGTTTGACAACCTTTGTAGACAGCCCCATAAAGTTAATTTGATCTACTGTGAATGTGTGTTATTGTTGGATATTCAATTTTGTTTGTTGGCTTTTTAGCATTTGATGTCTACGTGTGTTAAGATTTTGGTTTTCAAATCCATTCCAGATCAGAGGTCTTTGATTTTCTCTGGCTCCTGATGCCCTGAGTACCTCCACCCTGTCAACTGGACATCTGGTTGACCCCACAGGACACGGGCTCCACGCTGTCTCAGGCAGAGCCCAGGGCTCCCATTACCCAGTGTTTGGGGAGGCGTTGCAGATCCCTGGTTCCTGGTTGCTAGGCTGTACTGTGGCTTCCTGCACCCTTTGATTCACTCCTTGTTGATGCTGTGGGGCAAAGCCATGGCCTGGCTCCCATGTCCCGTGTTCTCCAGGGAGCTCTGAGTCCCTTTCCTCCCAGGGCTGGGCTTCCACCACTGCTAGTCCCTGGAGCCCACAGCCCTAGGGCTCGGCTGCGCCGTGTCTGCATGGCAGTTCCTTTTCTGGTCCCTGTGCTTATATATCGGAGAAGGCAATGGCAACCCACTCCAGTGTTCTTGCCTGGAGAATCCCAGGGACAGAGGAGCCTGGTGGGCTGCTGTCTATGGGGTCGCACAGAGTCGGACACGACTGAAGCGACTTAGCAGCAGCAGCAGCAGCAGCAATGCTTCTTTAGTCACTGTTTGATTGTTTGTTTTAGCCCAACTACATCTTTCTTTACTTTCTATTCTTATTCCTATTCTCACTCTAATCTGATTTCTTTTTTTATCTTACATTTTATCCATCACTGCTCTGTATTTGGAGCCAAGATTATTAAGGTGGGAGCTCAGTGCTTGATCTGTCTCAGAAGCTGACTGTCTCAGCAGCACTGATCCAAATACCTTCCCCCTGCTCCCCTTTCGGGTCAAACCTCTCCAACTCAGAACCTGGGGAGACGGGTGCTCACCTCATCCTCAGGACCCTGGATGGACGTGGCCTGCACTGCGTGCATGTTCACATTTGCAGGATCGGGAGAGAAGCCCCATCTGGCGCAGCAGAGGAATGATGAGCTTTGCGCAGAGATGTTTTTCTTGCTCAGTAGCTCAGTTGTTGTCGACTATTAACACGCCAGTCCTCCCAGTCCTTCATGGTCTCCCAGAGTTTGCTCAGATTCACATCCATCGAGTCGGTGATGCCATCCACCCATTTGATCCTCTGTTGCCCTCTTTTCCTCCTGACTTCAATCTTTCCCAGCATCAGGGTCTTTCCAACGAATATGCTCTTCACATCAGGTGGCCAAAGTATTGGAGTTTCAGCTGCAGCATCAGTCCTTTCAATGAGTATTCAGGGTTAATATCCCCTAGGATTGACTGGTTTGATCTCCCTGCTGTCCAAGGGCCTCTCCAGAGTCTTCTCCAACACCACAGTTTGAAAGGTGACTCGCCACTTTCTAGCTGAGACACCTTGCAACACATTTTACCTCCTCTGACCCTGGGCTTAGCCATCACCCATGGGGGTGATAGCTCCAGATTGTTGTGAGGGTCAGAGCTGGTAGTGCTCTTTGTGGGGTGCCTGGCTGTTGTTATCGGTGGCCCTGAACTTCATCAGCACAGGGTAACAGAAGGCTGAATTGGGTTGTGTCTTTCCATTATAGTGCATGTATTAAAAGGGTTATATGTGGAGGAAATAAGTTCGTAATGAAAAACGCTTGGCATTTGCCTGGCAGGTGTGTGTGGAAGGGGAGGGGGATGAACACTCAGAGAACAGAGCCTGGACACCACTGTAAATGCAGAAACTGGAAGCAGGTAATTAGAGCTGACCGGCCTGCAGCCGAGCTTAGGAAGAAGTAGAGAAGCCAACGGAGGTAATTTATGCATCTCTGTGTCACACTCCATCCTTATGAATACAAATACCCGTGAATGTGGATTGTCCTTGATAATTGCTTGCAATGTCATCTTTTTAATGAAAATTAAGTGCTTCAGTAGCACTAAGTAGGAGCTTTGCTGGCACATTTAATTGCTGCACGGGGAGTTGATAACCTCGTTTAAAAGCAAGGAAAAACCTGGGAGAATTGGCTGCGGCTCCATTAAAAACCATGGGGCCCATTAACTTAAAAGAAGAAAATATTTTCTGAGTTACTGTTGCCTGATTGTTCTTCCCTTTATTTTACCTCAAAGGGATGTGATGAATTAATTATCACACAATCTGTTTTCTAATCCAGACTTCCACGTGACGCATTATCTGGAGCCGCTTTGCTCTTGGAGTCTCTCTGGAAGGCGATTAGACCACGTGCAAGCGAGAGAAAATCAAAGTGGAGTGTTTAGGTGTCTACCCACCCTGGCTTCCTTTTGACTGCAGATGGGACTGAGGGTTAACTTTATTCCACCAGGCGCGCTAAAACCAGCACGAGGAGGAATGCAGTCGAGAAGCAGCAGCCGGATGGGTAATCGGGCCAGGGGAATAATTAGTCCAGAACTTGAGCAAGCTCTCTGAGCTCGAATGTACTATTAATTGCAAATGATTCTTATCTGTTTATTAAAACAGGTTTCCTCAGCTCGACAAGGATAAAGCAATTAGTTACAAGGAAACTTCTGAAGTCGTCTTCTGTTGAAAGCCTTTGGTAGCCTAGAATATTTTCCTACAGTAAGCCTGAATTAATGAGATTTGCCTGTATTCAAACTCAGAAATTTAAGTTGACTTGTTTTCCCAGTTTTCTTTCTTAAACCTTCTAAAATGAATAGGCTTTGCAAAAAAAAAAAAGAGCTCTTGAGATGTAAATGAGAAAGGAAATGTCATTCAACTGGTAAGTAATGTGGGTGGAGATGGAGATTGTTCCAGACCAAAAAAAAAAAAAAGCATGACTCTGACATCTGGGTGGAGCAGAATAGTATGGGCTAAGTGTTCAGTGTCTGTCACGTCCTACTCCTTGTGACCCCATGGACTGTAGCCCACCAGCATCTCTGTCCATGGGATTCTCCTGGCTTGAATACTAGAGTGGGTTGCCATTTCCTACTACAGGGGATCTTCCTGACCCAGGGATGGAACCCACGTCTCCTGACTTGGCAGGTGGCTTTTTCACCCTACCTGGGAAGCCCCACTTTGCCGTGTGTCTTGTACCATATTCACAGACCTGGAGGATGTGAACATCTCTGGGGGGACATAATCAGTTTAGAGCATAATCCGAAGCAGCTTTATTCATTCATTGTGTGCACGTTTCCTGAGCACCTACTGTGTTCTGAGTTCACACCTCACTGGAAAGGACAGTCTGTCTTCCTATCCCACTCAGACCAGCACCAGGGTGGTGGGGGAGGGGATGGAGAAGTGCTTCACGGGTGGGCATGCCAGCCGAAGCACCCACGGCGTGGCTGAGCAGGCACCTGCAGGGGCCAGGTAGGGGCCAGTGACAAAGGGGGGGATCAAATCACCCTGTGGCTGAATGGTGGAATGTTCGGGACCTGCTGTGTTGCCCAGGGGCGTTTTCACAGACTTCACATGCCTTCAGCCTCTTCTGCCTGACATCAGAGCCAGAAGATGCTTTAGAGGTTCTTCAAATTCTCAGTGCTTTCAGAAGAAATCTCCTTCAGGAGATATAAAGCAGATTTTAAAAAAAAGAGAGGAAGAGAGAGAAGAGCTTTGGTTCAAGGTGGGGTCACAGACAAGGTGGGGAATGGAAGAGGGGAGAAAGACCCTCTCTGACGAAGCCCATGGGTCTCCTGGGCAGAACCCCACACCCCTCAGAACTCAGCTTGAAAACAAAGAGAAACTGATGCCTGAGAAGAGCATCTTCACGAGCTCATTCAGCCAATAGCAATCGGGATGCCTAGTCAGTGCTTCCCCCTACACGGAGGGTGCTGATGACTTCAGGCTATAACTTTTAAGCCAGGCTGGCACTGGAAGTCCAATTTATCTTGGAAAGCCTGCTCTGAGGCATGTAGAAATTCCATCTATAATGAGGCACCCCTGGCCCGCTGCCGATTTTAATTCTGTTCCCCTTCTGCCTCCATCCCAAGATCTGAGGATGTGCAGACCTGTAAGCCTCTTGCGGAATATCTCAAAGCTCTTTCTTAAGAGCCTGGCTCAGCTCTGTCTCACAGGCAGGGCTGCCGCCTCCTTGCCTCGGCCACGTGTGAAGGAGGGTGATGTCAGGTTGGTGCCCTGTGGGGGCGTGCAGCCTCTCGCTGAGATGCTGACTCGATCTCTGCAGTGTGTTTTTTGTTTGAAGCTTGGTAGACTCACTCCCTTAATGTCCCTTCGGTGGCCCATCAGCTCAGTGTTTCCTGTGTCTCAGCTCTCCCTGTTTGCCTACGAGACTCAATTACGTCCCAGTCTCCACACAGGCAGATTTATGGGGCCTTTAAGGCTGCCTGAGGCACAAAGGAGCAGCCCTGCCCGGAAAACAAGCCTTGGGCAACAGAGATGTTGGGCCTGGGGGCACAGCCTGCTGCCTTCTGGACCCTCTCTCTACCCGCTCTGCGTCTGGGTGCTTTTCAAATGCTCTGAGTTCCTGGCACTATGGTGGCCTGCGGGGCGGCTCTCTGGATTGGTCTTTGGGAGCTAGAATGACCAGCCTTTGCTGGTGGGCTTGCTCTATTTTCCAGAAGTTCAGGTTAACATCACCATTAGCTGTGGTCACTGGACAACATCTCGAGTCAGCTCTGCATGGAAATTTCACCCCCCAAGCTGCATTTTGAAGCCATATCAGTCACTAACACTCTAGCTTAAATTAGGTCCTGTGACCCTTTCCACAAGCAATTCTGTAGGATCAGAGAGCGCCCTCAGCCCAGTTCCAGTTGGAGGGAGGTAAAGGGGAAACATGGGGAAGGCATGAATGGGGGTTTTGAGAAGCCAGAGGGAATGGTATGGTCCCAAGGTTAGCAGGTGAGCAGGCTGCAGTCCATGGGGTCACGAAGAGTCGGAAACGATTGAGCACGCACTCACGTTTTTATTTCAGTGAGTCTAAAATATCCCTTCCAGCTCAAAAGACGAAACTTTTACCAGGGAGAACCATTTTCTTACATTTTTACCTTTTCTTAGTCATTATGACTGAAATGTAAGAAAATGATTCTCCCTGGTAAAAGTTTCATCTTTTGAGCTGGAAGGGATATTTTAGACTCACTGAAATAAAAACGTGAGTGCGTGCGCAGTCGCTTCCAACTCTTCGTGACTCCATGGACTGCAGCCCGCCAGGCTCCTCTGTTTATGGGGTTTCTCAGGCAAGAATACTGGAGTGGGTTGCCATTTCCGCCAGATGCTGAGCACCCTTGTCTGATTTAGGGCGCCGGGATTCCCCGTTGTGCCCTGACTTAGTTCATGGGGTGCATTCTGCTCCGCGAGCTCTCGGGGTGGGGGTGGGGGGGCTCCTCCTTTCCCACCCGCTCACCTCCACCTCCAGAAAGTTGCCACAGCTGGGCCACGTGGCGGTGGTGCTGCCACCTGGTGGCCGGCCCTACGCACTGCAGGTTTCCCAGGCCTGGCGCACTCCGGGTCCAGGACTCCAACGCGGCCCCCGCCTGGCAGGAACCCGGCCTGGCACGGCGCTTTTAGGGGCACGCATCGCCGTAGATGGGAAATGGGTCCCTTTCCATGAATGCATGCACCACCGCGAGCTGCGTTTGGCAGGGTCCTTCTGCCCAGGATGCCCAGGCTGGTGCAGATCTCCCTTCTCTATCTGCCTCCTCCAGGCAGATCCCCCCAGGCTGGGGGTCCTCCCAGGGGTCAGTCCCCGATGCATGGGCAGGAACAAGGGCCGAGGTCTCCGAGACCCGGCGAACTGCCCTCTCCCTGATTCCTGTGCAAAGCCCCGCCCCGTCCCCCGTCCTGCTCCAGAAGCAAAACAGAGCAGGTTCTGAATCTTGGCTGCTGCTGTCTCCTGCTGACACAGGCCTCACACCCACGCATGCGCTGAGCGGTGAAGCCAAGGCTGGAGGACTCCCGGACTGGATGCCCTGCCACCCTGCCTGGTCTGGAATGAGCTGGGGGAGACCCCAGGACTTAGACGATGGAGCCCCACAAACTCTAGGTAGTGTGGGAATCCAGGGAGAGCCCCGACCCAGAGTTTCTGATTTGTGGTTTCAGGTGGGAGCCTGAGAATATGCATTTCTAGCAAGTTCCCTTGTGACTGCTGTCCTGAGGATCCCACTTTGAAAACCACGGATACAGGCCAGTGGTTCTCACCTTTGGCTGCAGTTATAAAAAAGGCAGATGCCTGAGTTCCCCACCAGAGTTGCCCTGATCAGGCAGGGCTGACCTCAGGCCCTGCAGAGTTTAAAGGCCCCTTGGGAGAGTCTAATGTGCAACCAAGGTTACCAACTAAGGATGTAGTTCCCCTTCATTCAGGGGAAACTGAGGCCCCAAGAGTGGAAGAGATTTACCTGTGGGTCATCAGGCCAGTCAGTCCTTCTGGGGCAGGGTCTTCAGTCGGTGTTGCTGCACCTGACTTTTGGTGGGAGTGTATCTCTGTGCCCGGCCGCACAGGGATCCTAAGTGGGCGGGGAGCTGGGCTCAGGAGTAGGAGTCAGTGGAGGGAGGGGGCAGCTTCAAGGGCAAAGCTGTGTCCTACTGTGTCCTCCAGCTCTGCCTCACCCAGATCCAGCCCAGGAACGCACACAAGGCAGAGCTCCAGACCACATTCCCTGGTTAGATGCCAGGTAGGAAATCAGAGCTGCCCGGAGAGGGGGATGGGCAGGCAGCTTGTTGGATGCAGACAGGGGCTGAGCTGCAGAGCAAGATGGCCTGGGGTTGGTAGCATTGGGGGATGAAGGAGGGAAGGAATCAGGATTGAGTCAGCCCATGCTGGGGCCAGGGTGGACCACTGTGTGGTCTCAAGTTGACCTTGACCTCCTCTACCACCTTGGCCAAGATCCTCTGCAGGAGGCTCAGATGCCCCACTGTTACCATGACAGCACTGGACCCCATGGACTCTGTGATGGAGAGACAGTGCTACCCCGACGTCAGGAATTACTACAATCCTTACACACTCTCCCACCTGAACTGGGTGGACGCGGGATCACACACATCCTATATCAACTCTATGGGGTCTCAGGGGCAGTTATACCTGATGTCAAGGCCCCACCTGCCACCTGCTCTGAGCACCTGACCACAGGCCATTCCTGCCACCTGCTCTGAGCCAATTAGCCACTTCCTTGGTTGGCACACTCGAATATTCTCCATGGAAATGTGGCGTGTCCGCAAAGCAGGGCTATAAATTCTCTAGTGAGCCATCTCCTCATTAGTTAAAAAGAGGAAGGGCTTCCAAAAGGAATGAGATAAGTGGCCCAGCGCCGGAATGTTCCTCTCAGCATAAGTGTAAATATTATAAATAAGCGTCTCCAGCGGTCCATCTGTCAACCGAGGCAAATTAACCTAGTGTCTGCACTCCTGGGGGACTCTTGCAGCCACTCACTGCCCAGCCCCCTCTTCCCTGACCCTGGACTTGCGAAGGAAGCTAGCAACCTTTTCATTGACCTTGACATTGGAAGCAGCGAGTCTAAGGAAGCGAGAGGGGTGACAGTGAGGGTTTTTCCCCAACCAGAGTACATCTCCGGGAGGAGTACCAAGCGAAGACTGACATCACTGTTTCTCCCCCACCTTAAATGAGGTCAGGAGTGCTGTGCTTGTCAGGGGAAAAGTCAAATTCTTTTTATGGGTCGGGGATGTGAATAATGAATGAGATGATTGCTGACAGCACAAGGATTCTACGGGCACCTGTGCCAGCCGGGTCTTTCATCTGCTGTCTGTCTGCTGGTCCCTGCCGTTGGGCTCTCAGATGAGGTCGGGCATTCTTAGTGATGCCACGGGACAAGGCAGCATCATAAAGAGGGGAGGATGGAACCAGACTCTCAGGATGGTGGAGAATCCTTACATCATGGCTGTTTATCTGTCTCTCACCGCATCTGTGCTCTCAGGAAGGGGAGATGTGTCCCTCGGGAAGGGTTTTCCCCTCCCCTTCAATGTCCTGCCTTTCTCAATTCAGGTCCTGTGAGTGCTCTCTCTGCTACCCCCGCTGGAGGTAAGCAGCGCCCAGCCAGGTCTTCACTGGGTGAAGAATGCCACTGGCCGGTCAGTCCTTCTCTCACTTGGCCAGTCGTTGTCCAGTTTCTCTGGCCAGGCCTCTTCTTTCTTGTTCCCTCAGTGGGAGCAGGCACAGTGCTGCAGGCTCTATGAAGCCTTGCTGATGATCTAGGGTGATGGTCAGTCTCCAGCCTGCTGGGGATCAGCAGCTGGCAACTACACCCCCAGCCTTGGACTTCAGTCTGTGTTAGCTGGTGGGGGACGCACGGTCCATTGTGGCCTGGTGATCAAGAGATGGGTTCATGTCCAGGCTCTCCTGTGGCTCTCTCCACCACACTGATCTCCCTTGAAAAATCTCCACTAACACAGGTGGATGTGTGAGTAGACTAGTGTCTTTGGCTTAACTCACAATAGGTTGCTACCAGTTCCCTGGCAAGGAGGACAGAGGGGCTGAATCGGAATCCAGCCGAGCAGGGCATGGATACTGCCATGGGTCCCAGGTGCTGGAAAGGAGGCTGGTCTTCACCAATGACCCCAGCTGACCCCGTGCCCAGATCCTACAAGAGCACAGCTTAGTGCTGCCCTGATGACAGTGGTGGGCGTCCCACGGGGTTGAGGATGGTCAAGGGCTCAGCTCCCAGAGAGAGGACACGGGGACTCCTTCCCAGGGCCATGGCCTGGGTCTGAGCATGTGGCCAATACCTCTGGGGCTAGCAGTGCTGCTGGGTCCTCTCTGTCACTTCTGTGACTTCCTGTGGGCTGGATGTGGTCCTGGGCCACGAGGAGCCAATCACAGGGGGACAGAGGTCAGACAGATGGCCCCGCTTCCCTGGACCACTGTACACAAGAGGCAACACTCCCACTTGGGGGACGCCTCTCTCACATATTGATGCAAAAACACGTGCTTGGCAGAGAAGGTTATTTCCTGCAAGCATTGAGTTGGAGGTGGAGACACTCAAACTAATTCATGTAACAGGTTTGTGTTGGAGGGGTCCCCATGGAATGAAGGGTGATAATGTTGGGTTCCTGCAAGCCCATATGGACTTCCTCCTTCAACCATGAATGGCCCAAAGAAGGAAGGGTTATTATCCCCCTCATTTGTGTTAGTCGCTCCGTTGTGTGTAACTCTTTGTGACCCCCATGGACTGTAGCCTGCCAGGCTCCTCTGTCTGTGGGATTCTCCAGGCAAGAATACTGGAGTGGTTTGCCATTTCCTTCTCCAGGGGATCTTCCTGACCCAGGGATTGAACCCAGGTCTCCTGCATTGCAGACAGATTCTTTACCAACTGAGTCACTAGGGAAGCCCATCATTTACTAGATCAGAAAACAGAGTCTCAGAGGGACCAGGTATCTGAGCAGACGTGCTAGAGCTGGGAAGAGGCCCGGGCAGATTTGGTGTGGCTGCTGTGCTCTAATTCCTGACATCAGATGGAGCCAGGGGGCAAGTTTTTACCTTCCCTAAGAAGTCTTTCCTGCTGGCTCATCAAGCAATTATTAGAATTCAGCGTGAGTCCCAAAGATTCAATTTGGTGCATTTAATCCTATTGCATCTATTACCAACACCCTATCACATTCCAGATTGTACACGACAAAATGCAAATGATAATTGGGTTAACACTGTATCCTCAAAAACAATAATAAATTAGTGCTCATTTAATAACCGACCTTAAAAGTGGAAATGGCTATGCTAATATACGATAAAATATCTCTCTGTATATACACAACACTCTGGAAAATACATTAAAAATTAATTATAGTAAAATCGATATGATTAGAAGCAAAAGTCCTTTATGCAAAGGCAGTAAATGTGCTTAAGATCTTACGGGAAAGAAAGGAAAGTAACGCCGTGTGATGAAAGAGCTGGGGAATGCTTTTGGAAAACTTTTAATAAACGTTCTCTCTGAGAACGTTTTACATGACAGATGCTGTAAATGACAATTCACATGACAGATGCTGAGAAGATGCTTCTCTCTGATGCAGTGACATGAATGATCTCTGTCACTCTTTCTTCTTCAGCTGCAACTTTGTGGTTTGGTCTGCTGTTGCCCAGCCTTATTGGAGGCCACCCTCCAGGAGTCCCATGTGGTCGTCTGTCTGCCCTGCATCAGTCATGGACTGGGTTGTGATGTGGTAACAAATAGACCCTGTGCAGGACCACCTGCTGTGCTGTAATGCTTCTCCCTCACACGCGGGCGCTGCAGGGCTGAGAACTGTCCAGAATGACCATCGCTTCATGGCACGGCTCAGAGATGAACCTCCCTGTCAAGGACTCTCCCTGAATCTCTGGCTGGAGAAGAACGTTCTGAATAGTCTCACATCAGCAGTTCAATGCCTCTGCCTGGAAGCCGAAGAAAGTCACTGGACCATTCATTCATTCCTTACATCACAGAGTGGGCGGGGACCGTCCCCACGTTTCTGGAAGGAGGAGGAGGGGAGAAGTGGGGAGTCAATGCTGTCTTGGGGGTCCCTCTCCCAGGGGAGAGGTGGTCTGCACTGAATGGAAAGTGTTGGAAGCCTCTGAGTGAAAGCACCCCTCTTGTGCCCAAGTTCTGGAGCTGCTGGGAAGCATAACAAAGGTGCCAGTTTCCTGCATGGGGAGCCCAGGTGGGGATGTGGCTTAGGTGTGCTGGTCAAGTGTGCTGGCTTGTCTGACCCCCAGATCTGACCAAACCTGCCCACATCTGCAGGGCCAGGCCTGTCTGGGCAGCCTGTCACAGTCTTCCTTAGGTAGAGAGTGACCACTCTGGGCCAGCCTGTCCACAAGAGGAGGAAGAAAGTGGAGATATACCAAGCACACCTGCTTCCTCCTGCGTTCAGTGTAGATCTTATTATTATTCAGATGTGTTGAGGTCAACAAGTCAGAGGATGATTGGCATTGAAAAGGTCATTTGTGACTGACAGTTCCCAAGTGGAGGCGGCAAGCCACGCCACATAGGGCTGCACAGGGAAGCAGCCAGGAGGGAGAGGAATGAGGGCAAGCACAGGCAAAACATGGGCAAGCGCCTGCATTGTGTTTCCTGCAGGAAAGAATGGATGAAGCAGGGTGAGTCTCAGGACTGGGTAGTCTGAATAATTCTAGAGGACTCGAGGGCATTGGGGCTGTCCCTGGCCATGTGGCTGCTTAGATCAGAGGAATAGTGGCTGGAGGGTGACAGCCCAATAGAGGAAGGAGGGGCACAGCTCTGCAGGGGTTGGTTTATGTAAGAAAAGTGTGTTTACAGACTGGTCTTCTACCATCTCTAGGAACCAGCTGGCCCAGCGAGGAGTGGCCTCTCCAGGACCAGTGAGGCCCCAGATATCAATGCATCAGAAATTCAGAAAATGAAGGAATGGTGAACACCTGTCCTTAATACTTACTGGAACAAGCTCAGGGCAGAGAGAGACCACGGTGCTTGTCAGGGAGCAGGGCAGATGGACCTCTCAGTTACCCCTTCCTCAAGGAAGACATGGTTGTCCCCCAAACATGGTCCTGTGTCTCCCTAAATGTAGAGACTACACTATTCCATACGGCAGAGCTGGGGTCTGGACCCTCTTTACCTGCTACTATTAGGAGGAATCGCTTCCGAGTCTGAGTTTGCTGACTGGCCCCTTATGTAACCTGCATGGTCACCCAGCAAGGAAGGCTGTTATTCCCATTTCACAGGTGAGTAAGCCCAGGAAGCATCCGGCCAAGAGTCTCTGCGGAGGACTCTGTCATTTGGGAGACTTTACTGCAGCATTCTGTCCCTGCGCCTTCAGGGAGGATGCTGCAGTGAGTGGAACCCTTGTCCCAGGGACAAACATTCCCCAGACACTGGGCAGAGAAGAGGGGGTTTCCTCCCTGGAACGGACTCCGCGCTGACTGCCAGTGTCGTCCTGGCTGAGCGTACAAGCTTGTGGGCCTGTGTGTCTTCCGTTGTCACCTGGTCATTTGCCCCTTTGTTCATTCCACGCACATTCCAGCTGGGGCTGGTGGCATCTCTGAGCTACCCCTACATGGCCGGGTGTGCTGCCGGTGGCCAACCTGCACAGCCCCAGGGGGTGCCCATAAAAGCCTCTGCCCAGTCAGGGGCACTGTGCAGGAAGCTGGAAAGTACCAGGAGGTGTTCATGCCTCACAACACTTCTCCCCCAGGCCTGGGATTGGTCTTGATAAATCTCTTAATTTTGCACCAAAGTTCCGAGTCATCCTGCTTTTGAGCTTCCTTTATTCCTTGGCTCTTTTGGACACTGCTCAAATTCTCTGCCTCTGATTTATGACAGGGAAGCCATCTGTGCCAACAAGAAATCTGAGTCTCTGGGTGAAGGAGCTTTTAGGAATAAATCCAAACAAAACTTTAAAAAAGTCACACTTAATCACACTTACTCTTTGTATCTGGGACCCAGCCCAAGCACTGATTTGCAGCCCTTTAGTACAACTTGGAATTTGCTGGATTATCCTTTGTATTTATGCAGCTCGTAAGTCTCCCTTGACTGGTGGGATGCCTCCATAAATACTCTGCGGCAGGAGCGCGGTGGACGTGGGCTTGCCCGCAGCGGCCACATTCATATTTCACCAATGGCCGAATGGCAGGAGATAGACCTGGTCAGAGACGCCTCATTGGATTCTGCAGTCTTCCTCGGCCTTCGCAGAGCATGTGACTGGTTTGCTCTTTTTCTTCTCTTCTGTAACGCCCTTGACCCTCCCTGACCTCCATGTGCTATGTGTTCACTCTGTCTCCAGGGGGTATATCTAGAAGATATCTGTTTATTCTCACTGGAATGCCTGGCCATGGGTATAATATTCCCATTTTACACTGACGCCCGTAAGGTGGGGAAACAGTCAACTGTCCAAGGTCACCTGCTTGAGGGTTTGGGATTTGAACCTCTGTCTTTGGGCCCCCAAGCACATGTTCTGGCCCCCATGCCACACATTTAACTTGTAAAACCAAAAGGGAGACTTTCAGAACCCAGGACGAAGCCAGAGCTGATGCTTGATGCCCCCCAGTGCTTTCAAGGGTCAACCCCAAGGCACGTAGGCTGGATTTCAGTTCCTTGATGTGTGTGTACAGTCGCTACAAGGCTGACATACTGCCATGTCCCTGTCTGCATCAGAGCAATTCCCTCAATGAGCTAACCTTCTCCAGAAAGTGGGCATGGCTTCCAGGAAGGAGATGGGTTCATCCGGAAGGCAGGGCCTGGGTTTGTGGAAGAACTGGGAATGAAGAGCCCAACCTCAGGAAGGGGACCATCAAGGGCCCCTGAGTGAGGGTGGGGGCAGGGTGTGGCTGGAGGGAGCTGACACACCATGAAAATAAAACCTTGGATGTTAGCCAGGGGGCTGTGTGCTGTCAGCAATGCCACTAAGAATAGATCGAGCCAGTGGACTGGGGACAAGTAAGTCATGGTAAATTCTTCATGAAAGATGCTGCTGAAGAAAGGGGGAATTAAGACTCAAACTGTCCATGTTCTCAGCTCTCTGCGTCAGCCTTTTACAGTAAATCCTAGTTAATGCCACCCAAGCAAGAGCAGGCTCACTGTTGAAACCAATTTCTCCTCTCTCTGCAGGAAGAGGGCTGAAAGGGAATACCTGGGGTCTATGCAGGGCCTTGGAGATGCTGGGCCTCAGAGGAAGACCACCCTGGACCATGGCATTCTGATGGAGGAACATTTTAAACTGCTGCTGTTCCAATTTTTTGAAAAATTTGAAATTATCCATAGTATCATTTCCAGAGTAACGTCTTTTATTTTTTGTCCAGAATATTCATTTAATCAGGATAATCCTGGTACAATCATTTTGAGGAAAACATGCTTGTTCTGGAGGAGTCATCTGCAATTATTTACTTATTTATTATGATTTCAGAAGAACAAAATTGAGCAAAATATTTTTGGTTCTGGATAAATGTCTACAAAAATCCAAATGTGACCAAGAGCCTAATCACAGCTTCTGTTTCCATATTTTATACTCCTATCTACATGTATCTAATATACATATATATGCACACTTATATCTAGGGTCGCACAGAATTAGACACGACTGAAGTGACTGAGCACTCATGCATGCATGTATATGTATGTTATGGTTTAGATAAGTGCATGGATAGATGCTTGGGTGCATAGCTAGATGGATGGATGGATGGATGAATAGATGCATGCATGGATGCATAGGTAGGTAGATAATAGATAATGGAGGGATAATTAGCTAGCTAGCTAGATGATAGAAGCATAGATACATATATACACAAACTGATGAGAGATAGACATATGATAGTAAGAGATGGGTGAATGATGGGTGGATGGATACATACATGCATACTTAGATGTGCTGTGCTAAGTTACTTCAGTCATGTCTGACTCTTTGCAACCATATGGACTGTAACTTGCCAGGATCCTCTATTCTTGGGATTCTTCAGGCAAGAATACCAGAGTGGGTTGCCACGCCCTTCTCCAGGGCATCTTCCTGACCCAGAAATCGAACCCGCGTCTCTTATGTCTCCTGCATCGGCAGGTGGATTGTTTACCAATAGCGCCACTGAGGAAGACCTGCTGCTGCTGCTGTTAAGTTGCTTCAGTTGTGTCCGACTCTGTGCGACCCCGTAGATGGCAGCCCACCAGGCTCCCCAGTCCCTGGGATTCTCCAGGCAAGAACACTGGAGTAGGTTGCCATTTCCTTCTCCAATGCATGAAAGTGAAAAGTGAAAGTGAAGTTGCTCAGTTGTGTCCGACTCTCAGCGACCCCATGGACTGCAGCCTACCAGGCTCCTCCGTCCATGGGATTTTCCAGGCAAGAGTACTGGAGTGGGGTGCCAGTGACTTCTCTGAGGAAGCCCTAGATATATATATAAAATATAAAATGGTAAAAATCATAGCTGAATAGATATCAGACAAATAGATAAATAAATGGATGAATAGGCAGGCAGATAGACACAGAAACCAAAACAGAGAGAAAAGTTTTTCCATCTAAAGCTTTTCTGACACCTGGGAGCTGGGGTGAAGTTTCTCTGTGTAGCCCAATTTTCTAGGACTTTCTTCTGTGTAGAAGTTAATGGTCTTTACAGCCTACCTGTTCTCCCAAGGCTACCTCGACAGTGACCTCAGCAGGTGGTCACATGGACTGTTTCTGAACGCCCCTGCTCACTGCCCCCCAGCCCTGCTCTGGCCTGTGCAGCACCTCGGCCCTCCCTGGCTGCACTGCTCTCATGTTAGCTTACACAGGCTCTGCTCTTGGTGAGGAGGGAGGGTCACTTTTTGCTCATGGCTGCATCCCAGCCCTAATACCATGTGGCACCTAAGAGAGGTGCTCCCTAAATGCTTTAGTTTATATATAGATTCACTTTTTATTGAAGTATAGTTGTTTTAGTTTCAGGTGTACAGCAACATGTTCCAGGTATGCATATATATATATATATATATATATATATATATTTTATATATTCTTTTTTAGATTCTTTTCCGTGATAGGTTATTGCAAGGTACTGAGGATGGTTCTGGGTGCTACACAGTAGGTCCTTGTTGTTTATCTATTTCATATATAGTAGCGTGTATATGTCAGTCCCTATCTCCCAATGTACCCCTCCCTCATCCCTTTTCCCTTGGGCAGCCAGAAGGTTGTTTCCTGCGAATCTGTTTCTGTCTTGGATGTTCATTTGTATCACTCTTTTATTTTTTGTTTTACCTCTTTAGGCATGGTTATTTATTTACCTAGGCTGCATCAGGTCCTCGCTGTGGCCCAGGAGCTCTGTGTTGCAGCTCGTGGGCTCTCCTGTCGTGGCTCCAGAGCCTGCAGGCTCAGTAGTCGTAATGCATGGGCTTCGTTGCTCCACAGCACGTGAAATCTTAGTTTCCCAACCAAGGACCAAACTCATGTCCCCTGCATTGCAAGGTGGATTCTTAAGCACTGGACCACCAGGGAAGTCCCTGTATCACTTTTTCTTAGACTCCATAGATGTGATATCATATGATATTTGTCTTTGTCTGATTTACTTCACTTAGTGTAATAGTCTCCAGGTTCATCCATATTGCTGCAAATGGTATTATTTCATTCTTTTTTATGGCTGAGTAATATTCCATTGTGTGTATGTGTATGTATACCACATATGCATCGATACCACATTTCCTTTGTCCATTCCTTTGTCAGTGGACACCTATGCTGCTTCCATATCTTGGCTGCTCTGAATGGTGCTGCTGTGAACACTGAATGAACAGATGAGTGAATAGAACTTCATGTCAGGCACAAGTTCCCAGTTGGTAGTCCCCACCCACACCAGCCCAACCAGCATGCCTATGAGTCCTGACTCCCTGCACACTGGGGCCTGCTGATCATTCTGAAAAAGTGTTCTTTGTCCCCCAGACACTCGACCAGAGGCCCTGGATCTACCCTGGCAGAAGAGAACACCAGTTTGTGTCAAGAGGGATGCTCTGCTCCTGCCTTGGTTCTCGGGAGGGGAAGTGTGTGTCCCCTAGACACCTATGCCGAAAAGCATGTGGGGCCTGGGCTTCCATTTTGGGGACCAGATGTGTGACTCTAGGCCAGTGCTTCCACTTGGCTGAGCCTCCTGTTCTCATCTGCTGCAAGGATGGAGGAATCTTCTGGATGGGGCAGGGATATGTCTGACTTCAGTGCCTTGACCACCTTGTCTGGCTCCTGACTGAAGCCCAGAAACTGAAGTCTCCCTCGCCACCCCTTCCCAAGTGCTCCTGGACACCTGGAGACCCCAGCAGGGACGGGGAGGGAGTGTGGGCACGACCCCAAACCAGAGTGGCTTCCTTGCTGCCGATGTTAAGAAGACAGTTTTCTTTTTTAAGACAATGGCCCTCCACAGTTGGAAGACAGATTTGTTTGCGTCCAGGCTCCATTAGAAACAAATGTTTTATGGCTTTTATGTTAAACGGCCCCATTTATGTCTCATAATTTTTAGCATTAATATTCTGACAAGACTGAAAATCACAGGCCCGAAGAGAATACAGGTCTCCTGGTGATGTTTCCTAATTACGCCCATGTAATTAAATATACAGACAAACCCACACACACAGCACACACCTGCACATACATGCATACACCTGCATACCTATGCACACCACACACACATGCCTGCACGCACATGCCTATGCCTGCACACACACAGCACACAAGCATTTGCCTGCACATATGTGGACACACATGACTACACATGCATGCACTGCCCATGCTTGTTGAGCAACATCCTCCCCAGAGATGGGGGAGGGGGGCCTCAGGATCGGTGCTACAGGGGGTTGGCTCCGGGGCCACAGGAAGGAGCCCTGGTTTGAGGTGGCTGTGTGATGTGAGACAGCTGGGCCCTGCAGCCTGACCCTGGAGCTGGATAGATGGTGCCTTCCTGGCTGGGACGTCTAGGGCTTAGACCCACCTGCATCCACGCTGGGGCATGGAGTTGCCCCTCAGCCAGTCTTCCCTTAGCCTGTGGACTGCTGTCCATGGTAGCAAGTGCTTGTTCATTCATTCATTCTGCCAATGGAATTAGGCATCTATTTTGGTGCTGGGCATGTGATGGGATAAAAAAAAGATAGGGGGCTGAATGGTGGCCCCTCAAAGAATATGTCCATATCCCTGGAAATGGTGAGTAGGATTTACCTGAGCAGGATCTTTAAAGGTGTTACTGAGGATCTTGAGTTCATCCTAGATTGTCCAAAAAAAAAAAAAAAATTTCATTGCTCAGTCATGTCTGACTCTTTGTGACCCCGTGGACTGTAGCCCATCAGGCTCCTCTGTCCATGGGATTCTCCAGGCAAGAATACTGGAGTGGTTTGCCACTCGCTTCTCCAGGGGATCATCCCAACCCAGGGATTGAACCTGGGTCTCCTGCATTGCAGGCAGATTCTTTACCTTCTGAGCCACTAGGGAGGCCTCCAAAAGAGCCGGGACGCTTAGTTGAGGTACTTCTCGGTTTTGAGCCCATGATCTCCTGTTTATTAGACAGGCACTTTAACCAACTAAGCCTTGGTGCTGCCTACATAGTCCAGGTGGGTCCTAATTCCAATGACGCATGTCCTTGTAAGAGAATGAGATGCAGACAGAGAAGAGGAGGGGGTCCTGTGCAGATTGAGGCAGAGATGCAGCCCCAAGTCGAGGAGCAGCTGGAACCCAGGGGCTGAGGGAGGAAAGAGTGGATGCTTACCTGGGGTCTCTGGAGGGAGCACAGCCTGGCTGACACCTTGATTTCAGATTTCTGGGCTCCAGAACTGGGAGATAATATATATCTGCTGATTCAAACCACTAAATTAGGGATAATTTGTTACAGCAGCTGCAAGAAACATGTACAGTCATAATAAAGTAGGATCAGGGTGGTGACAGCGGACTTGCTGGTGCCTGGGGGCCCAGGGAGCCCTTTTTCTAGTTGGGGGTGAGCAGTCAGTTTCAAGACGTGCATGCGTGCTAAGTCATTTCAGTCGAGTCTGACTCTTTGTGACCCCATGGACCGTAGCCCACCAGGCTACCCTGTCCATGGGGTTCCCCAGGCAAGAATACTGGAGGGGGTTGCCATTTCCTCCTCCAGAGGATCTTCCTAACCCAGGGATGGAACCCGTATCTCTTACGTCTCCTGCATTGGCAGGCAGGTTCTTTCCCACAGGTGCCACTTGGGAAGCCTCTGAACAAACACAGCTGGGTAGAGACAGAGGCCCAGGCTGAAGCGAGAGCTCTTCCCCACCCACTCGCCCAGTGCTTAGTGGGTGCCTGGGAAATGGCTGCCCATCCTTTCTGTTGGATCCTGAGCCACAGTGATCAGCATGAGAAGGGCAGATGTTTAGGAAGACTTTGTGGTCAGCCAAGAAAGCTCACAAACCACATCAGCATTTTGAGCCAGTACCTATCTGAATCATCTGTCACCTTCATCTAAATGGAAACAGAAGGGGAACATGCTTCCTTGCTCTGCCTCAAATGTTGCTACCTGTTCCCACCTGGAACCAGCAAAGGAGGGTCCTGATCACCTTCTGCCTTCAGGTCTCCCAGTGACAGTGTGTGAGGACTCTAAATGGCTATCATTCTGGCTCTCTCCAGGGTTGGAAGAGCACTGGACTGTCTCCCAGTCTCTGACACATCCCTCTCCAGTGGTTGTAGTGGCAGCAACTCCACCATATCTCCCGGAACTGCTGACCAAGAGCAGTGGGCTTCCCGAGGTCTCCCTTGAATCTTCACACATGGGGCCAGCATCCATACTTACATGTAGGAAGCAAGGGCTCCTGGTCCAACACTGGAAAATTCCAGGTATAAAAGAATTTCCAAAGTGAAATCTGTCCAGTGAGAGAGGCTTTTCTGGGGCTTCCTGCAGAATCATGCAGAATGCTGGCTGTGATTGGATGTACATGGTCAACCTCCAGCTTTGCAGGGACCCTGGCTCCCTGGGGTCTGGCTGGCTGTGGGTGTTGCCCTGGCAGCTCTCATGCTTTGGGGATGGAGACAGCCCCACTAGCTGTTGTTGTCCTGCTGGTCACCTTCTTTGACTAATAACCACGTGTCCTCTCTGTGCTAAACACATACCTGGTCTTTCTTTTTAAAAAAATAAATTTTGGCTGATCTGGGTCTTTGTTGATGCACAGGCTTTTCTCTAGTTGTGGCAAGCAGGGGTTACTCTCGAGTTGTGGTATGAAGGCTTCTCATTGTGGTGCCTTCTCTTTTGTTGTGGAGCACGGGCTCTAGGGCACATGGGTTTCAGAAGTTGCAGCTCCCGGGCTCTAGAGCACAGGCTCAGTAGTTGTGGCACACGGGCTTAGTTGCTCCACAGCACGTGGGATCTTCCTGGACCAGGGATTGAACTGTTGTCTCCTGAATTGATAGGTGGATTCTTTACCACTGAGCCACCAGGGAAGTCCCTCTGGTCTCTCAAGTATGTTATTTTGTTTAATGTCACAGCAACTTTGGAGGTGGCAATGATGAATGCCATTTCTGCTTTGTGGATGAAGAGTTGTACATGATTTATCCACACTCAACCAGGTTGCCTGGGGCAGAGCAGGGCTTGTGGTTTACTTGTGCTCTAAGCTCTGATCATCACCTCGCCAGACAGAACATGGTGGGTGCTGGAGAGCGGGTATAGAAGTATTTTTTCCAAGGTGGTCTTTCCTTGACAGTAGCCCAGAGTTCTCTGTGGTGGATCCCTCTCACCTCACAAGCGTCCAACCACAAATCTCTGAAGGACCACAGACACAGTCTTTTAACCACAGCATCTGATTTTCAGGTAAATAAACAAAAGTGCAGTTGTCAGCTCATGACAGTGCCTCCCATGTCATGCAATCACATGGGGAATTTTACCACATTAGTTTGTGTAGTTTGGGGCTGTTTGGGAATCTTGCTTTAATCTAATTTGCTGAGATTTGACTCGATTAAAGGGTATTGATCTAGGGTGTCTAAAATTGCTGCCATTCATCAATAGTGACTTGCTTGTAAAATCTCATTGTTAATAAATCACGTCCCAGCTGTTCAATATGTAGTTATTACAGTTGGAATACAGATGCCGCTTCCCCTCTGGCGGACTGTGACAGATTCATGCTATTAGATGTTGTCAACACGCCTTTCAGTGAGTCTACTCTTGGCTTTTATTTGAACTTTTCCTCCCCTATATCTTGGGCCTCCAGAGAAGCATTTAAAGAACTTAGAAGAGCTGTGAAGTTTCTGGAAGAAAGGCCAGGCTGGTGTTAGTGGGAGTAATTCCATATTGGGGTACAATGTGTCGTCACTTTGTTGTCTTGTTGGACAAATAAGAGCCCATCTGGTGGACCAAGTCTGCCTTGGGAGCCCCATCTTGACAGAACCTCAGAGAATGTTACTAGGTGCAGGTTGAGCGCAGGACCCCACACAGCAGGTGGTCTCTTAGAGCCAATCACGGCAGAATTCATGGCATTATTGGAGAAAATGAAGGGGCTTCCCAGATGGCTCAGTGGTAAAGAATCCACTTGCCAAAGCAGGAGACACTGGTTTGATCTCCAATCTGGGAAGATTCTACATGCCTTGGAGCAACTAAGCCCTCGGGCCACATCTATTGAACCTGTACTCTAGAGTCCAGGAGCCGTAACAACTGAACCTAAATGCTCCAACTACTGAAGCCCACATTCCTCGAATCCATGCTCTGCAACAAGAGAAGCCTGCATATCACAGCTGGAGAGTACGTCCCACTCATTGCAACTAGAGAAAAGCCTGTGCAGCAATGAAGACCCAGCACAGCCATAAGTAAATAAACAAAAGTGTTTTTTTTAAAGAAGAATTAAATCGGATCATTTGCAGAGATGTGGATGGACCTTGAGACTATCAAACAGTGAAGTAAGTCAGAAAGAGAAAAACAAATATTGTATATTAATGCATATATATGTGACATCTGAAAAAATTGGTATAGATGATCTTCTTTGCAAAACAGACATAGAGACAGAGACACAGACACAGAGAACAAAGTTGTGGGCACCAAGGAGGGAAGCAGGGGTGGAATGAATTGGGAGATTGGGATTGACATATATACACTGTCTGTGCCCTCAGTTGCTCAGGCATGTCCGATGCTTTGCAACCCCATGCACTGTAGCCCACAAGGGTCCTCTGTCCTTGGGGATTCTACAGGCAAGAATACTGGAGTGGATTGCCATGCCCTCCTCCAGGGGATCTTCCCAACCCAGTGATCAAACCCAGGTTTCCTGGGTCTTCTCCATTGGCAGGCAGATTCTTTACCACACACCACCTGGGAATCCCACATATATGTACACTACTATGTAGATAACTAGATATTCCCTTTATATCTCAGGGAACTCTACTCAGTGCTCTGTGGTGACCTAAATGGGAGGGAAATCCAAAAAAGAGGGATATATGTATATGTAGAGCTGATTCACTTTGCTGTGCCACAGAAACTAATACAGCAGTATAAAGCAACTATATTCCAGTACAAATTAAAAGAGAGAGAAAGAATGACATAAATTAATAAATGAACCAACATCTATGAATTCTGTCCTTTGTGGGAGCTGCTTGGCTAGAGGCACGACAAATATTTGTTAACACGCATTTTTGTGTTCCAGATAAGAAAGGTTCTTGATGGAGAGCTGAAACTCAAAAGAACCTGCTGATTCATCCACTTGGGGATCCTATTTAGAGAGGAAATAGAGGGTCTTCCCGCCAGATCAGCATGACTCTGACCAAGGAGACCTGGGACCTCAGGAGGGAGGTGAATGGCCATTTGTTCTGCTTCCGAGCCTGTGTAAGTGGGCATCAGTGTTCCTAGGTGTTCCCGGGGTGAAATCCACAGAGGCAGGAGACCTTTCAGAGCCTCCTTGGTGCCCTTGCCCTGCAGGGTTGTGGAGCATGTAGTCCTGGCCGGCCTGTCTCTTCCCAGGACACCTACCAAACCAGCAGCCTTCACAGCCATCCAATCCATCTGCCAGTTGCAATGAAAATGACAAAAAGAGGAACGAATTTTTTTCTTTCCCTTTTCTGAGAACAAAGAAGATAAAGAGAACAGTGAGCAGACCTGGACATTCCTTTTTTTTTTTTTTTTTTTTAACTTTAACTGCTCCTAACTCTGCATGTCTGTAACTAAGTATGCTTTTCTGCCCCTAACTTTGCAGGAGCTACACTTCACACCTATTTCCTTCTGCTGCTGCTGCTGCTAAGTCCCTTCAGTTGTGTCCAACTCTGTGTGACCCCGTAGACCGCAGCCCACCAGGCTCTGCCATCCCTGGGATTCTCCAGGCAAGAACACTGGAGTGGGTTGCCATTGCCTTCTCAATGCATGAAAGTGAAAAGTGAAAGTGAAGTCACTCAGTGGTGTCCGACTCTTAGCGACCCCATGGACTGCAGCCTACCAGTCTCCTCCATCCATGGGATTTTCCAGGCAGGAATACTGGAGTGGGGTGCCATTGCCTTCTCAGATTTCCTTCTGACTCCATGCTAAATACATCCTGAAGAACCAACTCATTGGAGAAGACCCTAATGCTGGGAAAGATAGAGGGTAGGAGGAGAAGGGGATGACAGAAGACAGCAACAGTCTGCTGTTTACCCTTACAACACCCTTCCCCTTGTAGTTACATATCAGGATAAAGGCCACAGAGCGACTGAACTGCCAGACTCAGTTACCGGGTTAGTGACGCCAGCCCATGACTGTTTTTGACAAGATCCCACACCTTTATTCCTCATCACTGACTCCCGACCATGATCTCTCATCTTATATAAGCCCCTAGACTCCTCCTGGAGCACCGGCACAGTTCTTGAGCCACAAGCCTACTGTGTTCCCCTCTCTGTCGGCTGAGAATTAAAACCACCTTTCTATTTCCTATCTCTATCTCTGTATTTTTTATCCTACTTCAGTGGGCAGAGAAAGCCAAGATTTTGGCCAGCAACATGCCCAGATTTCCATCTCTTCTGAGTCTCTCAAACTGCGCTGGCACCGGATGAAAACTTCTCTGAAAAGCCTCTTTCTTTCCCAGGCATTTCATCTTCTCGTTTTGAATCCTGAGAGATGTTTTCCCCTCCTCTCTGCTTTGTTCTGTCTTAATGCGCCTTTGCTGGAGTCCTGCCCCAGAGCAGGGGTTCCTCTGCAGGTTCCTTGGCATGTGGGGGTTGTCACACTGAACCCCTGCTCTAGAACTGGGTCCCCAGAAATTATGGACATAATTTCTGCGGAGGGCTGATTTTTGAATGGAGGCAGTAGTTCCAGGCAGCCTTGGTCAGCAGTACAGGAGGCCTGACGGAGGGCACCAGACACGTGTTGCATCACTGGTCTGTGTGTCTTCTGGCCTCCAGGGGTCCCCAGGAGCCGTGGGGCAGGAGCGGCTCGCATGCTTGAAAGATCAGCCTTCTGCATTTCCAGCAGGCTTGCCTGCTGGATTGGGGGACTCATCTTCCAGGAGAGCCCTGGGCGGGGCTGAATGGCTGGGCTGAGGGCACAGCGAGGATGTGCTCTGAGCTGTTTGCAATGCATAGAAATTTCCGGGGCTTGTTTTCTAGCATTGTTCTTTTATTCATAAGCTTGCCTTCGAGGCTTGTAAATGACATTACCCATTTTGCATTAAGCAGGCCTGGTAAGGCTGGTTGGCTTCCACACTGGAGGCTTCATTTGGAGGGCCAGATTGACTTACGGGCCAATTGCTTTATTAAGCATCTTAAGAATATGCCAGTATCTGGGCTTTTTAATCTAAACTTTATTAAGGGGCTTTGTGCTGGGGGGAGTCAGGGGCCCAGCACCCTGTTTCTGTGTCCTTAGAAGCAGAGCTGGCCCCTGAGTCCTTAGTCTTGTTCTCTCCTTCACCTCCAGGGAGGATGCTCACATCTCTGGGAGAAGGACTGTGTATGCGTGTGTATGTGTTAAGTTGTATCTGACTCTTTGCGACCCCATGGACTGTAGCCTGCCAGGCTCCTCTGTCCATTGGATTTTCCAGGCAAGAATATTGGAGTGGGTTGTCTTGCCCTTCTCCAGGGGGTCTTCCCAACCCAGGGATCGAACCCAGGTCTCTCGCATTGCAGGCAGATTCTTTACCAGCTGAGCTACCAGGGAAGCCCCAGGGCCTGTAAAGAAGGAGACGGTTATGTGTCTGCCAGTGCTGCATGGAGCGGAGCATGGTAAGGGCACATTACATGTTTGTTGAATGACTTCATGAGTGACTTAGCATTGACTCCCAGTTTCTGGAACCAGGAGCAGTGAAAAGAGGCATTAAAACAAAGCCCTTTTTTGGTAGCTTTTCAAAGCCCGAATGACATTCATTGGTCTTGCGGACACAGACTTCTGGAATCATCTTGGGGGTGTTGATGACTGCTGTATACATCCACACAGAAAAGAGACGGTGTGGTCAAATAAATTTGTCAACCAATAGGGTGAACGAAATATAATTGCTGTAGGACTTCTCAGGAACTTTAATCAGCTCCTGAGAACTCAGGAGCCGTCTGTAAGGGGCATATAGAAATCAGGATTTCCTAGTCACATTTGAATAAATGATTTTTTTCCTTCAAATTGAGAAATTCTGGAAGTGATTGGAGCTATTGAACATGACAGCTGCTAGTTACTTTGTAAATTTAAATTTATTAAAATGCACATAAACTAAAAATTCACTTCCTTGGTCACAATCATCATGTTTTAGGTGGTGGATCCTGAGACAGACAGTGTAGAAAAGGACTTTCTAATCATTCCAGAAAGTTCTTTTGGACAGCACTGGTCTAGGGAGATGTTGGTATTGAGAAGATAGCTTAGAGAGACCTTAAGGGGAGCTCCTTGGTCCTGGGAGCCATTGCTTTCTGAGTGCCTCTGTGAATGTCTTTCCTGAATAGTAAGGATAAAAAATAGGCAGTATATACCGGGCTTCCCAGGTGGCTCATACAGTAAAGAATCCACCTGCAGGAGAGACCCAGGTCCTATCTCTGGGTTGGGAAGATCCCCTGAAGAAAGGAATGGCAACCCATTCCAATATTCTTGCCTGGAGAATCCCATGGACAGAAGAACTTGGCGGTCTACAGTCCATGGGATTGCAGAGTCAGATACGATTGAGCCACTAACATTTTCTTTCATTTTACATGTATTAATACAAAGTGTTTACCGTCCATCAGAGAGTGTTCTCAGCACATCACATACTTATTTAATCCTCAGAAGAATTCTCTGCAGTAAGAACTCTTACATTCAACCTCCACAGACAGAGATTCCAAAGCACAGAGAGGTGGAGTGACTGGCCCAATGCCACACAGATAACACATTGATGAGGTCAGGAATAAAACCCAGGCAGTTTGAAACCAGAGGTCATGCACTTAACCACCAAAGTAAGCTCCACTGATCACCCTGGAAGCACTTAGCTGTGGGTCCGCCATCCACACCCCTGAGACCTCAGTCTTCATTCCAGGTAATCTGCAGAGGTTTCTGAAAACAGCTGTTGTTGTTCAGTTGCTCATTTGTATCCAACTCTTTGCAACCCCATGGACTGCAGCACGCCAGGCTCCTCTGTCCTTTACTATCTCCTGGAGCTTGCTCAAACTCATGTCCATCGAGTCAATGATTCCCTCCAACCATCTCATCCCCTGTCAACAGTGTCCAGCTTCAGTGTCCAGATGAACACGGTCCACTCTTGAGGATCTTGAGAATAATGTGTCCCAGCTCTGAGGATGCTTTCCAAAGAGGAGTCGAGGAGGGCGTTCCTGGCCCCGACCGCATGGTGTATGTTGTCGTGCATGGTGGTGCAAGGATGAGTGCATCTTGAGAACAGAGTATATATTTCACGTGGTGTTGGAAGGATTGCATACGTGAGCATGAGTGGGCATCCCCCTGCACACTTATTTGTGGGCTTTGGGCAGAGGGGAACTTGCTTCTGTAGTCATAGAGGCGAAACATTTCCAGGGCCTAAAAAGGATTTTAAAAATAGCTCAAAGGGCTGAAAGCAAGACAGGAAAGGCAGTTTCACTGAATTTGATGCCTTCAGCCCGCCCAGATGCTGGGAACATCATTTGGTCCTATTGAACCAGGTGAGTCTACTCTGGGTCACATGTGCAGATTCATACACAGAAATGGGAGCCTTTGGTGGGGGCCTGTTGAGCTGAGCTGTCTCCACGTTTGCTGTCTTGCTGGACACAGAGGGTGAGGGGCCTGGGAGGGCTCAGGCCAGCCAGACACCATGTGCATGTGCCTGAGCTGAGACAACAAGGGGCTCATCCTCCGAGACTCCCTCCTTTACCCTCGTCCAGGTCTACAGAAGGGGGCAGAACCACCTGGAAGGGGAGGCAGGTGCTTCCTGGGGAAACTGTCCTTACACCAGCAGACTTACCCTGAGGGAACTCGATGGGCACAAGAGCTGTGTGTCCATGGAACCCCCCAGTCAATGTGGGCCATGCTTGGTTTCATTCTGTACTGTCTCCATCTTGAATTCTTAATGCTTTCTTAACTTTGAACTTGGGTTTTCTGAGCAAAGTCCTACGGCAATGATGTGTGTGTGAGCTCCTATGGCAATGACGTGTGTGTGAGCGGAACAGACACATGGGGTGTGTGTCCACTGTTCTTCAAAACCCCACTGGCACTTGGCATTCATGGTTATCCACAAGCACAGAACTCTGGGAGACCCATGGTGAAACCAGCATGACTCGGCATGGTCCAGGGGAAGCGAGTCAGGTCCATGGTGAAGGGCAGCGCTGACCATCCCGAGCAGCCACCCCTCCCATTTGAACCAGAACTTGCTCTGAAAGCAGAAAGAAGGCTCTGGCCTCCTAAGAAACATGAATGACCAAGGAGCCCTGTATCCTTTCTTGTTCCTTTCACTGCCCTGTGTCAGCAACCAACCACTTCTGTGGGAAAAAAATGATGCAGAAGTAAAGGGGATCAAGGATGACGCACCCCCACCCCCACCACTTCCCTTTGAAACCTTCCTTAATCCATGTGCCAAAGGCAGAGAGTGCTGGGAAAGCATGCCTGATCTGAGAGTGAATTAAAGACAGTTGTGTTGGTTTTGTGCAGACTTTCTGCTGCTCTGGGAAGAATGAAATACATCTTCATATACGAGCTACAAAATATGAATTGTACAATTTCGGTTATTCTGCATAGGAGTTAAATGCTCTTATGTTTGCATTTAAAATTGGCATTGCACAATATAAAGATGAACAGTAAAAATCCATGCTAATAATTTGAAATTTAAATTTTTCTTGACTTAGAATGGTACTGTACAGCAAATATAAATCACCATGATAAGTCGAAACAGAGACAGTGGAAGGAAGGAAAGTGGTTTATAGTTTCTTACCTTTAGCACTTTTTTTTGCTGCCTTTTGAACAAGGAGTGCCACATTTTCATTTTGCACCGGGCCTTGAAAATTACGTGACTGGCTGTGGGTAGACCTTCCTATCCAAAGTCCTCTAGCTGGGGTTTCAGGTGAGTGGTCTCCACCAGGGTCTTGGAGACCCCCTTCCTCTGACCTTTGTGGATGTGTTTCTTTGCTGTCTGAGGACAGACTGTGGAGGGTCCCTCCTTCCTGCCAATGCCCTCTGTCTTCCCTGACAGTCTGACAGGCCTCCCTGGGCTCCTGCTTCTGGGCTCCTGCCCTCACAAGCACATAGTTTTTCTGTGTGCAGAGTCAATAAGGACATGCTGAGCCCTTGGTCAGCCTTTGGCCAAGCTCCATGTGCCACATGGAAGCTTCTGAGACACTGACAACAAAGGTTCCTCTAAGGATTTCTGTTTCTGTGGACCCACCCTCCTCTGATAGGGTCTGCTCAAGAGCCACTCAGGTAATTTTCAGTGCATATGTGTATGTATGCATACAAGAGGGGTGGAGGGATGGATAGATGTACAGATGGTTGGATGTACAGATGGGTGGATGGATGGATGGATGGATGGAGGTACAGGTGAATGGATAGATGTACAGACGGGTAGATGGATGGATGGTGAATGGATGGATGATGGATGGGTGGCTAGTGGTTGACTGGCTGGCTGTACAGATGGATGGAGGGATGGATGGATGATGGATGGATAGATGGATGGAAGGATGGTAGATGAAAGGATGGATGTATAGATGAATGGATGAATAGGATAGGGCACTGAATGAAATGCAGACCCAGCCCAGAGGCATTTCTCTGTGGGCAGGAAGGCATTCAGGCAGGTGTGACCTAAGGCCATCAGTGGACCCCATGTGTTGCCCTTCCCCTCACCATCATGGTCCCTGGAAGCTCTGCTCCTCGCTCAGGGAGCTCAGTGCTGGACCCTGGAATAGAGACCTGGGGACTGTGCCTGGACCCAGGAGGCAGAGGTAACCGTCTGCAGCTGCAGCAACCTGGACATCCCAAATGGGGACCTGGAGCTTCCTGGGAAAACAGAATAGCCACCCTGAGGACTCAGCCTCCTTCTCTCTCAGCTTCATGCGGGGTGTTTCCAGAATCAAATTAGACCCGGGCAGTACAAGCATGATATACCTACGTGTTGCTGAACTGATGGTCCCTGGTGGTCCTCTCCTGGGGGCACATTTAGTCCGTGGGGAGAGTTGGAAGTGGAGGGTGAAGGCTACAGTGTAAAGAGGGGGCCCATGGCCTTGACCCCAATCCAGGGGAGCTGCCTGCTGTCATCCCCTTGCAGGGCCCACGTCAAAGTTGCCACCAGCCTGCTCTACCCTTTCCCAAGCCTCCTCCCTTCTTCCCTCCCCAGCCCTGGACCAGCTACTAATGTCCTGGTGACTCTGGGTGGGACCCTAGAGAGGCTGAGTGGTTGCCTGGCAACCCATCAAGGTCTGATGGATGGGCTGGGTGTCCAATGGCCGCTTCCCTGGGCATGGCACACCGTCCCCGGGACGCAGGCCTGGGCCAGGCCTCTCTGCCTGCTCTGTAGTTCCGCCATTGGGTTTGGGCAACGGAGCTCATATTTTCCTAGAAATCCAACGTTGGATACCAGCCTGGATTTATTTAATAGTTTTCAAAAGTGCCTAATGTGTTGGTAATCAAGGCCCTGTGCAGACTTCCCAGCGATATGGTGACCCTGGTATTTTATTCCTCGCTAACCTTCAATTTTGGTCCCTGACCTTTCTCCGTGAAATATTTCAATATAAATAATGCAGTTTTGCAAACACATTGCCCTGATTACTTTGTAGGGCCCTGATTCTCCATGTGTGAAAGTCTCTGAAGTAAGTAGTAATTTGTTCTCCTTTCTGGTAATTGCTGTTTTAGAAATAGCTTCTTCAGACGTCTGCCACAAATTGGCATCTCTCCGACTCTGCTCGCTCACCAGAAGCAGCTGCTGCATGCGCATCTCTTGCAAAGTCGGGGTGTGGATCTCAGCAACAGAGGCCCCCTGGCTGAGCAAGGAGGCGGGGGGCTGGCTTCTGGCTGCCCTTGGTCCACGGACTTGCATATAACTGCTGCTCAGACTCACGGACCTGCATATAACCACTGCTCAGGCTCCCAGGAGAGAGGAGAGGCAGGTGCTGTTCCCTTCACCCGCTGCTCTGGACTGTGAGACCTGGGGGGTCGGCAGGGGCGAGCTGGGCCCTGACCACATGCTGGGTGACAGGCACAGGCAGGCAGAGGGGCACAGCTCTGGTCTTGTCCTGGGAGATGCTCACAAACTGATGTGAGACTGGAACTTGCCTCTCACCAAGTTGCCCTACTCTTTAATGTCTGAAATGAAGCCACACACTCTGTACCCCTTCCCGGCTGTGCTGAACCCCCTGGGATTGTGCCATCAATGCTTTCTTCTGGAGGCAGCCCCCACTTGTCCTCTGAGCACAATTGTGGTCACTTGTTATGGCAGGAAACTGTGATGGGAATAAAGAGTGGAATAACACAGGGGTGGAAGTCCCCATGGGAAGATGGTGTTTGGAGGGGTGACCTGGCAGGGACTGAATGAGGGCCTCCCAGGTCCTCAAGAGTCAAGCCAGAGTGATGGACAAAGATGTTGGCCAGGAGGAGGGCTGGAAAGGATTCTGTGGATCGTGCCTCCTGCAGCATACCTGTCCAGGTCTGTGTGTCTGGGCCAGCAGCTCCACCTGGGGTCCCTTGCAGGTCCTCCCAGAATCCTAGAACAAAACCCTTCAATGTGGCATCACAATCATTCTTGATCCTTTTATTCTGTTTTTGTTCATGCATGCGTGCACTCACTCATTCATCTCTCCGCCTACCACTGTTCACCGACTTCTACTTTCTTCTGTGTTTCTCCAGCCTCACAGCCTGAGCTCCAGCAGCCCTAGGGCTCCAGCTCTTGGAACCTGTAATAATAGGGGCACCGGCAGCTATAGTAATAACAGTAACCATTTCTACGTGTGGGATTCCCTGGTGGTTTGGCAAAGAATCTGCTGCAATGCAGGAGACCTGGGTTTGATCCCTGGGTCAGGAAGATCCCCTGGAGAATGGGTAATTCCAGTATTATTTCCTGGAGAATCCCATGGACATAGGAGCCTGGCGGGCTGGAGTCCATGGGGTTGCAAAGAGTTGGGCATGGATGAGCGACAAACAACATGTGTAGCTTCTTACCTGCAAGTAAGACTTCCTAGGCCAGAAGACTGGTGGTCGAGAGGGCAAATGACTACAGAGTGACAACTTCATCACACAGCTGGTTGTTGGAGGCAGAGGCTGCGTCACGCTCTGAACCTGGTTCTGGCTGCTTCCCAGGCCTGACTCAGGCCGCTCCTTGCTGGAGAAGCTCTCCCATGGCAGACGCCTGCCCCTGCTTAAGATGAAGCTCAGAGCATCGTCTCCTCCATGAAGCCTCCCTGGCTTCCCCAGGAACCTCTGGCACCTCCTTTCTTGGGCTCCCAGGGTCCTTATGGTCCCCTCTGGCCATACTGTTGGGATCACATGATTCCGTGCCTGGGGTCACTGCTCTGAGGTCCGACTCTTTGTGATCCAATGAACTGTAGCCTGCCAAGCTCCTCTGTCCATGGGATTCTCTAGGCAAGAATACTGGAGTGGGTTGCCATTTTCCTCCTCCAGGGGATCTTCCCCACCCAGGGATCGACCCAGGGATCGAACCTGGGTCTCCTGCATTGCAGGCTGATTCTTTACCACTGAGACACCAGGGAAGCCCAGTATATCACAGGTGCTCAATAAATGCTCATATGGTGACTAATGACTGCATGAATTCACAAGGCACAGAAACCTGCTTTTCTTCCCTCTCTGTTGAGGCCAAAGCCCTTCTCTTTGGAGCATGTGAGGCTGATGTGTCTGTCCGATGGAGTGGGACCTGCCCTGGGTAACAGCTGTGGAGGAGGAGGTAGATGTCCAGGGCCTTTGGGCTGACCCCAAGATAGTCATGTCTGAGTCAATGCTGGGCTTCTGGGGAGGGGGAGACGCTGTGAAGATGGTGGGGGGAGGGGTCCCTCTGCTCTATGTGACTAGAGCATGCCAACCTTTGGTGGCTTCTTTGAGCCATCTGGTGATTAATTTCCACAGAAGGTTAAGATCCAATAGGAGGGAAAAAGTCGATGACTAATCTATTAAGCTCCTGGGGTAACTTAATTTACATGTTTTTAATGATTACTTCCTCCCTGGGCTTTCCAGAAACAAAGTGTACTTGAATCGTTGATCACCTCGGAGATGGGCTCAGAGGGATAAGGACCACAGCTGTGAGCAGGTGCGAGAGCCCCTTGTTTAGCAGAAGATCATCAGACAGAGAATGAGATGATTGGATAGCGTCACTGACTCAATGGACTTGAGTTTGAGCAAGCTCCGGGAGATGGTGAGGGACAGGAAAGCCTGGCATGCTGCAGTCCGTGGGGTCTTAGGGAGTTGGACATGACTGAGTGACTGAACAACGGATCACCAGTGAGTGAGCTCTGGGGTCTGGCTCACTGCTTCTCATCGAATGGTTGTGCTTGCCCATCTTTGGATGGTTTCTCTGGCAATAACCTGTGGGCCTGTCTGCTGCTGTGAGGGCAGAGGTTCTCAGTCCATTCCCAGGTGAGAAACCCACACACATCGGCCGTGCTGGCTGCCAACACCCATGTCTTCAACTCCAGCCTCAAATTTGACAAGCCATGCCCTCCAGGGGCCGTTCCTCCAGACCTGGTGATGTCCCAGACAACAGCCCAGGCTTGCATCTGGGTCCAGGACTAACAAGGCAGCTGTGACCTTCTCTGGCAGGAGGTTTGGGGCTGAATTAAGAGACCAGATAACTGATAATGCCTTGTGCTGCAAACTGCTTGAGAATATTGGGTCCATTGGTCCTTGCAGTGGGTTGAATGATGTCCCCCCCAAATTCATGCCCACTGAGGACTCCAGAATGTAACCTTAGTGAAGATGGGGTTCTTTGCAGGTGTCATTAGATAAGGTGAGGTCACACTGAACCCTAGGGTAGAACAGAGCTGTTAGGAGCAGGCTTGCTAGGGTCCAACTGTCCAATTTCAAATCCCAGATCCAGTCCTTACTGATGCTGCAGACCTGGACAATGATATGATTCCTTGAACCTTGGTTTCCTGTCTGTAAAAATCAGGGTGTTTATAACAGTACCAGCCTCCTGAATAACAGCATTGGTGCAGAGTGGGATTCAGGGACAGTCAGCCTTTTCAGCCCCTACACCTGCAGTGATAAGCACCCACCATCCACAGGTGGGCTCTGGGGACACACAACCCTGTTCCGCATGTATAAGTCACATAATCCTTCTGTCAATAGGCTAAGCTAAATACCAAAAGGACTCTTTCAAGAGTGCTGTACTAAGTCACTTCAATCATGTCTGACTCTTTGCAACCCCATGGACTATAGCCCACCAGGCTCCTCTGTCCATGGGATTCTCCAGACAAGAATATGGGAGTGGGTTGCCATGCCCTCCTCCAGGGGATCTTCCCCACCCAGGGATTTAACACACGTCTCTTACGTCTCCTGCATTGGCAGGTGAGTTCTTTACTGCTAGCGCCACCTGGGAAGCCCCTTGAGTTTAAATTACACAGGGGCTTAGAATAACAACAATACCCAGAGTGATCACTTTCTGGGGGCGTGTTTTGGGTCCATGCACCATAATCTGTGTACCATGAACACCACTCATTCAATCATTAAGAATGTGTAAGCCCTGAACCTTCTGATCAGGAGACGTGCTGAGACCCGAGGGCTGGAGAGATGCCCTGTGGATACTGTAGGCGACTGGCTATGTCCTGTCCAGATCCCTGAAGTCATCACTTACTCTCTAAGATGGAGCCCAAGGAATGCCCTGAACACCCCACGGGAAGTTTCCCTGCCTTCCTTTACCCCAGGGCCCCGCTCAGATTAGCCAGTGTTTTCTTGTCTCTCTTTCTCCACCTTGTTGTCAGCGTTCAGTGAAAACCCTTCCATCAGCATCAGCCCTAATAATTTCAGACAAGCCATTAAGTAAATCTCTTGCCAGTGGCTTCATTTCAAAGAATCAGGCTGAGATTGCTGAAAGCAATCTAGACAAGCGAACAGATGTGGCCAAAGAGGTTCCGTAGGCATCTCCCTGTCCCCCTGCCCCACTGTCTGCCTGTCCCCCGCCATCTGGGGGACACCAGCACGGGGAGGACCAGTAAGAGTGAGTCAGAAAGATACTGTTTTCTCAGCCCTGCAGGTTGAGCACCCAGTAGAGCCTCCCTGTGAGGCTGGGGGTCGCGTGGATGTCGGGTCCCCTTAGTGTCACGCTGGAGATGGACAGTCTCATTCTCACAGCCAGACAGGGTGGGCCTGATTGTGTTGATCCATCTGATGATGTCTGCTTACTTGGCAGTTGTGGGTACCAAACAGTGCTGGAGCCAAATCCACTGTGAGCCAGTGGTTTGAATCTGGCTCTGATGCTAACAGATGGAGCACTTTCTAAGCCCAGTGTCTAAAATAGAAATAATAATTCCTGTCTTTGAGGACACCTGGGACAGAGTGGAGGGCAGAGGGCCATCTCTGGCTCCAGACCACCCGCAGAGGCTCACCGGCCCATGGCCTAGATGGCCGAGCTTCCATCCTCGGATGCTCTTGAGACTTTAGTGTGTGTTGTGGGCTGTGGGGCTGGGCTGAGGTAACACATGGAAGGGGTTTCAGATGGTCCTGGGACATAGTACGTGCTCAATAAACTTAGTTTCTGTTACTATTTTTTAGTAGTAGTGTTATTTATGGAATTTGTGTCATAAACACAGTATATTCTGCATGGTTGTTGTTGCAAGTATGTCTTTATGTTCAAATATTGGGGAAATGCAGTAGGTTTCACCCAAGTGGGTTTCTCAATGAGTTGGAGAGGCCTAAGAAACACAAGGAAAGCCCAGATGCCGACATGCAGGTTCTGGTTATGTCTTGGCCTTTGCCAACCGTTTTGAGCCAACTGCCACCCACTCATGCTCAGATTTGCTCTAGCTTTTATTCATACTGACAGGGAGGGGTCTCAGTGTCCACCCGGAGGCTCCTGTTTTGGAAACTTTGGAGGGTCCCCTCCATCCTCAGCCTTCCTCTCTGCCTTCACTCTCCCCTCCCCGACAATGCCTGCGTCAGAGCAGCTAGTTCTGACCAGTTGTCTTGAGCAGGTCATCCATTGATCAGCTGCTTTGTCTCATGGACAGACGAGCCTGGTGGGCTGCAGTCCATGGGGGTCGCAAAAGAGTTGAACATAGCTTAGCGATTTAACATGCAACACATACATCCTGCGTCTCCCAGAGTCAGGCACACAGAGGGTGTTTGTGGGATGAAGGAAGGGACCCGTCCTTTGGCCAGGAAGACTGGCTTGCAGTGTGGTCACCATCAGAGAGCAGAGAAGATGCACAGATTCTGTCCACAGGGCCCAGAGCATCACCCCTGTGCCAGGGTGGAGACACATGTGGAGGACTTAGGGAGCAGGGAAGGGCGTGGGAGGCACTGAGAGTGAAAGGAACAGCTTCAGTGGAGACCCAGAGGCCAAGAGGGCAGAGCAAGGGCTGAGGCCACCGACTCGTGGGGCCAAGGAAGATGGGAAAGTCAGGCCATGTCTCCATGGGGCACGCTGGGCTCAGTGCTCCCGGCCCACAGAACTTTCATGGGCCATGCAATGTTTCAACAGCTTTTGAAATCAGAGGGGAAAAAAGCAGCTTTTAGGTTGAAGAAAAATGTTTCAATACATAAATCAAGATATGGATCTGTATGCCAATGACATTGTAATATGTTATTCTTGGTATTTTTTTATGGATGGAGCGACCCACGAATGTTGCAGTGAGGTCTTGCTTTTCCTTAGGCCATAGAGAGCTTCAGAGACCACAAACAAAAGTGGGACAATCCAGCCTGAGACTTAGGAAGGGCCGTTGGAGGCAGCCAAGGGGCTGAGGGGTTGCGATCTTGGAGGGAACATGCTCAAGGGCCAGGGGCATCAGTGAATCAGAGGTGACAGTGGGAGAGGTTCAGTTCCCTGGGGGCATGTTTGCTGGGTGGGGGGAGGAGAAGGAAAGTCCTGAGTTTGCACCTTCTGGTCAGGGAAAGGGCAGAGGCTGTGGCTGAGACCCATGGCACTGCACTCATCACCTTACTACTGGTCCTCTCTCGCCCCCAGACCGTGAGAGTCCAGCTAGCTCTTGCTCTGAGGTTGGGCACATCTTAGGGCTACCGTACACTGTTGTGCATCAATGATTGAGTTATTCCCTTGACTTTTGATTTAAACACATCCCATGGCAATTTAACCCACTCCAGTGTTCTTGCCTGGAGAATCCCAGGGACGGGGGAGTCTGGTGGGCTGCCGTCTCTGGGGTCGCACAGAGTCGGACACGACTGAAGCGACTTAGCAGCAGCAGCAGCTTGTCAATTTAATGGAGTGCTGTCCATGGTTCTGAGATGCAGGGGGAGGAGCAGGTGCCTGCCTCTTGCCAAGTGAGATGATCTTGAAGGTAAAATGCCTCTGAGTTGGGAATTTGGGATGAATGTGAGCACCATCCTTCTTGTTACCGCCCTCCCCGTGTCTCCACAAACAGCTGTCTTCCAGAGTCTGTCCCCTCAGGCCATGCACTGATGTAACTGAGCAGGACCCTATAAGGCTTTCCCAGAACAGACCCCTCCCATGTCCTCCACCTGCCTTTTGTCTGTAGAAAAAACTTTAGTCAAAGAATAAATTTAATCGGAGTAGTGAGAAAATGCAGAAAGGAAAAGAGAACAGTCAAACAAGACAAAATAATAATACTTTAGCAGTTAAACAAAGTCAAGGACCTTTAGTTCCTCCCCAAGGACTATAGGTAATATTCTGAGACATGTCCTTGGAGCTGTTTTGCAGACACTGAATCCCCCATCAGGTGGGAGAAGTTAACTCTATGCTGCTTGCAAGCTTGCAGACTCCAGAAGGGTTGGAACCAGTAGGTTGATGATGCTGACTCCCCATTACCTCACCACCCACCAATCAGAATATCCATGAGCTGGCCAGACCCTGCTCCTTGAACACTATAAGACTCCTCACTACCCACCTCCAGGGCTGGACACACAATCTTGAGGGCATTAGCTCTCTGTGGCACCCTTTGCCTGGCAAAGCAATAAAGGTATCCCTTTTTACTCCACCCCAAACTCTGTCTCCATGTTTCTATTTGGTACCAGTTAACAGAGGTTGAGTTTTGGCAACACTGGGGGCTGCCAGGAGTGGGCAGGCCAATCATTCTTAGGGCCTGGGCATCAGTCATGAAAGGACTTTAATTAGTGCCTTTTAATCATCTGTCCTAAAATGGATGGATGCTTGCTGTTAAAATCCAAACACTTGCACACTTTATAAATGACTCAGGCCTAATTTGGAAGACAGAGAAGCTTTGATCAAAATCGGCCAGGAACAAATGGCTTATTTACTTGCAACTTGGACGTGGCCAGGGAGTGCTGGCTGCTTCTTGCTGGGTCCTTACTTGCCAGGCTAAGGGCTCTGGTTAGTGAGGACAGTGAAGGTCAAAGCTGTAGGTACAGCAGTGAGGAAGAGGTGTGCCAGGCCCCTGTCCAGGGCAAGGAACTGTATTGTCCCAGGAGCCTGCACCGTCCCAGCCTGAGGCCTCACTAAATAGCTCTGCCAGGTGAAGTCTGGTGCTGTGAACTGGATGTTTGTGTCTCCCCAAATTTATAGGTTGAAGCCCCAATTCTCAGTGTGACTGTATTTGGATGGGGGGAGGCTTTGGAAGGTGATGAGTTCTGACAGTTGTCTTAATTGATAGGATTAGTGGCCCAGAGCTGCCCCTCACCCCTGCTGTGTGAGGGCACAGCAAGAAGAAGGCTGTCTGTCATCCAGGAAGTGGGCTCACACCGGGTGCTGAGTCTGTTGACATTGATCTTAGAAGCTCCAGCCTCCAGAAAGGAGAGTGGTAAATGTCTGCTGTTTGAGCTGCCCAGTCTCTGGTGTGTTGCAGCAGCAGAGCCGACCAAGACGCCTGGGTCATGAAGAACGTCTGAGGTCAGGGGAGCCAATCATAGTTTTTAAACATAAGGAGAGGCTGAACTGAGCTTAAAAGGCAGAAGGAACTTAAATTACAACAGGAAGAAAGATGCTCTACAGCAGAGAAGCCTGAGTTTCCAGGGGTGATTTTGATCAGGACAAACACTGGACTTCCTGGGATGGCTTGAATGGAATCTTGCTGTGAAATGAGACCTGGAGAACATGACCTTATGAGGTCCTACTTTTCATAAAGATTCTGGGACTCAGTGGGTTCTGGGACCTTTTAAAGAGTGATCAGAAATGTAGCTCCATCAGGCCAGACAGCATCTCACATCTAGTGACAGATACCTGGATTTGCTCTAATGATGCCTTTGATTGGCAGTGTCCTGAAATGATGAATGCTCCCCATGTGAGGCAGGATTGAGGGTCCAGTGAGCACTGGGGTTATTTCTGAAATATCTATAGACTCCTTCATCAAAGTCTGCATCATTTAGAAAGCAGAGCCTGGAGCAAGGGTTAAGTGCTGATGCTGTGTTTGGAAGGTACACATTCAGCGTGGCAAGAGTGAGAAGGAAAGTGAGGTAAGGCAAGAAGAAAATGCAAGCAAGGTGGTGGGACCCGTTACCCTTCTTTTCACTGCTTTGTGAAGAGTGGTGAAGAGACACAGCAGGTGGCAGTCATGTTCACATAGCAAGGGGGCGTCTGTGGAAGGCTTGCAGAGAAGTAGTACCTGGGTGTTGTCTATGAAGGGGAGGAAGGATGGGGATTTGTCTGTCCCTCCTTGGTCCCAGGTCTCATTGGAAGGCTAGTTTCCCTGCACTCGGGTTGTGTTATCAGCCCCCCAGAGGTTATTGGTGATGTCAGACCCCACCCTTCTCCCCACATTATGGCATCTCATCCAGCTTGGTGACAGAGTGGCACCTCGTGTGCTGTGGGGTGCTAGCCAAGAGAGAGAAGGAATTGGAGGAGGTGTCCCCAAGCTTACGCTCACAAACACTGCACATGAGCAGCCTCTTATGTGGAAAAGACCTGTGACGGGCGTTTCATGGACCCACAGCTGTGGTGAAAATGTCCCTGCCTGGCAAAAGGCAAGGTGGTCAAGGAGTAAATCATACAAAAACAGCTCAGGATAGAATCTGAAGGCTGCTCGCAGGGCGATCATAAGCCCAGCCAAGTACTTGGATACCAAGAACCTACATTCTTTATTTTCTTGCTGTTCCACTGGCTTGATTTTTCTCAACTAGCGTTTTGGGAAAGAGCTTGGATGTAGAGCAAAAATAACAGACATAACTGGGTTATCCAGTGAAGTGAAATTTGGATAAAGTGGAAAAGCATGAAAATGCCATGTGTGTGCCATAAACATTTTCATTTTCGCATAAAATATCTAACATGTATATTGTTTTGTTGATCATTTTGTGTAAGACAATGCCTGTTTCTTTGAGCTCAGCTCCCCAATAGGAATTCCAATCCCTTTGCTCCCTCTCATAAACCACACTTACACACTCTGTCTTTGATTTCTGCTGTAGGATGGAGAACTTGAAGTTGTATATAAAGCAACCTGAGGTTAGAATGCTTCTAGATTCATATGACTTATTTTCCAATCTCTTATGGTTGGCTTGCCCAGCCTAAATCAACAGCAATACATTAACTCACCTTTATCTATTCTTTCCAGGGAAGGCTAGTTTTCAGAGCAGAAGCTCTCCTTTCACACTCATATAGATTGGCTTATATAATATTTAACTGAATTACCTGGTTACAAGATAACAAAGGCAACTAGTATCAGCAGGCCTGGGGACAATGCAGTGGTCTCAGATAATGGGATCAGTTTCTATCTGCTGCTGTAACAAGATGACATACACTGGGTGGCTTTAAATGATTTACTGTTTTATCTTCATGGGCTCCCCTGGTGGCTCAGATGGTAAAATATCTGCCTGTCATGCAAGAGACTCTGGTTCTCCTGGATTGGGAAGATCTCCTAGAGAAAGGAATGGCAACCCACTCCAGTATTCCTGCCTGGGAAATCCCATAGACTGAAGAGCCCGGAGAGCTACAGTTCATGGGGTTGCAAAGAATTGGACACAATTGAGCAACTAATATTTACTTACTTTCAGTCCCATCCCCAGAGGCCAGAGATCTGAGATCAAGGTGTGGGCAGGGATGTTTCCTTCCAGAGCTTCTGAGGGAGGATCTGGTCCAGGCCTCCCCCTAACTGCTGGGGTTCTGCTGGTGATGCTTGGTGTCCTAGACACATAGGTATATCACCACTACCTCTGTCTCCATGGTAATAGGGGCTTCTCTGTGGAGGTGTGTGCCTGTGTCTTTCCTCTTACAAGGACACCATTCATACTGGATTTGGAGTCCACTGCATCTGGAATGGCCTTATAACAGTTTGAGGATGTCTGTAAGAACCCTATGTATTTCCAAAAGTCACCACAGATTCCAAGGGTTAGGACATCACCACATTTTTGGAGGGGACCAAGTTTAACCTATAACAATAAAGTGTAGCTCCTAGGGGGAACAAAAGGGCACAGAATACTCCCAAATGACCCCTTCCTGCGAGTCTTTAGTGGGTAGAGGATGATCCATGTTCCATAACTGGGCAGTCCCAGCTGAGAAAGGCCCATGAGCAGCAGTCTCATGAGGCTGGAGATCTCTTTGGCTTTCCCAGAATGTCTGCGTGTGTGTGGTTCGTGCAGAGGCATTGGGCATGGCTGTCCATTTGGCCTCTGTGCATTGGGAAATGTGGGCTGGTGGAACCAGGAACCCCTGGATCCACACCTTCTTCTACCCATCAGTAATGTGAGCTCGTTGTTCAAGGCACAGCTGTCCTAGCCTCTGGGCTGTCTGCCCTGCAGGGTCGTAAAAGCTGGAGAGCAGGTCTCCACAGCACCTGTCCACTTGAAACAAAGAGGGGTCTCGTTGTAAAACCTGCCCTGACATCTGCTGGCTACACAATCCTTACCATCAATTTACTGAACCCATCTCTTCCTCAGTTTTCTTGTCTTTTAAGACAAGGATAATGAGAAGGTTTTTCAGAAGATCAAATCAGATAATATAGGCTAATAAATAATACACATAGATCGGACGGACAGCAAGATCCTATTGTATGGTACAGGGAACCATACATGTGATAAACCAACATGGAAAAGAATATAAAAAAGAATGTACAGATGTATAATTGAGTCACTTTGCTGCAGAGCAGAAATTAACACGACGTTGTTAATCAACTATACTTCAATAAAAGTAAATAGAATAGGATCTTCCCTGGTGATCTAGTGGTTAAAAATCTGCCTGCCGTACAGGGGACATGAGTTCAATCTCCGGTCCGGGAAGATTCCACATGCCACAGAACAACCAAGCCCATGCGCTACAGCTGCTGGAGTCTGAGCTTGCGAGCCACACTGCTGAAGCTCTCATGCTCTAGAGCCTGTGCTCCACGACAAGAGAAGCCACTGCAAGGAGAAGCCTGCACACCAGAACTAGAGAGTAGCCTCCATGTGCCACAACTAGGAAAAAAACTTGTGCAGCAACAAAGACCCAGCACAGCCAAAAATAAATAAATAAATCTTTAAAAAAGTCTAAATTAGCAATAATTGTTAAAACGGCCTTAAAAGATTCTGGAAGCTCAGAGACACATATAAATCATTTGTATCATTACCATTATTATTAGTTGACCAATAGGTAATTACTAGGTGAGCATCTACAGTAAAGAGACTTCCCTTTAAGAGAGGAGACTGAGCTGGTCCCGGGCAGTCCCCTCACCCAATGCAGAAGAACAGGAAGAGTGTGGACAGACACACGCACACAGGCAAGGATGTGCATGGATGTCTAAGGCTAAAAGCAAGACAGGAGAATCCACAGTTCCAGAGCGGGTAAGGGGAGTGAGGACACAGCGGCCCCAGGATCTCTGGGCTGAAAGGGTCTGGCCGGGCTTGGTGCCCTTGCCTTGGGGACAGCTGGGACTTAGACCCCGGGTGAGAAACAGAAGTAATGAAAGGGATGCATTACATGCTGGGAAGTACAGAAAATGGGACAACTTCAAAGGAACATAAAAATAAGTGTGTTTCAAGTATTTTAAGAGATGAAGGGAAGAAAAGACACTCAAAAGCAAGAACATGACATTAGGGGAAAAAAAAATTATAGCAGGTGTGTCTGAAAAAGGAGGAAGTAGACCCTCAGAAATTAAAGCCGAGAAAACTAAACAAGAAAAAATGAACATGTTGATAGCCCACCAGAGTTAGGGACTTAGGGAAACCTTCCAGAGCAGAAAGGTCTCAAGACCCAGCAAGAGGAGCAGATCGGGTATCTGCGCAGCGGCAGGGAAAGGCTGAGAATTGTACAGAAATTCTTTGATGAGAGGCATGAGACAGATGGAAAAAGCAAGTCTCTGGGCAGGATAAGTGAAATCGAATCCCCGCATAGACACATTTCTCTTCCTGTGAGGTGACTGTGATTCAAAGAGAAAAACCTTAGCTGCCATCAGAGAGAAAAACGAGCCTTTTCCGACAGTGCTGGAAGATGTGGATTGAGAAATCCTTTTCTGGGAGATAATAAGAGGTACAAATTCTTAAAAAATTCACAAACCCATTCACTTGTCATTTTTGCTTCTAGAAATTTCTTCTCAGGAAAGAGAGATTGATGTATACAAAGATTTGAATGCAGCAGTGTTTACTTTGGCCAAAAATAAAGGGGGGTGGGTGGGTGGATCTAAATGGTTTCTAAACAAATAAACATATAAAGTATGGTGATTGTTGCTGTTCAGTAGCTAAGTCATGCCTGACGCTTTGGGACCCCATAGATTACAGCATGCCAGGTTTCCCTGTCCTTCACTGTCTCTTAGAATTTTCTCAAATTCATGTCCATTAAGTATTCAGAGTCTTCTCCAGCACAATTTGAAAGCCTCAATTCTTTTGCAGTCAGCCTTCTACTAGCCATAAACTTGAATGTGACCCAGTCATAAAACTGTGCTGAAAAGAGTACGTGATGATGTGGAATGAAGAGCATAATTAATTAATGATTGAATAATTAATTCAGAGAAGGTGATGGCACCCCACTCCAGTACTCTTGCCTGGAAAACCCCATGGACGGAGGAGCCTGGTGGGCTGTAGTCCATGGGGTCGCTAAAGAGTCAGGCACGACTGAACGATTTCACTTTCACTTTTCACTTTCATGCATTGGAGAAGGAAATGGCAACCCACTCCAGTGTTCTTGCCTGGAGAATCCCAGGGACGGCAGAGCCTGGTGGGCTGCCGTCTATAGGGTCGCATAGAGTCAGACACGACTGAAGCGACTTAGCAGCAGCAGCAGAATAATTAATAATTAATTAATATGAAGAAAAAAGCAGATGAAAAAATTATGTTAGCATGTGCTTACTTCCACTCTGCATGAGTCCATGTGTGTCCATGTATGTGTGCATGTAATTAGCAGGATTTGACCAACACTACAGTAATTATCTCTGCATAGAGAACATACTGTGATTTCATTCTGTGTGTTTGCATTTTTCCATAGAGGTGTTGCCTGCATTAACTATAATAAATATCTATAACAAGAAACTTAGATATAGGTGATTCAGGGGTGCTGCCACTCAAAGATGCCACTGAGGACGCAGGTCCCCCCAGCACCTGTATCAAGTGATCTGCATCCTTTCCAGTCAGGCAGGGCTGGCGCTGAGGTACAGTGTCTGTTGTTTAGGCAGAAGAGAGAAGAAGGACAAGGAGTAAAAGGTATGAAGGAGGCTATGAAATGCTGATTCCTTTGGCTGACCCAGTGCCTTTCTTTAATGAGAAGTGAGAAGTGTGAAAAGTGAAAGTGTTGTTCGTTCAGTTGTGTTCAACTCTTTGTGAGCCCATGGACTATAGGCCACAGATTCCTCTGTCTGTGGAATTCTCCAGGCAAAGATACTGGAGTAGGTTAGGTCCTTCAGGGGATCAGTGGGTTCTGTTAATAAGAGAGCAGGGCTTAATGGATTTGGAATTGGCAACCAGCAGGGTCTGTCCCAGGGCTGGGATCTAGAGAGAAAAGAAGAAAGAATCTGCAATCCTTACATTGGGAAAATCTGTTACAGGATCATTTTCCTGGCCTCCAGTTCCTGGCACATAGTAGGTGCTCAGATAATTTTGGAGAACAGTTGAACTGTGCTTGAAACTTGAAACTGATACCTTCTCATTGAATATTTCGTTTTTCTGGTTGTTCTCCACATTGAATCAAATTTAGGGATTTCAGAGGACTGCAGGGCACCTCTCTTTGGATATATATGAACTCTGGGGGTGTGCATGAGGATGGCATGGCAGTGGTGGGTGGTGGTCATCAATTAGGATGGTAGGAGGAAAGAGTGAGACTTGGTTCTGAAAGGAAAGAAAGTCCAGCAAATTGGGGAAAGCTGAACAGTCCAGGTATCAAGTACTAAGTGTAACCAGCTCTGTGCTGAGGTCTGGAGATGCCATGATCCTAGGAGGACCCTTGAGTTTGAGCAGCCTGGACTTGAAGTGGAAGAATCTGGCAAGGTCAGGCAGAGGATGGTGGAGGTGAAGCCAGGGGCATTAGAAGGCCATGGAAACTGGGTGGAGTGTGTGATGTTTCTAGAACTGCTCCTTCATTGAGCAGTCATTGTTCCTTGTACTAGAAGTTACATGTCTAACACTGTTGATTCCAGAATAGACACCCTCAGGATCCAGTCCGGGAAGCTGGGTGTTCATAAAGGAGCCAAGAGGCCAAGAAAAGAATGGACATTTTGAAAAAAGGACCCTAAGTGTTCAATCTCCCATCACTACCACCTTCCTGAATGAGCTGGGTCCCTGGCCTGTCTCCTGTTTCCATAATGACACCAGGGAAGTGCTACCTTATGAAACAGGAAGGAATGATGCGGGGGGTATTGTGCCAATGGGGAAGAATTCTCAGTGGGAAGTGGCACCAAACACTTGCTAAAAATGGCAGCAAAAATTTTATTCAAGACTATTGCAATAGGGGAGAGAGTGGACTTGAGTCTGCAGGAAGAAAAGGCTGCAGGGTTTTTAAACCTGGGTGAGGAGGGGAAGAGTGCTGGGCACCGGCTGCACTGCTGGTCAAGGTTGTTTACCCCGCCCCCATGGGTTTGCTATTAATAATTTTGGCTTAAGTCGTGGCTTCTCTTAGGGAAGTTAGGCTCCCACCATCCCTCCTGGAGACAGGGAGATCTGATTACATCTCAAAGGAATGACTCCCAAGTCCTTGAGAAAGACTTTTCTGGGCAGCTGAAGATTTACATCTCAAAGGGACTCAAGAAAGGATTTACAACTGCAAGTTCTTCTAAAGGAAAAGCTCTAAGGAGAGGGAGGTCAGGGGTCTAGAGTCCAGAAGAAGTCTGTGTGAAGTGTTGTCAAGTGAAGAGAAAGGTCAGGGCCGTAGAACAAAAAGAGAGTGGACCACCTGCCTCTTCAAGTCGTGGGGGCTGGGGTGTGGACGAGGGAGAAGCACAGAGGGAGATGGAAGAGAGGTCGGAGGAGGGTGGAGGGCAGAGAAGCAGGTGTCGTGTTTCCCACTGGGGTCCTGGACAAGACAATCTTGCATGTCCCCCGCCCCCCACACACACACAAACCTGGGCCAGCACAGGACACAATGGTTGTGTCTGAGTAGGCACTGTGAAGCCTAATAAGGGGGAGGGGCCTTCTTCAGTCTCCCCAAAAGTCCACAAGGCAGGGAAGGTGATTTTGAATCTCACCTGCTGGTTAGAATCTGTTACCTTAAAAAAATGCACAGTGTGAGAGTTTATGAGTCAAGTTTTATTTGGGCCTAAATGAGGACTATAGCCTGGGAGACAGGATTTCAGAGAGCTCTGAAAACTGCTCCAAAGAGGCAGGCAGGAAGGTCAGAATGTGTGTGATTTTAATGAAAGGGAATTTCAGGCAACCAAGCACAGATTTTTTGTGTGTGTGTGTGTGTGCGCAGGTTTCTGCTACTCTTGAGGATCAGTCATTACCATGAAAGATTTTAGGGATTTTCTAGATATGAGGAGATATAAGAATTGGGCTCATAAAATTGGCTTCTGAAAATATCTATCTGAAGATCTGTTCTTCCAGTTTTTCCCAGAGCACAGAGTGTCTCATTTCTTTTCTCCACTTTGAGCTCCTTTCAAGGGGTGTTGAAGGTCAGCAGGTACAGCAGCACCTGACTTAATCCTTGGAGAGATAGGTGGCAAGTGCCAATGAAAAAGTAACAGTGTTACTCGCTCAGTCGTGTCCGATTCTTTACAACCGCATGGACTACAGTGCTTCAGGCTCCTCTGTCCTTGGGATTCTCCAGGCAAATATACTGGAATAGGTAGCTATTCCCTTCTCCAGGAGATCTTCCTGACCCAAGTATCAAACTCAGGTCTCCTGCATTGCAAGCAGATTCTTTACCATCTGAGCCACCAGGGAAGCCAAAGGCAGGTGCCAATTTGTAGTAGACAGACCCAAGGAGGGCATGTGATATACCTGCAAAGAAGGCTTCCCAGTGGTCCTCTAGCAGCTGGACCTCAGGGGATCATCTCTAGGAAGGGCCAGCTGGGATAGAGTCCTTCTGAAGGGTCACTGGTTCCAGAATAACCTGCAAACATCCCTCCAGTTTTTAGATCCCTCATCTGGCTGAATTCTGAGACTGTGAGTGGGGAAGGGGGGCATCAGTCAGTTTGACCAGGAGTGTGATTGCCAAAGAGGCCAGGAGGCCCCAGGGACCAGAACACAGGTAAGTCCCCTCCTCTCTCTGCCACACCAATGTCATGGCCAGCTGCCTGTGGCCTCAGATGCCATCTCGGGGAGAAGACAGGGGAGGCGCTAAGCTTGAAAGTCTTTGTGTGCATCTGTAAAGAGCATCTTAGATAAGAAGCTGTGAGGGCAGTGTTCCTTGAGACCCTGCGGACAGGTAAGTTTAATTCCATTAAGCCTCACCCCATCCTTCAACCCCACCACCCAGCAGGTGGAGGTCTATTAGGAAGACAAGATTAGTTCCAGAAAATAAAGAAGCATCATTTTCTTTGTGTGTCTGAGCGTGGGGAGCTGGTGAGGAGCTGTGCTACACTTTTACTAGGTGTACACAAGGTGCTTGGCGTTCTGTAGAGAATGCAGTTTAATCCTTACTCCATCCCTCAGGTGTGAAGTATTATCTCTGTGTTACAGCTGGGAAACTCAGCATTAACAGTTTGCCTGGAGTCACCACATTCTTGGGGTTCAGGCTGAGCTGCTGAAGGAAGGGGACTCTGATCAAGTGGCTTCTAGACAATAGAACTTCCTTTCCTTTCTCTTCCACACACTGCCTGGGAATGAGCCAGCCTGTGCTTTCCCCAAACCCTTGATTTCACGGTTATCACTCCCAAGCCATCAGTCTGGGCCAGGAGGTAGTAAACAGGGGGATGCTCCTGAGTGTGGCCCAGACTGTCCCTGGGAGGTCCTCCTTGTCCTGTATCCTTCAAGGTCCTGTGATATGTGTGGGTGGTGGTTTCCTGAGTGGGTAATGCATAGCTTTTGCATGCTGCTTCTCCAGATTTGAAAGCCTGAAGCCCCAACACAGGCTTCTGTAGGCCCAGCTTGAGGCATGTTTTTAGCAATAACATTCCTTCAAAACCAAATTGCTTCCAGCCTCCCCACTCCATGTGAAGGCAACCATCTCCCCAAGTCTCCGGATCTTAGACAAGCCAGATCCCTGCTTTGGTTCCCTGATGTCCGTGGTTGAGCTGATGGATCCCTTTGTACTAGTTTCCTGGAGCGGCTGAATGAAGTCCCGCAAATGAAGTGGCTTAAAGTAACAGAAGATTATTCTTTCACAGGCTGGTGTCCAGAAATCCAAAATCACTGTGTTCCCTCCTGAAGGCTCAAGGGCAGGTCTGCTCCTCCCTCACCCCAGCCTCTCAAGGTCCTCCTTGTCCTCCACAGTCCTCGGCTGTGACAGCATCAGTTCAGTCTCTGCCCCCATCTGTTCTTCCCTGTGTGTCTCTGGGTCTAAATTACCTTCCTTACACAGGACACCAGTCACGGTGGATTTAGGGCCACCTTAACTAAGGATGACCTCATCTTAACTTGGTCACATCTGCTGAGACCCTTTTTCTAAAGAAGGTCATTCAGAGGTACCAGATGGACCTGAATTTGGGGGGCATTATTTAAGACAGTGGGACTGCCCTCGTGACTCAGTGGTAAAGATTCTACCTGCCAATGCAGGAGGTGTGGGTTCCATTTCTGGGTCAGGAAGATCCCCTGGAGAAAGAAACGGCAACCCACTCCAGCATTCTTGCCTAGAGAACCCCATGGACAGTGGAACCTGGTGGGCTACAGTCCGTGGGCTTGCAAAAGAATCAGACACAACTCAGTGACTAACAACAATGAATCATCCAGAATCGGTAAGTTGTAGAGACAGAGAGTGGATTGGTGGTGACCAGGGGCTGGGGGAAGAAGGGACAGGAAGTGACCACTTAGTAAGTGTTTTCTTTTGGGACAGTGCAAGATCTTGGCATGAGATAAAGGTGATGGCTGCAGTATACTGGGAGTGCACCAAAAGCCACTGAATTGGACCTTTCAGAGTAATTCACTGTTAATTTTATGTTATGTGAATTTTACCTCTTTTAAAAATAAAGAAATATACACTTGCAATTTAGGGAGAAAGTTGTGTCTCTTTTTCTGAGTTGAGCCGGTTCTGGGACTGGCTCACAGTCAAACATAAACCCCTCCCCCAGGGATGCAAAGAAAGACTGATTCTGGAGGCTTGGTTCAGAGGATGAGGTCATTTTGCACGAAGACTTAGACACAACTTGGTGACTCAACAATCGACAATAAGAATTTAAGACAGTACATCCTTTTTCTCTGTTTCATCAGGGTTACCCAAGGCCTTCTGAGAAAGAGGGTCCTATAGAAAAGAAGTGTTCATGGTTTGAACTTTGCAACTGGGATAGCAGTACAATGCTCTCCCCAGCCTGCCTCTGTGTCATTTCCTCTATCTGTCTGTCCCCGTGTCCTGATGTCCCTCTTTGTGTAAGGACATGAGAGAGGCTAGGATTCACCCTCACTGATCTCTTTTTGACCTTAACACCTCCGTAAAGCCCTCCAGCTTCCCAGTGGTACTAGTGGCAAAGAATCCGCCTGCCAGTACATAACAGACACAGGTTTGATCCCTGGGTGGGGAAGATCCCCTAGAGGAAGGCATGGCAACCTACTCCAGTATTTTTGCCTGGAGAATCCCATGGACAGAGGAGCCTATGGGGTCACAAAGAATTGAACGTGACTGAAGTGGCTTAGCATGCTTGCAAAGCCCTCATCTCCAAATACAGAAACATTTCAAACAACTGGGGGTTGGGATGTCAACATGAATTTTTTTTGGGTGGTGCTCAAGGCAGTCCATGACAGACATGTTGTTTGTAGCCTCACATGTCTTCGTCCCTAGCACCAGGCCCCCTTACAACGGGCACGTGGTGAATGGTGCTGGATAAGCACAGGAGTGTTTAAACACAGGGGCTGATGTGACAATCAGTGCTGCCTCATGCTGATTTTAAAAAATGGCCCATGTGAGAGTTCTGAGTTAAATTTTATTTGGAGCAAATGAGGACTGCAGCCTGGGAGACACGATTTCAGATAGCTCTGAGAAAATTCTCAAAAGAGGCAGGGGGAAGGTCAGTATATACGTGATCTTGGTGAAGGGGGAATACATGCATCAGCACATATTTTTTTGAAGTTTTCTGCTAGTCACAAGAAGCAGTCATCGGTATGAAGGATTTTAGTGCTTTTCTAGATATAAGGAGACACAAGAACTGGGCTCATAAAATCAGCTCCTGAAAATACTTAACTATCTGAAGACCTGTCCTGCCAGTTTCTACCTCTCCTCCCCAACATCAGCACAGAGGGCCTCATTCCTGCTCTCCACCCTGAGCTCCTTTCAGGGGGTGTTGAAAATCAGCAGCTGCAGCAGCACCTGATTTAATTCTTGTAGAGGTAGATGGGAAGTGCCCATGGCAAGTGAAAATTTGTAATTGATACAGGTACAGAGTCATCACCCTGATCCTGGCTGATGGAGGAGCTCAGGTGATGGAGGCAAATGGAACCAGAGGAAGGGGAGCAGGCCCAGCTCTGCAAAGAACCACTGACCCCTTGTCCAACCATGCTTCCCGTGTCCATGGAGAACAGAAACATCCCAACCTACCTAGCCCAGAGCTTTCCCCAGAGATGAGAAAGCACAGGATGCTGGCCCCATGTATCTGAGGTGCATATCAAAGAATGATTTCAACAGGCCTTGATTTTGCATCTTTGAATACATAGAAAAGCACTACATTCTTGGCTTGAGATGTCTGGTTTTTTTTAATTAACAACAATTTTTTGGTGTTCTGATTGCCTGGTCTTTGTTGCAAAACCCCCTATATATCCTGACTTCTCCCTTACGTGTTTAGAGAAGTCCCTCTGAGCTGTCTGAGATGCTGTGTCTCAGACTTAAGTCCTCAGTTTTGTCCACCATATAAAACACAGTTCTCAACTTTAAGGTTGTGTAGTTTTTTCAGCTGACAGAGCTGCAGGTGTATCTCCACAGGAAAGGCACGGACACTTGGTCTGGAGAGCTCACTGCCTACAAAGGGGACGCTGGCGGCCTTGAATTTAGTTCCCTGTCATCCTAATTGGCTGGGTGGGGGCTAGCAGCCCCTTTCAACAGTGTTTGATGGGAAGGGATGGGACCTGCCCCAGGAAGGCTGAAACCGCATCGCTTACCCACCCATCCCTTCCTCCCCTCCCTATGATGAATGAGGTTGGGGTTCTACTGCACGGGAAGGGGGTGGGGTACCTGTGCTTCTGCCTGAAATATTTAAACACCAAACTCCACTGTCCCATATGTAATCAAATGTGAAATTATGAAAGGTCTCTGGGTTCAGCTCAGTGGCCTTCTGAAAATGGATGAGTTTCAGTAATTCATGAGGCAGGCATGTCAGGAATAGTCACTGAGGGTGTCCTTGCATGGCTAGTGAGGAGCTTCATTCGAGGGGAGAGGCCAGAGCTCCAGCAGGTGCTGGGGGATGGGAGGAAGTGAGCCACCTGGGGGCTGGGTCGTATCCTTTGTCTGCAGGCTGTGACCTCCTCTGGAGACACAGCTGTGAGCACCAGGGGTGGGGAGAATGGTAGTGGTCACTGACCCAGGGGGTTCTGCTGGTTACTGTGGATGGGCAGCAATACACCCCTTACCTTTGTGCATGAGCTGGGGAAGTGGGGGGTGGTGGAGGGAGATCTACACCAGCACTATGAGTAAACTCTCTGGTCCGCAGCTCCTGCAGAGCATGTTTAAATTGACATGCATGTTGGACTTGACCTCCTGCCTTATCCACTGATGACTTCTTGCCTTGGTCTGCTCTACCTGCTGTAACAAAAACACTGCAGGCTGGGGTGGGCCTGGTGGGGGTGCTCAAACCACAGACATTTATTTGTCACAGTTCTGTAGGCTGGAGGTCCGAGATCAAGGTGCCAACAGATGTGGTTCCTTGGCTTGCAAACCCACTTCTGGGCTTGCAAATTGCTGCCCACTTGCTGGGTCTTCATATGGTGGAGAGATAAATGGAGAGAGGGAGACAGACAGAGAGAGAGAGAGAGGGAGAGGGGACTCGCTGGTGTCTCTTCTTATAAGGGCACTAATCCTGCCATGAGGTCCCCATTCTCATGACCTCGGGGGGAAAGTTTCAATATGAATTTGGGGGTATTCAGGCTTTCAGTCAATAGCATAGATCCCCTCTCTTCCTGGGGATCCCTAGGACCTGCCATTGTGCAGGTGACCCGGGTCCTCTATGGTTTTTGGATATTCATTATGTAACATCCTGCTTGTCCCTAGTCAAGCTTGGAACCAACCGAGAGAGAGTGAGATGTAGGTGAGAGGAAGGTGAAATAAACATCTCTTTATTACTGACTGAAGCTAGGGGTTGAAGTGAAGTGCAGTAAAAGTGTTAGTTGCTCAGTCGTGTACAACTCTTTGAAACCTCATGGCCTGTAGTCTACCAGTCTCCTCAGTCCAAGGAATTCTCCAGGCAAGAATACTGGAGTGGTAGCCATTCCCTTCTCCATGGGATTGTCTTGACCCAGGGATTGAACCTGGGTCTCCTGTATTGCAGGCAGGTTCTTTACCATCTGAGCCATCAAGGAAGCACTAGGGACTAGAGAGCAGACTCCATTTCTTTGCCTTTTCCAAATTCTAGAAGTCGCTTGTATTCCTGGCATTGTATTCCTGGTCACTTGTGGACTGGCATTACCCTGTCCTCACATTTCTGACTGCCCCCTCTTTCCATAAGGGCCCTTGCAATGACCTTGTGTCCACCGCGACACTCTAAGGTAATCACTGCATCTCAAAGCCCATCATCATACCTGCCCTGTCCTTTTAGCCAATTAAAGTCACATATCCATGCGTTCTGGTGATGAGGACGTGGACATCCTTGGGAGTCATTATTATGTCCACCAGGTATGCTCTGGGCATGGGGTGTGCAGCCACAAACGAAAAAAGGACACAGTCCCTGACCCCATGGACGTGCGTTTTAGGGTCAAACACATTTCTCTCCATGACATCTTTTCTGCAAGGGTGGGGTGTGGAGCAGTGCATATCTGAAAACAGTGCTCTCCCATAGAATCTTCTGGAAGGATCTAAATGTCCTCCTTCTGCATGACCAACACAGGAAGCCCCAGGACTTAAAATGTAGCCAGTGTGCCTATGTTTTATCCCATTTCAATTAATGGACATGGGAATGGAGATAGTGAGGGGTCGTGGACAGCACACCACATGTGTGTCTCTCTGCGGCTCTCCCCTCACTCTGGGGGAGATCTAGCGAGTTCATTTCTCCAGGTCCACCTGCTCTTTAGTGTGGCCTGTATCCCCCTGACACATGATGGCTGGCTGTGTCTGCCCCCTCTCAGGGCCTCCCTCCTTCCAGTTCCCTGTTTGCTGAACCAGACACTTGTTTCTTCTGACATTTTTCTCTGGATTCTTTCCTGCTGTAAGAAATATGAAATCAATAAGTCCTATGTCTGCCAAAACCGTGGTTTAAACAAATCTTTTCCTCATCACCTTCCTGATTCAGAAGACGGCATTCCGGTATCTAATCCCTCCGGGCCAGCGTCCTGTCAGGCATGGTCTGAATAGACTCTTGCCCCTGCCCCCCCCCCGCCCCCTCCTCCCAATACATGACTGCTTATTTATTTTTCATTGGAGGATGATTGCTTTACAATTTTGTGTTGGTTTCTGCCAAACATCAGCATGAATCAGATACAGGTATATGTAAGTCCCTTTTAGGTTGTCACCAAGCACTGGGTTGAGATCCCTGCATCATACAGTGAATTCCCACTGGCTTTCTATTTTACATATGGTAATGCATATGTTTCCATGCTACTCTCTCAAGTCTTCAACTCTCTCCTTCGCCTACTGTATCCGCAAGTCTGTTCTCTCTGCATCTCCATTGCTGCCCTGAAAATAGGTTCATCAGCACCATCTTTCCAGATTCCAAATATATGAATTAATATGATATTTTAAATTTTCTGACTTACTTTATTCTGTGTAATAGGCTCTAGGTTCATCCACTTCATTAGGACTGGCTCAAATGTGTTCTTTCTGTGACTGAGTAATATTCCATGGTATATATGTACCACAACTTCTTTATCCATTCACCTGTCAGTGGATGGTACCCATCTATGCTGGGCACTGCTGCATGCTTTGCAAACACTAATCTGCTTAATCCTCAATCAGTCTTACAATGTAGAGATCACACCAGCTCGTTTTACAGATGGAGATGCTGAGGTACAGAGAGGTTGAGTGACTTAATCCCGGGTGCACTGCAGCAGGGGACAGAGCTAGGACTGAAACACATGCTATGACAGACGTGTGCTTGAACCCTCCCTGCCACAGTGCTGCCTTTGCTGGGCTTCATTCTAGAGCTCTGATTGCTTAATTTCTCTATCAGGGCACTGGCTACACCAGCCCTGACAGTGAGGTCCTCCTTGGAAGTTTTCTCCGTTTTCTGTCCTGTAGGCTGTCGAGGGTTTCGTTCCTGTAGCTGTCACTGTGCTTAGAAGGGGAGGATCCTGCTCACTTGCCTTAATGTTCAACTGCAGTTTCACTCCTGTCCAGGGTGCGGTGCTTCTTTGTGGGGGAGTCTCCACTTTTCACCTCTGAGGTTGGATTTTTCCAGTTGATAAGAATCCAAACATCTCCTTTCACCCGCTAAAGGGCTGCTCCTCCAGGATACAACTTTTTCTTTTAATATTGGCCTAACTTTCCTTACTCCATTAAGAGCAGTTAGACCTGAAAACTCTCATTCCCCCTTCCCACCTGCCTGGCATCTCTCATTCCCCCTTCCCACCTGCCTGGCACGTGTCCTAAGAGCTCTGTCTCCCTCCCAGGGATTCCCTGCCACATCTGCGCCTGAACTTGCACGTCTACCCCTGTCACGTATCCCTTCTGGCCTGGCCGCTGATCTGAGAGAGAGGGTCATTCTGAGGCATACTCTCAATCCTCCACTTCCTCCTTGGCTCCCTGAATGGAGCAAAGCTGGGTGCAGAGGCAGAAAGCAGCAGCCGGGCATGAGCCTCTGCCTAATTATCTTCCCCAGCCTTGGTTTGTGGCAAACCTGTATCCCACTCTTCACAGGAAGGATGCTCACCTTCCCACTTACAGTTCTTCTGCATCTGCAGATGTGGAGACATCCAGGGACTCAGAAATCTAAAGCCATGACTGGAACATATATGACTAATAAATCCAGGTCTCTTGAGAGTGTTTGTAAGCGATAACTTGTAAGAGCCCCAGAGACTCAAGGTTAGTTCCCCTTTATCTCTCTTTTAGGCTTGAATCAATTAGAAAAAAAAAAAAAAGAATCAAGGGGAAGGAAATTGGCCAGATGATCCGACCCGGTTCACTCTGTCAGGGGCATTGGCCAGCTAACACTCTGCAGGCAGAACACAGCTTCTCCTGCAGTTTCAGATCCTGGCTCTCTGGCCTGCCAGCCTGGCTGAGAGACACAGTTATAAAAGCAGCAAAAAAGAAATCGTTTCATCACCTGATGCCTTAAAGACCTTATACCCAAAGATTCTCCATCATCAAAGCTGTGGCTACACTGGGCTTGCTTAAAATGTCTCATCCTGCCTGCAGCAGCTGGGGCTTTCCCGGTGGCTCAGTGGTAAAGAATCTGCCTGCAGTGCAGGAGCTGCACGAGACATGGGTTCCATCCTTGGGTCAGGAGGATTCCATGGAGGAGAGCATGGCAACCCACTCCAGTATTCTTGCCTGGAGAATCCCATGGACAGAGGAGCCTGGAAGGCTACAGTCATAATGTCTCAAAGAGTCAGGACTGAAGCAACTTTGCATGTATGAACCTGCAGCAGCTAAACTATACACTTGCTTAAAAAAAAAAAAAAAAAAAGCCCCTGGCCTGTGGTTAAAGCCTCCATAAGCTGCAGTGACCCACCAAGGTCAAGATCCTGCAGAACTCGTGTCCTTAGGCCTAAGGCCCAGTGTGGCCCACCCAGGCTGCGCTAGGAACACCAGTCATACAGCCTTAAGCCAGCCTTAAATTCTGGCTACGAGGAACCTCGGTGTTTTCACAAAGTCAAGATCCCCAGGGGCGATGGAGTGAGGCTCTGGCCACCTGCTCAGATGGCTCTCAAACCTCCATCTCCATTCTATCTGTACTCCTTGATTTTCTTCTTAGTTTTTCATCCATTCCTGGAAATATAACAGGGTTTAGAATTTGAGTGGGTGGACATAGGGCACACCCTCCCTTATCTCCCTCTTCCAGCTCCGGAGAAGGACCCAAGAATCAAGCACATAAAGAGTGAAAGGAAATCATCTTCATTTCTGGCAAGGCTGTTGGGGAAGAAGATCAAGGTGCTTGTTGGAATCTACAGACACTGGCTACACCCAGGTCTGGCCACCTGAGTGTTTATCACACTGTGACAAGGGCCAGGATGTGCCACCTCGTCAGGGAAGGCCTGGGGCTCCTGTGTCCACGTCCTTCTCCTGTGCTGAGCTAATTAATAATACTCCCTTAGATGTCCGTGTATGCAAAGAGATTTTGCAGATAGGATTAAAGTAAAGATCTTGAGACAGGAGATGATCCTAGAGTAGACACGTGGGTCCCTACTACCACAAGCATCCTCACAAGAGAGAGGAGAGAGGGTCAGAGTTAGGGATGGTGATGGGATTATGGAAACTGAGAATGATGAGGCCATGGGCCAAGGAAGGCATGCAGCTTCCAGAAGCCAGAAAAAGCAGAGAAATTCTCTCCTTAGAGCCTCCAGCCATCAAATCCATTTTTTGACTTCTGAACTCCAGAATTGTAAGGTAATAATCTTTGCTGTTTTAAGCCATACTATTTGTAGTCATTTGTTTCAGCAGCAATAAGAAAACAATGATTCCCCCACTAGCTGTCATTCCCCCATCAGGTAAGCCACTCCCCATCAGTTAAATCACTTCCCATCAGCTAAGTCCCTCCCCCTTGCCTTGAGAGGAGGGGATGTGTGGGAGGTGAAGAGCATTCAGGAAGGACACTTTAATCTGGTGCCTCCACATGGAGAAAAATGAGCTATGGGAGAATCACCTCCTGTCCTCGCCATCCTGGGAGGATGGGTCTAATGTTTAAACGAGGGACACAGAGAGGCTCAGGAGTGTGCAGTTACTGGTTCAAGGCCACAGAGCTGAGCAAACCCAGTGAGGACTTGTGCTTGACACTCGGTTCTACCCTTCTCTATGGATTCAAATCCCATCTCCCTGAAGCCTTGGGGAGCAGAGCTCCTTGGGGAAGAGAGGCAGGGAGACCCTTACTGCAAGGTCACTGCAGCTGGACAATGTGCTCTGAGCTTTGTGTCCAGATATTGACTGTCATTATTCATCCTAACCTATTTATGCCTCTTGATGGCATGAGTCAATTCACACCATAAGTACTTTTACTGCCAAGTGAACAGTGCATTTTGTTTTCCCATTTGGCAAGAAGAGCAGGACACAGAAACCAAGTTCAACTGGGTGGCCCCAAGTAACCCTGCTGGTCACCCTCCCCCACCTGCTCCTGGGGCGCCCGCAGTGGCCCCTGGTCTGCCCATGAATGGGCTTTGTGCTTTGCTCAGGTGATGACGTCACCTCTGTATTTTTGTCTATTTACTTATTCGACAGATATTTGATGAGTGACTGTTGTGGGTGGTGGGGACATACCATCAGCCAAACACTTTCTTGCCTTCACAGAGATGATGGTCTTGTGTGCAGGGCCGGAAAAAGAGCAGGTGCTCACACAATCGAACACACCCATTAGTGTCACAGCTGCTGTGAAGGGTGCAGGTTCAGAAACTGGTAGACTGGCATTTAAATTTCCCTCCAGCCCCTGGGCGGAGAAGGCAATGGCACCCCACTCCAGTACTCTTGCCCGGAGAATCCCATGGGTGGAGGAGTCTGGTGGGCTGCAGTCCATGGAGTCGCTATGAGTCGGACGCGACTGAGACTTCAGTTTCACTTTTCACTTTCATGCATTGGAGAAGGAAATGGCAACTCACTCCAGTATTCTTGCCTGGAGAATCCCAGGGATGGGGGAGCCTGGCTGGCTTCCATCTATGGGATCGCACAGAGTCGGACACAACTGAGAAGCAACTTAGCAGCAGCAGCAGCCAGCCCCTGGGGGCTACTGACTTCAGGAGTGAGGCTGGACCTACTTCGGCAGTGCAGGATGCTGACCACACCTTTGCCCAGGTGGCAGGATGACCATGGCTCCAGTGCTGGCAGCCCTGCAGAGGTAGGCGTGGCATGTACAGCCTGTTGAGTTCTGCCCACGACCCACCTCACCAGCAACTTCAGCCCTCTCTCCTCCTATCTAATTGTCTCCTTAACCCTGTCTGGATAGGATGTTGGGAGGGCCAGGTTTTGCTCTGTGTTATTTAATGAGGTTCAGTGTACAGAGTGGTTTCCAGAACAGGGAGCACTGGAGACCTTCATGGGTGGTCATCTCCACACCCTCTTCCCTCCCTAGAGCAGAGCTTTCCCAACTTTACTGTAGTTGGGAGTCACCCGGGATCTTGTCAAAATGCAGATTCTGATTCCATGGGTCTGAAGTGAGCTCGAGAATCTACATTTTTTGACAAGCTCCAGGCTGATGCTGCCCTAGTTTAAGGACCTCACTTTGAGAAGCAAGGTCCTAGGGAGGCTGGTGTTGGAAATATCATGCCGGTTGAGGGTCGTGTACTTCTTCCTCTATGTGACCCTGGGGCCACACATAGTAGACGCTCAATTAATGTTGGCAGGATGTATGTGCAGGTAGCTATTTGATGTTGCGGACTGGCAGCTTGAATACTGTTCCTGAGGACAAAGTCCCTGGCCAGGAGCATTCAGAGGCTCAGCCTTTGTTCTGACTCTGTCCTTCCCTTGCAGAGTAGGTCAGGAAAATTCCTTGACTTTTCTAACATATTTCTTTATCTTTAAGATGCTACTGCTCATCTCTGAGGGTTGCCATGGGGATGGGAAAGACAATGTGCTAAGCAAGCGACTGAGGGTGTGATACCTCCTCTTCATGTACCAACAATTTACCTTGAGTGCTCTGACCCCCGCCCATCCTTACCCAGGGGATTCCAGATTCAGGAGTGACTTTGGAAGTTACTTCCACCCAGAGGCCCACCCTGATTCCCCGAGAGTGGATTATGCATCCGTCCTCTGGGTCCAGCGGTAGTCTGTTATCACCCTTGCCCAGAATCTGGCCTCCTGCAGGCCTCTCAAGAGCATCTGTATCCTTACACCAAGCTCAGCTTTTGACATTTTGGAGATGCTCCCCAAATGAAGAATGGTAAAGGAATCAAGTCTAGGAGAGTTAAGAAAGAGAAGAAGAAATGGACACAACCAGAATACCTGATGCTTTGAGGGTTCACCAAACAGCCCCCAGAAGAGAGGAAGCATATAACAGCTCAGTTTCAAAATTTAAAGGAGGGATGTGTTAAGGGATCTTCATGTTTCTTTCTGGTTTGACCCATTCACTTCTCCAATGTAGGGCCACATTCGGACCTCAAAGACTGTTAAGAAATAGTGACTGAATTTTGGTTGAAGTATTGATTTAGGGGAATCCAAACTTGTCAGAAGATGGCATCCTTCAATCCCTCCCAACGCTATTACGAAGAAAAATGTTCCTGACAACCTCCTATTCATCCTTCAAGACCCAACTCAAATGACCCCATCCCTCCACCCCTATACACAAAGCTCTCTGTGTTTCCCAGCCCCACTCAGGCCAAGATGAGGGCCCATATACCTGTGCTCCTCACCACATGGAAAGCCCCTGGAGAACAGACACTGGGTAAACACCCAGCCAAACTCCTAGGGTTTGGCTCACAATAGTTCCTCAGTGATCTTTTGAACAAATGGATGTCGTTTTGCACTTTTCACGTTCTACCTGCAGGGTACCAAATGGATCCCCTTCTCTTTATGGGACTTCTGCTGATTAGATTTTAAAAGCTCCCATCCTGTCCCTCTGCCTGGAGCCTGTACACTCTTGGCTGTTACGGGGGCAGAGCCAGCCCATCTGGAGTCAGTCCCCGGTGTCCCTCTAATGGGCTTGTGCGGAGGAGGCCTGGGGCGTGTAGCGGCCATTGATTTTCGTCTTTATGATTTAGGCTGCGATTGATTTTCTCAGGTGGAGGCTTTGCACTTAATGAAGTGAGGGCTGCTGTGCACCATCCAGACAGGATTACGCTCAAGGACAATTACCCTTCGGGGTGACAGTGTCTTTCTTTGTAAAATATACATAATGCAATGAAAATAGCCCAGCCGATGAGGGAGATGTGATGAGAAGTAGGTGGTGACATTACAGTGGGCTGCTTGCAAATCCTGCTACTGGGGGATGGCATGGTTAAAAAGTTTGTGTTATTATTATTATTTTGTAAACTTGAGAGAAATGAAAAGTGTTGATGTGGAATTAAAGGATGAAATATTTAATTTAGCAAGAGATTATTTTAGATTTGTTTTCCTTTAACTGAAGCTTAAGAGCTGACCTAGACTGAGATTCCTTCATAGGATTTAAGCTGCTTCCTGGAGAAGGTAAGGGGACTGAATAACTTCTCTCCTGTTCTGCGACTGCCCTCCCCTCCAGGCTCACCCCAGATGCTCTTAGGTGGGGTTCAGCCACTCTGGCCTGGCCTTTTATTAGACCTTTAAGTTGGCATGTGATGTAAATAAATATTGTTCAGTTCAGTTCAGTCACTCGGTCGTGTCCGACTCTTTGTGACCCCATAGACTGCAGCACGCCAGGCTTCCCTATCCATCATGAACACCCGGAGCTTACTCAAACTCGTGTCCATTGAGTTGGTGATGCCATCCAACCATCTCATCCTCTGTCATCCCCTTCTCCTCCTGCCTTCAACCTTTCCCAGCATCAGGGTCTTTTCCAAGATCCTGGGTCTTTCCCAGCATCAGGGTCTTTTCCAGGTTCTTCACATTGGGTGGCCAAAGTATTGGAGCTTCAACTTCAGCATCAGTCCTTCCAATGAATATTCCAATAAATATTGTTAGAATGATTCTTTTCCCAGAAATATTGAGGAAACCAGCTCTCAGATTATTTGTCTCATATTTGATAAAGGATCCATGTCCCATGGATGTGCTTTCTGTTTGAAGTTGGTCTCTAGGCCCATTTCTCTCAAGAAGCTCAGAGAGGGACCAGTTGTCCTCTTTTTGAGGGGATCATCCAGGCCTTAGAACTTAAAGTTTGCACCCCAGGGAACTCCTGAGTCTCAGGCAAAATAGGGCAAGTTCAGTCCCCGAGACTTGGATTGGTTCTTGAGAGACAGAGAGAGGACAGAGAGAGAGGATGAAGTGCAGGTTCCCCTCTGACATGGTAAGCACCCCCAGCCCCCTGCCCCTGATCTGATCTGCAAAGATGGAAAGCCAAGCCCCCCAGAGTGTAAACACAAATTTTAAAGAACTCAGGTTTTATAGGACTATGCTATTCAAGATGTGCTTCCCTGGTAGCTCAACTGGTAAAGAATCTACCTGCAATGCAGGAGACCCTAGTTCAAGTCCTGGGTCTGGAAGATCCCCTGGAGAAGGGATAGACTACCCACTCCAGTATTCCTGGGTTTCCTCTGGTGGCTCAGATGGTAAAAAATCTGCTTGCAATGTGGGAGACCTGGGTACAATCCTTGGGTTGGGAAGCTCCCCTGGAGGAGAGCATGGCAACCCACTCCAGTATTCTTGCCTGGAGAATCCCATGGACAGAGGAGCCTGGTGGGCAACAGTCCATGGGGTCACAAAGAGTTGGACACAACTGAGTGACTAAGAATAGCACATGTTATTTAGGGTGAAGAAAGCGTGGCAGAAGCTTTCCAAAGCTGAGGGTTTAAGCACCAGCAGCTCACTGAAGACGTCCAGATGAGCTCTGACCTTGGACTCCAGCAGCCCCTTGAAGGCATGATCACTGGAGCTGCTGAATCTAGTTCCACATTTTCCGGAAACCAGAAGCCTTGCCCCAGGACAGCTGTCTGGCCTCTGGGGCCACGTAGGACCAGGCATCATCTTCTCCCCCATCCCCACCAAATGTCATCATAAGCATTTCAGGAGACCCACCTTCACGCAAGGTCAACGCTTCAAACATGTCTCCATGTCACCCTGAGTTAGATGCTGAGAACTGCGTACCGCAGCCTGGGCTGAAGACAATCCCCATCGTATTTGTCTCAGTTCCTCAGCCGCGTTACTAAGCAGCTCTGTTGGAACAGGGACCCCAAGATGCTATAGGCATAGCCACCACCTTTGCCTGAGACCTGCTGGGAGAAGTGGCCAAGGAGCAGGTGTGGAGACTGGGCAGAGAGCAGGAGGGAAGGGCTGGGTAAGGAATGGGGGCCTTGGAGACCCCAGTAGACTTTGGTGAGAGGATGAGCAGATGAGGGCACCCAGGGTGAGGGACCTCGATGGATTCAAGGGTCTGGGGGTACCGACTGGCATCTGGTGGGAGGTGAGTGTGGAGGAAGGTGAGTTTGAGAGGCATGCAGGTCTCCAAATGGCAGAGAAAGCACTTTCTCACCCCGTTAAGCATTTGGTGTCCATGACACTGGCAGAGTAAACATGGAAAGCAAGGGTGACCGGCCTCTGCAGTGTGGAATTCCTAGGAAGCAGGGGCACTTTGGGGCTAAAATAGGAAAGTTCCAGCAAACCAGGCTTATCCCGATCACTCTCACCATTGAGGAAATGGTGTCAGAGATGTCCCCAGCCATCTGGCTCCCACGCCCGTGCCTCCTGCAATGCCTCCTGGCCAGGGGACCAGGCATCACCCTATGACACTCAGGACAATGGGTAGGGCTCTTGGAACTGGGCAGAGGTCTAGGTGCCCTGGGCAGGGGTGCCTAGGATACAGCTAACTGTGAGTGTCACCCAGCCACGTGCAGGTCGCACTCTTGGCCACTGGCGGGCTTGGCTTATGTCTTGGCTGTTCCCCACCACCCCTCTGTATCTGCAATCTCATTCCTTCTCCACCAAAGGCTGAGATATTGACTCTGACTCTTACCTGACATTCTTAAAGTGAGCATCCCCAGGGTGGAATGGCCTGGCGGTGCAGTCGAGATGGCACCAACTGAAGCCCTAATTAATGTTTGTTTTATGATGTTCCAGGGAATGGTCTCTCGATAAGTTAATGCAATAGAATTTTTTAAAAGCATGTGTTCTGTTTAAAGAGTGGGGACTAACAGATGCCTTGTAAAGCAGCTTGTTGGAAACTGTTATTGTTAAGAAGTGATATTGTACTTCCTAAAATCTGTGCTTGGTAATCACCTCATTAATGTAAACAGGAGTGACTGGGCCCAGTCAGAGAAAAGATAGCCCTTCAGGAGCAGATGCTCCAAGGAGCAAACTTCCCAGGGAGAGGCCGAAGGCGTCCTGCACTCCCTGAGCCCTGTGGGGAAGCAGGGTCCTGGGAAGGGGGTGGGTGGGGGGTTCTGGGTTCTGGTTTGAAGTGTCAGAATCTCTGGACCAGAGCATCCCATGGGGGGAGAAGCTAAGGGAGCAGAGAGATCCTGGGTTCTCCCTGAGGTTTCAGAGCAAGTATTGAAGTTCTCCAAGGCTGTTGTAACAAGTAGCCCAGGCTAGACCTTTAAAGCAACACGCACTATCTGTGGTTAAGTCCAAAGTGGGCCTCACAGGTCCACAATCATGGTGTTGGCCAGGCTGCCTTCATTCTGGAGGCTCCAGGGGCAGTCAGTTTACCTGCATCTTCCAGCTTCTAGAGGCTCCTCATTCCCTGATCTTTCCTCCTTCTCTGAAGCCAGGGGTGGGTGGTGGAGTCTTTGTCACGCTGCCCTCCCTCTGGTTCTGATGCTTCTGCATCTCCTTTCCCACTGAGGATCCTGGTGATGACATCGAGTCCACCCAGACGAGGCAGGACACCATCTTCAGCTCCAGGCCAACTGCTGAGCAGCCTTAATGCCACTTGCCTCCCTCACTCCCCTTTGCCCTGAAAACAGACCTAGTCATGAGACCTGGGGATTATGACGTCACCATCTTTAGGGGACTGCTACTTTGCCTCCCACATTTTGCCTTAGGACATAACTGGCTTGCTTTAATTGATCTATTTTACTTATTTTGTAAGAAAAGAGGCACAGAAGGTGCCAGCCTCTGGGGACTGTGAGGTTTTGTTATGGAAACGCCATTAATTCGGTGTTGGACACTGGGATGTGGTCCACTTGGCCTTTCTGAGGTGCAGGGTACTGTCCTTTCAACAAGAATGGGGACACTTGTCCTGATGGCTGCACAGGGTCACTCCGGGGAAAAACAAAACAGGAAGTGGGTGTGGCAAAACTTCAAAAAGTGTCAGTGCTGTAAAACCAACTGAGGGGCTCCCCTCCCTTCTGGCATCAAATAAACCTCATGCACTGTCCCCAGAGGCCAGGGTCAGCAGGAGTATGGACACAGGTCTCTGGAAGATTCTTTCCACCTGCTGGTCCTGTCCCACCACACAGCAGGCACAGGAGGAGCTAGAAGAGTCACCCCTTTGAGAAGAGCTGGCCTCCCCTCACTTGGGCCCTGAGGTGGATGATGAGACTTGGTGCAGGCTTTTAGCCCTTTGACCAATGGACACTGGCCACGTGGGGTGCTTCCTGCAGAGGAGGCCACTGCTTTGTCCATCACTCTAGTGGTTTCGCCTTTGAAACCCAAATCTGGGAGATGTCCTGGATGAGATCTTTTGTCTTTCTTTTTTATTTTTTAAATCATGAAAGTATGATAACACATTTACAGGAGAGTTGGAAAATACAGAATGAAGTTTTATATATATACATATATGTATATAAGCTAAGCTAAGTCACTTCAGTCGTGTCCGACTCTGTGCGACCCCATAGATGGCAGCCCGCCAGGCTCCCCCGTCCCTGGGATTGTCCAGGCAAGAACACTGGAGTGGGTTGCCATTTCCTTCTCCAATGCCTGAAAGTGAAAAGTGAAAGTGAAGTTGCTCAGTCATGTCTGACCCTTAGGGACTCCATGGACTGCAGCCTACCAGACTTCTCCGTCCAAGGGATTTTCTAGGCAAGAGTACTGGAGTGGGGTGCCATTGCCTTCTCCAATATATGTATATAGTTCCATATAATATAAAGTTACAAGCAATATCTAGTTCTACTATATATTACAATTATAGTAGATATACTGTAGTAGATATACAATTTAAGTAGATAATAAAGATTTTTAGTTGAAGTTTCAATATCAAACTCTCAAAAATTAATAGAATGAATACACAGAAAAGTAGAAGGATATAGGAGACCTGAAAAGCACTATGAACCTATTCAACATGATTAAGATCTATACAGTTTTCACATAACAGTAGGATACAAATTCTATTCAAGTTCCCATAGACTATAAACTAGGAGACGCTGGAACATATCAAGGGATGTAAAACAAGGTGCAAAAATGTTATGCAGGTCAGGAAGCAACAGTTAGAACTGGACATGGAACAACAGACTGGTTCCAAATAGGAAAAGGAGCACGTCAAGGCTGTATATTGTCACCCTGCTTATTTAACTTATATGCAGAGAACACCATGAGAAACGCTGGGCTGGAAGAAGCATAAGCTGGAATCAAGATTGCCAGGAGAAATCTCAATAACCTCAGATATGCAGATGACACCACCCTTATAGCAGAAAGTGAAGAAGAACTAAAAAGCCTCTTGATGAAGGTGAAAGAGGAGAGTGAAAAAGTTGGCTTAAAGCTCAACATTCAGAAAACTAAGATCATGGTATCTGGTCCCATCACTTCGTTGGAAATAGATGGGGAAACAGTGTCAGACTTTGTTTTTCTGGGCTCCAAAATCACTGCAGATGGTGACTGCAGCCATGAAATTAAAAGACGCTTACTCTTTGGAAGGAAAGTTATGACCAACCTAGATAGCATATTCAAAAGCAGAGACATAACTTTGCCAACAAAGGTCTGTCTAGTCAAGGCTATGGTTTTTCCAGTGGTCATGTATGGATGTGAGAGTTGGACTGTGAAGAAAGCTGAGTGCCGAAGAATTGATGCTTTTGAACTGTGGTGTTGGAGAAGACTCTTGAGAATCCCTTGGACTGCAAGGAGATCCAACCAGTCCATTCTAAAGGAGATTAGTCCTGGGTGTTCATTGGAAGGACTGATATTGAAGCTGAAACTCCAACACTTTGGCCACCTCATGCGAAGAGTTGACTCATTGGAAAAGACCTTGATGCTGGGAGGAATTGGGGGCAGGAGGAGAAGGGAATGACAGAGGATGAGATTGCTGGATGGCATCACCGACTCGATGGACATGAGTTTGGGTGAACTCCGAGAGTTGGTGATGGACAGGGAGGCCTGGCGTGCTACAATTGATGGAGTCGCAAAGAGTCGGACATGACTGAGTGAATGAACTGAACTGAACAGGTGTTAAAATCAGAGTCTGTTCTCTTATCACTGTGGAATTATGTTAGAAATCAATATCAAAAGGTATTTGAAAATAACCCACATATTTTCAAATGCAATGTGACATTTACCAAGAGAGATCTTAGACTTCACCATGAAAAATTTGGATGAGTTTTTTAAAAAAAAAACTCTTTATTTTGTGTTGGAACATAGCCGATTAACAATGTTGTGATAGTTTCTGGTGAACAGAGAAAGGACCCAGCCATGCAAATGTGTGTTAGTTGCTCATTCATGTCCAACCCTCTGCGACCCCATAGGCTGTAGCCCACCAGCCTCCTCTGTCCATGCGATTCTCCAGGCAAGAATACTGAAATGGGTTGCCATTCCCTTCTCCAGGGCATTCTCCTCACCCAGGGATGGGATCGAACCTGGGTCTCCCACACTGCAGGCAGATTCTCTACCATCTGAGCTATTCTCTCCCAAACTCCCCTCCCATCCAGCGAGCAGAGTTCCCTGTAGGTCCTTGTTGGTTATCCATTTTAAATATAGAAGCGTGTACATGTCCAAACTCCCTAATTATCCCTTGCCATTAATGAGTTTTGGCACATGCATGTTCTTGTGCAACCAATAGCATATCACCATGACCCCAGAAGGTTCCCTCCAGCCCCTCCTAGTCAATTCCCTCGGTAGCCAGTGGTCAGAATGTTTTAAATCATGGATTCCATTCCTCTAGTCTAGAACTTCAGGACACTGGAGCCAGGCAGTCTGTTCTCGTGTTGTGGCTTCTGTCCTCCACCACCATGCTCTGGGTTTCTTCTCTGTTGTTGCCTGGACCCACAGTTCATTCCTCCATGCTGCTGTTTATCCCATCATATGAATGTGCTATAGTTTGTTTATTCATCCTCCCACTGATGGACTCCTGAGCTGTTCCCAGTTTGGAGTTGTTCAATATAAAGATGCAATGAGCGTGCTTGTAAAGAAAAGAAAATCCAGACGCGTTCCTCAGTCCCCTGTGTTCTAGCCACATGCTCCCTGACTCGTGAAGGGAGACTGATATTACCAACAGAATGACAGCCTGGCTGCCACTCTAAGGGGAGACCCTCCTGCCAGGATGACTCTGGTGCCAGCCACCCCTCTGCAGGTGGTCAGGCGCATCCTCAGGGTGTCACGTTCCTACCCTGGGGGCTCTGGGCACCTGTGCCCTGGTCCTGTCTCCTCCCCTTGGCTCCTGGGCCTCGCTTCGTATTTGCTTATATATTTATGAGCCCCAGAATTGCTGCTTCCGGCAGACTATTTACTTAACAATATAACAGTAATTGTAGGATAATTGTGCTGCAATGAAGGAACAGTCAGGGTCTGTGCAGTAAGTGGATAATAAAAACCAGGGTTTATGGGTTCTGCTAGTGGGAAGATTTATAGCCTTAATATTGCATTATGTAACTAATCATTTCCCATTCAGAATGGCCTGGGATTTGCAGAGACCCTCAGCCAGCTGATGTTTATTGGGGGATAGGAGGAAAGAACAAGCCTGCCTGGCTTCTCCCCTCCCCTCCCAGCTGAGATCTCTGGATTCAAACCTTCTCCTTCAAGGAGGAAGAAAGTGATGAGCAAGAATCTCGATGTACCATCCCCTCCTCTGGGCCTCTGCCTCCCCATTTATAAGAGATGCTAGGACATCTAGACCCTTTTCCTACTGCAGCCCATGGGGGTGGCAAAAACTGGACCCCGACTTTATTAAGCTCCCCACCAAGCCCTGGGTGTCTGCAAGGAGCTTTCTGTCCATAGAGATTGTCCTGGGCTGACAGTTTCCAGCTTGTCTCAAGGTGTGGTGTCAGAGCTGGGAGGCCTGGGGGGTGGGTAAGACAGCAGCAAGTCCTCCCTGCGGACCTTGGTGAGGGGCCTGGCAAGGGTGGTCCATGTCCTCTGTCCTCTCCCTTTCCTGGGGCGTGGTCAGCTGGGTGAGCAAGCTGTCCCCAACCACGTGGGTCCAAACTTACCCAGAGGAGATGGCCAGAGGCAGCTAGCATTGACTCCAGACCTGTTTGGTTTGCACCAAGAAAAGACAACGGGGTGTCAGATGGATGCTTTCCCAGGTGAGACAGGCTTCCCTGGGTCCCTCATTCCGAAGGAAAAAGAGCTCCAGATAAGAAGCGATATTGGCCCTGGGGAGTGAGAGAGCAGCTCCTGGGGATGATGGGGGTGCCTGTGCTGGGAATCTCCAAGGACATGGGAAATGGATAAACTCAAAGAATATGTGCTTTTAAATCCATCCTATATATATTTATTTGCATTTGTTAATCTCAAGCTCCCTGTCCTTCCCTCCCCCACCACTCCACTCTCTTGGCAATAAGTCTGTTCTCTGTTTCATAGATAGGTTCATTTGTATCATATTTTAGATTCCACATATAAATGATCTGTTTTCATTGTTGTTTAGTCGCTCAGTTGTGTCTGACTCTTTGTGACCCCATGGACAGTAGCCCTCCAGACTCCTTCTGGCCATGGGATTTCCCAGGCAAGAATACTGGAATGGGTTGCCATTTCCTTCTCCAGGGGATCTTTCCGATTCAGGGATTGAACCTGAGTCGTCTGCTTGGCAGGCAGATTCTTTACCACTGAGGCGCTTGGGAAGATATAAATGATATCATATGATATATGTCTTTCTCGTTCTTATTTACCTCACTTAGTATGATCATCTCTAGGTCCATCCATGTTACTGCAAATGGCATAATTTCATTCTTTTTTTTTCTGGTGGCTGAGTAATATTCTGTTGTATATATGGACCACATATTTTTTACCCAGTCATCTGTTGATGGTCATTTAGGTTGCTTCCATGTCTTGGCTGTTGCGAAAAATGCTGGTATGAACATAGGGGTACATTTATCTTTTTGAATTTTAGTTCTACTTTATAGCATAGGGGGATTCCCTGGTGGCTCAGAGAGTAAAGAGTCTGCCCACAATGTGTGAGACCTGAGTTCAATCCCTAGGTCTGGAGGATCCTCTGGAGAAGAAAAGGGAAACCCACTCCAGTATTCTTGCCTGGAAAGTCCCATGAACAGAGGAGGAGCCTGGCGGGCTACCATCCATGGGGTCGCAAAGAGTCGGATATGACTAAGTGACTTCACTCACTCACTTTATAGCACAGGGACTGTATTCAATATCCTGTGATAAAATGTAATGGAAAGAATATGAAAAACAATATATATATATATGTATGTATAACTGAGTCATGTTGCTGTATAGCAGAAATTAACACAATATTGTAAATCAGAATATGGTTTTATCTTTAATCCTCTTGCTTGCCAATGCAGCAGGGATGGGGCAGGCAACCCCAGAACGTCCCTCTGGTCTGCCTCCATGTACCCCCTCATTGCCCACTTGTGAGGGGAACCACAGACCAGTCCAGGGGCTATAAGGCACAGCAGGAAGGCAGCATTGCATGTCATAGGAAGCATACGTCTGGATTCGTGGGCTCTTTCCTGGGAGTTGTCTGCACAGAAAACCTAAGTTCCTGTATGTTCACTGTGGACAACGGTCCATGCACACCTCCCCCAGTGGCAGCAGGACACAGATGAGAGAGTCAGGGTCACGTGGGGCTCAGGAGACCCCACTTAAAGCTGGCCCAGCCATAGTCTCACCCTCACCTCTAGTGGGAGAGGGTCAGGGAGGTTTGTGTGGATGTCTGGAGGTGGTCGCTCTGCTCCATTGCTAGGCCTGGTTGTGGTGACTCAGTAACAGTTCATCAGCAGACACTTTGATTGGAACACTTTCTTAAGGGCACAGGATACTCCAACACAGCAGTGAAAAAATTGGGAGCACTTCTTCTTAATGATCATATGGAATGCTGATAAAAGTGAGTGGCCAGCAATCCTGATGCATTCTTCATGGGAGCATATGTTGGCAATTTAAATTCTGAAGGTTTATATTCTTTGACCAATTAATTTTACTCCTGGGAGTTTACCCCAGGGAGAGTATAATTTAAAGGAAAAATATGGGTACCAGGATGTTCATCTTTGCAATATTAAATAGTTTTGAAAGGCTCAATGTCCAGCAATTAAAAAAAAAAAAGAGATCCCACAATATACCTGCTAGAATAACGAAAATAAAAAAGGCTGGTGATACCAAGTGTTGGTGAGGACTTGGTGCAACCAGAGCACTCACGCATCATGTTGATGGGGAAGAAAAGTTGTGTCAACACTTGGGAAAGAGTTTGGCTTTTTCTTATAGAGTTAGTTTTATATTTATGACTCAGCAATTACACAGCTAGGTTTTACCCAAGAGAAATGATGCCATGCATTCTCAAAAAGACATATATAAGAATGTCCATATCTGCTTTACTTATAATAGATAAAAAACCAGAGGGATGGTACAGGGAAGGAGGTGGAGGGGTGCGTTCAGGATGGGGAGCATGTGTACACTCGTGGCGGATTCATGTTGATGTATGGCAAAACCAATACAATATTGTAAAGTAAAAAAAAAAAGAAAGAAATGTGTGTGTTGCCTGCCATGAGGCTAGAGTGGAGGATGAGAACCTGCTGCTGTACGAGAGCTGAAACTGACTGAAATTAACTATTTATCACCTAAGCCTTCCCATGGAAGTTGCAAGCCTTCCATAGATCTCCCAAAATAAAGTTACATCACACAGAAAAAAAAAAAAAAACTGGAAATAGCCCAAATGGTCATGGAGAATGCATACACAAATTATGACATGTAAAGGTCTGTATAATCAAAGTTATGGCTTTTCCAATGGTCATGTTTAGATGTGAGAGTTGGACCATAAAGAAGGCTGAATCCCCTAAAATTGATGCTTTTGAGTTGCAGTTCTGGAAAACTCTTGACAGTCCCCTGGACAGCAAGGAGATAAAATCAGTCAATACTAAAGGAAATCAATCCTGAATATTCATTGGAAGGACTGATGCTGAAGCCCCAGTACTTTGGCTACATGATGGGAAGAGCCAATTCATTGGAAAAGACTCTGATGACGGGAAAGATTTAGGGCAGGAGGGGAAGGAGACGACAGAGAATGAGATGGTTGGATGGCATCACCAACTCAATGGACATGAGTTTGAACAAGTTCTGGGAGATAGTGAAGGATGCTAAAGCCTGGCATGCTGCAGTCCATGGGGTTGCAAAGAGCTGGACACGACTTAGCAACTGAACAACAACAAATGAGTCCATACTGATACAAATAACTAAATGAAAAAGTAAACTGGGGAGAAGGGCAAGTTCTCCTTATACTAGAATTCTACTTAATAAAGAAGAAAGGATTTAGAAAGTCATCCATGGGTGTTGAAACCAGTGGGTGAAAGTTTGACAATGAATGGAGTATTTATAGAATCAAAGAATTAAATTATTTATTAATTATAAAAGGAAAAAGGATAATTTTACAGGGGAGAGACCTGGAAGACATAACCTTAACCAGGGGATCAAGGATCTGTCCCAAGACGGGACACCCCATGCCTGATGGTCAGGACACAGGATCACCCCATGCAAACCGAGAAAACACACAGCCTGGATCTGATCCTAGGAAAGCACAAATAAACAGGGACAGAGGTGCATTCTAAAAGTAACTGTCCTTTCCTCCGCAGAAAGGTCAAGGTCAAGGAGAAGGAAGAAATATAAGGAACTGTTTCAGATTGGAAAAGCTAAAGAGACAGGGAAACAATATGTGCGGGTGGGTCCTGGGGAGCAGGACGCTACGGAAGGACGCAGGTGGCCTAAGATGAAATGGACAGTGGGTTAGATGACTGTATTGCACCAAGATTAAATCTCCTGCTTTTGATAATTGGGCTGTGGCTTCATAATATTTTTCCCATAGGAAAATGGAGAGGCAATGACAAAGGAAATGGTGCAAAATGTGAGCAGTTGGTGACTCTGGGTAAAGGGTCCATGGGAGTTCCTTGTACCATCCTTGTGACTTTTCTGCAGGGTTGAAATCACAGCCAAACATTAATAAGAGGTTTGGATGGATGAAGCTGGCAGAGTTTCTATAGGTGAGCTCATTGGCTTGAGACGAATGTGCCGTGGGGACCCCCTGGTCTCAGAAGAATGAAAAACTCAAGAAGGATCCAAATCAAACGCAATAGCTGTCTGGCTGTGGTGTCAAGCCAAACAAAACCTGTCCGGACGTGCCAGTCAACCCCAGGCGGCCAGCAGGTGTGGATCTTGCCTCTGGCGAGCATCAGAGCAGTTGAACAGGCTTTCTGGAGCAGGTGGCCTTGAAAATTGCCAAAGTACAGGATGCCTGTGAGCTGCCAGCTGAGCGTGAGGAAGGCTGGCAGCCCCCTTGAAGGGACAGTCTGCATCATGTTCATCTCTAAGCCGTGCTCTCCCACCAATGTTTCTTCGCAATTCGCCCTCCTACATGGAAGGAGGAGCTCATGTCTGACTCTTTGAGACCCCATGGACTGTAGCCTACCAAGCTCCTCTGTCCATGGAATCCTCCAGGCAAGAATACTGGAGTGGGTTGCCATTTCCTTGTCCAGAGGATCTTCTCAACTCAAGGATCAAACCCAGGTCTCCTGCACTGCAGGCAGATTCTTTACTATCTGTGACACTAGGGAAGCTGTAACACACATGAAAGGTTGCATGGCTCAAGGCGAGCACTTCGCGTGGGGAGGCGGGGGTCTTGTTTGGTGCTATTTTCCCAATATGTTAATACACATCTGTGGAATGGCCCTGCAGTCCCCCATGGCCATGGAGGGTGACTACAACTGTTCTTTTGCTTCTCTTTCTTTTTCTTTTTTTTTCTTTTTCTTTTAAGGACTCCCTTAGTCACTGGCCTGGCAACTTTGAAATACCGCCAAAAGCAGAGATTCAAGAAGGTCCTGGGAGGCTGGGAGAAAAACAAGTTTCTGGAGGAGAGAGCAGCTTAGGCAGGGGCTACTGGGCAGGATGCTCTGTCTAGCCTAGGTGTTTAGAGCACCAAACTTTTGTGCCATTGTCCAGCATAAGGGTCAGCACTGTTGAAGGGACACCAGGGAAGGCATTCAAAGACAGAAGGAGGCTGGCTGGCAAACACAGAGAGGGGATCTGCCTGCCTGCCTAGCTTTCTCCCCAACTCGGCATTCTCTGCTTACCACATCACTGAGGCTGCAGCCATGGGAGCACCTCCTCTCAGCTCACGTGTCCAGGAGGCTGAACCTCTTGTGGTGATGGGGGAGGGAGCATGCTGACCTTCAGGCTGGGCAGACACTGAATGTCCTGGCTGGGCACCTGTCTCAGGATTTTCCTGCAGGACATGCATGCTGGGGTGGTGGTAGGTGGAGCACAGAATCTTGTGAGGGGTCAAGATCCCAATGTCCTCCTCCACCGCTGGGCAAGTCTGTACTCCTGGCATGGAGCCAGAAACATCACTCGTTTTATTAGTCAGCATGTTCAGGAAACAGAAACAATAGGAGATGCGTGTGTGGAGAGAAAGAGAGTATTTATTATAAGAAGTTGTCTACACAATTATAGAGGCTGAGAAGTCCCACGACCAGCCATTCTGCCAGTTGGATACCAGGGGGACCAATAGTGTACTTCCAGTCCAAGTTCAAAGGCCTAGACCCAGGACAGCTGAGGTTGCAGTTTGAGTCCAAAAGCAGGAGAAAGCCAACATCCCGGGGCAAGGCTGTCAGGTGTGGGGAGTTCTCTCTTACCTGGAGGATAAGCCAGTTTGTGCTACTCAGGCCTTTGACTGATTAGACAAGGCCCATCCCCAGCAGAAAAGACAATCTGTTTTACTCAGTCTGTGATTCAGAGGTTAATCTCACCCAGAAACACCCTCATAAATGACTCAGAATTATGCTTGACCAGGTGCCTTGGGCACCCTGTGGCCCAGGCAAGTAGCCACACAAGCTGACACACACATTATGTAGACACCTCCCAGTAACTCTGCTTGTGTGTTTTCAGGGTTCTCAGTTTATAGAACCCAGCTGTCAGAGTGGTGAAGAATCTCTGCCCAGATCACAATGCCAGCAAGTGGCTGAGCTGGGAATAGAACCTGGTGTGTCTGTCTCCAAATGTGCTAAAAGGCTGCTTTTGGGATCCTCAGCAAGAATTAAAGCTGCCTCACTCCAGCTTCCCTGGGCTTACAGTGATGTGTTATCCAAGTCAAACAGGTTCTCCTGTTGGCCTTCTGGGTGGTGTGATGCATAGCTCTGCACTGTATGAGTTTCTATCGGCTGCTGTAACACATTATACAAACTGAGTGCCTTAAAACAATGAAAATTTATTATCTTAAAGTTATGGAGGTAAGAAGTCCAATACAGGCCTCAGAGCACTCAGGGCAAACACGCAGAGATGAGGGGGAGCACTCAGAGATGAAGGGGAGCACTCAGAGATCAGAGGGAGCATTCAGAGATGGGGGAGGGAGCATTGTGAGGGCAGGGGGAAGACTCATAGAGTAGGGAGAGCACTCAGAAATCAGGGATGGAGCACTCATAGAGCAGGGTAGCATTCATAGGGCATGGGAGCACTAATAGAGCAGGAGGACACCCAAAAATCAGGAGAGGGAGCACTCTGAGAGCAGAGGGAGCACTCCAAGTAGGGGGAGCACTCAGAGAGCAAGGAGGAACACTCAGATTAGGGAAGGGAGTGCTCAGAGATCAGGGATGGAGCACTCATAGAGCAGGGAGCACCACCAAATCAGAGGAGGGAGCATTGTGAGAGCAAAGGGAGTACTCATAGAGCAGGAGGAGCACTTAGGGAACAGGGGTACGTTCATAGAGTGGGAGGAGCACACATAGAATGGGGGAGCACTCAGATATCAGGGAGGGTGCACTCATAGACAGTGGGAGCACTCATAAAGTAGAGGAACACTCAGAGATCAGAGGAAGCAGTCAGAGATTAGGGAGTGATGGTCGGGGGATGGTTAGAGCAGCATGGACAGCAGTCTGGGAGAGGCGGGCTTTTAACTTGGATGAAGAGAAAATAAGTTGCTCATTCAAGTTGAAGGTCACTGCATAATCACTAGGCTGGGCGTTGCCCTTTGCCCAGTAGATTTGGACCCTTGTCTATCTCATTAACTCCTGGACATGTCTTATAACTGAGCCAGCGCCCAGTAAACATTGCAGGATTGCATTGACCCTTCTCTGGGGCTGTGGGAGTGGTGGCTGCCACCAAGTTGTGGCGAAAAGAAACCACATTGTTCCAGAAGTTCTCTTTCTGACAGCTGCACCTAAATATCTAGTCCAAGGCTCCCCAGCCTTGCTTCAGGGTCAGAATGTTCCCAAAGAATGGTCAATTTTTTAAAACTTCTTTTAAAAAATTAGCCTGGTTGTAGACAACTGGAACTTCCAAACCTTCTAATGACTCTTAGAGTCTTTTGATTAACTGGACGTTTTTGAACACACCGTGTCTCTGCTGATCTGCAGATAGTGGAGACTGAGAATTTAACAGGAAAGGAAAACACAGTTGGGCTCATTTCATTTCCGGAGAGCTGGGGAGGCGGAAGTCATTTTTTATTACTGCAGCTAATAAAGAGCCCTGTTTCTTCAACACAGAGGAGCGTGGAACACTTTCCATAGGAGTGAACTGACAATTAAACAAATGAGTTTATGGAGCTGGGAGCCAACGAGGGCTGGTGTGGTTACTGTTTAGCTATAGGGACTGGTCTTAGTTCTTTGTTTTCACCTTGAGCTACCTGAGCTCAAGGCACACAGAGCTCTAGGTGCCTCACTCTGGCAAGTCGCCTGTCCTAGAAGACATTGTCACCTGAGAGGTGGCCTTCCCAGGGCACTTTAAGAAGTGTTTCTTGCACATGTATGCAGACATACATTTATATACACACACACATGCATGCACATCAAATGCTTTCTTGGCACAAAATAAAGTGATGCAGACAAAAGCCCAGGGCTTCTAGGATGGTAAAGAATCCACCTGCCAATGTAGGAGACATAGGTTCAACCCCTGGTTCAGGAAGATCCCCTGGAGAAGCAAATGGCACCCCACACCAGTATTCTTGCCTGGGAAATGCCATGGACAGAGGAACCTGTGGGCTACAGTCTATGGGGTGGCAAAGAATTGGACACGATTTAGCAACTAAATAACAACATAAAACACAAAGCAGACAAAAACCCAACTTCCCCTGCAGATTCATTCCTCTAGTCCTGAACCCAGAGGGGACTCTGAGGTCAGTTCTCCGGCCTCATCTTGAGATGTGTTCCTACAACCCGAGTCCCGTGCATGACCACCTCCCTCCACCCAGCTCTTTCTCTCCCTTGTTAACCCTTTATCATAGGTGGTGGAGGAGAGGGGATCTCGCAGTCAGAGCCAAGGATCAGGGTCTGTACTTTTTTTATCATGGACTCACCACTTCCCTGCAGCTTCTTGGATGCTTCTGGAGAGAACATGAGCTCAGAGCATCACAACCCAGATTCAGGCCCGTGTTCAAGTCCCTTGTTACCATGTAAGGTCACCAGATAACAGACAGATCACCCAGCTAAATTGGAATTGCAGATAAATCATGGGGAATGTTTTAGTGTAGTTATGTTCCATGATATATTTGGGGATATACTTTTTAAACAAACATTATTCAGCATATGTCTCAAATTTCAATTTAACTGGGCTTCCTGTATTTTAATCTGTAAAATCTACCAATGCCATGTGACCTTGGGTAGGTTTCTTAACGTTTCTGGGCCTTGGTTTCCTCATCTTTTCAACAGGGGGACGATGATAACAGAGCTGATCTGAAGGTTCAGGGAGGGAACAGGATGATCTGAGCACATAGAGCAAGCCTCTGCCAAGTGTGAAATCCGCTCACTCATCTGTGTGGTCGACAGCCCTGCTCCTGATTGGGGTGGGGAAGAACAGTCCTGAGTGTCACAGTTGCTGGCTCTTCCCTCTGCACTTTTGCTATGACATCAGTCCAAACAGGGGCCCTGCATGTGGCAGGTGGGCTGTTGGTTCCTTCACAGTTGTTTTCTGCTCTTTGGTGTGAGAATGCATTGGAGGCGAACCTTTGATGGGAAGATTAGCACTAGTCCCCTTGCTGTATGAACACGGCAGGTCTGAAGACCCATTGCCTCCTGTGGCACAAACATTCCATCTGAGTGTCCTGCGGAGACCCGGCTATTGTCCTGAGATGCTGCAGATACTGGCCATCCCCTGTGTGCATTGCCCGGACCAGCAGGGGAATGGCTGACTGAGCCCTGCTGGGGAGGCAAGGGAATGGAGGAGAGCTTCCTCCAAAGAAGCAGGTTGCTTGCTTTCCCAGCAGTGACCCTGCTTGTCCCCCTGCCTGTCCCACAAGCAGGAGCCAGGATGTAGCTCAGATCCTGGTGTGGACTGACTGGCTGGAGCGCAACACTTCAGAGGAGTGGGTCTTGCACAAACGAAGCTGCAGATCTGTGCAGTCTGAGCCCCTTGGGTCCTGTGCCAGGTCATCTGTCCACTGGCCGAGCAGGCAGTATCTGGATTCGTATCTCCAGGATCAGGGCACGCAGGTCCAAGACAGTGAGCTGGGCTCATCTCCATGGATGGCTGGTTCTACCTTCTGGGATCCACGGCTCCTTTGGAAACCTGATGGGAACTTGAGACTCCACTTGTAGGTAGAAAGACAAACATGTGAAGAATTTGATCCAAAATCAGCAGTTTCCTGGATCCTGGCCCCAATCCGCCACCCACCCTCCCCCCACCACCCAGGGATCGTGGACCCTGTGGCATTACTTGAGATGGGGAAGTGAAAGAGAAAGTGAAATTGAAGTTGCTCAGTCATGTCTGATTCTTTGCGACTCTATGGACTACCATGCTCCTCCATCCATGGGATTTTCCAGGCAAGAGTATTGGAGTGGGTTGCTATTTCCTTCTCCAGAGGATCTTTCTGACCCAGGGATGGAACCTGGGTCTCCCGCATTGTAGGCAGACGCTTTACCATCTGAGCCACCAGGGAGCTGTGCCCAAAGTTCAGAAGGGGGGGAGTGGGTGGAGTAAAACAAAAAAGAATGCAAATTTTGGAAACTCAGGCATCAGCAGGAGCGGGGTGGCTGGCGGCATCTGTGGTTCCCCCTCAGTGGGCCGGGATCCTAGGTGATTAGTGGATCTGGACAACTTACAGTGGCAAGATGGACGTGTGGGAAATACAGGAACCGCCCCCTCCAACAGGAGGTTGGCATGACCTGGGCAAGTTGGGAGAAGCAATGCTGGGCCCAGTGGGGCTATGGGCTGGTGGCCTGGTTTGGGGACTTCCTGGTCACGGTCAAGGCTGAGGGGTCCACAGTTCACAACCTGCATCAGTTTGCAAGGATGTAGGCGAATGCCCGTCAGCAGCCCCCATCAGTGTCCCCTGGACAGCTACCTCTTGTTCTGTTTTCAAAATACTTGCCTCTCCTCCTGCTCTTCATTAATGAACTCCTGGGAAGTGGCATGTGTGACTGTCAATCATGTGGCATCCCCAGCAGAAGCAGTGCCCACCCCCCCGCCCCACCCCGTCCCTCCTGACTCTCAGAGGGGATCACAGTATATTAAAGGAGCCTGGACTCATTTAGACAGAGCTTTTATTTGACATATTGCTATATTAATGTCAAGAAGTCCACCCTGGTGAGTCCTCTAAAGTCAGCCTTCAGAATTGCATTACTGACAGAGAGATTGGAGTTTCAGGGTTTGCTGCTGAAAAAAAAAAATCATCTCCAAGCTTCATTTTGAATTGTAGAAATCGGAATGAAAAATTCTATAATTGTCTGATGGGAAATCTATTTTCTACTAAGATCACTTTCATCGATTCTCTTTCATATTTGTATTAAAACTGAACAGCTAACAATAAGCTCACCTGTAGGGGACCGTGGGGGTGAGGGAGCAGTGGGCCATGGGGAGGCAGGGTGTGCACAGAGAAGAAAGTGGAAGAGGACGCATCCGGTGACCCAGACTTTTGTCTCCCCTCATACAAGACAGCGGGCGACTGAGATTTTGCAAAAGGGGCATGCCACTGAATTACCACTAAATTATCCCAGCACTATCTCCGTGTCTGCTTTCTCTGTGTTGGGAAACAATACTCGAGTGAGAATCCAGTCAGCGACCTTGGGTGTGTGAGAGAGACCTCTGCTGGCTGCCCTCTACTGCATCTGTGTAACGCTCATTACAGCACACGCTTTGGGGAAGGAAGGAGGGGCTCGTAAAACCCCATGACAGCATCCACAGCTGGTGGGTCACCTTGGCACCTGCATTAGGCATGGGACGTCCTCTAAGATGCTTGTTCAAATGGATCTGAAGCTCTGGACCCCAACCTCTGTTTGCTACACCCCCACTTGACCTCTGACCCCATGCAAGTTACCTTGGGAGGTATCAGATGAGGATGCTTCTGCTTCTGCAAAGCCATGGACCAGTAGGATCAAGGCTAACATCATCAAAACGTACGCTGTGAGTCAGGAAGTGGGGCCTTTGGGACCTTGCCTCTGGTACTCATGCCCTTGTGCATCCCCCTCCTCGTGGCTCTGAGGTTGGTGTGACAGTGCACACACAGAACCTTCTGAGACTGGCTTGTGAGAACCACTGCTTCTGTCTTGGGTGCCCTCCTGCTTGCTGGTTTGCTCTCTTTCTTGCAGAAAGGTCTAGGATATCCTTTGGAAAGGCCATGTGGAGGAGATTGTGGAGGCCAAGAGCCCCCCGCCCCGGAAGGACAGCTGAAGCCCCAAAGCCAACCCTGTGAGAAAACCTTCCTGGAGGCAGGACTCCCCGACCCCAGCCTCAGTTGGGGCTTCATGTTGCAGCCTCGCTGAGACCTCCTGCGAGGCCCCAAACCAGAGGCACCCAGTTCAGCCCCTCTCGGCTTCTGGAGGTTCAGGAAAAGCATGAGGTCATGAGTGAGTGTTGTTTAAGCTCTAAGCTTTGGGGTGATTTGTTCATCAGCCACAGATAACAGATAATGAATATGGTCGGTGCTGGGAGCTGAAGCCAAGTAGAGATGGAATGATCTGGAGCTGGGGGAGGGGGGCTCCAAGGGGCTGTGGGTGGTGGTGGGGGGAGCCCAAGGTGAGGATGAGATATAGCTTGTGTGAATGGAGAGGAACCGGTACCCTGAATAGGAAGAGCAAACTCCAGAGCAGGCATGGGTTGGAGGAGAAAGGGGCTGGAGGGAAACATCCGTGGAGATTTCAGAACAAAGGCTCGTTTGGATGCTGCGTTGGGAATGCAGTTACCTGTGTTTTTCTTTATTCTGTTCTGACCTGTGCTGTGGTCCAGCATCTCTAGAAGAGGGGAGGGTGAGGGCATTGGTGAGCCTCACAGTGAAACAGGGGAACTTCTTGCCAGCAAAGGCCGGCCAGCCTCCCGCTTCTGTCCTGGAGCTAGTTACCCCTACCCCAACCGTGAGTTTGCTTCACTTCCCTCCTCTACCTCCTGAGTCACTGCACCCCTTTCTCTCACAGACGTGCTCTGGTCCAGCCACTGCCATCTCAGGGAGGAAAGATGCTTTCAGAGCACATCCCTGCTGTTTCTTGGCCTTTTTCTCCACCCCCACCCCCCAATTCCAGTGACACAAAGACCTCTGGAAATGTGTTCACAGGATCCAGTTTCCTCCTCATCTGTATTCAATCTCTATGGACTGGTCTGGCTTCCCACCTCTGCCCACCTCTCCTCTGCAATTGTGATGGTCAGAGTCACCCTTGGCAGCCATGGGGCCACACCCACTGCCTGCTTTTCTATCCCCAGCTCCCTGCACGAGGCTCCTGCTGGCCCTTTCTAGAAAGGTATTCTCTTGGTTCTGCCTCCCTGATGCCTCCTCTCATCTCTCACTGTGTCTTCCTCCTCCCTTCCTAGGATCTGATCTGTGTCCCCAGTCAGATAATGTCAGACGCCTTTAGGTGAAGGTAACCAAGGTCGGAGCCGTGTTTTATGGGAATGTTTTAGAGGAAATTAAAGGGATGGTTGGGTGGCTGGCTCCCAGCGGTTTCAACATCTCCAGATCAGGCAGTGACGGGATGCCCTCTCTCATCTTTATGTTCCACCAGGACCCCAGGTGGTGATTCAGTTCTACGCATACCCTTCTGTGCCTGCAGCGACAGGTGTCCTGCCAGTGAATGTCACGCCTCAGACTCCCGAGGTAAAGCGCTGCTGAAGTGCCCCCACGGCCAGCAGCTTCCAAACCATCCAGCCTGATCTACTCTACTCCTCGCTCCTCAGAGTCACACTGGGCTCCCACAAGCCCCTCGATCAGCACAACCCCCTCCTTAGCCCTCCGGAGCTCCTGCCTTTCCCCTTTTTGTTCAGATCTTTTTTTTTCTTTCTTAAATGGATTCCTCACTGCAATGTCCTGGCTACATCCGCTGAAGTTGGATCTTCCTGTTTTTCAGAGATGGTCCTGCACCGGGAAATGAAGTTATCAACTTGGCAACTTATTTTATTATCAGTGTTCTTGCTGGAGTCCCAGGATCTCAGTGCTTTCCCACACCTGGCTCCTCGTTCAGGCCAGCTTCTGAGCTAGGGGTCCTGTCTACTCTCCTCCCTTCTCCCTCCCCTCCCTTTTCTGTTCCCTCCCCTCTCCTCTCTGCGTTCATGACAGCATCTCTCTCTCTTTTCCCTTCTTTCCCTCTTTCCTCCCTGTGTCTGTCTGTCTGTCTCTCTCCGTCCTCCCTCCGTGTTAATCAGAGAGCTACGAATCAGACAGATGTAAGCAAGAGGCTCCCTGTATCCACCCTTAGGCACAGAGCGGGAGAGGGGGCTCCCCCATCTCTCCCCAGCCCACTGCAGAGCAGACCTCCCTGCAATTGTAGCCAATCACAAAATAAGCCCCTGGTTGTTTCTGAGCTCCGCACAGCATTCCATTATGACATTCTGAAAACCTGGTTACTTATAAAGCAATTTGCTCCTACGGGCTGGTTTGAGATTAAAATGGTAATTATCTTGCAAATGACTGTAACTGTCTTTCATAAATGTGGTGATGTTTGAGCTGTGACTGACTGCGGGCCAGTAGCATAATGGGTTTAATAAACAATATCTTCGGTGTAGTGTAGGATCCGAGCCTATGAGTTTGCGGGGGACCATTCTGTCGTTTCAGTGAGATGGATCCCATTCTTTTCTGCAGCCAGTATCTTTCTCAATAGCATATGCTCATCAGTTTTTCTTAATAGGACATTTTTCTTTAGGATAATTTGTAAATTGTTAATCTGTTTCACCCACTCAAAGGGCATGATGAGTTTGAGCAAGCTCCAGGAGTTGGTGATGGACAAGGAAGCCTGGCGTGCTGCAGTCCATGGGGTCGCAAAGAGTCAGACAGGACTGAGCGAGTGAACTGAACTGAATCTGTTTTAATGATCTCTCATTTCCATGAGCCCCCCAGCCCCTTAAGTTTTGCTTTTCCTGTTGCCTCTGGGAATGGCTGTGCTGAGACAGACTGGGACCTGGAACCCTTGGCTGCAGTGCTTGCACCTGGACACACCTGTCCTCCAGCAACAAAATACAAAGAAACTGTAGGGACTAAGAATAACTGTGTGCATGCGCAGTTAGGGCAAATGCTGGACAAGAGATACAAAGAGACCAAAAACTCAACTGCTACTTTAGAAGAGCTAGGAGCAAAAGCGGGGTACTATGCATGCTCCCTGCACTCAATACCACCTACACCACACCTCTGGCCCAACCCTTGACATACCCCTCCCCTCCCCTCATATAAGGAACGAGCTTCTGCCCTAGGGAGCAGGCAAGGGAGCCTGTTATTTGTTCTCTCCCTCCTCCTGCAGCAGTGCGTTCGTGCTCAGTCGCTCAGTTGTGTCCGACTCTTTGCGACCCTATGGACTGCAAGCCCACCAGGCTCCTCTGTCCTTGGGATTCTCCAGGCAGGGATACTAGAGTAGGTTGCCGTTTCCTCTTCCAGGGGATCTTCCCAACTCAGGGATTGAACTTGCATCTCCTACATTGGCAGGCGGATTCTTTACCGCTGTGCCACCTGGGAAGCTGCAGCAGGGGCCCCAGTAAAAGCCTTGCCTGAATTTCTAGTCTGATCCCTCGTCAATTTCAATTGCTTAGGGAAGCCAAGAACCCACTACTCACGGCCCCCTCTACAGCACACATGGCTACTTCTTGCTTTCCTCCAGGTGGCAAGCTGGTTGGTCCCTTACATGGGGTGAGGGTAGAGGTGTGTCTGAGGGCCTGGCTGAAGGGGTGGCTTAGGTGCTTTTCCCACCCCCTTGGTGGTGTACCCTGAGGTACCCTGCTTTTGCTCCTTGCTCTTCAGAAGCAGCAGTTGGACTTTTTTGTCTCTTTGTATAGTCTGTTTGTATCTTGTAGGTAATTTTCCGCTACTGCTCATGCACATAGCTACTTTTAGTCCCTTATAGTATCTTTGTATTCTGTTGCTCAAGGAGATTTGTGTCCAGATGCAAGTACTGCGGCCAAGAGTCCCAGGTCCCAGCCTGTCTCAGTAGCCAAGGGTTCCAGCCCTGGATTCTATCCTGCATTGACCAAGGGCTTACCTTTGTGACCAAGCATTTCTCAGACACCAGCTGGGTGTCCTGCAATACAGCTCAACTCTGACACTGTCTACCTGCAGGTGGTGTCCGATTTCACAGGGTGGGGACTCAGTCCCACAAGATTGCTCCCCACTTCAGATGCCAATCACAAGTTCAAGCAGTCATTTGCTCTTATTGCCAGTCTAACTGACTGGCAATAAACCAGAAGTTCCCATCACCCCCATCCCCACTCTGGGCTTGATGAATTTGCTACAGTGGATCACAGCACGTGGGAAAGCAATTTACTCCCTGGATTATGGGTTTATTACAGAGGATATTAAAAGGTATAGATCAATAGTCAGATGAGATACATGGATTTGAGGTCTTGAGCAAAGAGGCTCTGATCCTTGTGGCAGTTGGGGTCCAGCACGGTGGCACCTAGGAGCATTCTGGTTCCCCAGCCTAGAAGCTCTCTGAACCCTGCCTTTTTGTTTTTTTTTTAATGGAGCCTTCATTGCATAGGTGTGATTGGTAAAACTATTGGCCATTGGAGATTGATTTACCTCCAGCTCCTCCTTTCCCTGGAAATCAGGAGCTAGGACTGCAAGTTTCAGTGCTAGAAAGAACCAACTGGAAGAACCATCTCTATTCCTGGTTGGTTCCCCTGGCAACCATCCTGCATCCTTAGATGCTCCTCAAAAGTCACCTCACTAACATATTCTCCAGTGTGGTGGAGAGAGGCTTGTCATTTCTACCAAGTCACCCATTTCACCTTAGTGGCTCTGACGTGATTTCAGGAACAGAGGACAAGAGACCCAATATTGTAACAAAAGACCCACTGCTTTTACTGTTCAGGAAATTCCAAGAGTTTGGGGAGTTTGGAACCAAATACATGTGAGACCAAATATGTATAACCAAAGACCAAATATATATCAGAAAAATATTTTGACCATCTGAATACCAGATACATATTTCTCATAAATCACAATATGGCAGTAACTGTCTCACAGTCACTGACATGCCCAGAGCCGGCATCAAGGTGACGGAATCCAGGGCCAGCGTGCTGAGTATGAGAGGTCCACACCTCCTTCCCCTTTTCTATAGATAGATGACCTCAAGAGGATAAAGGTTTTAGCCCCCTTTTTGCTACATGCCAGATCAAGAAGTCCTTCCCAACAAAAGGCTGGGAAATGTAGGCTACTCAGGTACGGAGTAGATCTGGTTCTTAGGACCCCAGGAGGCCAGGGAATTGGGAATGGAACAGGACCGAGGGATCCTGGCCTACTGATTGGGATTGAGAAAGGCACAGGACTCACAGGATTAGGGCTCGGGACTCTCCTGCAGGCCTTGGCCGTGGTCTAGCCAGTTCTCCTGGAATCTGCTGTGACAGAATGACCTGGTAGACCTAGGCATGGAATCACTGTTTGCAATGGCCTCAAAATACAGGTAATAGGTATGGAGTTTCCCTCCAGCAGGGTCTCCCTCAGTCCTTGCTTGGTGAAGGGGATGTATGAAGACAGGTGGGCCCAGCAGACCCAGAGGTTGGTCCAGTGTGGATCCCCTGCCTCTACGTGCACCCACCTGAGATCTCAGCAAGAGAACCTGAACTGGGCAGACATGCGTACATCACATGGCATATCCCGGGACCAAACATAGTCATTGGGATGTTCCCTGAATTCAGTGTAGCTGTGGATGAACATGCAGAATATGCCAGACCCAGGGTGGGACAGAGACAGAGAAACCACCAGTATATCCAGGAGGCAGGGATCAAAAGCCTCTGAGAATTCCTCAGAAAGTTAAACATAGAGTTACCATATGGCCCAGCACCTCCATTTCTGGGTATGGACCCCAAAGAACAGGAAACAGGAACTCAAGGTGCCTGTACACTAATGTTCATAGCAGTGTCCTCCATAACTGGGAGGTGCAAACAATCCAAGTATATATCAGTGGATGAAAGGATGAAGAAAAAGGCAGCTTGCCCACAGGATAGGATAATATCTGGCTGCAAAAAGAAATGATCCACGCAGCTGACACATGGAAGAACCTCGAAAGCATTATGCTCAAGGACAGAAAAGACCACATAGTGTATAATTCCATTTATATAAATCATCCAGAATAGGTAAGCTCTAGAGATAGAGAGTGGATTGGTGGTAACCAGGGCCTGGGGGAAGAAGGGATGGGGAGTGACCACTTAATGAGTGTTTTCTTTTGGGATAAGGCAAGATCTCAGCATGAGATAAAGATGATGGCTGCACTGTACTGGGAATGCACTAAACACCACTGAATTGAACCTTTCAAAGAGATTCACTGTTAATTTTATGTTATGTGAACTTTGTGTGTGTGTGTGTGCGCACGCGTGCGCTCAGTTGTGTCTGACTCTGCGACCACATGGACTATATAGCCTGCCAGGCTCCTCTTGTCCATGGGATTTTCGAGGCAAGAATACTGGAGAGGGTTGCCACTCTGTTTAAAAAATAAATGAGCACTTAGGATTCAGGGAGAAAAGCGTGTCTCTTCTTCTTAGTTGAGCAGTTCTGTGATTGGCTCAAAGGCAAACCCCCCCACCAGGGATGCAGATAAAGATGCTGCCCAAACTCATTCTGGAGGCTCGGCTGCAAAGGGTGAGGTCGTGTTGCACTCTTGGTGGAAGGAGGAAGGAGCTGTCTGGGAGGAGTGGATGGCATACTGGGGGAGGTGGGTGCAGCTGTTGTGCCATTACAGCTGTGTTGTGCTGTAAGAGGCTGTCTAGGCAGACCATGGTTTAGTCCTAAAATATCCAATCAGATTTTTAATCCCATGGCTTTGTATGTGGCAGTACAGAGCAGCCACCTTCATTCAAAGTGCAGGACCCTGCTCATTTCACAAAACAGAAGCCTGTTTTGGTCCAGAAGCTGAGGATCCAACCCTGAGCAGCACCTGGGGTTCTCTGAGGGTCTCGGCATCCAGCTTTGTCCTCCGGAACCTAAAGTTTCTAGGAGCACGGATTTGAACTCATGTTTCATGTGCTAAATTCTGAAACAGGGAAGTTCTGCCTTTGGTGAAAGCCATTATATCTTTCAATGCCTTGATGTTTTTGAATCCTTTGTGGCCCCAAATCAAATAGAAATTTTTTACATCCACACCCGAAACATCCTAGTTCCTGTCTCCTTTCACTGAAAGGATTTCTCCCTGTGTGATTATCACAAATCACCTCTGAATGGTGCTTTACCATTCAGCTCTTGGGGCTTGGGCATTCATTAGAAAGGCAGACACATGCCTACCCATTTGCACGCGGCCGTTTTTAAACACAAGGCGTTGTCCGCGGATATTCATATACAGTATTCACTGGCACAGATGCCGTCTCCCACTTCCATTAATGAAATTATCCTTACAGAATTATCGTCACTAAGCAGTTGCCTTTCCACCACCCCATGACTCATTGTGATTTCTGCCATTTTCCATCACAATGACTACGGGCAATTACTCAGGCTTTGTAATTCAATGCCCGGCTTCCTGCCTATGGAGAGTGTTAGAATAAGATGCAGTTTTTTTATAGCTGGAAGAATGTTAATGGATGTCAATAGGTTGAGCACAAGAGAGCCAGTGCCTTGGAGAAGCAGCCATGTGGATCGCTATCTGTCCCTGCTGCGTTTGCAATAAAAGCTTTCTCAACTTTTCTGTTGCTTGAACAGCAATTACTAAAACATTCTACTTGGGAAAATGCATTAATTAGATGCTTTCTAGAGATTTTTCAGGTTTATCAACCCAAACTCCTGTATAAAAGTGCAAATGTTAATGGAGCATGAACCTCTGGTTCTGCAGCCTGGCCTCAACATTCCTCCTGCTCCTGGGGTGCTGGGGGTCTTATCTGGGAGGGCTGTTCCAGCCCTGGGCACAGACACCAAAGTCACAGCAGGGATGAGGACTTCTGGTTACTCCATAAAATGCCCAAAGGACTGCTCTGTGACCAGTGAGGGAAAGACATGTGATCTCTGCTCTGAACAATTCTCAGTTGGTGGCAATTGGTCCCAGCCTTTCTTGTCCTCCCAGTTGTCCCCAGTGTGTGGCTTTGGCAAATGTCTTAAACTTTATGGGCACCAACTCCCTCATTTGTAGAATGAGAGTGATAATAGCACCTCTGATCACCATAGGGTGGTTTTGAAAATTCACTGAGACAATACACACAACTTAGTTATAAATACAACACCTATTACACAATAAGGACGCTGTGAATGTCAGCTACCATTATCATTATATAAACCAGTCAATACTGAAGGAAATCATCCCTGAATAGTCATTGGAAGGACTGATGCTGAAGATGAAGCTCCAATACTTTGGCCACCTGATGCGAACGGCCAACTCATTGGAAAAGACCCTGATGCTGGGAAAAACTGAAGGCAAGAGGAGAAGGGGATGGCAGAAGGTGAGATGGTTGGATGGTATCACCGACTCAATGAACATGAGTTTGAGTTAACTCTGGGAGATAGCGAAGGACAGGAAAGCCTGGTGTGCTGCAGTCCATGGCATCAAAAAGAGTCAGACACAACTGAGCAACTGAATGACAACAACAACCATTATTATTACTTCTGTTACTGGAATGTCAGCTATGGGAGAGAAGGAAGCAGGCTGTTCTGTCCACTGTCACACCCTGGGGCTTAGAATGAAGCCTTGTGCTACTCAAGTCCTCAGCTTCTACTTCTTGAAGAACAGAATATAGTTATTATTATCCTTGTTATTGTCATCATCCTGTTAGAGGAGGGGCAATTGTAGGACAAACAAAGGTGGGGGTAAGGGGTATGGGGGAAGTGAGGATACTCCAGGCAGGTGTCCAGGAAGATTTGCAAGGTGTGGGGCTCAAGCTGGCCTTTCAGGGTGAGGAGGATGTTGGTGTTGTAATAAGCTGATTTTAGGAGCACTCATTACACGCTTGCATGCTTTTAGTGCTTCTCCTGTTTAAACTCATTCATGTCTCCTGATCTCCCTGCTCCGCCCATGTAGGAAGCTGGTTTCACATTAAATTGGATGGAATAACAGCCAGGGGGTGGGGACGTCCTGGTGATATTTGGCCCTCCTGATCAGGACTTTCCACAACCCTCTTGGAGAGGAGATTCACAGCCTCTGGCCATGGCCACCCCAGCCCATCCCTCTGGCTGGGATAACTGCCTCCACCTCCCCCACCCCCCCCCTGCCACTTCATGTTGTGTTCAAGCCTCATGGTACTCAGGGCCCCTGCTTCTTCTCATTCCACTCTTTGAGTTGCCCGATCCCTTGTTTAGAGAGGTGACCTCCATGTTTTTGGAATACAGTTCTGGACTGAAAAGAAGCCCCACTCCAGCCAGACGCTCATGTCCAGTAAAGATGAAGGCCTCTGTGAACCCATCAGGAATGAGTGCAGTGAGTTGCTGCCTCAGCAGTTTGTGTAGGAATGGACTGAAGTTCCAGGAGTCAGCAGCTGCTGTCCGAGGCCCCAGAGGCAGCCTGATCTGTCTGTGCCAGAGACCATGTAGACTGATGGAAATGGCTAAGGACCTGGCATAAATTCCAAACAGGCCTGCCTCCCCTCTCCCAATCACTTTGGGGCCATCAGTCCCACTTCCCATTCACTGTTTACTTTACGGGACTTTCCTGGTGGCACTAGTGATAAAGAACCTGCCTGCCAAGGCAGGAGACATAAGAGACATGGGTTCAATCCCTGGGTGGGGAAGATCCCCTGGAGAAGAGCATGGCAACCCACTCCAGTATTCTTGCCTGGAGAATCCCATGGACAGAGGAGCCTGGCAGTCTACAGTCCATGGGGTTGTACAGAGTTGGACACGACTGAAGCGATTTAGCATGCACACATACATGTTCAGAGAAGGAAATGGCAACCCACTCCAGTGTTCTTGCCTGGAGAATCCCATGGACGGAGAAGCCTGGTAGGCTACAGTCCATGGGGTCACACAGAGTCGGACACGACTGAAGTGACTTAGCAGCAGCATACATGTTCACTGTATAGACCACCTTGCTGGAGTGGCAGGTGATAAGCAACCTTGGGGATACCAGCTGTGGATACAGGTTCTGGAGGGAGTGGAAGGTGATGAAGAGATCCTGACCTCTCTCCAAGCTATAGTGGGAAGTATGGGCCAGCTCTGCCTGTGGACCTAGAGCAGAGATGCCCCTGGTATGACTGATGGAGGACAGCCTCGGATTGTTGAAGCCCTTCAAATGCAGGAGAAAGAAAGTTTTTCGTGAACCCAACCTCTGTGTTTTCATGTAGAGTCACAGCACCTCTTCACCAGCCTGGGAAACTTCTCCAGTCTGCTCCTGCTTTCTGGACAAAATGATAAGACTTCCAGGGGCTAGGTGCCCAAGAGAATTTGTCCCTTCACAGCTGGTTTTTGTTTTTTAATGAACGTGATGAAGATTGGGCTTTCTGTCAAACTGTCCTCCAGAACTAATCTCTGAAGATGCAGCCACTTCAGAGGCAGAAGCTGACCTTGGAGAACTTGACGTGTGGGCAGAAGTGACAGACATCGATCTGACTATATCCCATCTTTGGGGCACATGCGGTTCCTTGAGAGAGATGCACATACAACATGTGTGTGGGTGATGCACCGCGCTGTGGAAGGTTCTGAAGAGGCTGAAATGTCACACTGGAGGCCCTTCCCTGCTGAGGAGGGGGTCACGGTGCAGGTGTAAATAGTAAAAAATTTGAATGAAAGGGAGCCTGTTGGCTGGGGAGCTGGTCACCATGGAGGCAGGGGGTGACAATGGAGGTCAGGTCAGCAGAATGCTGAAGGCTCACTCATAGTGTTGACCTGGGCTGATGACATGGGCTCCACAATTCAGTGACCTGGCCATGACCTGCACAGACAGGGTGCAGCAGCTGAGGGCCCTCTTAGCCCTCCTGGGGCTGGCTTTCAGGAGGAGGTGGGGCAGCAGGAACTTGGTGTGTGTGTGGGGGCTCTCCTGGCAGGCAGCTCACTTGGGGTAATTCTAAGGAGGAAAGGTTGCTTCTCACCAGGCAGCCCATGAAATATTACATCTGGAATCTTAGCTGCGTGTCCTTGCATTCCTTCAAGCTCTGCCCTGCTGGCCTGAGGCCCATTTCTCCCTCCTCCCTTCCCAGCCAATCTTGTTCACTTCTCCTGGGAAACCCCACCTATTCCAGGACTCACATCCCTGGAGACGGGGGTCATGTGTGGTGACAAGGAGGGGACCACACAGTTGGGGGAGCAGCTGTCCCCACACCAGGGCATCTAAGGGACCCTGTAGAGGTTTGCTGGGTTCCCTGCAGTTGCAGAGATGGTGGTCACAGAAAAGCAGGAAAGGGCAGTAGGGTAAAATATTCCCAAAGGGAAGGATACCAGGCCAGGAGGTGCCCTCTCACCCCCAGGTTTAGTCACAAATGTTCTGCGCATCAGATCATCAGGTCTGAGCCCCGGTCCCCTCTGGAAAAAAAGACTCCTTCCTCTCTGTGGAGTAGGATGGGGCAGCAGGTGGTGGGGGGTGCGTGTAAGGACTGTGGGTTCATAGTTCGAGTCCCTGCTCTGCCCCACACTGGTCCTAGCAACTTGACAGAGGCTGGGCTGACCAAGCCAAGAATCATGAGCTTATAAATGACAGCTATTCTAAACCTCTACATCTTGGGGTGGTTTGAGTTGAATTGAATAATTTGACCACTCTGAGCCTCGGTTTCTTTTCTGATAAGATGGAGAAAAGACACAGTAGATGCCTGTAAAGAACATCGTGGAGATGAAGCAAGATGGAAGTGATGAGCGCTTACCTAGTTCCCAGAGAGCACAAGCCACTCACCTTGAAGGCTGCTGTTCTAGAAAGCAGAGCAGAGGCATGGTCGTCCATTCCAAAGTGCTCATCTTTGTTTTTGAATGAATTTGAACAACGTTTTATCCCTCGACCCTCCATCTTGCTTGACACAGAAAGGGATGAACTAGTGAGCTGGGATGTCATAGCAATGTGGGTTCAACCTTAGGACAAGGGCAGCCCTGCCAGGGACTTAGTTCTTACTGAAAGTGTATGATGGAAAGAGTGACCATTCTCCCCCACACCAGCCATCAGAGGTAAGGATGTTCCCCCCACACATCCCAGCCCATCTTTGTAACCTGCTGGCTTCCTGCCACCTGTGATTCATCCACACCTGGGTTCTCCTGGAAGGTGCAAAGGCCAGGAGGGCATGAGAGGCGGATGCTGCCTGCTGTGCACCTGCAGTGGATTCCCAGGTGATGGAAACACATTTCCCTGAGCTCATGTCAAGCCTTAGCATCTGGAACCTTCAGCATCCAGAATCCAGGGCATCTCTGTTCTAGGTCCACAGGCAGGGCTGGCCCATACTTCCCACTATAGCCTGGAGAGAGGTCAGGGTCATGGGAGGTAGCAGATTGAGGCAGCCTCTTCATCACCTTCCTCCCTCTCCACATCTCTCCTGCATAACTCTGCTAGACCTTCCTCAAAGCCTGGATCACCTGAAGAGTGCCTGGGTGGCCAGCTTTGGGGGAAGACGGAGTGTTGGGTGGAGGGTGTTTGAAGCCAGGCTGGGCTGCAGGGAGAGATTTGTTGGTGCGTCTTGGTGGTACCCCCTCGGTGCTGAAGAGAAGTTCACTGTGTAAGCCAGAGACACAGGAGAGAGAGGACAAAAAGGGGGCCTGCACTGTCCCTTCAAGAGCTGGTCACCATGGACAGGGGCAGCAGAGCAGCAGAACAAAGCAGAGAGAGGCCAGGGGAGCCCAGAGCTGGCACTGGGTCATAAGAGTGTCTAGCCTCCCTCAAGTAATGTGGGTCATGTGTCTGAGCTGTTGGCATCTACTTTCTCCTGTGGGTGGTTTTGCCTCTGGCCAGTGACTCAAAGCCTGAGCCTCTGATCATGGGATGGGCTGCAGCTGTGAAGCACATCCTCATGTGGTCACACACACACACATGTTCCTTGGTTTGTGCACACAGGTGCCCCTACGGATGTCTCGTGAGAACATCCTTTCCTTTTAAACCAATTGAATTCAGAATCTTGGAGAGGGGTCTGCTCTGCTGTGTTCACTGCAGCATTATTTACAACAGCCGAGGGATGGAAACAACTTGCTTCCATCAGTGGGTAAACAGGTGAAGGTAAGCATGGAACAGGATATTATTTAGCCTTGAAAGGGGAAGGGGATCCTACCATAGGCAGCAACATCGATGAACCTGGAGGACTTTGTGCTGAGTGAAGTAAGTCGGTCACCAAAGGACACACACTGCAGGATCACTCTTACATGTGGAGCCTAGAGTAGAGTCACAGCAGTGGAAGGGAGCGTGGTGGCTGCCTGTGACTGTGGGAGGGGGAGACGGGAGTTAATTTTCAAAGAGGAATGCATAAAGAAGATGTGGTGTATATATATAATGGAATATTACTCAGCCATAAAGAGGAACGACACTGGGTCATTTGTAGAGACATGGATAGACCTAGAGACGGTCATATAGAATGAAGTAAGTCAGAAAGAGAAAAATATGGTCTACTACCACATATATGTGGAATCTAGAAAAATGGTATAGATGATCTTATTGCAAAATGGAAATAGAAACACAGACATAGAGAACAAAGGTACGGACACCAAGAGAGGAAAGGGGGTGATGGTGGGATGAACTGGGAGATTGAAAGGACATATATACACTATTGATATTATGTATAAAATACATAACTAATGAGAACCTACTATATAGCACAGGAAACCTTACTCAGTGCTCTATGGTGAGTTAAATGGGAAGCAAATCCAAAAAAGAAGGGATATATGTATACGTAAAGCTGATTCACTTTGCTGTACAGTAAGCCTGGCATGCTGCAGTCCATGGCGTCTCAAAGAGTCGGACATGAATTGGCGACTGAACAATAACAAGAAACTAATATAACCTGGCAACCCACTCCAGTATCCTTGCCTGGAGAATTACGCAGATGGAGGAGCCTGGCAGGCTACAGTCCATGGGGTCGCAAAGAGTCGGACACGACTGAAGAGATTGACATAATATAACATTGTAAAGCAACTATACTCCAATAAGAATTAATTTAAAAAGGAAAAAACCAAACCAAAGGGTATAAAGTTTCAGCTATACAAGATGAGTAAGTTTTGGAGCCCTGCTGCATGACTCATGCCTACAGTCAGCAGCACTGTGAGTGTGTGATGGATCGCTTCCATCGTGTCCGACTCTTTGTGATCCCATGGACTGTTGCCCACCAGGCTCCTCTGTCCATGGGATTCCCCAGGCAAGAATACTGGAGTAGGTTGCCATGCCCTCCTCCAGGGGATCTTCCTGACACAGGGATCTATCAAACCCACGTGTCTTATGTCTCCTGCTTTGGCAGGTGGGGTCGTTACCATGAGTGCCACCTGGGAAGCCCACTGTACTATGCATTTAAAATTTTTTGAGAAGGTAGATCTCATGTTGTGTTCTTAGCAGGATTTAAAAAAAGCTTTGATCATAAAGTTAATTTTTAAAAAGTTATCTCTACAATGCTGTCGGGGAAGTATTTAAAAGTTTAAAAAATTTTTGATTAGTTGTGATTTTTATCTTTCTACATCAATAACCATTTTTGTGCACACACCCAGGAGAACTTGCTCAGTTTCATCTGGCCTCTACTCTATATGGCAGGATTAATTCTTGTAGTATTAAGATAGAACTATTAATACTTGGTACCTGATCCATTTCCAGCCCCCTGAGACTTTTCCCAGTACAACCAGTACCATACGTTATAACACAAATGATGTCTTCAAGCTTAGCCCTTATGTGCAGGCAACAGAAGCCAGTGGACCGATGATGCCACCTTGCCCTTCCTTGAGAGGTCCCTGAAGACACGTAATTGGGCAGCTTCTTCACTACGGAGGTGTGACCTGGTGTGTTTTCTCCTACATCAAAACGGTTTCATTCAGACCAAGATCCTAAGCCCTGAGTGAGTCTGACCTCTCTCTCCTCTCAAATAACTGTGAAGCCAGAGTGGGTTGAATCCACAGGTGCGAGAAGACACGAGCTGATCATGGTCCTCACTTGATCTACTTTTTCCTACAGCTGGAGTTGGTTTCCACATCCATCCTTTGATGACTCATGTAGCTTTGGAAGTGAAACATGCCGAATATGATGCAGGTGCCTTGTGAAACCTGGACGTGACACCCAGAGCATGTCCATTACCATATTGAAATGGGTTAGGCGTGGAGGTTTGACATGGTAAAGAGTCTGCCTGCAATGAAGAAGACCTGGGTTCGATCCTTGGGTGGGGAAGATCCCCTGCAGAAGGAATGGCTACCTATTCTGATATTCTTGTCTGGAAAATTCCATGGACAAAGGAGCTTGGCGAGGCCACAGTCCATGAGGTTGCAAAGAGTTGGACGTGATTGAGTGACTAACACTTTCTCTTTCAAAAGTGTTTGCAGGGAAGGGAGGCAGGTGAAGGTGACTGGATGGAGACCAGGAACCAGTTAGCAGAGGAGACTCTCGGGGTCTGGGGGCCATGATGCAGAGAGCAGATTTACTGTCCTGACTGCTATAGAGGCTGCACTTGGGACATTTCACACCCAGCTGGCTTGAAATGACACCTGGGAGCACAGGGTAGGGATGAAGGGGGTGCGAGGAGGCAGTATTGCAGAGGGTGGCACCTCTGGGCAAGTGGTCCAAGCAAACCGTCCATCTATAGAACTCTCCCTCACTCAGAACCTCAGCAGCTTTCTCACGGTCCTGGCTAGAATCCAGATTCCTCAACTCTGGTCTCCTTATGGGGACTGCTCTCTGCCTCATGCTTACCTCCTGCTTCTTCTGGGGAGGTCCTTCACCTTCTCCATTGAAAGGCTATTAAGTCAGACAAATCTCCCTGACCCTGGGCAGCTTTCGGGTCACACGTTACATCTTTCACGGTGTCCTGCTCTTCCTCGCAGAGGCCCATTAGCGATGGTTTTCAACAATTATTTTGGAAGTCTGTTTGACTTGATAGGCTGACCATATCTCAGTGGGAAAAAGAACAATATATCATTCATTCATTCACTGGATTAATGGAGACTGAACTCTACCTCTGCTGACAGGCATTGGGGTGGCAGGCAGGCTGGGAGACGGTGGGGGGTGCATACTAAAGGGAACAGGTACATCAACCATCTCAGAAGCCTGGGGGACTGTCTGGAGCAATAGCAAGGTCAGAGAAGCCCCCTCTCCTGTCCATTTTGGAACCCGACACTTGGTGGGTTACGAGGACTGATGCCCAGGTGAAGGACTGTGGGTGTCCATCTGTAGGCGGGCCCAGCACACCCTTAAGACTCCTCCCTTGTGATCTGTGATGGCTTTGGTGTTCCCAGAGCCTCTTGTGCCTCTCTCCTGGCTCCATGCTCACGGTCTGGCAGAGACCCTTTGCAGACACACTGACGGGGGCAAGGCCTGAGGGTGATGGAAAAGGATGCTGAGCCCTGGGATCCATTTGAACTGCTGTGACCGTTTCATTCTCCCGAGGTTCACATGGATTAGACGCTGATTGGCCACGCCTGCAGGTGTGAATGTCAGGCAACTGAAGCGTGAGAATTCCTCCTGCCAGTTAGCTGCACAAAGGCAGGATGGCCCAAGGCGGAGTCCAGACCGGTCTGGAGGGCTGTAGCAGACTGAAGCCGGATGCTGTGCACCCCCCGGCACCAGGTCCCTCCTCTTCGGGCAAGATGAATCTTGACTTTGGCTCTGCAGTGTCTCCCTTGCCGAGAGTGGGGCCACACCCTGTTTGTGTTCGCATTGCCAGTCTCTGGGCACAGGGCAAAGAGTACAGCCTGTCCAGATTTGCCAAATGTAGGACTGAGTAATTTTTGGAACCACAAAGCTGCCCCTGCCTGGGAGGCCGCTGCGGGGTTTCCCAGCTTCCTGAGAGGGCACCATGATGCAAGAGCATGTCCTGGCTTCTGCTTCAGGGACCTCACTGGGTCCCTCCAACCAGAGGCTTCCATCCTAGAGCACAGCAGGGGCCGTGGCCTCCACCCTACCCAGGCTGCGGTCCAGGCCCCACTTTCCTGAGGCAAGTGCTTGCAGCTCTAAAGCCCTTCAGCCAAGACCCCCAAGCCAGACTGCTTTCCTCAGGACCTGGGGATGCTGAGAGGTTAACCCAGTGTTACCTGCTGGTCCACCTCTCAGGGACTCACGTGGGGACTTTCTTGTGGCCACTTCTGAATTGCTACCACTGAGACATTGTTTTGGGCTCATCCCTTCCTTCCTTTTCCATCGTGTTAAGTTAGCTGTCAAATTCAGGGAAGCCAACCCAGGGGAATCATGGATGCATCTCTGAGCAAGCTCATTCTTATCTCAGGGTGCAAGTGTTCTCACAGAGAGGAGTAAAGGCGAGGTCCAATTTGATAGTGGGTGGAGCAGCAGCTCTCAGCCAGGGGAGTCCACAGCCGGGCCATCTGCCTATATCTGGAGACATTTTTGGTCGTCACAGCTGCTGGGCGTGGGAGGGAGTACCAGCATCTAGAGGGTGGAGGCAAGGATGCTTGTGAACATTGTCCAGGGCACAGGGCAGTCCCCTACAGTGAAGAGACGTCGGGTCGGAAGGCCAGTAAGCACTGAGGTGGAGAAGCTGGTGTTGGGTAAGCTTGGGGTGGTTGTTATGTATCCTTGGCAGTGTTGTCATCACTACTGCTGCCTGGAGGGAGTACATTAGGTGGTCAGAGGATGCCTCCGCTGCGATCCAGATGTGGGACCCGGTATAATCACGGTACAAAGCCTGCAGGTTCCCCTCTGCTGGGTCAGAATGAAAATGCCCTGGATACCACACCGTGTTAGGAGGCACAGCTGAGCTGCTGGAGACGACAGACAGCTTGGCAAAGTCTGAAGCCCTTTGTAAACACCAGGTGATATTTATCCACCTTCCTCCCAAAGCAGAAGAAAAGTCTGTTCCCTAAAAGCCTTCCAGCCTGGAACTCCACCTTTCCTTGCCCAGACAATTCCCAGCAGAAATGACATTGCTTGAGTGTGCACATTTCCGCTGAGTCCTGATGTTCAGCCTGCGAGTTGTGTGCGTGTGGCTGGGACAGAGGAAGGGCTCTGAAAAGCGGGGTTTGGTTCCTCCTGGGCAGCATCATTACCCCACCATTGTTTTCCTATGGGAGGTCCACCATCTGCACATCAATTATGTTCCAATTCTTTTCGCTTTGAAGAGTTTCCTTTATCTCATTAGCGACTTTTTGTTTCCTGGGAGCAGGCCACCTCTAGGATGCTTTGTTTTTTTCGAGATTGTTTCTCAAGTTCCTGGGAAGCTCAGACTTGAGGAAGAACTGGAGGAGACGGAACCGTGGAAGAGCAGGAGTGTGGGGGCACGGAGGCCTCTTGGGGTGGGGGTCACATGGGTGCGCGTGCCAGATGGCAGGCGGAGGTAGGGGAGGGCAGACCAGCAGGTGGAACTCAGGTTGGAGGTCTGCAGGTGGGGTTTGATAGACGCTCAAGGGAGTGGAGTTTTGGTGGCAAGAAGTGGAAGATCCATGGACTCAGATTGGGCTGAGTGGAAATGAAGACAGAGGACAGCAAACGTCAGAGGAGGGTGCCCGCTCTAGACATCTCATTGAGGTGGGAGAGGTGAGAACTAGGGGGATGAAGGAACTGGGAAGGGGGAGGAGGTTGTGGACAGAGAGCAGACATCTGTCATCCCCACGAGGGTCCTCCCAGCTCAAGGTCTGGGTGAGGTCCTTGGAGGCGGTGCTTGAGGTGGGGTGGGGGTCCCTGAAGGCAGAGAGTTATTGAGGCAGAGTGGAGTCCTTGGGGCAATCAATAGAGGAAGGAGGTCCTTGGGGAGGTGACCAAAGTGTGGTGGGGTCTCTGAGGGTGTGACTGAGGTGGGATGGAGTCCATGGGGGATGACGTCGTGGGGGAGTTATGGGGGTGGGGAGCCCCTGGGCAAGTGATTGAGGTGTGACTGTGGACCCTCTAAGCCTCCCAGGAGCCTTGGGGGGTGGAATGGAGGTGGGTCTCAGAACTTTGGAAACCAGACTGGGGGACTAAATCTGGAAGAACTGACTCCTCTCTGGGGAGAGTGTGGAGCCAAGGCCCCCAGTGTATTGTGGCTGTGGACGCAGTTCTGCCACACTGTGGACAGCAGGACAGAGCTTGCTGTAGCAAATGGGATGGTGTCGCCTGTCACAGCAGAGGATCTGGTGCCTGGAGATGTGACGGGCAGTGGTGACAGCTGATAGCCCTGGGTCTGTGAGGACAGGAAGCAGGTGTGCCCCGTGGGCCGAGCCTAATCCAGGGGACCCAGAGGACACTGCCTACCCAGGCCTGGCCAGCCGTGGGCTGTGAGGCCCCGTGCTGAGAAGGGGAGCTGCATCGGCTACAGGATTACTCACCTGTGCTGACACATGGGCGCCCCTGCCCTACCCCTACTCCTCGGCCTCCGACCTCCACCTCCCAGCTCATCCTGACAGACCCCTCTCCTACAGGAGGGTGCGTGGGCTATGCTTCGGGCGGCATGCAAGGGACAGTGCTCTGGTGTGATGGAAGTCAGGCCGAAGCCAGGTGGACAGGGACAGTGCTCTGGTGTGATGGAAGTCAGGCCGAAGCCAGGTGCACAGAGGGCGAGAAAGGATGAATCTGGACACTGCCACCCTCAGCTTCTCCACCACTGTTCTTTCCAAGCCCAGTGTGGCCGTGGCCTCCTCTGTTAGAGGCTGTGTTCTATTTCCCAATCTCCATCCCCTCCCACCCTGTCAGGAATCAAGGAAGCAGGGGCCCCGAGAGGATGGTTTGGGGCCAAGAAGCATGGCTCAGAGTCAGACAGACCAGAGCTGGAGGCATCTTGGCCCCTCCCCTGGATGAACAGATGTGGAAGAGAACCAAACACCTACAAGTTTCTAACGGCCTTGGACCTGCCTGCTGGGTATCCCCTGTGCCTCCCTGTGACACTGGGCCTGGAGATGGACATACCTGGTCAGCATGGTGTCCCTCAGGGGGCTATGAGCTCCTTGAGGGAGCTCCTGGTCATTGCTGTAGCCTCAGGGTCTCACCCAGTTCCTGGCACAGAGTAGCCACAGTTCATGAACTGCATCACTATCTAGGAACCCTTCCTTTTTCCTGCACTGCTAACCATTCCAGAAAATTCTATCAATGTGACTTGTGCCTTCATATCATTCCTCTTCTGAAGCCCCTACTTCTTCATATGAGGAGAGGCTTTCTTTTGGATATCCAGGGAGGGTCTCAACACACTGTTAGAGGATAAATAAATGGGGATCAGAAAACCTATGTGTCGTGACATAGGTAGCCACTCGTTATGAACTGAACTGTGTCCCTGTGATCTGTTGGTTGAAACCCTAACCCCCAGTGGGACCTCCTGTAGGGAAGTAGCTAGGATTAAATAGGTCATAAGGGTGGGCCCAAATCCAATAGGACTGGTGTTCCTAGATAAAGGGGAAGAGACACCAGGGAGCTCTCTCTCTCTTCCTCTTTCTCTCTCCAGGTGCCCAGAGAAGGGACCAAGTGAAGACACAGCCAGAAGGTGGCAGTATGCAAGCCAGGAAGAGAGGCCTCCCCAGAAACTGACCCCACCAGTGCCCTGATTTCTTGGACCTTTCCTCCGAAACTGAGAGACAATAAATGTCTGTGTTTAAGCCCTTCAGGTCTGAGAGAGTCAATTCCTAAGTAGGTTGATAAGAAGCCCAGGGTCCCCGAGGAGGAGAAAGAGATCCAGAGCCCTCAAGGAGGAGACTGGGGTCTGGAGTTCTCAAGGAGGAGAAAAGGACAATCTTTTTTTTTTCTCCATTGCTTTGTCTTAGTCAATTTAACAATGTATCTTGCTTCAGTTCAGTTCAGTTCAGTCCAGTTCAGTCACTCAGTCGTGTCTGACTCTTTGAGACCCCATGGACTGCAGCATGCCAGGCCTCCCTGTCCATCACCAACTCCCAGAGTTTACTCAAACTCATCTCCATTGGGTCGGTGATACCATCCAACCATCTCATCCTCTGTTGTCCCCTTCTCCTCCTGCCTTCAATCTTTCCCAGTATCAGGGTCTTTTCAAATGAGTCAGCTGTTTGCATCAGGTGGCCAAAGTATTGGAGTTTCAGTTTCACCATCAGTCCCTCCAATGAACACTCAGGACTGATCTCCCTTAGGATGGACTGGTTGGATCTCCTTGCAGTCCAAGGGACTCTCAAGAGTCTTCTCCAACACCACACAGTTCAAAAGCATCAATTTTTCGGCACTCAGCTTTCCTTATAGTCCAACTCTCACATTCATACATGACTACTGGGAAAAAAATAGCTTTGATTAGACGGACCGTTGTTGGCAAAGTAATGTCTCTGCTTTTTAATACGCTGTCGAGGTTGGTCATAACTTTCCTTCCAAGGAGTAAGGAAAGCAGAGACATTACTTTTAAAAAGCAGAGACATTACTTTGCCAACAAAAGTCTGTCTAGTCAAGGCTATGGTAAAAGTGCTTGATGAGACTGGTGAGTGGGAGCACTCTCTGTCCCCCTTCTGATGTCTTGTCAGAAGCTTCCTCTGTCCCTTTTTATACTTGAATAAAACTCTGCTACACAAAAGCTCTTGAGTGATCAAGCCTGGTCCCTGGTCCTGAAGCTAAATCTTCTTCTTTGGAGATCATGAATCCGACATCGTTCACTGCAAGCTATCAGGCCCTGTTAAAGCAGCCCGAGTTCATTTCCCCACCCCAGTTGGAGGAGGCGACAGTCTCCTAGAGCTCTCCTCTCTGCTCTTGTGCCCATGGGAACTTGTCTGGTTTTGTTCAGGCTCTTTTAGCAGCTTCAATAGAGCACAAGCCAGCGGCTCCTTGCCTGGGCCCCTCCCACCGGGGTGAGCCAGGCAGGATGGGTAGAGGCCACTTCTGCTCTCTGACAACTTTCCAGAGTGGCCCTGAAGGGCAGCAAGAGGCAAGGCCCGGGGGAGGAGATGGATAGGACCCCAGGCTGTGCTCTGGCCACAGGCAGCCAGCTTGCATTTCCCTTGGTAGTTTATTTCGCTTTCAGCATCTCCACCGACCGCAGATAGCCATGAACCCAGAGGCTCTGCAAACAGCGGCTGAGCAGCTGAGATCCTTAGGGCTCACCTGCGGGATGATGCAGATGTCACTTCACCTGCCATCTGGGCTCTTGGTTGCTGAGGAAAGTCCACAGGGCCTGAGCAGCTTCCTGGAACCCGTGGTGTGCTCTGGAGGATGGACACTTGTTCTGTTTCCTGTGTTCCTAATTAACAAATATTTACGATGCCCTCTAGATACCCAGGTCCTACTCCAGATGCAGGACACATCGGCAAATCAGCCACAGAACATCTGTGCCCATTAACTTCTGTTTTGGTTGGGGGAGGGGTGCAGAAAATAAACACCTAGAAAACCCTCCAGTGGTGACAGCTGTTTTGAAGATAAAAGGATTACTGTGATGGTGGGGGTGGTGGAAGATAGGGAGGCCTCTCCAAAGAGGGGAGAACTGAGAAAGAAGAAGTAGCCAGGGGAGGGTCCGAGGAGACCCTCCAGGCAGAGGGCACACTAGTGCAAAGGCCCTGCGGCAGGAGTGAGCTGGAGGGGCCCAGGGAAGCTGGCTTGGCTCCGGTGCAGTGAGGGAGGAGACAGGCCCAAGAGGGAGGGAGGGGGCCCTGAAGGCTGGCTCTTCAGAGGTTTAGGATGGCAGGAAGCTGCGGACGGATTCAGTCCCGGGGGTAGGATGTGCTGACTTAGGTATCTGAAGGCTTGCTGGGCTGCTGCAGGGTGGGCCTGAGGGCGTAGGTGGACCCCGAGCCCATCCTTCTCCATGTCCTGCCACCGGCTGGTCCAGGCTGCGGCGTCTCTCCAGCAGTCTATCCTGACCCCTCCCCAGCCTCCTACCTGAGTTTTTGCTCCCACTCCCGCCTCCCTAGGGTCTAGTTTTTACTCAACCACCAGATAACACCCCTCACTCCTCATCTCAAACCCTTTGGGGGCTTCTGTCTCATTCAGAGAAAAGTCAAAGTCCTCACAATCCTGCCAGGACAGACATGACCTGTGTTCGCCACATGCCCTGGGGACATCACCCTGACTTCCATCATGCCTTTTCCCCAGTGTCCTCCTGGCTCTCACTGGCACAGTGCATGTGTTTATCACTGGTCTCCCTTCTCCAGGGTCAGGGTCCACGGTGGGAGCTTCTGTTTGGTTTGCTGCTGCCCCCTGGTGTGTAGACTTGTCCCAGCCCATGGCAGGGCTCAGTCAACATTGGATGGACCAGAGGCCTCTGCTGGGAGCCATGTCCAGGGTTCTGACTGGGGACAGCATCTTTGTGTTTGGAGGGAATCAGAGGGATCCAGATGGACTTCAAGACCTGTCTGCAGGCCTTGCTGGCCTGTCAGCAGTGGGGGCTACTGAGGGGAAAAGATTCCTCTAGGAGGGTCCCCAGGGTTTCAGCTTGAGCCTCTGAGTATGTGTGAGTGGATGCACAGTGAGGTGTGTGAAGGAGATGGGGCAGGACCCATGGGCAGACGGGGACACCAGGTTTCTGCTTTGCCCCAGGGAGGTTTGAAACTTCACAATTGGTTCTGAGTTGCATTAGAAGGAGGCAGCTTCACGTACCTCTGAGGCCCAGGAGAGGCACTAAGGCTGGAGTAACAGTGGGCATAGGGGCTTCCCAGGTGGCTCAAGAGTAAAGAACCTGCTTGCCAATGCAAGAGACACAGGTTTGATCCATGGGTGGGGAAGATCCCCTGGAGAAGGAAATGGCAACCCACTCTAGTATTCTTGCCTGGGAAATCCCATGGACAGAGAAGCCTGGTGGGCTACAGTTCAGGAGTTTGCAAGGAGTCAGACATGACTGAGCAACTTAACAACAATAACAGTGTGTGTGTGTGGGGGGGGTGGGGGGTGGTGTCAGGGACCCCAGATGTGCTATTTGGATCAGTGTCAGGTAGGACTCCATGGAAAGAACGTGGTCAAGCCAGGAAAGGCCATTGAGATTGAGTCTGGGGCCCTTCAGCATTTAGGCAAAGCAGTTGGCAAAGAAAGAGTGTGTCAGAACAATGTCCTTGTGTGTTGCAAGCAGTTCCGCTCCAAGGTCTGTTTCATTCAAGCCAACTGCCCCAGGGTCCACCCTGAAGTCCTCAGTGCTGAGAATGACTGGGAGATAAAATGGAAGGGCTATGTAGGGGTCTCTGCATCCTCCTGGATGGTGGATGCTGTGTCCACCCCTCAGAAGTAAACACATCCCTGGTTATACTATACTTTCTCATGCATGGCTGGGATCCCTGGGCCTCGAAGGAAGGTGTGGAAGCCAGGGTAGTGTTGTTCAGTCTCTAAGTCAGGACTGAATCTTTGCGAGCCCATGGGCTGCAGTGCGCCAGGCTTCCCTGTGCTTCACTATTTCCCAGAGTTTGCTCAGATTCATGTCCATTGATTCAGTGATGCTATCTAGCCATCTCATCCTCTGCCACCCTCTTCCCCTTTTGCCCTCAATCTTTCCCAGCATCAGAGTCTTTTCCAATGAGTTGGTTCTTCACATCAGGTGGCCAAAGTATTCAGCTTCAGCATCAGTCCTTTCAGTGAATATTCAGGATTGATTTCTTTTAGGATTGACGGGTTTGATCTCCTTGCTGCCCAAAGGACCCTCAAGAGTCTTTTCCAGCACTGCAATTTGAAAGCATCAATTCTTTGGCACTCAGTCTTCTTTATGGTCCAACTCTCTGAAGATTGAGTTAACAATCTTTGAGTTAACAGACGTGTGTCCTGGGACTTACAGCCTTCTTGCTGCCTGGGTCTCTCCAGTGAGCTCTCCTGGTTCTGAGCCATGCCAGGAGCATCCTGCCCCATGCCAGCCAGGGGTGACTCCCCAGAGGCAAGGCTGGGACAACCACAGCCCATCTCCCAGGGAGCATGTTGTCAGTTGCCCAACTTCCTGCCATCTTTCAATTTTCTTCTTGTGAACTGATGTTTTCACTGTGATTCTGCCCCAGCCCTTTTGACCTAATTCCAATTTACGTGCTGGATTTTCTTATTTCCTCTTGAGTCTGACTGGATACATGAGGATCCTTTATCACCAGGCAATTTTAATCTTCATACAAAGACTTCTTATGGTTTCTCATTTTCTGTGTTTCCTTTGAGTTTCAGCCAATAGGCACATAATGCCTGTGAAAGGTGCCTGGATTCCAGGGGCTGTTTGTTGAATTATTCAAAGTACTCTTTTATGATTTGCTTTGTGTGGGTTCATGTGGCTTCTTACCAGAGGTGTGGAGGGGTGACAGCCTACTGTGTGTCGAATGTAGATGAGTTGAAGGGGAGAAGCTGACTGTCAGTAAGGCAGAGAACACTCCTGGTCTAATACAGATGCAAAGACCATGGTCCAGCAGGTCAATGGTATGCTGTGAGGCAAGACTGTCAGCGAGAGCAGAGGTATTAGCAAGCTTATGGGGATGGGGAATTCTCAGCATTGTTGGATATGGGAACTGGGTCATTCATTTAGCCAATGAATATGTAGTAAGCATTGTTTTTCTATGCAAAGACTACAAGGAGGGTGGCCTGCATCCATCCATGACCTACTCATGACTTTATCCATTTATTCAACCACTTACTCATCCATCCATCCACCATCCATGCATTCCTCTATCCATTCATCCATTTATTCATCTGTCCATCCACAGATGGGATTAATTTATAAGATTAATTAAGATGGATTAATTTATAAGAGGACAGAGTCCAAAGAAGCCTCCCCCAAATAACCAAGATAATGTAGGAGGGTAACAACTGCTGTGAAGAATAAAGCAGAGTGGTGGTGCAGAGCTGGTTGCGGGGATGAGTGACCTGTCCTTCCAATAAACGGGCCGCCTAGAGCCTGAGCCGTGGGTGACTCAGTCTAGCTCCACCCAAGAGTGAAAGGTATCTTCTGACGGGTGCACAGGACAGGACTGGTCACAACCTACACCTCGAGTGGGAACTAGGGCCGGGTTTTGGAGATCCAGAAGCATTGTCTGTCACATACAAACCGGGGGCTGACCAGCTGGTGTATTTAGTGCACCAGGACACAGACTGAATGAATAACACTGCTGGCCAGCAGTTGGCCAGCTGGACGGGTGGGACTAAGCCAGTCTCCTTTTCCTTTCTTTGGCTGCACAAATCAATAAAGGATTAGACTTGGCTCTTGTCATTGCCACTGATTGATTTCGGAATTTAAAGGATGTTAATTTTAAGACGGCAGCGTTTGGGGACATTTCATTATATCCCATTAGGACATTGAGAGCACTGAATATTTTAATCTGGGGTACTGAATTATTTAGGGTCCAGCATTGACACGCCTAATGAAATATGATTCCTCCTTTTTTGGGGGGTTCCATATCTGGCTATGGCAATTATTCAATAACAGAGACAGAGAGAGAGAGAATGGCGTTATACTAGGGCCATTAAAGTGTTCTATTACTGATGATCTATAAAGGGAAAAACACTGATCAGACTCCACCAGGCACACTGGAACATTTGGAATATCATTAATTTTAATGCTCTCTTCCAAAATCACAGAGCTATTAAAATAAAACTTCAAGTTTTGGGGAGGGGGAAAGGAAATGTATTCTAAATTATTGCTAATGAGTGGGAAACATTTAAATCAAGCCAAATTGACCCTAAAGTTTTGCCTAATACTCTCATCAGACACAGATTATTTTATATTTGTTTCAGGCTGTCCTGAGCTTGACCAAACCCCTGTCCTCCTGGGTAGTGCCACAAGGCTTCTTGTAAGGGGTTCTGAGTCTGTATTCCACTCACAGGCCCTTACCAAGAAGAACCTGGGACTCAGAAGTAGGGGGCATCTCAGCTTTTACAATCAACCCTGAATATTCAATAGAAGGACTGAAGCTGAAGCTACAGTACTTTGGCCACCTGATGTGAAGAGCTGACTCATTGGAAAAGACCCTGATGCTGGGAAAGATTGAAGGCAAAAAGAGAAGAGGACAGCAGAGGATGAGATGGTTAGATAGTATCACCAACTCAGTGGACATGAATTTGAGCAAACTCTGAAAGAGTGGAGGACAGGGAAGTCTGGTGTGCTGCAGTCCATGGGGTCACAAAGAGTCAGACATGACTTCAAACCAAATAACAACAATGGCTAACTCAATGAATGGGTTGATTCTGATCAGAGAAGAAGGTTCATAAAGCAATGACTGAGCACACATCAGAGAGCCTTGTGTGGCACCAGCTTGGCAATGTGGAGGGCACCTTGATTCTCTTTCTCCCAGAGGCTTTTGGCTGTGTGGTCATATCAGGGAGGAGGATTAGATGTGTGTGGGTGTGGAAAACAGTTTTGGTAGTGCTGTCATGCTGGTTTTCAAGGAACATGGGTGATGGCTGGAATCACCAGGCTGTAACCAAATGAGTAAAGCTTCATTTCCAGGTTGGAGGGATTGGACACTGGAGAGGCTTTCATCCTTCTGGTCTGTGTCAGAGTGAGCACATCCGTTATCCACTGTGAGTCAAGGGGCCGTGGCTGGGCTGCTCACGGTGCTTGTCTCTTCCTAGATGTTTGCAACATCATCCTAGGCAAGTCACACTACATATTCTATGGGCTAGTGGCTGCCATGCAGCCCTGAATGCTGGTCACATTCAATGAGGAGCTTTGGCCATTGCCAGTGAATATCCGCTTGGGCCAGGACGGCAAACCTAAGACCATCACAGGATTCCAGGCACACATAACCCCAGAGAAGTGGTTTCACTGAGAGCAGGCAGAATTGGCCACTGAGGAGTTTCTTCCTGTCACCCCTGTTCTAGAAGGTTTTGTCATCCTTCGGAAGAACCCCAACGGTGACCTCTAAGTGGCCACCTGAGGCTCTGAGTAGCAGCTGATATGTCAGCGGGTCATACTTCCTGCTGCCAGGGCTGGATACTGCCCCAGACCTTGAGGGGAATTGTTACCTCCTGTTCTTTTGTTACTGAGTGAGATAACTTTGTTGAATAAAGACCTTTAAATCTGAAAAAAAGAAAAAAGCAGAGCAGCAGTAGGGTAGGAGAAGGGAATCTGGAACATCAGAACCTGATGGATATCTGTCACCAGCCAGCTGTGTGACCTGGGCAGGTGGCTTTGCCTGTCTGAGCTTTCATTAATTTCAATTCCCTCCTCATCCTCCGGGACTGAGCATAAATACTATCTCCTTAGAGAGGGCTTCTGGGACACCTATCCACATGGGGGTGGAGATTCATCCAATTTTTCCCTATGGTACTACTCCCCTCCACCTCCACTAGTGCGCTTCTCTCGCAACACTGAGCAGCATTGGAAATCACTGTCCACCACTTCATTTCTGTCTTTCCTACCAGAAGGCAAATTCCATGTGTACAAGGACCTTGTCATTTCTGCAAGTGCCTGGCTCTTCAGCATCTATAACAGTGCTGGGGCCATAGCAGGCACCTAGTGAAGATGATTTGAATGAACGAAGGTGTGTGAATGGACAGAAATACACCCTCTGGCCCACTCACTCGGGCAGGGGGAAGGATATAGAGTCTGCTTGGAAATTTGGACCAAGAGTGTTTTCAGTTGATTTACAGCACCAACAGGGCTAATAATAATAACAATGGCCTATAGTTATACAACACTGTGTTCTTTCCATTTGTATCTGTGTTTGTGTTCTTCTCTGGTCACTATGGCAACCCTGTCAGACTATCCTGAGAACTGCTTAAATAAAAGGCTTAACCAAGATACAGAAAAGTTGAGGGACTTAACAAAAGCCAGAAGGTGCTTGGGAGGTGCAGGGGGTCCTAAGTATCAGGAGCTTCACATGTAGTCCAGTCCCCTTCCTACCCCACCTTTCATAATGTGAAATATCTGTACGCTTAAAACAACCTAAAATTTAGAAAATCCATTGTTTTCACTTACATGGTGGCTGTATGTGGGAATTAGTGTTTACCTCTCTGTGAGCCTTGAACACCTTGAGTACCCATATACATGTACACGTACCATATGCTTTCTCTCTCCCACTCCTCTATGAGGAAGTGTTGTGCATGTGATCCAAGGCTTCCAAAAGGGAAGCAGAAGCCACAGAGAGCCTGGAGCCCTGAGGGCAGTCTGGTCATGGCCAGCAGAGCTTGGGGAGATGTGGGCTCTATGTGTAGGACAAAACCAATGCATGGCTCTGTGTTCTGTCCCTCATGGCCCTTTCCATGGGGGTGGACGTGAAGAGCACCACACAGCAGCTGAAAGTGGCCAGTGCAAACTCTTGCAAGGTGCACTGAGAAAATGCAGACCAGCCACGAGCAGAGCAAGCCTAGGCTCATGTGCTGCAATTTGCAAGGCCACTTAGTCAAGAACCATGCCTGGGGGACCATTCTTGATCAGCCAACCTCTAGCTGATCCATCAACCGACCATCAGTGTGTGCATGAGACTTGCTGAGCTCAACTGAGCCCTGTCCAGATTGACAGAACTTTCCAGCTAACTTACAGACCTTGAACCCAGTAAATGCTTGTTTCAAGTTGGCAGCCTCTGGGGTGGTTTATTATGCAGCATAGCTGACTGACGCACATCCCTTGGCTGAATGCCCACTCAATCCTGACTTCATCAGGAAACACAAGTCCTGGTCTGTGGTAGATTGCAATCTAGTGCTGGACCTAGTGTGTATATAACTGAGTATAATAAGAAGGAAGACTGTAATCTCAGTATTTGAGGTGCAAGCCAGGGGAGCACTAGGGGAGAAAGTGATATCTCCCAAAGTGAAAGTCAGAGAATTGGGACGAGTTTGAAGGAAAAGGAAAGAAGAGGTAGGATTTTCACATAGGGGTGTGTGTGTGTGTGTGTGTGTGTAGAAGCATTCCTGCTGGATGAAAAAAGAAAAAGCACAGGTCTCCTTCTGCAATCCTTTGAATACAAAGTGAAATATTCTTTGGAGAGATCTTGGTCTTTATTGACTGTAATTGTCACAAGATGAACCAGTCAACTAGATTTCAAAGGAAGCTACAGAGAGGGGTTAATTAAAAAATGGTGGATACCACATTTGGTAATTGACATAAAGAGCTATTTGCAAGAGGACAATATGCAATTTTCAATTAGCATGAAAAAAGGAATGGCTCAATGTCAATTCATATTAAGTGATCACGATTGTGTTCAGCAGAGGTGGGGCAGGAGGAGACCATCTCCTATTCCATGAGATGCTGTTGGAGGACAATCATAGTCACAAGAGCATCCACCTCCCCCAGGACCTCCCAGTCCATTCTGGGTAACTGTTGCTGCTGCTGCTGCTAAGTCGCTTCAATCGTGTCCGACTCTGTGCAGCCTCATAGACAGCAGCCCACCAGGCTCCCCCGTCCCTGGGATTCTCAAGGCAAGAACACTGGAATGGGTTGCCATTTCCTTCTCCAATGCATGAAAGTGAAGAATGAAAGTGAAGTCGCTCAGTCGTGTCTGACTCTTAGCGATCCCATGGACTGCAGCCTACCAGGCTCCTCCATCCATGGGATTTTCCAGGCAAGAGTACTGGAGTGGGGTGCCATTGCCTTCTCCACTGGGTAACTGTAGAACATTGCAAATTGTGTTTCAGGTCTTGGATGGTCATCTCTTAAAGTTTACTGTTTTATTTAGTACCAAAGTTGCTTCATTATTGGCAAGGAACTTTCTCCTAACTGAAGGCCATGAACACCAAGAATAGATGATAACATGGTCAGCAAGAGAGGAGGCAGGGGGTTATGGGTATTTTCTGGGGAGCACTCAGGTGGAATGAGGGCTTCCCTGGTGGCTCAGTGGTTAAGAATCTACCCATCAATGCAGGAGATGCAAGTTCAATCCCTGGGTGGGAAAGGTCCCCTGGAGGAGAAAGTGGCAGCCGATTCCAGTATTCTTACCTGGAGAATCCCATGGACAGAGGAGGTCTGAAGGGCTACACTCTGTAGGGTCACAAAAGAGTCAGACATGACTGAATCAGACATGCATGCAGATGGGATGGGCAGTTCTCAGGCAGAGACTCCTTCCCTTCTTCCCTCCACCTCTGCCTCCCCTCCCTTTCTCCCTCCCTTGCTTCCTCAGTCCATCCAGCCCTCCCTTCCTCCTCCCATCCCCACTTCTTTCCCTCTCCTTCCTTTCTCCTTTTTCCCTCCCCTCTCTCCCTCTCCTTTTCCCTTCTCTTCCTCTCTCTTTCTCTCTCTCGGCCTGAAGATTGATCAGCCCCAAGAGACAGATAACTCAGGTCAACCCAAGCTGTACAATTAAAACTGCAACATTCAGGGGGCCCCAGTCTAGTGCAGTTTGTGTTGGAAAGCTCAGCTCATCTTCATCCCCAGGGTCCTGGAAAGCAGGATCACTTTCTTTCTGCAGGGAGCCCCATCCTCCTTCACATGGGGGGCTGGAATTGGTACAAGAGCAGCTATAGGATGTGGGTGCTTTTTGGCTGTAGAGGAGGAAAGCTGTGCCTCCATTCTGTCTTCTGAAATGGCACACTGAGGGCCTCTGGCCAAGGTCCCCTCCCTTGGTCAATGCTGGACTGTCAGCACCCAGCATGCCTAGGGCTCCTTTTCCGAAGTCTCTGCTGATCAACCTCTCTCTGAAGATCTGCCATTGCCCTGCCCTGTTCTCAGAGGTGCACTTTCTGTGCTGTACCTGCACGTCATGGGTCTACCCACCTCCTTTATGCAGAGGTCTTAGGGGGGCACCTCATTGCAGCCCCAAAGTCCTAGAAGATTTATGGAAATGAGAAATAAATACAGAGGTAAATGCTCCTTTCACAAATAGACCTTCTGATTTATTCCAGAGTTTTCCCCTGAGCTGCTTGGATTATCTGGTTGGAGGTACAATAGCAAAGTTAGTATTTAAAGATGAGTCTCGACAGCTTAGGTTTACATTTTCCATCTGATGGAACTCTCCCTACAGCCTTCAGACAGACCTGGAATCCAAGACTAGAGAGCCCTGTCTCCTGACAAGATCAGTTGCCCTAGGGAGCGGTACTGTGATTTGAATCCAGCTGTGAGGAACCTGGAGTGACAACGTCCAGCCCTGTGACCACAGAACACAGCTAAGGTCAAGAAGTCAGGCCCTTGGTGCTCTGGGAATCACTCCCAGCAACCCTCCACTGACTATGTGACTTAGATGACACTCTCATACCCTCTTGCTCACCTGGAAAAAGACCAGACTCAGCTCTCTGTAGGCCCATGCCTTGCCTTGTCAATAATTAGCTGACAGTTCGTTCCCACCACCAAGGGGACAAAGTGCTTATTAATCCACCCTGTCTTCCTCTTCTCTCCACCCCAGGCCCACCCTCTGCTGGAACCAGTAGGCAACCCCTCCTGAGAATAGGCCAGCCTTGGGGTAAATGTTCTCTGATTTATTATCTGATCTCTTCTTCCTTTCAGAACCCTTCCCCACACCCGGTGCTTCAAGCCTGAAAAAGAAAAATGCTTTTGCCCGACTCTTGAGATGCTTGGAGACCCTATGGTCACAGGGACTTCCCTATGGTTGTATTCCTTATTAGATACTTATAGCCACCTGGGAAGCCCAGGTGGCCCTAGTGGTAAAGAAACCCCCTGCCAATGCAGGAGACATAAGAGATATGGGTTCAATCCCTGGGTTAGGAAGATTCCCTGGAGAAGGGCACAGCAACCCACTCCAATATTCTTGCCAAGAGAATCCCATGGACACAGGAGCCTGGTGGGCTGCAGTCCATATGGTTGCAGAGTCAGACACAACTGAAGTGACTAGACTAGCCCTTCCCCTAATTAGCATAGCTGCATCCCTAACCAGAACATCACCCAACTAGAATTACTACACTCCTAATTAGAATAAGACCTCCTCTAATTAGAATTGTTGTTTTCTTGGACCCTTTGTGACCCCATGGACTGCAGACTGCCAGGCTTTTTGTCCTTCATTATCTCCCAGAGTTTACTGAAACTCAGGGCCATTGAATCAATGATGTCATCCATCCATCTCATCCTCTGTTGCCTCCTTCTCCTCCTGCCTTCAACCTTTCCCAGCATCAGGGTCTTTTCCAATGAGTCAGTTCTTTGTATCAGGTGGACAAAATATGGGAGTTTCAACTTCAGCATCAGTCCTTCCAAAGAATATTCAGGGTTGATTTTCTTTAGGATTGACTGGTTTGATCTCCTCGCTGTCCAAGGATCTCTCAAGAGTCTTCTCCTCTAGTAGAATAATCATGCCCCTAATTAGAACAGCCTCTGCCAATTAGAATGGCCATGCCCTTAATAAGAACAGCTCTTTTAATTAGAATGGCCACACCTCTTGATTAGAATACTCCCTTCCCTACAGTGGTCCTTTTTCATCAGTTCATTCCTCATTGCCTTGAATTTCTCTTTCCTTTACAGCCTAAACTCTGAATCAGCTGCAGCCCCCAACGAATAAGCAGCGACTTGCCTACATCTGCTCTTGACAATGACAGTGGCCATTTCTTCCACAGAACTCCAATCCCTCACCCTGCCAGTCCTCACTCAAGTCCAGTGTCCTATATGTGACAGGTCCTAGAAGTGTCTGGTTCTGAATGACTGATGAAAACTAACAAAGCCTGGGGCAGGGCTCCACCTGCTGAGATCTGGAGCCCAGTATTCCCCCGCCCCGAGTGGATGACTTCCAACCTCTGATGAGATGAATGCAGAAATAAAGAGGAAGGAAACATCTAGAAACTTTTACAGCAATTTGGCAGTCATTTTATTTCCTTTGAATCCAACAATACCATTTTTTAAAAAATTGGAGGTTGTCTGTCATGTGTCTAGTTTACATATGCCTACAAAACTCTAGTCTTCATTTACCTACCAATTTACTTCCCTCCCCCCAGCTTTACTGGGGTGTAATTGGCAAATGAAAATTGTATGCATTTAAGATACACAACGTGATGTTTTGATATATGTATACATTGTGAAATGATTGCCACAATCAAACATAATTACCATTTTGTGTATGTGCAGCAAGAACACCTAAGATCTGACTCACTTAAAACATACTTTGCAAGAGCATTGGTTTGTGATTGGGTGTGTCTTCCCCTAGGACAATATGAGAAGCCAGACTCTGGAAGACCTGGCGTCTGCAGCAGTTCCCAGCCTCTCAGGGGAGCATCCTTCATCTGCACGGGACAGAGAGTTTAGTACACGAGGCTGAAGGCAAGACAGCAGAGGGACCAGCATTGCCACTGTGCACATCTGGGCAGCTTCACAAAGATGGGAGAGTGTGTGTGGGGGTGAGGATGCCAGATCCGAAGGAGCACTGTGATTCCTGGCATTTCTGGAGCACCTGCTCTGCGCCAGGCACTGGTTAAGGTCTCCAGGTGTCTAGGGGCCATCCTTTGAGGTACCTCTGACAATTCCTGACACTTTATAGACGAGGACACAGAAACACAGGCAAGTGCAAGAACTTGCCAGAGACGCACCAGGACAGAACCAGGGGTCAACTCAGAGCTGGAGTCTGGAGCCCAAACACAGGAATGCCACAGGGTGTGTGCACGTGTGTGCGCATGCCCACATGTGGGAGTGTGTGTGCCTGCATGGGTGTATATACACGTGTCTCTACACATATGTGGGTGCGTGCACGTGTATGCAGGTATGTGTGTTCACACAAGTGAGCATGTACATGGTGAGAATAAAACTGGCCTTCTGCCAATATGGAGGGGTCATCTCCTCCCCCTGCCCACATTCTTCCAGGCTCTGAATACCCGCCAAGTCCCAGGGTTCTGGTTGTAGCCCTCACTGATGGTGAGGAGGACTCATCCACCATGATGGTGCCTGGGCTGCCTCCAAACCCAGAGGCCAAGTGGATCTGTTTCCCCTTGCTCCACACATTCCTCCCCAGCAGGGGGGGCTGAGGATATGCCCCCCACATCCCAGTGGAGGGAACAGATGAGAACCCATGACTGACCTCAGCGGAAGGGGTGTCCCTGTAGGAGTCACCATCAGGACACTCGCCAGCTTATTGGGGCCAGTTCCCCGTGATCAGTGAAGGAGAAATGACCATCTGACGTGTCCACCTGTGTCCTTGTCCCCATGTTGGTGGCCTGTTGCTAAATAAAGCTCAGAGCAAGGTGTTTCCTCCTAAGAGGCAGGACATGGTCATCGTGGCTGGAGCCAATCCAGGCTGATCCACTGAGCCCTTCGTCTGTGCAGCCAGGCAGGTGCAGCTCACCTGCATCCTGATGAATGGTGCTTGTGAACCCGACCCTGCCTCCTGCACAGCTCCTCCCCTCACACCTCTACAGGGTCTTGGCTCTGAAACACTTCCTCCTCTGCCTTGGATTGGAGCCTTCCCAGCCTGGAGGTGATCTACAGTTGTACATCTGTCTGCCTTGAAGGAGGAGAATGGCCCCAGACCTTAGTTCAGCCAACCTCTTCCCACCCACCCCCCCAATTCAGCCTGATCCAGCAAATAGCCACAGTATTTCCTGTAAGAAAGCTTCCAGATACTTTCCTACCCATAATAGAGAAATGTTTCCTTCCAACTGATTACAGAAGCCTGAGCCCAGCAATAACCCATGGCCGGAGGAGGCCAATTAGCTTTCTTTCCCCATCTCTCAGCCTCTCTTCTCCAGGGCAGCCAACTCAGCAGGCTGTGGTCTGGGGTAAGCTAGTCACCCCCTCGTGTCTAAGTCTTGCAGATCCATGGTATAAGCAGGTGGGGCATGAGAAGGATGAATCCTCTGAACAGACATCAGCCAGGGGTAGCATCTGGTCAGTGGGTGGGACCACCACAGCTTGGCACTGCAGACCCTGAGTTCTCTGGGGCAGAACCAGCTTTAAAGACACTTTCCCCTGTGCCCCCCACCACCCACCCACCAGGCATCAGCACATACATGGGGATCCACTACTGGACACCTAAAATCCATCTTCTCAAATCACTGATGGACTTGGGAAGCAGCAGCAGAACATTGGTCAAATCATGCTTCTGTAAACACAGTAGTACTGGTTGGCAAAGGTTTTCACCTCTGAAATCTGGGATTCTTTTCTGATTTCAGACCATCGCCTTTCCCTGCTTGCTTAGTAATGTCCAGCTGATCCCACCATCTCCAAAAGGTATCAGAGTTGGGAGTAGAATGAGTTTGCTTTGCTCACAGTGGAAGGGGGACTGGAACACTGTGAGGGAGGCATGGCTTGATTTCGGGGGATCAGTCTGTAAGGGACAGAATGCCCCCCAGCAGCTGGGGGTGCAGGAACTAGGCCTCACTGCACCCCATGGAGGGGCTGCAAGAGTTTCAGAGTGTAGGATTCCAGCTGGGTCTCCAGTCTTGAGTGGTTCCACCCAACAGAGTCCGGGATTGTAAACTTGGGTAGTGAGCTGGGGCAGCCCCTACCTGCCTGAGACCAGTGTAAGCACCCACCCATCCCCCATGGCCACACTAATGTTGTTTCAGGGAAGAGCAATTCTGACTCCATGTTGAAACTGTTTCTTTTGCTTGCCTTCCATTGCCTCTGTCATTATAATCAAACATAATGGCCTGCCTCAGAGACCCTGCTCCTCTGCCTGACTGTTAAACTAAAGTGCCTTTTTTCAGAACCCTGTCCACTTGCATATGGCAGGAAGGAAGAAACTAACACATCTCCTTCCTGGAGCTGGCCATTTTTGGAGATATTTACAAGACTAATAGCATTTTTTCTTTGTTTCCTCAGCCCCCACCCATCTCTGTTCTATAAAAGAACTTGGCTTCCAGATCCCAATAAGAGGGCTGAGACATTCGTCTGCCATCTTTTCAGTCAGTTCAGTTCAGTCGCTCAGTCGTGTCTGACTCTTTTCGACCCCTTGGACTGCAGCACACCAGGCTTCCCTGTTCATCACCAACTCCCAGATCTTGCTCAAATTCATGTCTATCAAGTCAGTGATGCCATCCAACCATCTCATCCTCTGTTGTCCCCTTCTTCTCCTGCCTTCAATCTTTCCCAGCATCAGAGTCTTTTCCAATGAGTCAGTTCTTCGCATCAGGTGGCTGAAATATTGGAGTTTCAGCTTCAGCAACACTCCTTCCATTGAATATTCAGGGTTGATTTCCTTTAGGATTGACTAATTTGATCTCCTTGCAGTCCAAGGGACTCTCAAGAGTCTTCTCAAACACCACAGTGCAGGAGCATCAATTCTTTGGTGCTCAGCTTTCTTTATAGTCCAACTCTCACATCCATACATGACTACTGGAAAAACCATAGCTTTGACTAGACAGACCTTTATTGGCAAAGTAATGTCTCTGCTTTTTAATACGTTTTCTATGTTGGTCATTCCAAATAAAGTTGTATTTCTTGCCTCAACATCTGTCTCCAATTTTACTGACCTGGCATGTGGCAAGCAGAACAAAGTTGGACTAGGTAACTATATCAATTAGAGAGACCCAGGATTGTAGCTCAGACACTAAAGAATCTACCTGCAATGCAGGAGACCTAGGTCTGATCCCAGGGCTGGGAAGATTCCCTGGAGAAGGGAATGGCAACCCGCTCAGTATTCTTGCCTGGAGAGTTCCGTGGACAGAGGAGTCTGGCAGGCTATAGTCTATGGAGTCGCAGAGTCGGACATGACTGAGCAACTAACACTTTCACTTTCAGAATTGTAGCACAAAACCCCCAGAGTCCTATCAAATGTCTATGGCTATCCCGTTGAGCACTGGCAGAGGGAGGGGTGTCTGGCACCTATGCTGCATCCAGAGCATCTCATCCGGCCACACTCAGAAGTCCCATGAGCCTGACTTGGCCATCACCAGAACAAGCGGCATGTGTCCCCAGCTTCAGCTTGCCGGGCAGATTGCCTGAAATCAGAGCTGCTCACAATAAATGGATTTTTTAAGAGAAATACTGACATTTCCTAAAATAGTGGTCATTATTCAATTGGCAGTAAGTTCAGGCGCTGTTAAACGCGATTTGTGCCCACTGGGTGGCAGTTAGAGACAAAGCTCTTTGTGAACATGTATGTGTGTTGGGGTGGGGATGGGGGCAACTGTCTCTTCCAGCTTCTTGGTCATTGGTACACAGTGGGTCAGAATACAGTGAGGGTTTCATGCTCATGCTAGCTGGAAATGCCTTCATGTCCTCCTCTTGTAGTGCTGGGCACTCAGGACGGGACACACTGATCTTCTATTCTGTAGCTTATTTTAATTTCCTTTTCTTTGAAAAGAAGTACTGTTTGTTCATTTACCCACCTTTTTGGGCCAGATGAAAGCTGCATTGTGAAAAGAGGGGTAAAAAAAACAAACATTTCCCGTCATTGAAGCAAAGCAGAGAGAATATAAAAATATCTGAAATAGCATGTAGTGAAGAAACAGCTCTACTGAGAGACTCTAGGCTAAAATACATCAGCTTGGGTAATATCTCGGAAGTTCTTGGGAGAGATTCGGGAAGACAGATATTCAGGAGGGGTGTTGCTCCATTGAAATTTTACACCATTTTTTTTTAAATTGCCTTGGCAGGCTTGCAGAGTGATTTAAGTGACTGTGTAGTGCATTGTTCTTTCTCTCACCCTTTCTTTCGCATCCTTTTCTCTGTGCTCTCTGTGACTGCAGAAGGACACCAGGTGTCCCAGCGGGCTGTGCGGATGGAGGACCAGAAGAGAGCAGTATGCTCCCCTTCCCTTGATGTGTCTGCCTGGGAGCCTGTCACATCCCTATGAAACATGTCCTTTTTTGCAGTGATGGGAGGGGATGCACTCAGGGATGAGGCACCAGACCCTTCACTTTAAGAAGCCATCTCATTAGCTAAATGGCTGGTTCCTTGGCCTGATGGTTCTTCCCTGGAGCCTCCAGTAAATCTCACAGAGTCAAGGCCTTTGCAGGAGGTGTTGGTGCCTCTGCGATCTACGTGTCTTAGGAGAGCTCTGCTCCCAGCTTCCCCTCCCACCCTCTGCACACAATCTCTCATTAGAGTGTGCTGTGGCTTTTTGTTCCCATCCTCCCTCCCCCTGCTGACCTACCACACTCTGCCCACCCCAGCTGTCATATTCCATCTGTAAAAGCCTAACAGTTCTACACAGGTTAGAACAGAATTAGCCCCAATAGAGAATGATGTGGAGGTTCCTGAAAAAATGAAAAATACAGCTATGATACGATTCAGCATATATCCAGACAAAACTATAATTCAAAAAGATATCAGCAACCCCTATGCTTATAACAACACTATTTATAATAGCCGAGACAGGAAGTAACCTAAATGTCCATCCACAGATGAATCAATAAAGATGTGGTATACACATACAATGGAATGTTACTCGGCCATAAAAAAGAAAGAAATCATGCCATTTGCAGCAACATGGATGGAACTAGAGATGATCATACTCAGTGATGTAAGTCGGAAAGAGAAAGACAAATACCATCTGATATCACTTACACGTGGAATCAAAAATATGACACAAACGAACTTATTGACAAAACAGAAATTGAGGTACAGAGAACAGACTTGTGGTTGCCAAAGAGGAGGGAGAGGTAGACAGGAAGTTTGGGATTAGTTGATGCAAACTAGTATGTATGTCAATAGACTATCTCAATAGAATGGATAAACAATAAGGTCTTACTGTATAGCACAGGGAACTATAATAAACCATACTGGAAATGAACATAAGAATGTATATACACATATAACTATACAGTGGAAATTAGCACAAAATTATAAATCAACTATACTTCAGTAAAAAAAAGTAAACAGATAAAGGCACAAATAAAAAGAGCAGACTCTCGTATCATCCAGGAAATCCCAAAGGTTTTAGGAGCTTCATGCCAAGAACCAAGGATGAAGACCAAGTATATTGCTGCATTAAACCACAGATCTTCTCTGCCAAGAGAGAGTAGACTGCAGAACAAAGGTACAGGCTCATGGCTGAGGAGGGGGCCATATGGATCCTGTGTGGTCTCTCCAGCCATGCTGACTTCCACATTCCTTGTCCGCCCCTGTTTCCATGCACCCAGCATCCTCTGGAGACTTCCTCCTCCTCACGTTCCATAATTCCAGAAGCCATTTAACAGTGAAGCACAGACCATGACATGACCCCTCCTCCCAGGAGTTAGCAAGGAGTATTATAGGAAGAAGAACTGAATGATCAGATACATTTGGGGATCCCTGGAGCAAAAAAGTGGAGAATGACTGCAGGGGTCCTCAGAGCCTGGTGAGATTTGTAACTTTTTAAGAACCAAACCCATAATATCATGGTTTGTGTTTTTTATGGTTGAACTATGTACCCAAGTATGTGTTCAAGTCCTAAACCAGGCACCTGTGAACGTGATCTTATTTGTAAACAGGGTCTTTGTAGATATGACCAAGTTAAGATGAGGTCATTAGGGTGGGCTCTAATCCACTATGACTAGAGTCCTTATAGGAAGAGGGAAGTTTTGAAACAAGTAATATGAGGAGAAGCCCAGATAACAGTGGAGGCAGAGACTGGGTGCAGCTACAAATCAAAGATGGACGGCCACCCCACGAAGCTGGAAGAAGGAAGGAAACGTTTTCCCCTGAAGCCTCTGGAGGAAGTATGGCCCTGCTGACTCCTAGTCTCCTGGACTGGGAGAGGATACATTTCCCTAGTTTTAAGGCACCCAGATCATGGTGACTTTATTATGGTGGCCTGAGGAATCTTGTACAATAAACAGAGCAGAATTTTTGCTTTTCTACATCTACACTCATTTGTCCTCGTCTTCTGACCACTGTTGGCTCAGGCTCCAAAATCTCAGAGTCAGCATGAGTCCTCATTTCCCATCATCCTCCAGCCTCCAGCTCACTAGCAGGGCCTGGAGGCCCTCCCCAAACACAGCAGAAGCTGCTCCAACTCTCCATCTCAACTGCATCTTGTTCAAGTCCTAGCACCACTCTCCTGAAGAGCAAATTCCCAGCCATGCTCCCAGCTTCCCCTCTCGCCCTTTGCATGCACTCTCTCATCAGAGTGCGCTGTGGCTCTTTGTTCCCATCTTCCCTCCTCCTGGTGACTTACCACACTCTGCCCACCCAGCTGTCATAGTCCATCTTTAAAAGCCTAACAGTTCTAGGACAGAATTAGCAAGAAATTTTCTGTCATCCATTTCCCAGTGTCAACCCCTTTATTTATACTCTTGCTTCTACCCTGACCTTGATATTAGTAAATAAATGCTTATCTGATTTTTCTTTTTTATTTACGTTGCTTCTCCATCTATTTCCCACTGAGAGGATAAGGATTTTACTAAGCAAACTGTACCCTGCCAAAGAACAACAGAAAACACACACATGGCTCCTGCCCCTGTGCTCCCGATAGCATAATTTGTGGCTAGATCAATATTCAGCATTTACATAATTATGTAATTATTATTCACGGCTGAGCCACAGAGTAGTTTTAAGGTTGCATTTCCTTTCCTGAGCGCCTCTCGGTTTTCCCTAGAATGAATAACCACCAGTGTTTCCATTTTCCGGGTCTGTGTGCACCTGTCACACATGTGTCCCTGTACAGTCAACCAAAGTTGTAAGACCGTTCACGTGATGACCCACAATTCCAGGTGGTCTGCCAGTTCCACTTCACCTTTCTGGGCAATGTGACTCATGGCTTCCCCTTCCTCCTCCTCTACAGTGGATGCCCTGCCCTCAGACCTGCTATCACCTGTGAGTACCCTCACTACCCCCTTCTCTCTCGTCATTCACTCCTAATTCTGATGGATCTTATCTTCTCACAGTTTCATGAAAAGTGTGGCAAGAGAGCTACATTTTTTGAGATCTCCTGAATCTGAAATATCTGAATTCCACCCTCACATGTGACTCATAGTTTAGCTGGTTATAAATGTCTAGGCTGGAGATTTTCCTTCTGAACTTGGAAGATGTTCTTCCCAAACTGTTGCATAAAATACAATGCCATTTTGATACCTGGTCTTTTATTTTCTGGAGGCTTTTTGTATTATCTCTTAATCTCCAGGGTCCTGAAATGTTATAATCATGTGTCTTGGGTAGGTCTTGTTCATCATTTTGCTGGCTACTCAATAGGCCTCTTTACCTTAGAAACCTAAGTTCTTCCTTTTTGTAAGATGTTCTTTGCCTCTATTTTTGATGTTCCCTTCCTGGAATTTCTACCAGGAATTCTACCTGGAATAAGGCATTAAGCCTCCCAAATTTATCCTTTAAGTTTCTTCTCTCTGTCACTTTCCGTCTCTTTGTATTGCTGTTCTACTTTCTAGGAAATTTCCTCAACTTCATTCTCCTCTCCTTCTATTCAAATTTTAATTTCTACTAGCATATTTTTAATTTCTGAAAGCCTTTCCTAGTTTTATGAATATGTTCTATTTTAAATGGAACATTCTGCTTTTTTTTTTCAAGGATTTGATATATTCTTTTATATTTGGAATGCCATGAATTTTTGTATATGTGAAGTTCTCTCTTGTTTCTTGCATTATTTCTGACTCCTTGGAGTTCCTCACTTGTGTTTTCTTGTTTTGGTCTCTTGATTTCTAAGGTTTAGGCTTTCCTAAAACAGTTGTGTGCTTATATTTCAGAGTGAGGTGCAATAATAATAATAATAATAATAATAAAAGGACTCTACAGGTCCCTAGAAGATCTGCATGCATGGAGGGGCCATTTCTGGTGGGGTTCCAGTGGACTGATCAATAGAAAATATTGGTGAGACTAGCAGCTTCTCTAATGTATCTCATGTTTGGAATTGAAACTTGAGCTCCAGCATTCAGGGAAAAGAGAGTGGGGTGACGTGGGCTTTTCCTATTCAGCCTGCACACTTTTTAGGTCAGTGTTTTATCCTTGTTCTCAGATGTGCAAAACTCTCCATACCTTGATGTCTATTTCAGCTGGGCTGGAAGAAGGGCTGACCCTTGACTGCACTGGGATTAAGGGAGCCTTGGGGTTGAACTGCTTCTGTGCAAACCCATCCCCCTATTTTCAGTCTACTTCCTATTTTCGTGTTTTCTTCAGAATCACCTGGTACACGCAAGCCCGGAGCTTTTCTGAGGGTCTTTGATACAAATTGCCTCAACCTCTTTCCCTGCAGGCTTAGATTTCAGCTTTCTTAGTTGGCTAAATCCATTGCTATTTGATCATCTGGTGCTCTGCTTCTAAAATGTTGTCAACTCAGTTCTCTCTCTTATCCTCCCTGGATTTCATTGTTCTTGCATGTCTGTGCTTCTTTTATTCCTTTATTGATATTTTGGTGGGGTTTTGAGAGGAAGCAGAGATAAATAGTTATGTTCAATCCATCACACTTAGCTGGGATCATCACACCGGCTTTCTGTCTCTTGTTGTACAAAATCCGTTCTACTCTGCGGTCCAGTTGCAGGTGGTCATACCCTCACTCTTTGCATGTCTCTCTTTTTTCCATCCTTCAGCTTGATTGTGATACTGTTAGAGGAACCCACAGACCTTCCCTTTTAAAAAAGTGGCTGTTAAGAGTTCAGCATCCAAAATAGCAGTGTGAAGAGTCCCGTGTACCTGCTTTTCCATGAAACAAGCAAATAAAGCTAAAAAAGGAAACTATTTAAGGTCTCTGTAAATTGTCCTAAGGGCACACAGCAAAGGAAGAAACCTTTGTTGAAGAATCTCTATTAAAAATTGGTAAGAACAGTGGTTCTGAAGCACTTGGGCCATGACCACTCACTCCTCTTCCTTCCTTGCTGTGTGGGGGTTAGTTAGGAAGATGGGGCTCCCTCTGCCCTCGATGTTGCGGGATGAGGCATCTCACCAGAAGAAGCAGGCTGCCAGCAGTTCTCATCCCTTTTAACTCAATCCTGAGATGCTAAGCTCCTAGTGAGGGACACAGAGAAGTCAGCAGTTTCTTCTTACACTAGCCTCCGCTCATGGGCAGAGACTCTGCTCCAGATGTGGCTCAGAATGCTGGGGACTTGATCATCCACACTCAGCTTGTTTATAGGATGGAGGATCTACATCTGGGCAGCAAACCTGGAAAACCAGAGGCTAACACTAGCAACAAAAGAAGAAATAGATAGGTTGTAAATCATCAAAATGGAAAACTTGTGCTTTGCGAGCACCATCCAGAAAGTGAAAGGGTAACAGAGTAGGAGAATGTTTATGTAAATTATGTTTCTAATAAAGAACTCTTGTAATTCAGTAATAAAAGGGCAACCTAGTTAATGTGGGTAAAAGAGCTGAATAGACATTTCTCCAAAGAAGATACACAAATGGCCCATAAGTACACGAGAAGATGCTCAACATCATTAGCCATAAAGGAAATGCAAGTCAAATCCATAATGAGAAACTCGTCACACCCACTAGGGTATATAGAAGCAAAAAGTCAGGCAAAAAGTTGGGAGGGAGTGGAGAAATTATAACCCTCATGCATTGCTGGTGGGAATGCAAAAAGCAGCTAAAATGGCGTAGAGCTGGAATTTACTCAAATTCTTAGAATTTCCATGTGATCTAGCAATTCTACTCCTGTGTAAAACCAAGAGAAATGAAACATGTCCACAAGCAATCTTGAACATGAATGTTTATAGTGTCAGTCTTCTTAATAACCAAAAGGTGGAAACATCCCAAATGCCCATCAACTGATTAAAGGATATATAAAACTTGCTACATCCATACAATGCAACACTGTGTGTGTGTGAGTCACTCAGTCATGTCTATCTTTGCCAGGCTCCTCTGTCCATGGGATTCTCCAGGCGAAAATACTGGAGAGGGTAGCCATTCCCTTCTCCAGGGGATCTTTCTGACCCAAGGATAGAACCAGGGTCTCTCACATTACAGGCAGATTCTTTACTGTCTGAGCCATCAGGGAAGCCCGCAATGGAATATAATTTAGCAATAAAAATAAATTAAGTATCAATACATGCTATAACATGAATAAATCTAGAAAACATGCTAAGTGAAAGAAGCCAGTCACAGAAAGTCATCTAAGTTTCCATTTGCACAAAATGCTCAGAATAGGCAAATCTATAGAGACAGAAAGAAGACTAGTAGTTTCCTGGAGCTGAAGCGTGGGCTGGGGGAAAATGAGGAATGACTGCTAATGGGTATGGCATGATTTTTGAGGTGATGAAAATGTTCTAAAATTGATCATGGTAATGGTTTCACAGCTCTGCGAATGTACTAAAAATCATAGAATCGCACAGTTTAAATGGGTGAACTGTAGATGTATGAATTACATTTTTACAAAGCTGTTATTAAAAAGATGTTATCTACCTTTACAACGGTATTACAATCTGAGTCTGTGCTTTTCCTGTGACAGCAATTTTTGCTACAGGGACTTCTTATATTGTGTCTGCCTGTTTTGGTCTAGAGTCTAGACTGGAAGCTGCCTGGAGTTAGAGGAGTTGTCTGTGATGATGCCTGTCAGATCCATACTTCCCAGGGCAGAGAAGGTTGAACAAGTATTCCTTGAGTCTCTTCTGCAGATTCATTACCCTGCAATCAACGTTGCATGCACTGCCCTTTGGAAAGCACTTGAGGAGAGCAGAGGCATTTTTTTTTAATAATTGTTTTTTTTTTTTTGATGCTGCTCCTAAGAATCCCTGCAGCAGAGGATAAAGATTAACAAGATTTCCAAAGTCGTGTGTTATGAGCTGAATTAAGGCCCCCTTGCCCAAATTCCTATGTTGAAGTCTTAACCCCCAGGACTTAACTGCATTTGGTGATAGGGTCTTTAAAGAGGTAATCAGAGTAAAGTGAGATCTTAAAGGTGGGTCCTAATCCAATAGGACTGGTGTCTTTATAAGAAGAAGGGACTAGGACACAGACCCATGCAGAGGCATGACATGTTGGGATATGGTCGTCTACGTGTGGTCATCCGAGACAAGACAGACATCTACATGTAGAGGAGAGAGACTTCAGGAGAAACCGACCCTGCCCACACCTGATCTCAGACTTTAAGCCTTCAGGACTGGGAGAAAATAAATTTCTCTTGTTTAAGCCCTCCTTTGTATCGAACTTTGGTATGGTTGTCCTACCAGACTAATAAACCATGGATGTTTCTGTTGCTTCCTGTAGGCCAGTATCTTTCAACTTGGAGGGCATCTAAAAAGTCCCAGCATTCTTCCAGGCCAATGAAATCAGTCAGGTTCCATGTGAGTCAGTGTTAGGAACCACCCATAGACTAAGATGGTATTATCAGATTGTGTTTCCTCATGAATAGGAACATAGAGACAGGTCTGATGGGGTAACTGTCCTACTCCCCATTTTCAGGGTGAGAGGAGGAAAAAGTGTGAGCAGAAACAGCAATAAACTTGTACCTGAGTTCTTGGGAATCCTGACCTTGGCTTTGGGAATCTGCTTTGGAAAATGTGTGTAGACCCTGCACCCTACCCTCTGGTACCATGGCTGCATCCTCCTACATCTTCTGTACCAGCTGAGCCCAGGAAAAAAGTCTGGACTTCCCATAACATCTAGGTGAGCAGCAGAAGATCAAAGACCTCAGTCATGCTGGCCACACCGGCCATGCCTGACTCTTCCACAGCCTTTTTTCCATAGTCTGTGCCAGACAGGGAGTGGATTTCATTGATTTATATGATCCTCCAGGCACTCTTCTTTCCTAAAATGTCGAGGAGAACTAATTAACCTGCAGTAATTAGAGATGTGTTTAGATTTCCTTTTGGTATGCTGAAACTGCTAATGGCCATGGCAAAAATGTTCTGAGTCACTCTGATGACTCTGACCCTCTCAGGCATATCCTAACTCCTCCTCAAAGTCAGAGACATTTCATTCACACTTTGGTATAACCAACTGTCCCCTCCAAGGGGAGAATCCATGTTGCAGGTCTTTGGGAGCATCTGTCCAGCAGGTGTCAGGCGTATGCCATGAGGCTGGTCACCCACTGTCATTGTGTCCCATCACACATTCAGCTGTTGTAGTCCTAACTTCCAGGACCTCAGAATGTGACTGTACCAGAGAAGAACAAACCTGGCTTCACGTGGAATCCATTCCTTTAGCTCTAACCCTGTGCTCTGTTGACTGTGCTGAGTCATGCTGGTTCAGCACCTTTTATAAAAAATGTTGCCTACAGCCTGAAATATGCAGGAGAGCTCATTCTCAAGGCCCTGACCCTTAAAGTTATATAACAGGTTTTCATTTATATAGGGATAAAAAGAGGTGACAAGGATACACAGAAGAACTATACAAAGAAGATCTTAATGACTCAGAGAACCATGATGGTGTGATCACCCATCTAGAGCCGTACATCCTGGATGTGAACTCAAGTGGGCCTTAGGAGCATCACTATGAACAAAGCTAGTGGAGGTGATGGAATTCCAGTTGAGCTATTTCAAATCCTAAAAGATGATGCTATGGAAGTGCTGCACTCAATATGCCAGCAAATTTGGAAAACTCAGCAGTGGCCACAGGACTGGAAAATGTTAGTTTTCATTCCAATCCCTAAGAAAGGCAATGCCAAAGAATGTTCAAACTACTGCACAATTGCAGTACACGCTAGTAAAGTAATGCTCAAAATTCTCCAAGCTAGGCTTCAACAGTTCGTGAACCATGAACTTCTAGATGTTCAAGATGGATTTAGAAAAGGCAGAGGAGCCAGAGATCAAATTGCCAACATCCACTGGATTATTAAAAAAAAACAAAAACAAAAACAAAAACAAGGGAGTTTCAGAAAAACATCTATTTCTGCTTCATTAACTACACCAAAGTCTTTGACTGTGTGGATCACAACAAACTGTGGAAAATTCTTCAAGAGATGGGAATACCAGACCACCTTACCTGCCTCCTAAGAAATCTGTATGCAGATCAGGAAGCAACAGTTAAAACCAGACATGGAACAACTGACTGGTTCCAAATCAGGAAAGGAGTAGTCAAGGCTATATATTGTCACCTTCTTATTTAACTTATATGCAGAGTACATCATGTGAAATGCCAGGCTGGATGAAGCACAAGCTGGAATCAAGCTGAATTGCCTGCAGAAATATCAATAATCTCAGATACGCAGATGACACCACCTTTATTGGCAGAGAGCAAAGACGAACAAGAATCTCTTGATCAAGGTGAAAGAGGAGAGTGAAAAAGATGGCTTAAAACTCAACATTTAGAAAAAGAATATCATGGCATCTGGTCCCATCACTGCATGGTAAATAGATGGGGAAACAATGTGAGCAGTGAGAGACTTATTTTCTTGGGCTCCAAAATCACTGCAGATGGTGATTGCAGCCATAAAATTAAAAGATGCTTGCTCCTTGAAAGAAAAGCTATGACCAACATAAAATACAGCATATTAAAAAGCAGAGACATTACATTATAGACAAATATCTGTATAGTTAGAGCTATGGTTTTTCCAGTAGCCATGTATGGATGTGAGAGTTGGACCATGAAGAAAGCTGAGTGCCAAAGAATTGATGCATTTGAACTGTGGTACTGGAGAAGACTCTTGAGAGTCCCTTGGACAGCAATGATATCAAACCAGTCAATCCTAAAGGAAATCGGACTCTTTGCCACCCCCATGGACTATATAGTCCACGGAATTCTCCAGGCCAGAATACTGCTGGGGGTAGCTGCTCCCTTCTCCAGGGGATCTTTCCAACCCAGGGATTGAACCCAGGTCTTCCACATTGCAGGCGGATTCTTTACCAGCTGAGCCACAGGGAAGCCCAAGAATACTGGAGTGGGTAGCCTATCCCTTCTCCATCGGATCTTCCTGACCCAGGAACTGAACCAGGGTCTCCTGCATTAAAGGTGAATTCTTTACCAACTGAGCTATCAGGGAAGCTGGTAAAGGAAGTCAGTCCTGAATATTCATTGGAAGGACTGATACTGAAGCTGAAGCTCCAATACTTTGGCTGCCTGATGCAAACAACTGACTCATTGGAAAAGACTCTGATGCTGGGAAAGATTGAAGGCAGGAGGAGAAGGGGATGACAGGATGAGATGGTTGGATGGCATCACTGATTCAATGGATATGAGTTTGAGCAAGCTCTGGTAGTTGGTGATGGGCAGGGAAGCCTGGAATGCTACAGTCCTTGGGGTTGTGTGGAATCAGACACAACTGAATGAGTGAACAGGACTAAATTGAAAAAGTTGCATTTGTCTTGTTGAAGGTTTATAGGAACATTTTGGCCAGACCTAAATGTTCACCTGCAAGAACAAAGGATTCTGACAAGAAGTTTGTAACAACCAATCTCATTTCCTCTTCTTTTAATATTTATAAAAGAAGTCTGAATTCTGACTTGCAAAAGATGGGTCTATGGGACACTAGTCCAGCATCTTCTTGGTCTGCTGGCTTTCTGAATCGAGTTGCTATTCCTTGCCTCAACAATTCATCTCTCAATTTTTTGGCCTGTTGTATGGTGAGCAGTATGAGCCCAACTTGGTAACAACTATATCTGGAGGTGGAGTCTCTTTAAAGAGAATTAAGGAAAAATGAGGTCGTTAAAGTGGGCTGTAAGTCAATCTGACCAGTGTCCTTATAAGAAGAGGAAATTAGGACATAGACACATACAGGGGGGATGACCATGTAAGGACATAGGGAGAAGATGGCCATCTGCAGTTCAGGAGAGAGACCTCAGGAGGAACCAGCCTTGCTGGTATCTTGATCTTGGATTCAAGCCTTCAGAACTGGGAGATGATACACTTCTGTTGTTTAAAACTCCCTGTCTGTGATTCTTGTAATAAAACCCGAGCTGACTAGGACACCCACTGTCTGACTGATTGGAGAGGTGACAGAGGTTGACTGTTTCCTTGGACTGGATAATGAAGCCCAGGGTCCCTTCACCAGACCTGTGTGATTTCTACCTGATGTCCTGGCATGACACCATGGCAGATGGCAGGACCATAGCCGACCGGGATTGTGCATGGCTGATGTGTCTTCTGTTTCTAACTGGAGCCATGAGGCTGCAAAGCGAAACAGTGGTGACAGATGCTCCAGTGAGATACCTCTCAGTCCAGGAGCACTGGTTCAAGGTTCTAGAGCAAGCTTTTGGGGGATTCATAATTTGTTTTGCATCCCAGCACACAGCAGTGCATCTCAGACTCCAGGGTGCAGGAGGTGGTCTGTGATGTGCTCCCAGCAGCCTCTGGAGTTTCTTTCATAAAGTATATGTTTTCCGTGGATCACTACCTAGAACAGGGGTGAACAGTGTCCGTATGGTGGGGACGGCTGCCTTGCACTAAAGGACATTTGCTCTGCATTTGCCTTCATTTTCCCTGGTGATGATGCCTAGTGGAGGTCACTCAAAGGACAAGGAAGAGAGAGGATGACTTTGGAGGTTGAGACACTGCAGAGCCCTGCATGCTGGAAAGAGCTGCCCCGTTACTCAGGACAAGACACTAAAACCAAAATCTGTTCTGCCCTGCCCTGCCTGAGGCAGCCAAGCAAGGCAATGTTCCATGAAGAATTTCAAGTTAGACCGTATTTACTAGTTTGTTCTTTAGTAATACATTTTGTGTTACTGTGTTTAAATGGATTGGTCCATTAAAATCATGGATCATTGGTTAAAAATGAGTTCATTGCTAAAAAAGAAAGTTAAAGACAATGATGATGATGAATTAATCGGTGGTTCATCATGCACCAGAACAGAAGACCTGAGTTGATTTATCAAGCCCAGAACATGCAAATACATCCTTCTTGTCCAATCCAGGCTACGTGGTATCAGGGAACAGCATCATCAGTCACTTGAGTGAGGTTAATCTGAAATTTATTGGTTTTTTAGTTTTGTTTGCATTTGAATTGTAAATTCATTTTGTTTCTATAGTTCCATGAGAGCTATAACAACAAGAAGTTTCTACCTAGTTTTCTATTTAGGCTTATTTAAATAACTTCATTATAAAAATAATTTGAGTTAAGCTATTCAAGCTGCCTACACAACATGATATCATTCTGGAGTCTAAACTGAATGTCAGTAGAAATAATGTAGATGTGTGTAAATAAATGAAAAATTATATGTATATATAAAATTGTTCATTATATATTTTTCTATGTGTATATTGTATTTCTATGCATTTATATATTTCTTTTATGTGATTTACATACAAAATGTATATACATATATGCACAAAATGTGTGTGTATATATATATATATATATTTCTAAAATATATATTTAAGGCCCCTGCATAGTACTTAATTTTGGCCATGTGGTCAGGGACATAGATTTTAAATAAGAGACACCTGGATTTCAGTTTGCCCTGTTATTTATTAGTTTGATACCTCTGTGTCTCGGTTTCCTCAAAAGTAAAATGAAAATAGAAATATAATAGAAAATAATAATTAAAAAAATAATATTATGCCATAGTGTTAGTGTTGTCAGGAGGATTGAACAAAAGAATGTATAAAGCCTGAACACTCTGTAAGCACTCAGTAGATATTTCTCTCTTCGGGTCTGAAGTTTGCAGGTGAGAACATAGCAGTAAAAACAAAGGGTGGCCTGGACATCCCTGGGGCAGTTGCCCTGGAGCCCATCAACGGGCCAAGAGCTCCCAGCAGGCAGGCTCAGGGTGAGGGTGGGAGCTCCAGGCTATGCCCTTAGACACTGGCTCAGAATGTAAGCCGTCTACACCCCCTGCACACATGTGCTCTGTGGCTCCTGTGCTGAAATGTGACAAAGGCCTGGTATCAAGGGAGAATTTGTGGAATGCCTGGCAGCGTGATGAAGATGTGCAGGGTGTCAGCCCCGCTGCAGGACCGTCTGTTTTCACTGGTGCAGACTTGCTGTCTCAGGGTGGTGTCCTCTCCGGCCCCAGGCCCCCTCCTTTCTTTGTCCTGTGTGACCTCACCCTCCATTCGCCTCTCTACCCAGCAAGAGGGCGGTTGAGGCCCGTGGCTTGTTGAGTGTCTAAGAGATGGCTGATCTTGACAAGCTATCCTTGGCACACTCTTCAACTTGGGTATGGTGTTCTACCAGATGGCCCACGTGGACATGCCAGCTAGTGTGGGCTAGGGAATAGAACCTTAGTTTGAGCAAAGAACAATTAGGAGGTGAGTCTGCAGGAGGACAACTGAATGCTGCACCCAAGTTGAGTGAAAACGTGGTGGGCAGAGCCCACAATTCACCTCCTCACACCAACACTTCACTGCTTTCTGGAACAACAGTTGCTGTTATTGTTCAGTCTCTAAGTTGTATGCAACTCTTTGCAACCCCGTGGACAGCAGCATGCCAGGCTCCTCTGTCCTCTACTATTTCCCAGAGTTTGCTCAAATTCATGTCCATTGAGTTGGTGGTGCCATCCAGCTATCTCATCCTCTGCTGCTCCCTTCTCTGTGCTTGTCCTCAAATTCCCAAGTCCCTTGACACACAGACTTGAAAATCTGAATCTGTGCCCGTTCACCTCCAGGGCTGTCCTGTCCTCGCATCCTCGCCTTGTCCTCTGTGGAATCACACCGTTTCCCTCCCATTCCAATGGGCTGTGAATCTTACCTCCCTCTCCTAAAAATGACTAGGTTCTCCCACTGCATTTTCTCAACTAAGATGATTTGTACAGCAATTTTCATCTTCTGAGAAAAATGTGAGGGGAAGAAAGAAGAGGTGCAAAATGGGAGTGCTCAGTAATTAATCCAGAATGGAGAAGCAGAGTTACATTCAGGCGGTAATTGGATTTTAACCCCACTGGGAGTTGTTTTCCATGCAGACACTAATGTCTGAGCTGTCTGTCTTCACAACATATCTCCCTCTTGGATCTGAGCGGGGTTGGACTCCAGGGAGAAAAATTCCTGAGTCAGATGAGCTGAATAAAGTGAGCAGGGCCATGGGTGATGCTGGAGGGAGATGTCCCTTCGGGTGGATAATAATGAAGATGGCCAGTGGGTCACCTGGAGGTGTCCAAGAGGATGCTAGGGGACCATTCTGTTCTCTCTTTTTTTCAGTATTTCTTTTGGGTTTCTAAAGTGGTTGCATTTCATAAACTTTCCAGAATATTGGGGAAAGAGCTGTTGCCCTTTTCCAGCACACCTGGAGGATCTTTGAGCTCTGATTGGGGGCGCAGGGGAGGTGAGACATGGATGTACAGGCTTATGGGCTCTTTCAGGTCAGTCTGTCTGCCTTGAGCTTGTGCTTCTAGTTGGTAAGCACTCTGGGTCCATCCCAGGTCATGATTTGGGGGTGGCTTATGTCGTGGTATTTGGGGGAGGTCATCTCTCTGCCGGGTTCCCAGGGCTGTCCTAGGGGCAAAGTGGGTGGCGAGGCTCTGGTGGGGGGCTGGGCTGTCTGCTCAGAGGCTCTCCTCTCAGGATATGGGGGGAGCCTCAGGAGTTAAACCCCCAGAGTTGTGGGGAGGTATGCAGTCACTCTGACAACACTACGACTTCCCTCCTTTTACACGTGTCAAAATCAATGTGCACAGTGCAGTCTTAAGGGGAAAATTTGCACCTGTGATCCCAAAACTAAAGTGGCCAAGAGCCCGTAGGTTGCCAGGCCGGAACTGGGATGCAGTGGATAGACTGGTTTTGGGGCACTCGACCGGGGCTGGTGCAGTGGTAAAGAATCTGCCTACCAATGCAGGAGATGCAAGAGACACAGGTTTGATCCCTGGGTTGGGAAGATCCCCTGGTGCAGGGCTTGGCAACTCCAGTATTACTGCCTGGAAAATTCCATGGACAGAGAGGCCTGGCGGGCTACAGTCCACGGGTTTGCAAAGAGTCCAACATGACTGAACATGCAGCATGCACACATACGCCAGGGGATACCCCTCCCTATTCTTTCTCCTTGTTGGTCGGCAGCAAGACGACCTTCCAGCCTTTCCTTCTTCAGGAGAATGTTGCAGAACATTCTCTGTCCTCCTCTGGATGTCCATTACATAGCAGCTGGCACTGTTTATAATCCAGTGGTTCTCTTTCTGGGCTTTGTGTGTGAGTCCCATGTCCTCTGGTCCCGTCTGTCCTTCCTGTATCTGCTCTGTGTCCAGGGACCTGCCTCGTGCACACTGCTTCCCAGATGTCCTTGTCACCTGGCTGCTGATGGTCTGATGGAGGCCCTGGTGGGAGATCAGGGGGTTGAAGGAAGAGAAAGTACACGTGTTTCTCCCTCCTCTCTCTGCTCCTTGAAGGATTTGTTCAATTTTCAGTTTCCCTCTTAGCCCTCAAGAGAAATTTTCTTATGTAGGAAGAGAGAAAATGGTGTCGTTTGGGGCATTTTCTGTTTCTGAGCTTCTGGGGGAGGGCGAGCTGACCGAAAGTGAAGAATTCTGGCAAATCTGCCAGTGTGACGTGGTGCTGGTTGTGAACACAGCTTGGGGTGCTGGCTGAGAGGAAGTGCTGCCCACTTTAAGCTTCATCATGTGGCTCCTGACCGCCAACCCCCGGATTCCAGTCCCTCCTTACCCCTTGGTGTCACGGATGTGTGTGGGCTACAGGTTTTCAGCAGGGGCCCTCCGGTTTTAGAAACAGGTGTGGACCTCCCCCTGGCATTTCTCTGCTCATCTGACTTGCTGATACTGTGTCCTAGAGAACTGCATGGTTGAATGGCAGGTTTGCTCACCTTGGTACCCAGATGACACATGATTGTAACAAGATGGGTAGCTGAGATGTATGGTGAAAGCAGTCTGAGTAAGTCTGTCAGGAGCAGACTTCTTGAAGATGAAAATCCAGCTACATTAACTCTGTTGCCTCTGGGGCTTGTGCATGTCACTCCCCAAGCACAGAACCTCCTCACACCCCTGTGATTCCAGAGACAGAGGAAGATACTTGTTTCACAGAAAAGGTTCATTTTGGTCATTAACTTTAATGTTTTGCTTTTTAACAGTTAATTTTTTATTGGCGTATTGTTGCTTTACAATGTTGTGCGGTTTCTGCTGTACAGCAAAATGAATCAGCTGTATACATATATATATATATATATTTCGGATTTCCTTCCCATTTAGGTCACTACAGAGCATTGAGTTGAGTTTCCTGTGCTATACAGTAAATTAGTTACCTGTTTTATCAGATCACATCAGTCGCTCAGTCGTGTCCGACTCTTTGCGACCCCGTGAATCGCAGCACGCCAGGCCTCCCTGGCCCTCACCAACTCCCGGAGTTCACTCAGACTCACGTCCATTGAGTCAGTGATGCCATCCAGCCATCTCATCCTCTGTTGTCCCCTTCTCCTCCTGCCCCCAATCCCTCCCAGCATCAAAGTCTTTTCCAATGAGTCAACTCTTCGCATAATACCAATAATGTATATATGTTAAACACAGAGAATTTTTTTTTTGCCACACCGGAGACATATGGGATCTTAGTTCCCTGGCCAAGAGATTGAACGTGGGCCTCCTGCATTGGGAGCACAAAGTCTTCACCACTGGACCACCAGTGAAGTTCCAGTTGCTGACTTTTGATCTGGCCTCCAAGGGGTTCTTGTAGAATAAACCACGGGGGTCAGAGCTCTGTGCTGTCCCAAGGCCACTCAGAAGTGCAAAAGGACCCAAATTTCTAGCAACATGTGTGATACCGGCCCCTATCCTGTCCAGGGGCAGCAGTGGGCCATCTGGCTCCTGCCTGGCCAGGCTGGCCTTGGTGCTGGGCTGTTCTTAGGTCCACACTCACATGGTGAAAATGTTAACCCATCCTGTTCTAAGTGTCCCTTTAATAATCTAGAGCTGTTTAAAAAAAAAAATTGAAGAGAATATAGAAAATAGACACAAGTACAAAAAAAAGAAGGCTGAACGCCAAAGAATTGATGCTTTTGAACTGTGGCGTTGGAAAAGACTTGAGAGTCCCTTGGACTACAAGGAGATCAAATCAGTCAATCCTAAAGGAAATCAGTCTTGAATATTCATTGAAGGGGCTGATTCTGAAGGTAAAGCTCCAATTTATTGGCCACCTGACGCGAAGAGCTGACTCATTGGAAAAGATCCTGATGCTGGGAAAGATTGAGGGCAGGAGGAGAAGGGGACGACAGAGGATGAGATGGTTGGATGGCATCATCGACTCAATGGACATGAGTTTGAGCAAGCTCTGAGAGATGGTGAAGGACAGGGAAGCCTGGCATACTGCAGTCCGTGGGGTTGCAAAAAGTCAGACACGACTGAACGACTGAACAACAACAAGACCAAAATCACTTACTATCACCAAACCCAGAAATCAAGTGAATGTTGTTTTCTCCACCCATTTTTAATGTGTGTATATTCGTAAGATCCACTTACATAAGATTGGATGATTCTGCATATTTAATTGAACACATTACTTTCAAAAACTGAACATTAAATGCAAGGCTGGTTGGCTTGAGGTATGTATTTGTGATCATTTAAACCCACTCCAGTGTTCTTGCCTGGAGAATCCCAGGGACGGGGGAGCCTGGTGGGCTGCCGTCTATGGGGTCGCACAGAGTCGGACACGACTGCAGTGACTTAGCAGCAGCAGCAGCAGGGGCACAAATATTCTTCCATTTTTAGTTTACCAGGAGTTTTATATGGAACGAGTGTTGGAGTTTATCAAGCCTTTTCAGCAGCTGTGAAAGTAAATAGATGTTTTCTTTTAAACAACATGACCTGTTGATGAGACATTTGTTATTAGGTGCCTCACCGTTACTTGGGCTTTGAGGTGGCACCAGTGGTTTAGAATCTCTCTGCCAATGCAAAAGATGAGGGTTCAACCCCTGGGCTGTGAAGATTCCCTGGAGAAGGAAATGGCAACCCACTCAAGTATTCTTACCTGGGAAATTCCATGGACAGAGGAGCCTGGTGGGCTCCATTACTTAAGGCCACTTTGCAACTCCTCTTAGGGAAGAACAATTCACTCAATAAATATTTGTTGAATGAATGGATATCGACTAGATGAGGGTTTTTGAATAAATTAAGGGAGGTGACCTTTCTCCTCTGCTCTTTTCAAAAGTTAGAGTGTTTTCAGAGCTAAGACTGGTAAATGAGAAGAGTGTGTAAGCCGAGTAATACAGGGTGAGTCCCCCAAATAAAAAATAAAGACCACCTTCGTCCATCCTTTGGCTGAATCTAATTCATTGGTGAATTATCCAGAGTGTCCCTGAAATATTACCCAAACTGCATTGTCCAGAATGCTGAGAAAATGTGAATTTTAGTTCAGCTCCTTTCGCTAGAACATGGAAGATAGGGCCCTGAGCTTGAATCTCAAGCCTAGAGCTTTTTTTGGTACCTGCTAAGCAAGGAAAGGAGCAAGTGGAGGTCCTGGAGAGGAAGCAAGTGGTAGCAGACGCAGAAAGGACACTCATCCCTCAGTACCCTGGGGAACTGGTTCTAGGACTGCCCCTCCCCCACATGGACACCAAGCTCCGAGGATGTTCAAGTCTCTTGCAGTCAGGGATTTGCACCCACAGGGTCAATCAAGTGCAGATGGAACAGAAGTGTGTTGAATCTGAGGATGAGCAGCCTGCAGATACAGAGAGCTGATTGGATGTGAGGGGCATGGAGAGGGGTCCCAGGTGGTAGAGGTGGGCAGGCCCTTGAGAGGGAAGGCAAGGTGAGTGGGTGTGTGCGCTCGGTCATGTCTGACTCTCTGGCAACCCCATGGACTATAGTCTGCCAGGTTCCTCTGTCCATGGAATTTTCCAGTCAAGAATACTGGAATGGGTTGCCATTTCCTCCTCCAGGGAGATTTCTCCTTATTCACTCCTATTCAGTGGTGGTGGGGCTTTCTCTTGCATTCCCATTCACTCATTCAACAGAATTTTTAAAGCACCTCGGTGTACATGTGCTGTGCAGGACCTTATTTTCCTGGTGTCCCTGAAGTTTTGACAAAGCTTCTGTGAAGTTCTAATTGGATGGTTCTTCCAGCGAGGTGAACCCGTGGGAAGGCATATGCCTTCAGGGGCCACTCCCCATGCCACCTGGGTGTCCAATGGTCACATCCCACTTTTTAGCATCACGTACCTGATGCAATCTGTACATTAGCTTCATGGTTATCAAAGGACCTCCTGAATACACTTCACATGCACACCTCTGCCCTTCTTTCTGTGCTTTTGTGCATGTGTCAACATCTATTTACGATCTCACCACAAACACTGAATAAATTCAGGAGCTGATGGACGGACAAATGAATGACACGCATTTATAATCGGCCAGGCTTGCTTAGAGATCTCCTGATGCAAGATGTAATTTTTTAGATTAATAAATGAAAAGCGACTTCCCCTCTGGAGCAAACGCTGTGTCAGCAGTCAGGCCGGCGCATGGCGCATCCATCTCCCTGGGGGACAGAGCCAAGGATAATATTTTGGCAGGATATCTCCACACAGTTACTCAGTACAACACTGTCAGTCAGAGGGCAGTTTATGAAGCAGGGATTTATAAAGTGCACTTGGAACTGGGGCTGGGGCCAGTCTGTCCCATGTAGCACACCTGTCTCTCTCTCTTTCTTTGATGAGTTCTGATCGGTGGTTGACTTGGAATCCACATGGAGTCCAGGCATACCACTTGCCCAGGTCCCATCGGCTGTGGCTGTCAGCCCGTGTCAGCTTGGAGTTGATGCTCAGGTGCCAGGAAAACTTATCAGAGAAAAGCCAGAGGATGTTCTTCCAGACGGGAGCTTGGTGATGGTGGGAGGTAAAACCAAGGGGGTGGAGGTGCAGGGGATATTGGAGCATATGGGCTACAATTCATCAGCTGTGCTTGCTAAGTCGCTTCAGTCATGTCCGACTGTTGTGACCCCATGGGCTGTAGCCCACCAGGCTCCTCTGTCCATGGGATTCTCCAGGCAAGAATGTTAGAGTGGGTTGCTGGGCCCTTCTCCAGGGGATCTTCCCATCCCAGGGATTGAACCCACATCTCCTGCATTGTCAGGTGGATTCTTTACCACTAGTGCCACAATTCATGAGGTAGAGATACATTTTCCCCACTTTTATTTGCAATTAAAATGATATATGTGTGTGCATATATATGTGTGTGTACTTGTATATATGAGTGCATATATGTATGTGTGTGCAGCTCTGCATGTGCATGCATGTGAGTATGCATGTGTGTGTAGTGAGTTTGTGTGTGCCTGTCTGTGTTTTGTGTGTGTGTGCAAGTAGGTCTGTATGCATGTGTGTATGTATATACTTCGTGTGTAAATGTACATGGCCTTGGGTGTGTCTATATACGCGTGCAAGTGCTCATGCACAATGTGTGTACACATAAGGCTGCTGCTGCTGCTAAGTTGCTTCAGTCGTGTCCGACTCTGTGCGACCCCATCGACAGCAGGCCCCCGGCTCCCCCGTCCCTGGGATTCTCCGGGCAAGACCACTGGAGTGGGTTGCCATTTCCTTCTCCAATGCACGAAAGTGAAAAGTGAAAGTGAAGTCACCCCTTCGTGTCTGACTCTTCTCGACCCCATGGACTGCAGCCCACCAGGCTCCTCCGTCCATGGGAGTTTCCAGGTAAGAGTACGGGAGTGGGGTGCCATCACCGTCAAGTATATATGTAGTTGCAAGTACATGTGCATGTGTGTGCTATGTCACTTCAGTCATGTCCAACTCTTTGCAACCCTATGGATTGTAGCTTGCCAGACTCCTTTGTCCATGGAGATTCTTTAGGCAAGAATACTGTAGTGGGTTGCAATGTCCTCCTCCAAGGAATCTTCCTGACCCAGGGATCAAACCTAGGTCTTATGCATTACAGGTGGATTCTTTACTGCTGAGCCACTGGGGAAGCCTGTAGTGACCAGGGAAGCCCATTGCACATACATGTGTATACAAAAGTGTACATACATCGTACACTGTATTGCATGTGTGAATGTTGTGTGTGTGCGTTGTGTGTATATGAGTGTGTGTGTGCGCGTATATGAGTGTGTGTGTGTGTGCGTTGTGTGTATATGAGTGTGTGTGTGTGTGCGTTGTGTGTATATGAGTGTGTGTGTGTTGTGTGTATATGAGTGTGTGTATGTGCGTTGTGTGTATATGAGTGTGCCTGAATGTGTGTGGGTGCACTTGTGTAACATAGTTCCCCCTGAGACTACTAGGGTTTTGAGGGAAGTGGTTCGCGTTCGTGAATCTCTGGATGTTCCATTGGCTGACATTTCTAATCATATAGTGAAAACTTCATAAATATTAGGCTCCGATGATTGCTTTTCCACTCTTCTCATTTAGCTCTTTTAAAAATATTTTTATTGATTGACTGATTGATGGATTTGGCTGCAATGGGTCTTACTTGTGGCACGCAGGATCTTCTTTGGTCTTTGTTGGGCACACAGGATCTTAGTTCCCTGACCAAGGATCAAACCTAGGACCCTGGCACTGAGAGTGCAGTCTTAGCCACTGGCCCCAGGGGAAGTCCCTTTCATGTAGCTTGGAAGGGTCTGGTCCTCTACAGTCAGCTGTATTTATGGAATCGTGCATGAGCTGCTGTTCCCCTCCTTGCTCTAGAATATAGCTCTTCTGCAAGCAGGGTCATTGCCATGTTCCTGGTGCCAGAGCATCAAAGCCTCTCATAAACCTTGCTGAGTGAACAACCATGATCTATGTTTCCTGATGCCCACCCCCTACTTGGGTGGTTGGTGCTGAGGGCAATCGTGGTGAGATGGAGCTCACAGCTGAGAAGTACAGGGGCCAGGCGACTCCTTTGCAGAGCCTGGATGGGTGATGTTTCCCTGGCTCCCTGCATGCATGGGCGTGAGGGAGGTGGGGGCTGTCTGGATGAGCTTAGAGCCTTTAGAGTAACTGGGCATCTGCCTCACCTCCATCTTGCCTGCTTTCCCTGATGGCGTGTGGTCCAGGGGAGAGTGAGGCTTCCAAAGACCTGTGGTAGAGGGGGCCATGCTCTGCATGGGCAGGGCATCCATTTCTGTCCCCATCTGCCTGGCTGATGGGCACTCTGCTGACCCCGGGGCTTTGAGCCTGCCTGGGGACCTCAGGGTCTCTCCCGGCTGTTTGACCTTATCTGGGCTCCAGGTGCCAGTGCAGACCCATCTGTGGGAGACTGTATCCAGTGGCATCTGGGCTGGTTCTTGGCTCACTCTGCACCTACCTCTCCTCCTCTCACCTCCTGTGCCCAGCCCTCCAGCTCACTGTGGGGGACGAACAAACTCCTACCCTCTCCATTTGTCTCTACCGCTTCAGAACAAGGGTGACATTGCCAGACCACCCTGGCCACCCAGTGGTTTCACCCTACCCAGTGGGTGCTGGACAGGAGGCTGAGACTTGGGCCACCCAGTGGTTTCACCCTACCCAGTGGGTGCTGGACAGGAGGCTGAGACTCACCCAGTGGTTTCCAGTGGGGGTGCTGGACAGGAGGCTGAGACTTGGGCTCTTTCCAGGGTCTCACCTGGGGAACAGAGACAGAGCCCCACCACCCTTGGTGTTAGTCTTGCTCCTACAGTTCACTTGACTTTCTCTGGGCTGGATGAGGAGAGGAATGGGACACAATTTCCAACAACCTGGATCCTATACACCCCCTCCCTTTGGCCTTTCCTGGACCACCAGTGTGTTGATTGCTTGCTCACCTCTCACTTACTTCCTGGACATCACCTCCTCCTGCCTTCCTTGCTTCCCTGAGGTGGGGATAATTATAGAGCATCTTTGGCCAGGGCAGATAAACCTCTGGGAGTCCCAGGCTCAGCCGCTATAAAGGAATTTGCTCCTTTTTCTTGTGCTAATTGCTTTCTTCTGGCCCTGCAGTTCTCTTTGCATGTCCAAAGCCGAGTAACACCTCATTCTTTGATGCAATCCTCTGAAACTAATCCTGGCAGCTTCCTCAGAAGGTGGATGCTCCAGGCAGCCTGGGACACAGGTCTCTTACCTAGAAAGACAACAGAGGAACAAAAGCGAGGACAGGAGCAGTTTTCAAAATGGGAAGATGACACTCACTCCCTCTTGAGGAAGCCAACTGAGAAGCCTTGGCCACCTTGCTCACTCCTGCTTTGAGGTTTACTAATTTCATGCCCAGTTCTTTGTGTTACGCCCTTTAGAGGCGGGAGAGTGACTGGCTTCGTGGCTGGTATCTGCAGAGTTGATCTCAAGGACAAATTCATGGTTACAGAAGGGGAAAGAGGGGAGGGATAAATTAGGAGGTTGGGATTAACATGCACACACTGCTATATGCATAATAGATAAGCAGTGAGGACCTACTGTATCGCACAGGGAACTATGCTCAATATTTTGCAATAACCTAAAAGTGAAAAAAATCTAAAAAGAATATATATATATATATGTGTGTGTGTGTATGTATATATATAAGAATATATATACATATAAAACTGAATCAGTTATATATATCATTTCTATATATATCAGTCATATGTAACTGAGTCAATGTGCTGTATACCTGAAACTAACACGATATTGTAAATAAACTATACTTCAATAAAAAAAGAAACTCATGGGGAAAAAAATCAGTAACATGCTGCCAAAAAGCGTGGGAGACAGGACAGAAGGGATGTTGGAGTGGTTGTGCCTGCAGTGGGTTCCATTCACATTTTACCCCATTTGTGACGGGCCGTGAAGCCCTGTTTAAAGGGGTGGAGAAGAACAAAGAGAGTGGGAGCAAGCACAGACCATTCATTCACAGCGTCTGTCCCAGGGGGTCAGCCACACACTTGCATTTTGGTGGAAACACAAAGGCAGGCAGAGGAGAGGGGGGCATCAGAGAAGAAAAGGGGAAGTTTCAGGTGTGCCCTGATAGGGGCTGGTGGTCGAAAAGCTGTGGAGGGGAGGGGATGACTAGATCAAGGTGCTACATGTGATTAGTTGCGGGGGGCACATTTGGGTTTCTGTGATTGGTCCTACATTGGAAACAGGGACAAAATTTAGAGAAGCCGGCAGTTTTTAATCAGGTCCTGGCCTTTGGGGGCTGATTATTGCAAGATTGTCAACAAAAACTTGCCATCTGCCTCTATAAGGATAAAGTCACTGGCCACTACAGCTGCTGGCCTTCAACACCCCTCAAAAGGAGTTCAAGGTGGAGATCAGGAATAGAGTGCTCTGTACTCTGGGAAAAACTGGTGGAACAAACTGTTAGATATTTTCAGGAGATTTTATGAGCCCAATTCGTGCATCTTTTTGTATCTAGAAAAGCATTAAAATCATTAACAGTGATGTCTGTTCCTCATGACTAGCAACAAGCCTCTGCCAAAACGTGTGGTTGACTGCACCCTCCCCCTTCACTAGATCACATGCACCCATCCCCCCCTTCACTAGATCACATGTAACACTGACCGTGCAGGTATGCGTGCTACCACAGTCGTGTCTGACTCGCTGCAACCCTATGGACCATAGCCTGCCAGGTTCCTCTATCCAAGGGATTCTCCAGGCAAAAATACTGGAGTGGGTTGCTATGCCCTCTTCCAGGGGATCTTCCCCACCCAGGGATTGAACCTGCATCTCTCATGTCTTCTGCATTGGCAGGTGATTCTTTACCACTAGCATCTCTTAGGAAGCCCGACACTGACTTCTCCCCACCACCACCGCTTTTTCTGAGCAGTTTCTCAGAGCTATCTGGAATAGTCTCCCAGGCTATAGTCCTTATTTTGTCCCCAAATAAAACTTAACTCACATCTCTCACATTGTGCATATTTTTTTCAGCTGACAAGGGTTATCCTTTGGCTTCTGGAATCAGTTACCAAAGATAATAATCTGACTTCCTACAAGTCTGACTCGCAGCAGCCTGTTTCCCTGGCCAGCTGCCTATTGCAGATAAGGGTAGAGAGGCTTAGAACAGGCCTCCTCCACATGTGTTTCTTTGGCATTTGGATTATTTTGAGTTAAAGGCAGTAGAGATGCTGCAGCGCAAGAAAAACAACTACCTTTCCCTTAACCACCAAGAGGAATTTAAATTGGAGATTTTATTTTCCCCCAGAAAAACACTTATTACTAGAGATAAATTTTATCTAAGTGGCAGGGCAAGCATCTAATTACTAAACACCTGCTCTCCTTCTATTGTCCTGTGAATGACCCTCCAGGCTCATCCAATTCCTTCTCTCAGGAAGGAGTATTTACCTCATCTTACCTTTTCATCCCTGAATATTTCAGGTTTGTGGAGTGTCTGACCCTTTCATGTATGTGAATTCCTTTATGTGCGTGTGTACTAAGCTGATTCAGTCATGTCTGACTTTTTGTGACCCCATGGACTACAGCACTCCAGGCTTTCTTGTCCTTTACAATATCCCAGAGCTTGCTCAAGCTTATGTCCATTGAGTCAATGATGCCATCCAACCATCTCGTCCTCTGTCATCCCCATCTCTTCCTGCCTTCAGTCTTGATAACTATGTTTTAGTATCATTGGTTTCCTTTGTAATCCTTCATGTTTTATGCTATGCTGTGCTGTGCTTAGTTGCTTCAGTAGTATCTGATTCTTTGCTACCCCACAGACTATAGCCCACCAGGCTCCACTGTCCATGGGATTCTCCAGGCAAGAATACTTCAGTTGGTTGTCATGCCCTCCTCCAGGGGATCTTCCCAACCCAGGAATCAAACCCATGTCTCTTATGTCTCCTGAAGTGGCAGGTGGGTTCTTTACCACTAGCACCACTTGGGAAACCCCCTGTAGGTATGGAATGAAATTTGATTTTCTCCTATTGATCTGCCTCATGTCAAGTTAATTTTTAGATCAGCCAGAAGAACCTAGAAGGGCAGAAAAGAGTTTTCTTCCTCCCTCATCTGTATTGGTTTTCTGGGTTGCTTGCTGCCGGGTGTGGGTTAGAGTTTTATTTTTTTCTTTATGATCTTGCCATTGCCTATTAACCTGTTCAGTCTCTCAAAGATAATTACACCATCTCTTGGAAAGGCAACCTCAGATCTTAACATAGAGTACCAGTGCCTACCTTGCTCTGAGCCTCAGTCAAGAAAGTGTGTTGTCTGGTGTGGGGCCGGCCTGTCAAAGCCAATGATTGACAGCCTGACTGAGGCTGGAGGGAAAAGGAAGCTGGGCCCAATCTCCCATCACACAGGAGCCCCAAGAGGAAGGGCTTCACCACCCTTGAGGTTCTAATATGATAAATGGCAGCTCTGGAGCTCTGCATGGGAACCTGCTGGCAGAGATGTCATAGCGCATCTTACAATCACCTGTATCGCCTTCTCCATCCTTCCCTGTGCTGAGAGGAAGACTGAGACCCCAGTTAGGGCAGAGGACTGCATTAAGAGAGCAGCCCAGACCGACTTTCCAATTCAAACCAAAGCAGAGAGCAGCAGCCAGAAATTGCTCCATTCTACCCCACTCTGTTGAAACATAAAATGTTTAAATGAAATTCATACATGACCGTGCCTCATCCCATTGTGATGCTGGAGGCAGAGGCTTTTTGATGGGTCTTAGGAAGCAGTCCATCCCAAATGGTAATCTGCCTGGAAGTGCAGTGTTGACAAATTAAGCTTCTCCCAAAATTTTAGGACAAAAACCTGATGGATTCTCCCCAGTAGCTCTATAAGCCCCAATGGGAGGAAGAATTTGGGGTCTTGTAAGGTGTATACTCTATTCCTCCAATGAACGCTCTCCATACAGAGACCAGCCTTCTGTAGGTATTACAAAGTGTAATGTAAAATTCATCTATGAGACAATGTGCTGGGCTAGGAAATCCCAAGGGTGTTTGGTGTTGGAATTTGGGGCAGCAAACGAGAACCTGCTGGTGACCTACAGGATGTCCTGTGGATGGATCTTCTGGAGAACAAGGCGAGCAGAACTGAGAGAGGAGAACAGACCAGAAACCGTATCAGCCCTGGATCCACCCACAGCTGAAGCAGGAACCTCCCTGCTGCTGACTTTGTAGTTACATGGGTCACCCGAGCTCTTGTTCTTTCTGGAGCTAGCTCTTGTTCTTTCTGGAATTAGCACCTGGTCTTTGTGACCAAGAAAAATCTCATACCAACCACTGAAAACGGAGGGAGGAGGCTGATTTTAAAATTCCTTTCCCCTTCTCTCCAAAGACCTGTAGGGTTTTCTGTAGAGTCACAAATCCTATTTCCCACCAGGGCTGCTTTTGTTCCTTCCCACATTTTCTTAAACAACAGAAGCAGCAAGCAGGAATTGATGGAAAGCCTTTCAAGAGGTTGTCTGGGGTAAGTGAGTAGAAAAACAGAGGATTGAAGAACAAATATTATTATTAGGATTATATTATTATTGCTTTTGATATTTTAAGTAAGCCCTAAGGGGGCATCTTTAAAAACTGAAATTGCTTAGTAGGAGTAAATCTTCACAACTCCCATGGTGGGCCATAGGAAGAGCTGTAATTCAGGAGCACCCCCATCATTGTGCACCACCTCCTATTGTGTGTATAGGATATTTCCACAGAGTGTAGGGGATGGCTTGCACTTGTCATGATCTCTAATCAGCAGAAAGGAACAGGACTAAGAAGAGCCTGGAATTTATCTATGGTGGTTGCCAAGCCACAATGAACCTCTCTAGGTTGGGATGTGGGAGCACTCCAGGAGAGGCCTTGGCTGAAATGTTACAGGGAAGAGTCAATTTTGATTCCATGTTTCTGTCTTTTTGTGGGGGACTTCCCTGGCAACTCGGTGGTAAAGAATGCACTTGCAATACAGGAGACATGGGTTCAGTCCCTGAGTTGGGAAGATCATTTGGAGAAGGAAATGGCAACCCACTCCCGTATTCTTGCCTGGGAAATCTCATGGAGAGGAGAGCCTGATGGGCTACAGTCCGTGGGGTTGCAAAGAGTCAGACACGACTTAGTGACTAAACAACAACAAAACAACGTCTTTGATTTTAACCTTTGCTTTTCATTGCTTTGGTTATTATAATGATACATAAAGGCCTGCCTCAGAGAACCCTGCCCCTCTGCCTGAATGTTAAGCCAAAAATGCCTTTGTTCAGGATCCTTTCCACCTGTGGATCACTACAGGAAAGAAGAAATGAACACATCCCCTCTCCAAGGCTGGCCATTTTAAGAGATATTTGTAAAACTTTTGACCTTTTTACTCTACTTCCTCACCTCCCCCCAATCTCTGTTCTATAAAAGAACCTGGCATCCAGACTTTGATAAGATGGTTATTTTGGGACATTAGTCTGTCATCTTCTCTGTCAGCAGAGTGAACTTGGACTTAGTAACAGAAGGAACCTAAGGGATAGGAGGTAGATGTCGGCTTCTGTGACTTAGCTCAGGCCTGACAGATCCTGGCCTTCATCTTTTTATTTCTTCTGCAGTTTTTCTTTCATTTTCCAATATCCGAGGGTTCAGTTTATGGCCATAAATCTTCCACTAATTCCTATTTGGAATGGGATTCTGGTTCAAGGCTTCTTTCTCATCTCAGCTCTGTGTTCATTTCCTTAATAACACTTATTGTTATAAGTAGCTGGCAGTTATTTTATAACCTTGTCTTTTTAGTTGCTTGGTGAGGCTTCCGTCACAACCCCCACCCCAGGAGGGCAGGGACTATTCACTTCAGTTCACTCTTACATTGCCTGTGTTTAGTTAGAATAGGGTCTGAAATGCAGTAGGTACAGACTTGAAATTAAAAGACACTTGCTTCTTGGGGGAAAAAGCCATGACAAACCTAGACAGCATATTAAAAGGCAGAGATCACTTTGATTACAAAGGTCCATATAGTCAAAGTTATGGTTTTTCCAGTAGTCACGTACAGATGTGAGAGCTGGACTATAAATAAGGATGAGCACCAAAGAATTGATGCTTTTGAATTGTGGCACTGGAGAAGACTCTGGAGAGTCCCTTGGACAGCAAGGAGATCAAACCAGTCAATTGAAAAGGAAATCAACCCGAATATTCATTGGAAGGACTGATGCTTAAACTGAAGCTCCAATACTTTGGCCACCTGATGCAAAGAGCTGACTCATTGGAAAATATCCTGATGCTAGGAAATATTGAAGGCAAAAGGAGAAGGGGGTAGCAGAGGACAAGATGGATAGATAACATCATTGACTCAATGAACATGAGTTTGAGCAAACTCTGGGAGATAGTGAAGGACAGGGAAGCCTGGTGTGCTGCAGTTCATGGAGTAACAAGGAGTCAGACACGACTTACCGACTGAACAACTACAATTCAGTAGGTGCTCAGAAAATGCCTGTTGATGAATGAAAAACTGAGTGGGTCTTTTCCTAGCAGTCTTTGCCATGTGGACATCCACAGGCTGGCAAAGTTAACACACAAAATGTTGCATCAGATCACAGCTGCTTTGAGAGATAGAAGTAGGGATGGGGCATCCTCAGGTCATTGCACACGAGAAGGGCTGTGTTCTGTCTAGGGTAAGAGTTAGGGTTAGTCACTGTGTAGGCACATTCCTGGGTGAACAAGGCCGGGCTTGAGAAACCTTACTGCCACATCTCTGCAAGTCCTCCTTGCCAGGAACATAACGTATGATTCTGGTCACTGCTTAAGAAGCAGCCTAGTTGAAGAGACACCCACTCTATATTTGTTTTTGATCCACATTCTCACCTGTGCCCAGAAAGCAAAGCTCAGCTTCATTCTGAAATGTGTGCACATGCTTGTGTGCTAAGTTGCTTCCGTTGTGTCTGACTCTGTGCGACTTTATGGACTGCAGCCTGCCAGATTCCTCTGTCCATGGGATTCTCTAGGCAAGAATACTGGAGTAGGTTGCCATGCCCTCTTCCAGGGGATCTTCCTGACTCGGGGGTCAAACCCGCATCTCTTACATCTACCTGCGCTGGCAGGCGGGTTCTTTACCACTAGCGCCACCTGGGAAGCCCACATTCTGAAGCAGTCCATGGCATCTTAATATGGACCACCTGATACCTGTCAGTTCATGGTCACAGATTCTCCTGTCTGTGAAAGGAACAGGGCTTTTATCTCTGAAATGACCTGGGGCTGTTGCCTTTCATCTGTCTTGTTTCATCCTGTTTTGTAGCCTACACCATTTATCCAGTCACAGTGGCACAGAGCCATTGCTACGTGGCTCACCAAATAAGGCATGACAAACACTCCTGTTGTATGTTCTTTAGGGCATCCAAATGGCCCTGGACAACCAGCAGAGGATGAGAGCAGGGACAGGGCACCTGGGTGATCTATCTTTTCCTGAGTCCAATATTTGAGATTGGCCCCCACACCGGAGGCTAAGCCATTGTAAGAGCTTCCTGAAGATGCATGAGTCAAGGTTGGAGTTTTTTTTCCTCCTCTACATCCGTGAATTTCATGGACATGACATTTCATTTCAAGAACAAATCGATATTCCGATTAGCAAATAGACACAAATGTTGCATTCATTCTCCAAAATGTTACACCAACATGACAGGCACTTTTTGTCCCTAGTGGGGTGAAAGGGGATGTTTGAACACATTTTGCTCAAATAGAAATAAGAAGGGAATGGGGAGCAGAAAGGGCAAGAGGAGATGGTACAAAAACATTTGATTATGGAAATGAAAACAGCCGCCTGAGTTCCCTATTGGGTGCACGTCTCCTTGATCAAAGGTGACAGGATCTGAGCAGTGATGGATGATGTTCGCTTGGTCACCTGGCATGGTCTCTGTCAGGTGTGAGATTGGGTGTGACCTGCGGTTCAACCGAGATAGGCTCAGTGATGACTCTGGACTAGACTCTTGACCGGATGACCAGGAGACAGAGAAATGAGCTGCCCTAAAGACATCTCCCCTCTTGTTTGGAATCTTGCCCACTGCATGCTTCCTGGAGACAGACCCTCCCCCATGTCACTTGGCCCAGCCAAGGCTTTCCTTCAGATGTTACCAATGACACTAGCCATTTACAGGGTCATTGGTAGGCACACTGTGGCTTAGTCCTCAATGGCCCTTTGCGAAAGGCTTATCGCACACGAGGACAAAAGAGTCCAGAGAGGGTGGGGAGGGACTGCCTCGAGGCCACAGGCTGAGTGGGTGGCAGAACTGAATGCAAACCTCCATCTGCCTGAGTGGGCTGATGTTTTCTGGCAAACTGGGCTATTGAACCATAGATAACGTGCAAAGCTCATTAGGCATCCGACAAGGGCTGTCAGGTCCCTGCATGTTCAACTCACCCAGTCTCTGATATCCTTTTGTCTCCAAGTCTTTGAAATAATGCACATCTCTGAGCAATCCTAGAGACATTTCTCCTCCTTTTCCCCAACTGCAGATAAGAGGGAAACAAATAGAGGCAGCCTTGGTCGTCATCATGGCATGCTGGCATCTTTAATCTCTCTGGTGTTCCTGCTTTGCACATCCAGATAGCACGGGTGGTGTGCTAATGGGCTTCTCTGATTTGTCCCTGGAAGTGATGGATCTCTACGTTCCCGCCTGAGTGCCTTGTTCTGCACAGTGGCCCTGTGGCCTCTGGAAGGGGTCCCTGCCAGCCCTGTGTGCCAAGGTGAGTCCAAGGGCCAGTTGCTTCCCCTTGGGGTCACCCATGTCTCTGTCCCCTGGAGCCTGAGCGCACTGTGTGGCCACCCTATCATGGCTGCCAAAAGTGGATATTCCATATTTTTATATCAGAGGTTGCTCTTGGCTTCCATTCTTTTTTCAAAACCAAGAGCTGAAGAGATGAGTAGACCAAAGGTAGGGATCCAGACAGGAGGGATGGTAGCTCAGCTGGAATATCCCAGGGACCCCAAGCAGAAGAACAGTAAAGTGTCACTGGAGACCAAGTCTGACTGTAAGACAGAGAGCAAGTGTGCAAACCAGAGGGCTACATAGGCCTGGGTGCAAGGATCTTGGACTCAGTCTTTGAGAAGTTTTGGTAGATCCTCTGAAGCTTGGTTTGTATAAGTGTGTGTGTGTTAGTTGCTCAGTCATGTCTGACTTTTTGTGACCTCATGGACTGTACCCCACAAGGTTCCTCTGTCCATGGGATTCTCCAGGCATGAATATTGAAGTGGGTTGCCTTTCCTTTCTCCAGGGGATCTTCCCAATCCACAGATTGAATCCAGGTCTCCCACATTGCAAGCAGATTCTTTACTGCCTGAGCCTCCAGGGAAGATTTCCGAAGCTTGGTTTCCTTATCTGTAAAAATAGGTATGAATAAAATGGGCTTCTCAGATGGTAAAGTATCTACCTGCAATGTGGGAGACTTGGGTTCGATCCCTTGGTCAGGAAGTTCCCCTGGAGAAAGGAATGACAACTCATTCTAGTGTTTTTGCCTAGAGAATCCCACGGACAGAGGAGCCTGGAGAGCAACAGTTTGGGGGGTTGCAAAGAGCTGGACACTACGGAGTGACTTATTTAGATGTTAGATGCCTAAACTCTAACACCTGTTGTGAAACTAGAATGAGACAATTCACACAAGTAACTGATAGATACCTCTCCCACAGCAGGTGCCTGACAAGTAAGTCTTATGTTGGGTGGTCATTGTGGTGGTGTTGGTTGCAATGGGGGTGAGGGTGGTGGTAAAGGTAATGTATGTAGGTATTGTTTTTTGTTCAGTCACTCAGTCATGACAGACTCTTTGTGACACCATGGACTGCAGCATGCCAGGCTCCCCTGTCCTTCACTATCTCCTGAAGTTTGCTCAAACTCATGTCCATTGAGTTGGTGATGCCATCCAACCATCTCATCCTCTGTCGTCCCCTTCTCCTCCTGCCCTCAGTCTTTCCCAGCACCAGGGTCTTTTTCCAGTGGGTTGGCTCTTCACATCAGGTGGCCAAAATATTGGCGCTTCAGTTAGAGTATCATCAGAAAGGTATACTCCTTGACACTGGGCTGAATGCTAGTCTGTATCTTGCTAAATATCAAATCTATTAACCAAGAGAGTTGGATGACGCCGAAAGTTTCCAAACATTTTTAAAGTTATAGGGCTTTCCAAAATCCTATCCTGGAGAAGGAAATGGCAACCCACTCCAGTATCCTTGCCTGGAAAATCTCATGGATGGAGGAGCCTGGTAAGCTACAGTCCATAGGGGTGCAAAGAGTTGGACACAACTGAGCAGTGTGACTCACTCGCTCAAACATATTTAAAGATATTCTTTAAATTGTGTGCAGACATATGGTCCACTCCAGGTTGTAACATAAAAAGGTCTTTTGGCAGGAGAACTTTGCTTTCTCTTCAGTAACCAAGGAGATTAAACCTGTCATTCCTAAAGGAAATCAACCCTGAATATTTGTTAAAAGGACTGAGGCTGAAGCTAAAGCTCTAATACTTTGGCCATCTGATGTGAAGAGCCAACTCATTGGAAAAGACCCTGATGTTAGGAAAGGTGGAAAGCAAAAGGGATGTTCTTTTTCCCCGAATGTCTTCACCACCCTCTCCCCCATCCATGGTCCTCTTCTCTCCTTGAACTTCATGAGAACTGGAGTGTCTTCAAATAATCACCAAATTTTTTGTATCTGAGGACATTAGTACACCTGATCTCTCTGCCTATTTCAAAACATCTTTCTTCCTTGGTTTCCAAAACACTGTATTTTCAGCCTCCCTTCTTGCTTACTTTCCTTATGGGAGACATTGGCTATGGCTAAGTCAGCACTAACCATCCCCTTGCTCCCTTGTTCATGGCATGGTAATGAAGAATATACAGAAAAACTGTACAGAAAAGATCTTCACGACCCAGATAATTATGATGGTGTGATCACTCACCTAGAGCCAGACATCCTGGAATGTGAAGTCAAGTGGGCCTTAGAAAGCATCACTACAGGCAAAGCTAGTGGAGGTAATGGAATTCCAGTGGAGCTATTTCAAATCCTGAAGGATAATGCTGTGAAAGTGCTGCACTCAATATGTCAGCAAATTTGGAAAACTTAGCAGTGGCCACAGGACTGGAAAAGGTCAGTTTTTATTCCAATCCCAAAGAAAGGCAATGCCAAAGAATGCTCAAACTACCACACAATTGCGCTCATCTCACACGCTAGTAAAGTAATGCTCAAAATTCTCCAAGCCAGGCTTCAGCAATACGTGAACCGTGAACTTCCAGATGTTCAAGCTGGTTTTAGAAAAGGTAGAGGAACCAGAGATCAAATTGACATCTGCTGGATCATGGAAAAAGCAAGAGAGTTCCAGAAAAACATCTATTTCTGCTTTATTGACTATGCCAAAGTCTTTGACTGTGTGGATCACAATAAACTGTGGAAAATTCTGAGAGATGGGAATACCAGACCACCTGACCTGCCTCTTGAGAAACCTATATGCAGGTCAGGAAGCAACAGTTAGAACTGGACATGGAACAACAGACTGGTTCCAAATAGGAAAAGGAGTACGTCAAGGCTGTATATTGTCACCCTGCTTATTTAACTTCTATGCAGAGTACATCATGAGAAACGCTGGGCTGGAAGAAGCACAAGTTGTAATCAGGATTGCCGGGAGAAATCTCAGTAACCTCAGATATGCGGATGACACCACCCTCATGGCAGAAAGTGAAGAGAAACTAAAAAGCCTCTTGATGAAAGTGAAAGAGGAGAGTGAAAAAGTTGGCTTAAAGCTCAACATTCAGAAAACGAAGATCATGGCATCTGGTCCCATCACTTCATGGGAAATAGATGAGGAAACAGTTGAAACAGTGTCAGACTTTATTTTGGGGGGCTCCAAAATCACTGCAGATTGTGATTGCAGCCATGAAATTAAAAGACGCTTACTCCTTGGAAGGAAAGTTCTGACCAACCTAGATAGCATATTCAAAAGCAGAGACATTACTTTGCCAACAAAGGTTCGTCTAGTCAAGGCTATGGTTTTTCCAGTGGTCAGGTATGGATGTGAGAGTTGGACTGTGAAGAAAGCTGAGCACTGAAGAATTGATACTTTTGAACTGTGGTGTTGGAGAAGACTCTTGAGAGTCCCTTGGACTGCAAGGAGATCCAACCAGTCCATCCTAAAGGAGATCAGTCCTGGGTATTCATTGGAAGGGCTGATGCTGAAGCTGAAACTCCAATACTTTGGCCACCTCATGTGAAGAGTTGACTCATTGGAAAAGACCCTGATGCAGGGAGGGATTGGGGGCAGGAGGAGAAGGGGATGACAGAGGATGAGATGGCTGGATGGCATCTCACCGACTCGATGGACATGAGTTTGGGTAAACTCTGGGAGTTGGTGATGGACAGGGATGCCTGGTGTGCTGCCATTCATGGGGTCACAAAGAGTCGGACACAACTGAGAGACTGAACTGAACAAAGAGATTATCACATTCTCCAGGCTTCCTTAATTCTATAGATAGTGCCAGAAGACAGAGGGCTGACCAGTAAGCATAAATGATGTTCTTTGGCGACTGTGCTGGTAGAGCAGAGAGAAGCACCGCCACATGTGCCTGGTTCTGGATGCAGGTCTGCAGCAGTGGCACTCACCTTGGGACGAGGAAAGAAAGACCAACAGCATCACGAGACACCAAGCTTGACCTCACTGAGCTGTTGAACCAACACCAGCAGCTTCCACCTACAACTTCTCACTCTATACAAGAAAATAGCACCTAATTTTCTGGTTGATTTTTCCATTATTTGCAGGCAAAAGTATTCCTGACATATATAATTTTTGTTCCACACATTTTAAGTAAGAATTCTGAGGATTACTCAACTTCCTATGTCTTTTCTAGATGAGAGTGACTTTGAAGCCTGGATCTGCAATCCTGGCTCTTTCTCAAGTTCCTGTACTCCAGTTTTCTGGAAAGATGCCCAAGCACATGTCCTGTCAAGTTCAAATTCAACATGTCAAAAACTGAACTTCCCACCTTTCCTCATTCCTGGGTGTGTGTGTTAGTCGCTCAGTCATGTCCGGCTCTTCTTAAGTCCATAGACTGTAGCCCACCAGGCTTCTCTCTCCATGGGATTCTCCAGTCAAGAATATTGGAATGGGTTGCCATGCCCTTCTCCAGGGGATCTTCTGGACCCAGGGATTGAATCCAGGTCTCCCACATTGCAGGCAGATTTTTTTTTACAGTTTGAGCTACCCTGGAAGCCCCTCCTCATTCTTAAATTTCCTTGTTCTCTGCCTCATTTTCTCCTTCCTCCTGACAGGGCCCCAGTCTTCCATCTCTCAGGAAAAAAAGCTGGACTCACCTATATATTCCTCTCTCCTCTCAGCTAACCAATTATTTTCAAGCTCTGTAGATTCCGATACAATTTCTCTCTTCACAGTTTTGGGAGTTTGGGCTCTGGTGTCTTTCTCACTTTCTCACCAGTCTGTGAGCTCCTGAGGGTATAACTAGCATCTCAGTTACCTCTGCTGGCTACCCATGGTCCAGTAGAGTGCCTGGCACATAGCAGGTGGGTGACAATGATGCCAAGGGCCTGCTGTAGCCCTGGGCCCTGGCTGATGACCTTGGAAACTTATAACCCATGTGGGTGAGTCACAAGCTCTGGGGAGAGGGAGGCACCTCAGAAGCACTCTGCCGTCTTTGCTGGCAGGTCACATCTTCCCAGCATCAGTGAAACCCACTGGGGACAAATCAGAGCAGAGGATAATGAAAGGCAAGCAGCCAGTAAATGATGGCAACTCGACAGTCAGGACTCTGGGGCTCCAGCAATTTCAGCGCCAGTAGGTGCCTCTATAATGATGCAGAGGTGTCACCAGTAAGCCCTGTGGTCATCAACAAGCTGCACTGCCTCTCCAGGAGAGGGGGGGGGGGTTCACCTCCCCTCCCATGTGGTATTAATAGAAGCTTGATAAGTGTTTGTTGTCTCTATTTTTAGGACTCTTGTTATTCTTTCCACTTGTTACCTGTGCCAGCAAGTCTGGTAGCTTCCAGACTGGAGCCTGGATTGTCCTTGCAGGCCTGAGGAGTGAGAGGACCCCTCCCACGAAGTCATGATGAAGGAAAGATTCTGCCAGGGACAGAGACTTCTTGTTTGGGAATAAAGATGTGAAGTCGCTGACAGTAATAGGGGTCTGGGGGCGGGAGCTGCATGCTGAGGGTTTGTCAAAGAGGAAGCTGACCTCCCCAATGACCTTGAAAGACTTGGGCTTCCGAATCATGAAAGGAGGGGTCAAGGGAGACAAGGGTGCCCTTTCGTCTGAAATCTGAAGGGGATTCCAGCCTCCTTTGCTTTGTTCCATGACACACAGCATGTGTTGTGTGTTCTTGGTCATGGGCCTCTCTTTGCAGCCTCGTGGACTCTAGCCCACCAGGCTTCTCTGTCCATGGGATTCCCCAGACAAGAATACTGGAGTGGTTGCCATTTCCTCCTCCAGAGGATCTTTTCAACACAGGGATCAGACCCGCATCTCTTCCATTGCAGGCAGTTCCTTTACCACTGCGCTGCCCAGGAAGCTCTACTATGACACAGTAGACATGTGTTGTGTCCCCAGTGAGCCCCAGGCAAAGGGATTGGGTTACAACAGACAGAAGTGACAAGGGATCCTCAGCTAGGGGCTCCCAGTTCAATGAGGAAGGGATGGAGGTGGATGATGTCAGTACGGATGCATGGAAGAGGTGAGACTTGGGTCTAGAATGTGTGGGAGTACATTCTGGGAGCAGCTGGAACAATTTAGGACGATCTGGAGGGGGCTTAGAACAAGATATATTTATTCTCTTATAGTTTGGGAGGCCAGAAGGCCTAAACCAAGATGCTGGCAGAAGGACCCGCCCTCTGACGCTCTGGTGAAGGATCACTCAGCCTCCTCCGGCTTCCAGTGGTAAGGACAAGCCTTGGCACTCCTTGTCTTGCAGACTCATCTCTCTTATCTCTGCCTCGTCCTCACATGGCCCATTCCCTGTATCTCAAATCTCCTACTGCCTTTTTCTTAGGACAGCTGTCGTTGGATTTATGGCCCTTCTTCAAGATGGTCTCATTTTAAGATTCTTAATTATATCTCCAAAATCCCCTTTTCCTTATAAGGTCACATTCACAGGTTCTGGGCATGAGGACTTAGATGTACAGTTTTGGGTGATATCCGTTAACACAATACAGGAGGCACAGGTGCCTGCAGTTTAGGAAGACTTCCTGGAGGAAGCCTTGGAGATGAAGAGGAGTCATCTAGGTAAAGAAAGGAAGAGAGACATTTATTCCAAGCAGTGGGAGATGGACAGAGACAGGAAACCACAGTGAAGGAGTTTGAGGTGCAGAAGGAGGTGGGTTAGGGGTGCGAAGCAGAACAAAAATAATGAGTCTTTGAACACAACGCAGAATTCAGGAATTGGGGCTGTGTTTACATTAGTGGGGAGCCAGGGAAGACTTAAGGCAGAGGGAGATGAGCTCAGCTGTGTTAGAGCAGAAAGGAAAGGTGGGAGCTGACCACTGGTGGGGGTGCCCCCATGGGAAGGAGCCCAGGGGGAAGAATCCCCCTCCCTCCCTTATCTTGCCCTATTTGAACCACCCTTGCCACCCCCAAAGACACACACACACACACACACACACGTATCTCCCTCTCTGGAGTAGGTGGGCTGCATGTCTCTGGCCCTTTGGCCAGACTGGGGCCAGAGCTGATTGAGATTCTGAGTACAGAGTGGGCCTGGCAGCCCAGGCTGTGAGCTTGAGGACCTGATGGCCCTTTTTAGTACGCCTGCTGCTTCTGCTCTTCTGGCTCCTCAACTAGTCATCTATAACATTTGTGGGCCTATTAAGAGGGAAATACAATTTCATAGCTACAGATAAGAGATTAGACAGGTCAATTTGAAGTCTGTGAAACAGGCTGAATGTGGGGAGGGGATGGTTCCCGAATTACTATCTTGCTGATTTTGAGGCTATGGTTTTATTGGATCGCAGTGTGACTCCTGACAGTGAAGGGTATGATTTTTTAATGATGGGCCAACAGTCTATTGTCAAGTGCTTAAGTCCACTTAGGGATGTTGGGGACTGGGCCCCCTCAACTAGGGGTGTGGAGAGCCACTCTGACCAGAGTGCATGTCACAGCTTTTTGTCTATTACTTTTAGGTATGAAAAATTTTCCAGCCAGAGTGTAAAGTTATGGGCTATTCTGGGTGCTCTTGATCCAATGAAGTCTGGGGGCTAATGGTGTAGAATGAAATTACTGCTCACATGACTTCTCAGAGGATCCCTCTGTGAGGCTGCCACCCCTGTTCGTAGCCCACACTGCCAGCTGGATGATACCTGAGCAGGAAGTTTTCAGTCAGTGTCTGAAAAAGGTCAAAGCCTCCTCCTGCCTCCCCCTGCAGCTGGCCTCCGTCTGTTCCACCTCCGCACCAATGCCTGTTGGTTCTTATCTCTCTTGCTGTTCCCTTGTCACCCTGCTTGTCTTTTCCCACCTGTGATCTCAGCAGAAACTTCCTGCTAATGCTGCCCAACACAGCCCAGGCAGGTGTTCTTATCTAAGTCCCAAGAATTCTTAAAGGGCACTCAGGATTTTTTCTTACTTTCTTCCATAAAGCCAAAGCATTTTAAAGCTTTTCAGTTCTCAGTGTTGCTACTTGACCCTTGGGAATGTTTTCTAATCACTCTGTGCCTCAGCTGTCTAGTGGGGCCCGTTGTGGTGTCTGTATCATGGGGTGGAGGAGATGATGCATGGAAAAGGTTCAGCAGCAAGACAAACAGCAAGCCGTGCACAGATGTTAGCTACCTTTATTGTCTCTACCACCATCACAGTCATCCCATCATCATCACCATCATCACCATAACTACCACCATCACCACCCACCATCAGTACCACCATCATCACCACCATCACCTTCATCATTGCTTCATCACCTATTCATTATCAATTATCTAGTCAAACCTCCCCATGGTTTAGTTTGTTTTTTAAAAACATTTAAGTATTTTTAGAAACATTCCTTTTTTTCACCTTCTAAGAAAAAAAAATCCAGGCATAGATACAACATACGTGAGCACATACACACACACTCACACACACAGAGGGGCAGAGAAATTCAGTGAAGGAAAGCTGATCAAAGAAAGAAGGAAACACAGGAGATATACCAAGAGTCAGAAGTATATACATGAGAGTGTTTGGAAAATGATGGAGAAACACAGCAGAATAGATGTCAGTACATTGAGACCCGAGGCAGCAAGGCCCTGATCTTGGCTTTGATCGAAGCATCAGGCTCCATCTGACACCTTTATTTTAACAAGTGGAAGCTCAGGACTCTTGAAAATATTGTCAGGTTCGTGTTGTACACATAATGACGGTGATTATCAGTTAAGTGGAGGTGACATCACTTCTTGTCTCTCTGGCTAAATTAAATTGGGAAAAACCTTGGTTCCTCCTGTGTAGAACATGATATTAGTAGTTCACATTCTGACACAGAGAGTAGAAGCAGCGGTGTAATAGGTCATAGGACACTGGCCTGGCAGGATTTTCCCCTTGGTCTCGGAGTCAGAGTGCAGCCCCAGAACTGAGATCAATAGGTAATGCCTGTCCTCAGTTTCAAAGGACAAGTAGACTAGTCTGCACATGCAGAACTTTCTGAGAGACAGTGGGACTGGTTCTGTGACCCTGTCACCTGCCTCCAGCCTACATAAGAGAAGATGAGAAAGCCAAAGGAGATTGATCAGAGAGAAGGGTCCTCCAGACTCCATCCCTCCCTAGGCCAGGGCTAGCGTGAAGTTCCGCCAAGCCCAAGCGTGGGAAGCTTCAGGAAGACTACATGCCTATCTGTAAGAACCCCATTAATGATGCCTCAGAGCTGCATGGCTCCCTGTGCTGCTCATACTACAGTCACAGATAGTGATGTATAGGGGAATATCTGACCTGAGTCCTGGACTTTGTAGAGCCCGGGACTGGAGATGAATCTCGCCTTGAAGTGTAGAGGGGAGACACTAACCCGAGTACCCGTGACTGTGATGCATCTCTACTTCTTCCAGGATGTAGGGAAGAGTCAAGTTATATAGTTACTCCATGAGTTTATTAGGGCTTGTGGTAAATACCCAGACTTGAAATCTCTCAAGAAGAACCATTTCAAAAGAGCTGCCCACCTAGCTGAGCCAACCACAGAGGGCTGTGACTGTGAGGAGCTTGGGAGGGGAGATGTTAAGAATTCAATCAGGAGACAGAATTAGTCAGGCCAGCCCTGGTTGTGTTACACTCACAAAACCTCTCCAATCATGGCCACCTTGTAGAGGCCCCAGTCAAAGAGGATTTTATCCTATAAGATTATCTCCAACCCCCTCCAGCCAGCCCTGGAGGAGCCAGAGCAGTAGCTATTGAGAAAAATCACAGACCATGCTTGGTACTCCCTTGTGATTCACTGAATTCATGATATGGTTCAAAACTAGGGGCAGAAAGAGCATCAAAGTGGATAAGAAAAATCACAGTTTTGAGTTAAATCAGGTTGAACATTTTACCCCCTGGAGTGAGACTGCTCTTAGGGTCATCAGGTACAGTTGTATAAGTTGTGCACTGCACAAGGGTTTCTATCCAAATGGACCAGTAGGTGTTTAAACCCTTGCTGAGCTACATTTGCCAAGTTTTGCATTCCAGCAAGGGCATGGCATAAACTCACAGGGAGAGACACCCTTTGTCTAATTCATCTACCCATAAGGGACTTTTTAAACTTCTGCATTAAAGCACAGTATATACTAGTGGGTGGCCCTGACTATCATGTACCTGAAAATGCCTAGAAAAGCCTGGGGATCAGACTTTTGCACCCAAACAATGGTTCAGGATTGGGCCAGGGAGCTCCAGCCCAGCATAGTTGAAGAACATTGATGGGGGAAAGGAAATTGACATCTTCATTGAATTTTACTTAATTCATATGTGCATTCTCAGTCCTTTCAGTCAAGTCTGACTCTTTTGTGACCCCATGGACTGCAGCCTTCCAAGCTCCTCTGTCCATGGGATTCTCCAGGCAAGAATACTGCCATGCTCTCCTCCAGGGGATCTTCCCAACCCAGGAATCAAACCCATGTCTCCTGTATCTCTTTCATTGCAGATGGATTCTTTACCCACTGAGCCACCTGGGAAGCCCTTGCTTAGTTCAGTCTTACAATAAAATGATCACAATGTATCCTTCCAAGGAGGGAAAGGGAACTATGTGTAGACTAATTACAGGACTGGAGGGTTAATAGGAGTGGAGGGGGACCTGTCCAGGGTGCTGAGGACCTCTGCATGTGTCCCTGGGGTCTGTGGCTGCAGAGGTTCCAGTACCTTATGCTGTCACTAGCATATGGAGGCTTGGAGTTCATAGGCCACTATGAAGATGGTATTAATTCAAGCACCACAAAATGGGACCTGGGTCTGGACTAGCTGTTACACACACAAACTAGCTGTGACACCACTTGACGTCTCTGAATGTCAGTATCTGTTGTCTGGATGGAGACCAGGCCCCCATGAGCTGACAGTCTATGTCATAACCACGGTGACGATGACACAGCAACATCATCTGACATGGGATCCTTGTTAGGCAGCTGGCAGTTGTGAGCATGTTTCTAAATGGTAACTCATCCCCTTCAAGGAACATGCCTCTTTTATCCCTATTTCATAGACAGGGACACAGAGACTCAGGGAGGACAAGTGATTTGTCCCAAGGGTCACAGCTGTAAGTGGTGCAATGTGGATTTGAATCTAGTCTGATCTTAGGGTACGTGCTCTTAACACCAGGCTTCATCGCCCAGTGGGAGGCCCAGGACTCAAACCCAGCACAGCTTGGTGGTAAACCGAGAGCTTTTCTTCTGTGTTAAGCCTCCCTCTATCAGCACAGAAGGCAGAACTATGTCTGGGGTAGTGTTGATCTGTTGTGGCTTTCCCATTCAGCTGCCCAGTCTGGGCCCTAGAGAATCAGCCAGCCAAAGTTTCATGGCTAAGCAGGTAAAGAATCCGCATGCAATGCAGGAGATCCAGGAGACATGGGTTCAATCCCTGGGTAAGGAAGATCCCCTGCAGGAGGAAATGGCAGCCCACTCCAGTATTTGCCTGAAAAATCCCATGGACAGTGAAGCCTGGCAGACTATAGTCCATGGAGTCACAAAGAGTCAGACATGACTAAGCACACAAACACACATACCCACACACAAGCTCTCATGGGACCTGTGTCCCCAGGGACCAGTGGTTCTATAGTGTGTATGTAACAGACTGGACCCTGAGGAGGCAAGAATTCACTCCTGTTCTCAGGAATGTGGCTCCTACCACCTAAACCCGTCTGACTCCAGAGCCTTCTCTTTCTGGATTTTGTGAAGTTTTCTGAGGGACTCTTGCCTCGGACAAAGTCTTCTCCATCAAAGCAGAACTTGACATGGAGTTATTTTTGACTAGAAGATCAGAACTGAGCTTCTAGAAGTTTCGTGCTTCCACGGTTGCCTGCAGCTATGGTGAAAGGGAACAGTTGGCTCCACTTCAACCTTAAAGACGTGGCATCACAGGCAGGCTGTCCCTCCTGTCTGAAAGGATTCACAGCCGGCCACCAGCCTCTCAGAGCCTCCACCCCTGGAGCAGAGGATGCTGTGTGTGCAGTGCTGGAACTGGTTTGTATGGACGGTGCTGCCCCATTTTCCTGTTATATACAATGAAATACCCACCCGCCAGTTCTCAGGAACCCTCAGAATTCTAATTCTTTCCAGCTCAGTTGAAAATATATTGATTATGTCTCCAGAGTGATGTTCCCCGATATGGTAGCTGTGAGCCACATGTGGCTACCGAGCATTTGGAATATGGCTTATCCTCGTTGAGATGGGCTGTGTCAGATACTCACTGGTTTCAAAGACTTAGTACACACACAAAAGGATTTAAGTGTTTCATGAATAATTTTTATATTGATTATGTGCTGCAATGATCATATTTTTGATATATTGGGTTAAATAGTGTAATGTAATATAAAATAATATAGAGATAAATTTATCTGCTCTTCTTTGACAACTTTTAATGTGGCTGCTATAAGATATAAAATTACACATGCAGTTCCTGTTATACTTCAAGGGCTGCAGAGTGGCTGGGGCAAGAGCTCAGGGTTTCCAGAACTGTGCTTGGAACAGACTCAGGGAGGTTCTGGACCATAAGGAAAGAAGCTGTAGCATCTGCTTTATCCTCGCTTCTCCATCCTCACTTGAACCAGGTCTTGGAGAGTGTAGGGGGACGCTGATGATGGGCCATGTGCTTTGTGATGTTGCTTTGATGCTGTAAGAGTTGACGCTGATCACATACCCACCCCAGATACCTTCCTTATGTTGAGTTACTTAATCCTCACGACAATTCCACAAGCAGATGCCATTCAAATCCCATCTTATGGATGAAGAAAGTGAGTTTGGAGAGGTCTAGTAAAGTGTCCAGTGTGCCGAGTCCTGGGTGTGGACAAGGCAGGGCGGGAGTCCAGGCAGACTGGTTCCACACCTGCGGGCTCAGCTGAACACATCAGTGAGAGCTAGGATGAGAAGGACCAACTATCCTGACCACCTGACCAGCATCAAGAGGCAGAGGAACAGGAGCCCTGGAGGCTGGTGCTGTAGGCATCACATCTAGGTTTGGGATCCCCGGGTTTGGCTGCAGACAAGCAACCGGCCTCACCATCTTTCTGATGGGAAAATATCAACAATGACCTCCAGGTGTCACTGGGGAGACAATGAGGGGAGGGAGGAGAATGGCCTGGAATGTGGCAAATGCTTATTATTCATTGAGTTGGTTCCTTAGTTTGGGGAGGATTGATGGAAGCTTGCCCTGGCACTTCCCCCAGTCTTTCCTTCCTCATCCATCCATCCATCCAGCTCCTTCATGCATCAAGGACAGTAGCTGTGTTGGGCCCCTTGTGAGGTCTAAGGACCCCAACTCTCACAAGACATGGGCTGGGCCATGAAGAAGCTCTCTGGCCTGGGCATGTAGACAGGAAGGCAGCACTGGGAGGGCCACACCTATACCTGCCTGCATGGAGCCAGGTGCCACAGGGCACAGAAGGGGTGCTCAGGCCCCTGGGGAACCAGGAGGCAGAGATGATGGGGTGGATGAATGAGGGAGAGGATGGAACATCCCAGGGAAGAGAGAGAGAGGACATCTCCTGCCTCAGCTCCATCAGCTGGGGAGAATCTGTTCCAATGGTGAAAGTGAAAGTGAAGTCTCTCAGTCATGTCCGACTCTTTGCGACCCCATGGACTGTAGCCTACAACGCTCCTCCATCCATGGGATTTTCCAGGCAAGAGTACTGGAGTGGGTTGCCATTTCCTTCTCCAGAGGATCTTCCCAACCCAGGGATCAAACCTGGGTCTCTCGCATTGTAGGCAGATGCTCTACCATCTGAGCCACCAGGGAAGTCAATTCAAGGCCACCTGCCCTCCACTCTGAGACTCAGATTGGTCTCTCTGATAACACTGGTCTTATTCTCTCTGGTGAATGGGCTTCTCCATTCAAAGAAGTATTTGTGCTGCATGAATCTGGGGATATGGTGGAGAACAAGCCAAAGAGATCCTTGGTTTTTTACATTTCAATGGGGAAGATGCAAAATAAATAAGCACATAAGTAGATAAGATGACTATAGTAACACTAAGGGTGAGAAGGCTGCATGATTAGGACTCTGGAATGTCTATGTATTACTGTGGGATGGCCAGTGTCCAGAGAGGGAAATGAGTCACTGGTGTGCTATCGAACAGAGAGGATTTAATACAGGAATTGGCTTTGAAGGCACTGGAAGGGCCATTGGTGCAAAAGGAGGAAGGTATTGGTTACAGGTATTTAGCTTCCCAGGTGGCACTAGTGGTAAAGAACCTGCCTGCCAGTGCAGGAGACATAAGAGACTCAGGTTTGATCCTGGGTCAGGAAGATCCCCTGGAGGAGGGCATGGCAACCCATTCTAGTAGTCTTGCCCAGAGAATCCCATGGACAGAGGATCCTGGTGGGCTACAGTCCATGGGGTTGCACAGAGTTGGACAGGATTGAGCGACTTAGCATGCATTTAGCTTTCAGAAGCTGCTTCTACCTTCAGGGCTGGAGGAGTTAAATGAGGCAGTGATCCTCAGAACCACACACAATTGCTCTGCCATGCGTTTGGCTGCTAGTAGGACTGAGATTCTTGAGCTGAAACCTTAATCAATTCTTGCACCAGCTCCTGCTGCTGCTGCAGCCCCAAACCCAGAGAGCCTTGCTCCTCCTCACCTCCCTCCCAGCTCCCACCATGGCTCCTCCTTCGAGGACTGAACTGAGGGCCGGCTGGTGTGGGGATGGGGACTTTGAACTTTCAGGCTCCCTGCCACCTTGGTGGATGGACTGGTGCAGGATGCGGAGTGTGGAGGTGAGATGAAACAGGTACTCTGGCATGGAGGCTTTGGGTTGGCTTTCTGGTTGAAGCAAAGGTCTGGAACTCATCCTGAACTACATTTGCAGGACCAGCTTGCAATTTTTATTGAGATTGATATATGTATTGAGGGGGTGGCTTTTGGTGGCTAGTAAAGGTCAGGAGGGGCTGAGTTGGCAGCACCACTGGTGCCACTGAAGGAAAAGTTCTGAAGGTGGGAATTTGGGCTGAGACCTGCAGGAGGAGCCAGCCTAGAGTACTGTGGTCTGAAAACACACCCTCCACTGAGTTGTTGATGTGGTCAGGTGCCAAGTGGCCTAGCTTCCCCTGAACCAGGCTCTGCCACCGTAGTTTCCTTGCATGGTCCAACCTGGAATCCCTCCCCAGCCCTTCCTGTCTGGATTCCTTGGGCTTGCATTCTGGATAAACTTCCTGAAGCTGCCATAACAAAGTACCACAAAGTGGGGAGGAGTGTCTTAAAACAAGGCTCCAGGGAAGAATCCATCCTTTCCTCTCCTAGCGTCCAGTGGCTGCTAGCATCCTCGGTAAATGCATTATCCCAGACTCTACCTCTATAGTCACATGACCTTCTTTCCCATGTGTCTTTGTCTCCTTTTCTCATAAGGACCCAGTAGAATAGGATTAAATCAGTCAGCTACTAAAAAGAATGAAATAGTGCCATTTACAGGAAGATGGGCCAACCTAGACATTGCTATACTAAGTGAAGTAGGTCAGAGAAAGAGAAATATCATATAACGTCCTATATATGCTCAATCTAAAAGAAATGATACAAATGAACTTAATTACAGAACAGAAATAGGCTCACAGACTTAGAGAAAAACTTCTGGCTGCCAGGGGGAAAGGCATTGTGGCAAGAGACATTTAGGGAGTTTGGGATGGACATGTATACAGGTTGCTATATAACCAACAAGAACCTACTGTACAGCACATGGGACTCTGCTTAGTGTTATATGACAGCCTGGGTGGGAGGAGAGTTTGGGGGAGAATGAGTACATGTATATGCATGGCTGAATCCCTTTGTTGTCCACGCGAAACTCTCACGGCATTGTTAATAAGCTATATGCCAATATAAAATAAAAAGTTTTTAAACAATAATAAAAGGTCCATCATACTCCAAAATGATCTCTTCTTTACCAATTCCATGTGCAATGACCCTACTCCCAAATACAGTCATAACATGAGGTTCTGGGAAAGAAATGGATTTTGGTGGGACACCATCTCATCCAGCACACGTCCCACAGTCGTGTCTCATGCAACTGTAAGAACATCTCATTATCTTATTCCCAGCCTCTAATCCCACCTGCCTTCACACATTAAAACTGAAAGGCTCTGGGTCGTGACTCGTTTTTCTGGTGGTGAGAGGCGAGCTGCAGAGTGTGGAGTCTGGAGGGAGCCTGGCAGAGTGCTGCCAGGAGCTCACAGCCAAGGCAGGGCTCCATGAGACAGAACTCATTCCAATATATTCCTGATTTTTTTCTTTTCTCAGTTACTTACAACACACACAAAATCACCTACCAGCTTGCAGTGCCAATAAATGAAAGTTCTCTCATTTCTCTACATCCCCCTCCAATCTTTGCCCCAAGCACTGAATTTTTTGGTGGTTGTATAAACACAGCACAGACACAGTTTGTTTTATGCCTTCACTTACTTCCTCTCAGAGGCATTTGCCGTATTGCTACAGCCTTCATAATTATCACTTTGAAAGCTGCATAATGTTGCATTAGGAGGATGCCCCGTGATTTACTTAACTAAATGTCTAGCTGTGGCAGAACAGTTGTTTCACTATTTAAATAGCGTGATTATGAACATCTCTGGAATTTGATTTTTTGATTCTTATTTAATTCTTTGAAAGATTACATTTAAAATTAAACATTGCATTTTCACTTTCTTTAAATAAATGATCTCTCCAACATCCTGACATTTTCCTAAGAATTTGGAACTGAAGATTGATTGTAATATATAGGACTTTTTGTTTGCCTGTTTGACTTTTCCTTAGCATTTCCTTGTAACAGTGAAGCCACAGTCCTCGGGGACTGTCCTCCCTCTACTTGGCTTCCACGTGCTCTGGCTGGAGTCAGACTCATTCCAGAGTTGGGGGTGGTGTGTGAGTGGGCTAAGCCAGCCAAAAGATCCAGTCCCCTTGGCCATGGAGATTGGCTCTGGGATGGGCAAGTGGCCTGATGTGTGCCTAGGCATGGGCTAGGATTTCTATAGGAATCATTGGGAGGGTAGACCTCTTTTTCTGGAGCTATGAAGATGGAAGCCTAGAGTTGCTGGCAGCCGTTCTGTCACCATGAGGTGGGAATCTGTCTGGGAGCAAAATAAAATAGAAGGGAGTGGAGAAGAGAGATGGAGAGAGATATAGGGGGAAGAGGGAAGAGGAGGAGATGAAGAAGAAAAAAAAAGAGGTGAAGAAAAAAGGAAGGAGGAAGAGAGAGACTGAGATTGTAGTCTGAGACCCTGGGATGGACAGATCAGGTACATAAGCCATCAGATTATCCTTTTTTGCTTAAGGACATTTGAGTTGGTGTCTGTTTCTTGTCACTGCTGGGTGCTCTGTACTCACATTTACACACTCACAGAGCTCAGAACAGAGGCATAGTTGGTGATGATTCTAGGGTGTGTCAGGCACATTGCACACACCCACTGTAGGGGACTCAAAGAGCCCTGGCTGCAGAGTGCAGGTACCTGGGTGGGGCTAGTGTCAACTCTTCTACTAACCAGCTGTGTGACCCTGAGAAGGATGAGTGCCGCTCCAAGCCTTTCCTCCGACATCCACACAAGGAGGGCGTAGAGTAGATTCTGAGACGTGTCCAGCCATGGGGCAGGGGGTGGTGTTGGGTACTGAGATGGCCCTCCTGTCCTCCACCTGGACCACTGAACTTGACCTCACACATAAGAGTCTGCATATGAGTTCATCTGAGAGGAAAAGAGTACCAACAGAAACTCAGGGCTCCACTGGACAAGCAAACAGTTGGGAATAGCTGAGCTCCGTGGATGATACTGCAACTCACCCCCCCGCCCACACACACACCCTCTCAGGAGCCATCCAGCTCCAAACCCCTAGGATATTGGGATGGGATGCCTTGCTCTCCGCTGTGATCTGTAAACACTGCAGCCAGCTGCTGGGCTTGGTAGCAAACATTCCAGTCCCCTTCCAATGAGAGAAAACCATTGTTCTCATGCCTTCCAGACCCCAATGTCCCAGGCATCGTGTCAGATGAGATGAAAACAGCACAGGGTGAACCCAGTGTTTTCTGAAAATGCAGTGCCTCCCATGGGGAACAAGTGGGTCAGCTTCTCAGTCAAAAAGACAAAGAGACACAGTCCAGAGACGTGTATTTCATTCAAGTTATTTCACAGCATTGGGTGTAGGATCCCCTATCATCCTGGCATCTTTGACCCAGCCCCTGCTTGCATTCATTCCATCCTGAGATTCTTGACATTTGGAAGACTCCATTCTGACCAGGAGGCATTGTCTTTTAAAAGCATAGTAGGGACTTTCCCCGGTGCTCTGTTGGTTAAGAATTCACCTTCCAATGCAAGGGACTTGAGTTCAATCCCTGGTCGAGGAAGTAAGATCCCGCATGCCATGGGGCAACTAAGCACATGCACCACAACTAGACCGAAGCCAGTGTGACACACTGAAGATCCCCGATGCTTCAGCTAACACTCGCTGTCAAATACATACATGCGCACATACCCTGGAGAAGGGAATGGCAGTGCACTCCAGTATTCTTTCCTGGAGAATCCCATGGACAGAGGAGCCTGGTGGGCTACACTCCACGGGGTCACAAAGAATCAGACATATACATACACACATACATAAAAGAGTCAAACATGACTGAGCAATTAAGTGTGTATATATACACATAAAATAAAAACATAGTAACTGCCTTGAGACCATCTTGCCATGGCCCTTAGTTAAGGGGAACACTTTTGAAGGTCATGCCAAAGACACAAAGAAATGTGTTTCATGTTATTCCGTAGTCGTCGCCGAATAATTTCTGGCTGGGTTTGGCATTTGTGCCCTTGACTCACAGCTAATGAGTTCAGTGGAGATGTATAGGGCTAAAAGAGAATACTCATTCTGAGAGAGCTCCTTATCTGCTCCAAAGTGGCTTTACATTAATTTCCTCACTGCCTTCTTCCAACATCCCTGTGAATTAAGGAGAGAGCAGCTCGCAAGATCTCACATTTACAGGAGAGACCGGAGGGCCCAGAGAGGTTACCGGACTCCCCCAAGGTCACTCAGGGATTAAATGGCAGAGGCCGCATGACAACTCAGGTCTCCTGCCTCCTGGTCTTTGTTCTTTTCATTAAACCTAAGTTTGCACTTAACAGCTTAGTAAACTTTGAAGCATACGGTTTTACCTACAGGTTGTTGTGTTCAGCTTTAATGACCAGGGAATTTGTTGCTTGATTTACTGACTAAAAGCAGAATAGTTAATTAAACATAGAGACAGCAAGCTTTGGTAGCACACACATACACACAAACTCCTATGTTCATTGTTCTTTTGCTACATAATGAGAAATTGTGGAGCCATCTGTCGAAGGTGGTAACCCCAAGTGACAAGTTATTGTTCTTTGGTTATTGTTTCAAAAACACAAAACCTAGAGGCTTCTGGGCACAGGTATAGAAAGGAATTCAAAATGAGAAAAGAGTGTGGGATCATGGTTCACATGAGTTAATTTTCTTAGTCTTTTGGAAAAAGAAAACCAAGCAAGACTTTGAATATGTTCCCGTGAATACCAAAATGAGATGAAATTCATCTAAGGACTTCACTAAGGAAGCAGCCAGGGGGATCCAACCACAAGGAATGGCTGACCGAAAACATTAGAAAATTAGAAATGAGAGACATGTTGGGTGACCCAGGAGATGGTGGAGGTGCTCAGCTTGGACAGTAGCACATTCTTCCTGGTTTTGTGTGAACAAAACCACATGATTATCTCCCCACAGAAATAACAGCAACTGGTAATGAATGGTCAGTGTTTCTCCCAACCTGAACTCCCATGTCTACAGAGCCCAGAATTGAGTGGAAAGATGCTTTGAAAGTCTCACCTTCCACTGGCACAGAGATGTGACCTGTCTTTAGTCAGACAAATAAATGAGCCACATGGGACAATGGAATCTCCATGGGGATCAATGAAATAATTGCCTTCCTTCTATTGCCTGAAAAACATCTACTTCTGCTTTGTTGATTATACCAAAGCCTTTGACTGAGTGGATCACAACAAACTGTGGAACATTCTTAAAGAGATGGAATACCAGACCACCTTACCTGCCTCCTGCCTCCTGGGAAAGAAGTACCTCAAGGCTGTATATTGTCACCATGCTTATTTAACTTCTAAGCAGAGTACATCATGTGAAAAGCCAGTCTAGATGAAGCACAAACTGGAATCAAGATCACCAGGAGAAATATCAATAACCTCAGATACTCAGATGACATCACCCTTATGGCAGAAAGTGAAGAGGAACTAAAGAGCCTCTTGATGAAAGTGAAAGAGGAGAGTGAAAAAGCTGACTTAAAACTCAACATTCAAAAAACTAAGATCATGGCAGCCAGTCCCATCACTTCATGGCAGATTGATGGGGAAATAATGGAAACAGTGAGAGACTTTATTTTCTTGGGCCCCAAAATCACTGCAGATGGTGACTGCAGCCATGAAATTAAAAGACACTTGCTCCTTGGAAGAAAAGCTATGACCAACCTAGACAGCATATTAGAAAGCAGAGACATTAATTTGCTGACAAAGTTCCATCTAGACAAAGTTATGTTTTTTTTCCAGTAGTCATGTATGGATGTGAGAGTTGGACCATAAAGAAAGCTGAGCACTGAAGAATTGATGCTTTTGAACTGTGGTGTTGGAGAAGACTCTTGAGAGTCCCTTGGACAACAAGGAGACCAAACCAGTCAATCCTAAAGGAAATCAGTCCTGATATTCACTGGAAGTACTGATGCTTAAGATGAAGCTCCAACACTTTGGCCACCTGATGTGAAGAACTGACTCATTGGAAAAGACCCTGATACTGGGCAGAATTGATGTCAGGAGGAGAAAGGGATGACAGAGGATGAGACAGTTGAATGGCATCACCCACTCGATGGACATGAGTTTGAGCAAGCTCTGGAAGTTGGTGATGGACAGGGAAGCCTGGCTTGCTGCAGTCCACGGGGTCACAGAGAGTCAGACATGACTGAGCAACTGAACTAAATTGAATTACTGCCTTGTTGAATTGTGTTTCTCCCAAATATATGCTGAAGGGGCTAACAGAGGATGAGATGGTTGGATGGCATCACTGACACAATGGACTTGAATTTGAGCAAACTCTGGGAGACAGTGAAGGACAGGGTAGCCTGGCATGCTGCAGTCTATTGGGATGCTAAGAGTCAGACATGACTGAGTGACTGAACAACAACAAATACATATTGAGGTCCTAATCTCAGGTACCAGTCAGTGTGAACTTATTTGGAAATGGGGTCTTGCAGATGCAATCACGTTAAGATGAGGTCATTAGGGTAACCCTGACCCACTATGACTGCTGTCTTTGAAAGAAAAATCAGAGATACAAGGAGAAGATGATGTGAAGATGAAGGCAGAAATGGGAGTGGTGTAGCTACAGACCAAGGAATGCCTGGAAGGTGAAAGAAGCGAGTGGTTGTGGAGTAGGGGGTCCTTTCTAAGGGGCTTTGGAGACAGCCCGACCCTGCTGACTTCTTGATTTCAGACTTCCAGGCTTCAGAACTGAGAGAGAGAATAAATTACTCCGGTCTGAACCTACCAGTTTGTGGTACTTTGTTATGGAGGCCACGCAAAAGTAGGGTCACACCCAGAAATCCCAAAGAATAGCTGCAGTGCAGTCTTACAGCTCTGTGCATGGAAGCTGTCCACCCTATAACATGTGGAGCCAGGGAGGGCATGGATGGTGTTCAGACAAGAGGCAGCCGGAAGCCTGGGGGCTGGCAGAGCGTCTGTGGGCAGAACCCCATCTGGCCTCCCTTCTGAGGAGTGTCTGTAATTCCCACCGGATGCCACATGAGCCTTGAGTTTACCACATGGCTCAGCCCATCTGGTTCAAATCCTTGCTCAAAGGTCACCTCTTCTGAAAGGCCTTCTCCAACTGTAAGCAAGCAGGACCCTATGAGGCCTTCCCAAATTAGACCCCCCACCCATGTCCTCTGCCTGCTTTTTGTCTGTAGAAAAACCTTTAGTCAAAGAATAAGTTTGATCAGAGAAATGAAAAATACAGAAAGAAAAGAAAATAGTCAAGCAAGAAAAATAATCATACTTTAGCCATTAAACAAAGTCAAGTATCTTTAGTTCCTCCTCAAGGACTATAGATAATAGCTGGAGCCATGCCCTTAGAGCTGTTTTGCACACATGGAATCCCCCATCAGGTAGGAGAAGTTAACTCTATGTTGCTCGCAAGCCTATAGACTCCAGAAGGATTGGAACCTGTTCGTTGATGATGCCGACTCCCCATTACCTCACCACCCATTAATCAGAAGAGTGTCCATGAGCTGACCACGCCCTGCTCCTTGAACACAGTAAAACTCCTCACCACCCCACTCCAGTGAGGATACACAGTTTTGAGGGCATTAGCCCACTGTGGCCACCTTTGCCTGGCAAAGCAAGAAAGCTCCCCTTTTCTACTTCACCCCAGACTCTGTCTTCATGTTTCCATCTGGCACAGGTGCACAGAGGCCGAGGTTCAACAACACACCTACTGGACTAGAAATACAGCCCCACCAAGCCTGCACCCTTCTGTCTTCTCTGTTTTCGGTTTCTTCACGACAGTAATTATCTTCTTATTCTTGAGTTTTGTCTAATGTTTATCTCTCCACTGGAAAAATTTTCAGCGAGCCTGTTTTCTTCACTGATATATCCCACAGAGTAGTCACTTTATAAATATTTATTTGTTGAGTAAATGGATAAATGAATGAATCACAGCTACAGACATTCAGATATGTTGGGTCGGCTGTGTCTGGATCATTCATTTCTGTTCCTAACACAGTTCTGAGAGCAGTGCTCATCTCTGCCGAGATGAGGGATCTTTTCCTTTCATGTATCAAATCTAAAAATCAAGACTTTTTGCATAGATTCTCATGTTTCCTATAGGAGAAGTGTGGCCCATTGTAACTTAAGCACTTCTATTTTTTTTTTTTACAGTTTTTTAAGTATAATTAATTTACCATGTTGTGTTAGTTTCATGTGTGCAGCAAAGTGATTCATATATGTATTAATATATATGCATTTTCAGATTATTTTTAATTGTAGGTTATTGAATATAATTCCCTGTACTCTACAGTAGGACCTTGTTATTTATGTATTTTATATAGAATAGTGTGTATATTTTAATCCCAAACTCCTGATTTGTCCCTCCCTCCTCCCCCTTTGATCACCATAAATTTGTTTCCTATGTCTGTAGGTTTGTTTCTGATTCGTAAGTAATTTCACTTGTATCATTTTTTTTAGATCCCACATGTAAGCGGAATCAGTGGCATCATATGCTTTTTTTAAGCAGTTAGAAAAGGGGGGCTGAAGTTGGGCTTGAGTGTCGTCTTGTGTTGGTTTGTGGTGCTGTCATAAAAGCACCAGAGCCCGGCAGCTTAAACAACATTTATCTCTCATAGTTCTAGGGGCTGGAGGTCCAGAGCCAAGGCGCTGGCCAGCTGGGTGTTTGATGAGGGTCCACCTCCTAGTTTGTAGACGGCTGTCTTCTGTTGTGTCTTCACATGGTGGGGACAGGATGGGAAGAGGGTGGGGGGGGTCTTTCTGGGGTCTTCTTAATTGGGGCACTAGTCCCATTCCTGAGGGCTCCATTCTCATGATCTAATCCCTCCCCAAAGGCCTCCCCTCCTAACACCATCCCACTGGGGGTTAGGGTTTAACATACGAATGTGAGGGAACACAGGCATTTGATGTGGAGCAAGTGTAAAGTGTGAACCCTGTCCTTACACACATGTGCTGACTGTTCATTCATTCATTCTTTCATTCACCAAGTGCAGGGCATGGGAGCATGCCCAGATTCCTTCTTTAATGAGCTCTGGGTTATTTCAGAGCCAGATGGAAGCCTCATTTGAACAAATGATAAAACAAAGCAGGAAGCCAATCAGCTTCCTGGGTGAGTGACCTGTTCAGCCACACAAGGCTTGTGCTCAGAAGAGCCACGGTGGCTTTAATGCTCTGCTGTCATCATATTTGAAATTATTGATGATTTTCCCTTTGATCTTGCATTTTGTAAGTGAAGTTGCTGGCCCAAGAGGAGCACATGCAGAGCAGAGGAAATATGTATTAACACATGCCAAATGTGTAATAATCACTTCTGCTGCCTGTTTGCATGTACTATTCTCAAGGCCACACGGATCCCACCTCCCTGAAGCTGGCCCTTCCTGTGACACATGCGTGCATGAGCTACAAAACCTGAATGGCAGTGTATTAAAAAGCAGAGACATCACTTTCTCGACAGAGGTCCATATAGTCAAAACTATGGTTTTTCCATCAGTCGTTTACAGATGTGAAAGTTGGACCATAAAGAAGGATGAGTGCCGAGGAATTGATACTTTTAGACTGTGGTGCTGTTAGAAGACTCTGGAGAGTCCCATGGACAGCAAGGAGGTCAACAGTCCATCCTACAGGAAATCAGTCCTGAATGTTCATTGGAAGGAACGATGTTGAAGCTGAAGCTCCAATACGTCGGCCACCTGATACGAACAACTGACTCATTGGAAAAGACCCTGATGCTGGGAAAGGTTGGGGGCAGAAGGAGAAGGGGGTGACAGACGCTCAGATGGTTGGATGGTATCACTGACTCAATGGACATGAGTTTGAGCAAACTCCAGGAGGCAGGGAAGGACAGGGAAGCCTGGCATGCTGCAGTCCATGGGATTGCACAGAGCTGGACATGACTGAGCAACTCAACAACAATAGTTCTGGTGAATCCACGTACAAGTTTAGCTTTGCCTTTATAACAGGCATTGTGCCATATAAAGAGGAATGATAAAATGCAAACTAATAACTTAAAACTTTAATGTTTCTTTACTTAAAAAGACATTAAATGGAAAACATTTCTTAAAAAGTGACAGTCAAGACAGATTGTGGAAGAAAGGGGAAAACTTTATGTTTTAGTAAGTCTAATGACAGTGGTCGGAAGCTTCAATGGTTAGTAATAGTAATCATATTCATATGAAGGAGTTCCAACGTCAAAGTAGTTTATAAAACTACTAAATATTTTCTAATTCCTTGTGAAATTTAATAGTATAAGATTATATATTACAATATGATTCTAACTGATATACTCATGAGAGACCTTCTTGTAAAGCTTTATGGACCAGTGAATGTTCACATTCCATAGTAGCTATTGACCAAAAAATACCAGGCTATTGTGAATTGTGGAGAAACTATTCCCAAATTTTTCTAAATAGTTACTTACAGGAAAAGTATTAATAAATTAAATTATAAGCACTATGTCATATATGGGGCTTCCCTGGTGGCTCAGTGGTAAAGAATCTGCCTGCAATGCAGTAGACGTGGGTTTGATCCCTGGGTCAGGAAGATCCCCTGGAGAAGAAAATGGTAACCCACTCCAGTATTCTCACCTGGAGAATTCCATGGACAGAGGAGCCTGGTGGGCTACAGTCTATGAGGTCACAAGAGTCAGACACAACTCAGTGACTAAACAAAACAAAAACTAACAGCACTTTCTTGCTGCTTTTTAACAAGGACCCAACACTTTCACTTGGTCCTGGGCCCTGCAAAGTAAGTAGCCAGACAGTAGGAGGTTACTGATGCTGTTAAAGAGAAAAATATAATGTCCTGAGAGAGTTCAGAGAGAGATAACATCCATATAGGGGAATCAAGGACTGCTTCGTGGAGGAGGCGGCTCTGAGTAGCCTCAGAGGGCACAGGAGAATGCATCGTGACCTCCTGCCTTTGCTGGAGGGAGCCGTTGTGCTGAGTTAAGACCAGGCTGGCAGGTGCAGGCATGAGCCAGGGTCCAGCTGAAAACATGCCTGAGCATCTTAGCTTTGGGTGTCCTTACAGAGCAGGAGGGTGTTCAGGGCAGTTGGAATTCTGAGGCTAGCTGTGGTCTGAGTGGCCAGATAAAGGGAGGGGCAGTCCCAGGGGCCACCAAGTCACCAGCCATCAGATCTCAGCCTGGCTCTGAGACTCCCCATCCAGGCTGCCTTTGGTGGAGTCCCTCCTGTGACTAGGAGCAAGTTCAAGACAAGCCAGTGTCTGACCAAGACATCCCTGGACAGCAAACAGGGAGGCAGGAACACTGGCTCCATGGAAAAATTTTTCCAACACTGGGATGCTCTCAAAATGTGGGTTCCAAGTGGGGCCACACAGAATCCAGTAACCTTGCTGGTGCCCTGGAGAGACACAGTGGTTGGGTCACCAGGTGTAAGCTGTAGAGGGAAAGAAGAGAATGTTTTCACGGTAGCTGAAAGTCACCAAGCCCCTCCTGTGGTCCCGGGGCCTTGACACGGTCCTGTGAGATGGGAGGCACTGGGATATGATTTCATGTAGGCTGATCCACAGCCCAGAGAGGGTGTGTGAGTTGCCTTGGACATCTGGACAGAGCCAGAGTTAGGATCAAAAAGGGATTTGGGCCTCTGAGGCCAGGACTTCCTGTTTTCCCACTGGCTGCTGGGGTTGAGGAGCTCTGTGCATCAGAATGGCTGCCATGGGATGTGTGATCCTTGGGGGTTTTCTATAGGGATGGCTCCTGTCTGCTCTTTACGATGGGAGTCAGATGAGTTACAGACCCTGAATGGCAGGAGGAGCATCTCACATACAGGGAGAGTGGAGTCGAGTCCAAGGTCCCTTACCTCTGGGGCAGACGCCTGGGGCCTGGCTCCTGAGCTGGCCATCCTAGGGCCTCCCTGTTGGGCCTGCGGACTGACCAGCTCCTCCTAGCTTCCTTCTGATATCCTGCTTGTCCCTATGGAAACAATCTCTCTTTCTCCCTTTCTCTCTCGGAGCTGCCTTGGCCTTGTTTCTGTGTTCCCTGCGTCTCCACCACCCACCGGCTCATCACCGTCTCGCCAGTGGCTCTGCCCGGGCTCAGAAGCATCCCACTCACACCAGCACCCTCTCCCTTTCTGCTCATTTTCAGAGTTATTTGTGTTTGCATGAAATAGCGATCAAGAGGTGTGGGCTGGAGCTTGGGGAGAGGGGTTGTTCCAGAGCTTCAGAAGGCCCAGGGGGGTTAACTGAAGAGTTGTGTGATAAGAATAATTACAGTCTGTGACGACTGCGTGGAGGGATGAAGAAAGGCCGACTGAGCCTAAAGGGGTGTGTGCTGGCCTTCCTCCCAGGAAAACCCAGTGGTCCTGGGAGGGACCACTTCTGGCCTCTGCAGCAGAGATCAGCAGAGAGAGGCCAGCCCCACTGACACACATGTGCAGGAGCAGGAGGGCCAGACACCAGTGATGATGGCATGTAGGGAGCCAGATGGGGGGCTGAGTCCTGGCTGCTGAGCTCTCCCTGGGCAGGAATGGTCAGGAGCCATGAGAAGGACATCCACACCACACACCTGGGCCTCTGCCCTCGTCAAACAACCTGCTTCTCCCCGTGAGCCTGCCCAGCTGACTTCTTCTGCTGCCCTTGGGTCTCCCTGAGCCCCTGGCCCCAGCCCTGCCTCCAGCATTTCCACATTGCCCTGGGAGTCTCAGCTGGAGCACTGGTAAGACCTACAGGGTCCTGAGGTCATGCTGCAGATGATAAAGACGATGGGTGACCCTCTTCCAGGCCTTCAGATGGCCTTCCTGGTCAACAGAACTGCTCCCCAACAGCCATACCACCAGGGCACACTTCAGCCAGGCTTTCCTCCTTCTCTGAAGGCTCTCATTCTGCCTAGCCCCTGGAATCTGCCCACAAATCAACCCCCTGCCCCCAAACCCTTTGCCTCTGGCTCTGCCTTGGAGATGCTAAGACTCCCTGGCATTCCAGTCCATGGCCTCTTGGGGTCTTAGTGACAGCCCCACTGCTTTATTTTCCCTCACCCCTCCTACCTCCTGGCAGCGTCAGTTAGTTGGTCTGGAGTGGGACTGTAGGTGGGGGTCCCAGTGTGTTTACAGATGAATGGATGGACAGTTTGGTCTGATTGGCTCAGGACTGGCAGCTTGATTGACATTCTCTTCTTATTGGTCACTAACTTAGGGAATTTAGGAGTGAATACACATTCTTTGGGGCTTCAAATACACATGGTCTAAGGGGAGAAGAAAGCAAGCTTTGGATGCAGGGGGCGCTAGTGGTAAAGAACCTGCCTGCCAATGCAGGAGACACAGGAGAATCAGGTTCAATCCCTGGGTTGGGAAGATCCCCTGAAGGAGGGCATGGCAACCCTCTCCAGTATTCATGTTTGGGGAATCCCATGGAAGGAGAAGTCTGGCAGACTCTAGTCCATGGGGTCTTAGAGTCAGACATGACTAAAGTGACTAAACAACAACAACCCAGGATTTCTGAGAGGTCCTGCCAGGCATCAAGCACAGTCTGCTCCAGATAGCACCCGTCAAGGAACAAAACTCACCCCTAAGTACTAGTTAGGGGGTGCCCCTAAACCCCCAGAGATAGAATGACCAAGTTGCCTTCTTGGGAGGAAAAACAAACACAAATTTTACTCACAAAAGCACACTATTGCCATTTGGGTAATAAAGCTGGTTTTTCAAATAGATTTCCCAGATGAGCTTACAAAATAGGTCAGCTCCTGGGCCCTTCTTGCTCTCATTTTGTACCAAGAAAACTGAGACTCAAAGAGGCAAACTGATCTGCTCCCGAGGGTCACATGGCTTCCCAGGTGACTCAGTGGTGAAGACTCCACCTACCAATGCAGGAGATGCTGGAGACTCGGGTTTGATCCCTGGCCTTGGGAAGATCCCTGGAGAAAGAAATGGCAACCCACTCCAGTCTTCTTGCTGGGATAATCCCACGGACAGAGGACCCTGGCAGGCTACAGTCCATGGGGCTACAGAGTCGGACACAACTGAGCACAGATGCCCTAGGGTCACATGGCTGTTTGAAAGTGAAAGTGAAAGTCGCTCAATCATGTCCAACTCTTTGCGACTCCATGCACTATACAGTCCATGGAATTCTCCAGGCCAGAATACTGGAGTGGGTAGCTGTTTCTTTCTCCAGGGGATCTTCCCAACCCAGGAATGGAACTGGGGTCTCCCGCATTGCAGGAGGATTCTTTACCAGCTGAGCCATCAGGGTCACATGGCTGCTTGCTTGGAGCGAAATGCAGAGCCCAGGGGCTGGTGCCTTGGTGCAGGTCTAGCAGGCACCTACATTCACACCATGAATCCTCCCCAGAAAGCCCAGGCCCTCCTGGGACAAACAGCCCATGAAAAGCAGAGGAGTTACTGATACCTACAAAGAGAAAGCAAACAAAAGCAGAGTGAATTGGGAGAAGCATCCTCGTGAAAAACAAGATTAGTCATTTGAGGGGAAAAGAACAGAAAACATTAATAGAGGACAGAAAATAATTCCCCTGGACAATGCTGAGCCACCAGCCTGCACTGTACGTTCCATTTTGGTACAATTTGTAAAGGCGCCATCCCCCTTCCCCGCCTACTGTCCTCCCCCGCCCCCCTTACTCGTCTGGTCTATGCTCAGGCACAGGAAGAGCCATTCCTCTCGTGCTGCCCATTTGGTTTTCGGGAGTGTTTCTGCTATTTCCCCACATCCATTAATCTTCCTTTTTCTTCAAGGGAACTTACATCCAGCTCCAGAGGTCAAGAATCACAAAGATCTAGTGAAAGTTTTTGAGAAGAAAAATGGCAAAATTTCATTTTGCCTCCTACTGTCCTCAGCCACGAGATTTTAATTTAAGTCCTGAAATGGCAACATGGCCAGGGCTGCCAGAGGGTTAGTGTGTAGGAGGCCCTGAGGTTCTTAATTTGCCTCCAAGCATTTGGGGACCAGGAGGATGTAGGAGGGTGTCTTAGCAAGATGTCGGTGGTGAGGGGGCAATGAGGCGCTTGGCGGAGAGGATCTGTGGTCATCCGTTTGGAAAACTGAGGGTCTCACAGAACAGGGTCTCACAGAAGAGGGTCTCTTCTTGGACCTATTTCCTCGCCGGGTCCCTTCCCAGCTACTCATTCATCTGAGACACGTGGTGGTGGTTTAGTCACTAAGTCGTGTCCGACTCTTACGACCCCATAGACTGTAGCCCGCCAGGCTCCTCTGTCCATGGGATTCTCCAGGCAAGAGTACTGGAGTGAGTTGCCATTTCCTTCTCCAGGGGATCTTCCAGATCCAGGAATCAAACCCGGGTCTCCTGCATTGCAGGCAGATTCTTTACCAACTGAGCTATGAGGGAAGCTGAGACATAATCCCTGCATTATTATAAACATTAAAAACTACATCACTGGTTCTCCTTTTCCCCAGGAGCTTTGTTGTTACTGTTCAGTTGCTCAGTTGTGTTCAGCTCTTTTCAACCCCATGGTCTGCAGCACACCAGGCTTCCCTGTCCTTCACCATCTCCCAGAGTTTGCTTAAACTCACATCCTTCGAGTCAGCTATGCCATCCAACCATCTCATCCTCTGTCATCCCCTTCTCCTCCTGCCCTCATCTTTCCCAGCATCAGGGTCTTTTTCCAATGAGTTGGTTCCCCAAGAGCTTACAGGATATAAATGAACTTTTCAGGCCACACTGAACCCAGATGCAAATGAAGATCATCTCATACCAACCAGATAAAAATATGATTAAACAATATTTTGCCAAGCATCTCCCTCCCATTTAATATCTTCCACCAGTTATCTGGCTTAGATCTGAGTAGATGTGCTGAAAAATCAGAATCACAATTAACTCTTCTCAGCTCCTTGTATCTGGTGGAAGAGAAATTGGTGGCTCCTTCTGTACCCTGGGGAGCAGAACCTCTTTGCCTGACAGGGCTCTTGAAATCACAAACCTTAACTTAATAGAAGAGGGTAAACACATTATTTTGCATGAAATTATGTTTCTTAATGAATTAATAATAGGGTTACAATCCTCAGTTCAACAAGCAGGGAAATACAGGGTATAAAATAAGGGCAAGCAACTGCATTATAATTAGTTGGTCTTTTCAGGGCTTTGTATAACAACACATTAGCTCAGATTGCAGGGAGGGAAGAGGGAACTGTGGGCAGGGGTGAACCTCACTTCTGGGGAGCTCACCTGCGGTAGAGAAGAGGAAAAGAGGCTGCAGTTAACATTCCTAGAATAACAATGGCTAACTTCTGCCTCCTGACCTGCTCCATCCGGAGATTCCAAGTCTTCCCCATGGTCCTCTTCTACGGTAGCAGTACCCCTCAGCTCTGTGACAACTTCCTGTGGAGTCTCCATCAAACTTGTCCTTGAATTTGAGTGGCTGCCTCTGTTGATATGCTTTTGGAATCAAGTATAATTTGTCTTAAATGGAACTCCTGGGCTTATACACTCATGACCTTGCTGACTACACTCTTCTCACACCACCCCAACACCAAGTCAGCAGTCTCTTTTCTGGATCCCTGCAGAGTAAAAGAATTTGGGCTTTGCCTAAAGAGGGATTTGGCCTTGACTTCAGGTTCTGAGAAGTAATTTTTAAAATCATACCTGAAAGGGACATCTTTGTTTAGCTTGGCTAAACACTGCCTCCTGAGGTGAAGGTTGGCTATTGGCATCAGTCAAACTGGAGACTGAGTCCAATGATATGGGCAACCTATTGGGCAACCTATCTTTCAACCATGCTTCCCTGGTGACTCAGATGGTAAAGACTCTGTCTGTAATGTGGGAGACCTGAGTTTTATCCCTGAGTCAGGAAGATCCCTTGGAGAAGGGAATGGCTACCCACTCAAGTATTCTTGCCTGGGAAATCCCATGGATAGAAGAGCCTGGTGGGCTATAGTCCATGGGATCACAAAGAGTCAGACCCAACTGAGCAACCAACATTTATGCAATGAGACTCAAGTAAAAACTGGAGAGTGAAGCTAGAGAGAGCTTCTCTGGTTGGCAATACATCACACATGTCCGGAGAAGGCAATGGCAACCCAATCCAGTACTCTTGCTTGGAAAATCCCATGGACAGAGGAGCCTGGTAGGCTGCAGTCCATGGGGTCACGAAGGGTTGGACACACTGAGCAACTTCACTTTCACTTTTCACTTTCATGCATTGGAGAAGGAAATGGCAACCCACTCCAGTGTTCTTGCCTGGAGAATCTCAGGGACGGGGGAGCCTGGTGGGCTGCTGTCTATGGGGTTGCACAGAGTTGGACACGATTGAAGCAACTTAGTAGCAGCAGCAGCAGCAGCACACATGTAACATTGATTCAGAAAACACACATGTCCAGACTCTGGAGGGGAAAAAACAGTGGAAACTTCACCTCTGAACCCTTGTAGGCTCTGCCCTATATGCTTCTTCCTTTGGCTTATTTTAGTTCATAGTCTTTTTTTTTTTTTTTTGTAATAAACAGTACTCATGAATGGAACTACTTTCACTGAATTCTGTGTCTTTCTAGAAAATTATCAAACCTGAGGGTAATTTGAAGACCCTCTGCATGTGTAGTTGGCATCAGAAAGCAGGGGGTCCTTGTGGAAGATTGTGAGCCCAAGTCTACTGCCTGGCTAACTCGGATAATCACCTGTGTTTTCCAAAGTCCTATTTCCTATTCCCTGTATCTGAGGCCTGGCACTCTCTCTGGCTATCTTGTTTGATATTTGGGCTGATTTAGCATGTGTTGGATGTGGCTGGGTCTTTATTTTTCCATGAAGAGCTATACAAAGCAATTATCTTTGCTGCAGTTGCTCAGCTTTTTGATCTAAGGAAAATCTTGGTTCAACCACCTTCAGGGTTTTAGGTGATGGCTCAGAACTCAGAGCACAGCTGAGTTTAAAGAATGACTCAAACTGAATGTTATAGAGCCATCAGCAACAGAGATGGACACACTCACCTCTCATGCTTCTGTAAGAATTATGATATCTATGGACTTTTGAGGGCTGTTGCTGGGTTTCTCCTAGAGCCTCAATGAGGGAATCAAAAATTTACTGAAAGAGAGTTGGCCTGGGTCACAGGGGGCAGGGGCTGACCTATATGCTTTATTTCCACCCCTTTCCTTGATTTGTTCCAAGGGCATACCAAATACCCAGTAAATCTTTAAATGTGTCGTGCTCCTTTCTACAGGGTATAGTAGATGGTGAAAATCTTGTGTTAGCTAGGGAGAGAGAAACATATGATGAGGATGAGGAGGAGGTTGAGGAGGTGGAGGAAGAGGAGGAGGAGAGAAGGTGGAGGAAGAGGAGGAGGAGAGAAAGGAGAATTTGTTATTCAGAAAGAACATCTTATATGCAGCCGTATCTGAGCACCTGGAGGAGTCAGTGACAACTCCAGAGACTCAGTGAGCCATGATGCTGGACATTTAGATTGTCATCAGCTGTAAAGCCCTTCAACTTCACCTTCATCCCACACAAAGACCCCTCAGGCTTACAGATGCCTTGCAGGTGATTCTCCAAGCCACCTTTTCTGTGTCCACACTACTTTGTGCCTGAAGTTGAGTCAAAATGCAGGAGTGGGGCTGAGAACCGATGTGTGATAGCCCCTGTTAGCAGGTGGTGTATTAGTAGGTTTTCATGTAAAAAGCACCTGTACAGGGACTTTCATGTCTCTGAACAATTGAATGGTACTGGAGGCTTGTGAAGTACCTTCTGGTTCAGACAAGTGTGGGTCTGAATCCCGAGTCTGCCACTTTCCTGATCACTTGGCCTCAGGTGTGGTTGTTTGCTTATGTGTAAAATGGGGATGCGTTACCTGCATCTCCAGGTGCTGATGCAGGTGAAGGGCTTAGCCCAGTGTCTGCTTCAAGGAACAGTTTCTAGTTTAAAAGGGGATAAAGGAGTCCTTTCAAAGAGTCCACTTTAGGTGATGACCCAGACAAGCAGCTTCTGAAAGGCTAATAACATCCAACCACAAAGACTACAAGCACAGCACAGGTGAAAGGAGAGCATCTTGAATGGTTGCCTTTCTCAGAACAGAAGCAGTTCTGCTGGTTTGGCCCTGGTGGTGATCCTGGGCTTTATTTGCTATTAACCTAAGCAGGAGAATTCAAATAAAGTTGCTGTCAGGAGCATATTTCTTCCCAAATCCAGAGCATAATAAAAAGCAATGACCGATCTGGATGTCAGAAGAGTAATTGAAAATTCTACTTGCAGCAAATACAAATAGTACTTGCCATTAAAAGGACAATATATTCCAGAAAGAGAGAAAAATCACCAGATGACCGGCTCCATAACTTGCCGTTGACTCAGTGTGGTTGTTTTGGGACTTGAATTGAAAAGGAAATTAAACTCTAGTGTTTTCCTCCCAGAATTTTTTCAAGAAGGGAACATGTTTTGAGGCAGAAAAAGGCATTTTATAACATGAAACAGATATTTTTAGTTTTCATAAGATTGGGTTATGGATGACTTTGTAGTAATCAGAATGTGTTGCAAGTAATAATCACTCATCTCAAACTGGTTTAAGTAAAGGGGGAATTTTAACTCACATACTTGGGAGATATAGGTGTAGACAGACCTCAAGGTACACTGGATCCAGGAGATCCAATGATGTGTGTGACTTACATCACCTTCATCCCTCAAGCTCTGCTTGTCTCTGGTCATTGGGGTTCCCTGGTAGCTCTCTGCAGATAGCAGGCAGGATAACCAGACAATATTATTAGCAAAGACTAGGGCAGTTCCTGCCCATAGCAGATGCTCACTAAGCATTACACACTAGATCATGTATTTCTTATTCAGGTTGCTCCTCTGAGGGAGGGTGCAGTTATCTGCCCTATCTCACAGGTGAGGAATCCAAGGAATAGCAGAAGCACCACCAGAACCTAGGGGGTCTGCCCATAACACCCAAACCCTCAACCTCCAATCTGCCTGCCTGGACCCTATTTCTCTAGCTCCCAACCACTGGAGGAGAAAAGCTCTCTTCCAAGTTTCAATGACACAGGAGTCTCTAATTGGACCTGCTGGCATCACATGACCACCCTTGACCCAATCACTGTGGTTGAGGGAATGGAATATTCTCATTGGCTGGCCTGAGTTACCCACCCACTTCTGAGATGCAGAAGGCAGGAATGGGGCTCTGTGATTGACAGGTCTCCCAAAGGCACCAAAAGAAGTGGATGAGAAATGATGATCCCACATCCTTGGTCTCTTTCCAGGCCAGTCTGATGTGAGTACACTCCAAGTGAGTACCTCAGTGTATGTGTCAGAGTGTGAGGGAAGGCATGCGGGGGAGGGGTAATGTCTAGGGGGAGGTGGACCTGGAAAATTAGTATCTTTGGCATTCCACCCCCAGTTCCTGAAAAATAGCACATCTAGTAGGCTCCTGGCATTTAAGAGCCTTGTTGACTAAATAGACAGGAGCTTTGAATGCATTGGAATGATTTGTGGAGCCCTCACCTGAATCCCGATGGACAGAGGAATGTGGAGGGCTATAGTCTATAGGGTTGAAACAGTCAGATATGACTGAGCACACCACACAGCACCTGAATCCAGGGCTTCCCAGGGGGTTCCAGTAAAGAATCCACCTGCCAATGGAAAAGATGCAAGAAGTGTGAGTTCAATCTCTGGGTCAGGAAGATCCTCTAGAGAAGATAATGGCAACCCACTCCAGTACTCTTGCCAGGAAAATCTCATGGACAGAGGAGCCTGCAGGACTACAGTCTATGGGGCCAAAAAGAGTCAGGCACAACTGAATGACTGAGCACCACCTGGATACAAAACTTCAGGACTTCATGAATAGTGTGCTAATTTGGAGCTTGGAGAGACTTGAGTGTGCTTGTGTATCTCAGTAGAGCCTTCTGTGGCAGTCCCAATTCAATCACATTGTTCAAAATGATAAATGTAAGAATCAGTTATCAGACACAATCTGTCCAAAGATCTTACAGGACTCAGTCTGGTTTGGGAATTAATGAGCCACATGCCAACCAGTGGAGATCCCTTCTGAGAGCAGCATCTGGTTCAAGGTAAGAGTCACCCTTCTTCCTGATTGTTGAGCAGGCAGTAGAAAAATCTTCACATTTAATATGCACAGTCTGTTTCCCATCTTCCTTGTAATAAACTGGTCTAGCATCTTGCACAGCTATATCATTAAGGAGACTGAACTCCAGAGGCCAGTTATAAATGCACAAAAATAATATAGAACTAGGTACATAAAATAGAAGCTGATTCCTTCATCTATGCTGATGGGTTTTAAAGAGAGAAAATAATGGAGGATAAACATCAGGTGCATGAGAAATTAAAATTCAGTTGCAAACTCCCTAATTCATGCAAGAAGTCCAGTGTACAATCAATGATTCACGGGAGCAATTTTTTCGGAATAAAATCTCACTTCTCTGATTTTCACAGTGGCAGAGCTTCATAAAAATGAAATAAATCACATTGTACACTTTGATGTCTGTCTCTTTTGCTCAAAGTAATGTTTTTGAGATCACATATTTTTATTTGAATAAGCAGTTTTTCTCTTTTTAAGGCTGAGTAATTTAACCTTGTATGAACACATCACAAAACACTTTTCCATTCACTTAATAATGTACATGTGGGTTAGTTCAAGTGTGAGGTGTTTTGAATAAAGATATTGTGAATATTAACTCACCTGTCTTTCTTATAAGCATGCATTTTCATTTATCCTGGGCAGAGAATACGTGAGGGTAGAAATGCTAGGTAGACATATGCTCAATTCTTTTTTTATTTTGAAACGGTTTTCTTGAGGTATAATTTACTGCCATAAAGTCATTCATTTAAATATACGATTCCTTGATTTTTCTGTAAATGTGCAGAGTTTCGTAACCATCACGTTTCCACTTTAAAACAATTCCATCCATCTCTGCACAGGGGCCTGCAAACTTGACCATGTTGGCTACATTTGACAAAGTCAGCCCCTCCTCCTTGAAATGCATCCAATGCTTAGCTTCCAGTTGAGTAAATTCTAATCATTTTATGATTTGTTGTTTCATGTATTTTGTTTTTTCTTCACTGGCCTTTCCTTTTCTATCTCCATTACTGATTTCTATTTTTCTCCCAAGCCTCTCAGCATTAGTTTTGATCCAAAATGTAGTTCTTGGACTACTTTTGACCTCAGCAACTCATCCCCTTGCTTATCTTACCCAGTTTCCTGGCTTCTTCTTCAAAAAAAAAAAAATAATGATATTTTAGTCTTGGCGCTCCAACTTTGTACCTTATACACCATTATCTAGACCTACTGGATATGCATTTGTTAGATAAATGGATGGAATATAGAATTGGTGGGAAATATCATAAGCTTAGGTTCTAGTCCTCAGATAAGACAAGGAGGAGTTTGATCAAAGCTACGCTGTTGTTCAGTTGCTGTGTCCAACTCTCTGCAACCTCGTGGACTGTAGCTCACAAGGCTTTTCTGTTCTCTACTATCTCCAGAAGTTTGTTCAGATTCATGTCTATTGAGTCGGTGATGCATCCAACCATCTCATCCCTGGCCACCCCTGTTACCTTTTGCTTTCAATCTTTCCCAGCATAAGGTTTCTTTTCCTGTGAGTCAGCTCTTCTCATCAGGTGGCCAAAGTTTTGGAGCTCCATCTTCAGCCTCAGTCCTTCCAATGAATATTCAGAGTTGATTTCCTTTAGGATTGACTAGTTTTGATTTCCTTGCCGACCAAGAGACTCTTAAGAGTCTTCTCCAGCACCACAGTTTGAAAGCATCAATTCTTTGGTGCTCAGCCTTCTTTATGGTCCAACTCTCATATCTGTACATGACTACTAGAAAAACCATAGCTTTGACTATATGAACATTTGTTGACAATGTGATATCTCTGCTTTTTAACATACTGTCTGGGTTTGTCAGAACTTTCCTTCCAAGGAGCAAGTGTCTTAATTTCATGGCTGCAGTCACTGTCCATAGTCATTTTGGAGCCCAAGAAAATAAAATTTGTCACTGCTGTGAGAATAGTACAAACTAATTAGTATTTGGTTCAGAGAAGAACAGATGTGTACTTGAGACCAAGCTGGTCAAATCCATGGACCACTGCCCCCATGGATTCTGGGCCACAGAATCCTCATCACATACTGATGGCAGAAGCATTGGCAATAGCAGAAGTGCAATTTGTCTTTTTGTTATTATCTTTTTTTTAATTTTAAGGGAACATTTTTCTAAATTCAAAAGATACTTCTATTGGAAAAAATGAAATTAGAATATGAACTATTGTCCCTTTTTGCTGAGAATTGTAAAAAGTATCCTGTTTTTATAAAAGTAGTTTACTTCAAAAAGTAAGATACATCCATCAATATTTAGCAATTTATCTGACACCTCAATGTATTAATCTATTATTGCCTGGTACATATTTTAATAGATTTTAGATTCATGTATAAGGTGATTGTACAAATGTATATTTCCCCTTTGATATGCAATCTCAGAAGATACCAGAACACAAGAAGCATTATTTATTTACTGTATATTCTACTTCTCCATACTTTGTGCCCCTTAACTTACTATTCCAAGAAAGTTATTGTTTAGAAAAGGAAATGGCAACCCATTCCAGTATTCTTGCATGAGAAATCCCATGGACAGAGGAGCCTGGTGGGCTACAGTCTATGGGGTAGCAAAGAGTTAGTGACTAAGCCACAACCAAAGACAGCTTCAAACAGGACAGCCTTAACATTTAATAGCACTGGGTTTTCTGAGGTTGACACTGAGGTTGGAGACAACACTGGACTCCAGAATACTGGTTTAGGTAGCCCTTTTCTTCTCCAGGGGATCTTTATGACCCAGGGATCAAACCTGGGTCTCCTGAGTTGCAGGGTGGAAATACAATGCTTTACCTTGAGTAAAAAAATGTTATTGTTATTATCTTGTCTTTAGCCTTTATTTGTGCTTTACAAGTGATATATCCATTACCTTTACTTTATATTTACCTATCCAATGAGATTCATTCTTTCACATGCTTTCTTGTTACTAATTTGCACCTTTTTTTTTCCAGGTTAAAGATGTTCCTTTAGCATTTCTTTTAAAATCAGTTTAGTAGTGATGAAATCCTTTAACTCTTGCTTATCCAGAAAATTCATTATCTCTCTTTCCTTCAATTCTGAATTATAAGTTCACCAGGTAGAATATTCTTGATTGGAAGTTTTTTCTTTAGGCATTTTGAATATTTCATGTCATTCCCTTTTGGTCTGCAAAGTTTCTGCTGAAATTCTGCTCATAGTCTTATGAGAATTCCTTTGTATGTAACAAGTTGTTTTTCTCTTGCTGCTATCAATATTCTCTACTTGTCTTTAACTTTTGACATTTTAGTTACAATGTTTCTCATATATTATAATGCTATATATATATGTATATATATGATGCATACATGCTAAGTGACTTCAGTGGTGTTTGATTCTGTGGGACTTTATGAACTGCAGCCTGCCAGGCTCCTCTGTCCATGGGATTTTCCAGGCACAAATACTGGAGTGGGTTGCCATGCCTTCCTCAAGGGGATCTTCCTGACCCAGGGGTCACACCCGCATCTCTTATGTCAGGCAGGTTCTTTGCCTTTAGCACACAGGGAAGCCCATATATACATATATACATGCATTATATGTATATATATATATATTTATTTAATATATTTTCTATATTTATTTATTATACAAATGGCAACCCACTCCAGTATTCTTGCCTGGAGAATCCCAGGGACAGCGGAGCCTGGTGAGCTGCCATCTATGGGGTCGCACAGAGTCGGACATGACTGAAGTGACTTAGCATAGCATAGCATACACACACACACACACACACACACATATATATATGAATATAGGTTCCCGTACTCTGAACTTATCCACTCTCCTTCCCTCCTTTCCTCTTTGGTAACCATAAGTCTTTGGGATTTCTTTGGGGGGAATGATGCTGAAGCTGAAACTCCAGTACTTTGGCCACCTCATGCAAAGAGTTGACTCATTGGAAAAGACTCTGATGCTGGGAGGGATTGGGGCAGGAGGAGAGGGGACGACAGAGGATGAGATGGCTGGATGGCATCACTGACTCGATGGACATGAGTCTGAGTGAACTCCGGGAGTTGGTGATGGACAGGGAGGCCTGGCGTGCTGCGATTCATGGGGTCGCAAAGAGTTGGACACCACTGAGCGACTGAACTGAACTGAACCATAAGTCTGTTTTTTTTTTTTTTTAATTTCTCTGAGTCTGTTTCTGTTTTGCTAATAAATTAAATTGAATTATTCTTAGATCCCACATATAAGTGACATCATATAACATTTGTCTTTCTCTGCCTGACTTACTTCACTTCAGTCCATCCATGCTATGTTTCATCTCTTTGCTGAAGCTCTCACTGTGTTCATCCACCCTTTTCCCCAGTTTGCTGAATGTCTTTATGACCATTACTTTTAAATCTTTATCAGGCAAACTATGAGACAGATGAGCATATTGACAAAACAGAAATAGATGCAGAGAAGAGGCTTGTGGTTGCCAAGAAAGAGGGGTTTGGGAGAGGAATGGAGTAGGAGATTGGAGTCAGCAGATGCAAACTAACATCTATAGGATGGGTGAACAATAAATGATTGGGTGACTAACACTTCACTCTAACCCCAGGGCTCAGAAAGGCAACAACCTAGGAACACGGTCTCTCTGTGCAGGAGGACTATCAGCTATTCATCATGGCTACAGCAATATAACCCAGGGAACTATATTCAATATCATGTGATAAACCATAATGGAAAAGAATATGAAGAAGGGAAATATATACCTATCTATAAAGCTTCCCTGGTGGCTCAGTGGTAAAGAATCTGCCTGCCAATGCAGGAGATGCAGGTTCAATCCATAGGTGGGGAAGATCTCCTGGAGAAGGAAATGACAACTCACTCCAGTATTCTTGCCTGGGAAATCCCAGGGGCAGAGAAGCCTGGTGGGCTAGAGTCCACGGGGTTGCAAAGAGTCGAACATGATTTAGCGACTAAACAACAGCAATTCATATCTGTATACAAATATACCTGCTTTACTTTGCTGTAGAGCAGAAATTAACACACTACATAAATTATGGAGAAGGCAATGGCAACCCACTCCAGTACTCTTGCCTGGAAAATCCCATGGACAGAGGAGCCTGATAGGCTGCAGTCCATGGGGTCACGAAGGGTCAGACACAACTGAGCAACTTCACTTTCACTTTTCACTTTCATGCTTTGGAGAAGGAAATGGCAACCCACTCCAGTGTTCTTGCCTGGAGAATCCCAGGGATGGCGGGGCCTGGTGGGCTGCCGTCTATGGGATCGCACAGAGTTGGACACGACTGAAGCAACTTAGCAGCAGCAGCAGCAGTACATAAACTATAGTTAAAAAAAAAATCATCCCATGGGCAGTAGATCGGGGCACCAGACTCATAACAAATCTGCCTTCTGGGAAATGAAAGTGTGAAGATGGTGCCTACCAGTCACTGTCCCCAGAGAGTGGTCCAGGAGGCTCCTAGGTGTGTGCATTAAATTAGATATCTGCCTCTTCTGCAGATGCTTTAAGATTCTTTCATTTTAAGTCTGACAGCAATCAACTGCCTCTGCACTGGGCCCTGGGGTGGTCCCAGGACATGGACCTTTATGAGCTGTCTCCAGATCACCACAGTCTTACAAGTCTCAGGATGCAAGTTTATTGGTTTTCTAACCTGAATGTTTGGGAACATGTCTTTAAATTGCAGGTCCTAAAAGCTGAAGTATCCGATGAAGGTTTGAACGCTTTGCTCCTCAGAGAGAAGCTCCAGGTTTTGAGTTTTCTCCTGGTTTCAGGTCACCATGAAGGGTTGGGCTTTATGATAAGGTTGTGGCCCAGCCTCTCCTTCAATGTGATTTTCTTCTCTTTCCCGCCTTGTGCAGTCACCTCTCAGCCAGCTTTGAGGTTTTTAAAGAGGGAATTCTTCCATACATATCTGTAGACTCAGTGTGTCCTGGGAATGGGGTGAGCCGCCATCTTGAACAGGAACCCTTCAACCTCACACATTTTTATATTAACCAACGGCTCCATGTTTTGAGATGCCGCTGCACAGTGTGTTTGGGTTGCTGTTTCCTCACACCATATTCCATGCATGTACTTGAAATCTGCATTCATTTTTTAAACCCTAAAGGATTTAAAACTTGTCATTTGTGGGTTATTGTTGCACAATTTGGAAGTATCTCTTTATTAAATTCAGAATACTATTTGTTTTCAACAGCCATAATGAATTGTTCCCAATTGTATGTTTATTTTAAATAAGTTTTCCTCTGATTGTAAATATAATGTATGCTCATTGTAGGAAATCTAAAAACAGACATACACATAAAGAACAAAAATAAGTTCCCTATATCCAGCAGCAGCTGCACTTTGCTGGAGCAGCCATGAAGAGATACCCCACGTCCAAGGAAGAGAAACCCAAGTAAGACAGTAAGTGTTGTGAGAGGGCATCAGAGGGCAGACACACTGAAACCATAATCACAGAAAACTAGCCAATCTGATCACATGGACCACAGCTTTGTCTAACTCAATGAAACTAAGCCATGCCATGTGGGGCCACTCAAGACAGGCGGGTCATGGTGGAGAGGTCTGACAGAATGTGGTCCACTGAAGAAGGGAGTGGCAAACCACTTCAGTATTCTTGCCTTGAGAACTCCATGAACAGTATGAAAAGGCAAAATGATAGGATACTGAAAGAGGAACTCCCCAGGTCGGTAGGTGCCCAATATTGCTACAGGAGATCAGTGGAGAAATAACTCCAGAAAGAATGAAGGGTTGGAGCCAAAGCAAAAATAACACCCAGTTGTGGATGTGACTGGTGATAGAAGCAAGGTCCGATGCTGTAAAGAGTAATATTGCATAGGAACCTGGAATGTCAGTTCCATGAATAAAGGCAAATTGGAAGTGGTCAAACAGGAGACGGCAAGAGTGAACGTCAACATTCTAGGAATCAGCAAACTAAAATGGACTGGAATGGGTGAATTTAACTCAGATGACCCTTATATCTACTACTGTGGGCAGGAATCCCTCAGAAGAAATGGAGTAGCCATCATGGTCAACAAAAGAGTCAGAATGCAGTACTTGGATGCAATCTCAAAAACGACAGAATGATCTCTGTTCACTTCCAAGGCAAACCATTCAATATGATGGTAATCCAAGTCTATGCCTCAACCAGTATCACTGAAGAAGCTGAAGTTGAATGGTTCTATGAAGACCTACAAGACCTTTTAGAACTAACACCCCAAAAAAGATGTCCTTTTCATTATAGGGGACTGGAATGCAAAAGTAGGAAGTCAAGAAACACCTGGACTAACAGGCAAATTACTGAACTGAACTGAACTGATCCAGCCACTCAGAGTTAAATCTAGCTGATGTTTTCTTTCTTTCTGTACCTATGTGTATATATATATATGTGTGTGTTTGTGTGTCACAAAAATTGGATGGCATTGCACATACAATACTGCATTCTAATTACTGCTTTTTTTAAACTTAACATTGTACCTTGAATAATTTGCATTTTTATTAAATATGTTTAAAAGTCCTTTAATAGTTACATAATATTCCATCATGCAGATTTCCTTAATTTGTGAAGCCATTCATCAGGTTCCCCTTGTTAATAATACTACCATAAACATCTTATGTAATTCTTTATTTATGCATTAGACTCTATGTTTACTCTGAATTTGGTTCTGTGGTATGGGCTTCCCAGGAGGTGCAAGTGGTAAAGAATCTGCTTTCCAATAATGCAAGATATGTGGGTTTGATCGCTGGATGAGGAAGATTCCCTGGAGTAAGAAGTGGCACCCCACTCCAGTATTCCTGCCTGAAAATTTCATGGGCAGAAGAGCCTGGCAGGGTAGATTCCACGGGGCTGCAAAGAGTTGGACATAACTGAGTACATATATTTGGAGAAGGAAATGGCACCCCACTCCAGTACTCTTGCCTGGAAACTCCCATGGATGGAGGAGCCTGGTAGGCTACAGTCCATGGGGTCGCGAAGAGTTGGACACAACTAAACGACTTCACTTTTACTTTTCACTTTCATGCGTTGGAGAAGGAAATGGCAACCCACTCCAGTGTTCTTGCCTGGAGAATCCCAGGGACGGGGGAGCCTGGTGGGCTGCCGTCTATGGGGTCGCACAGAGTTGGACATGACTGAAGCGACTTAGCAGCAGCAGCAGCAGCAGAGCACATATATTAATGTAATTTAAATCCCTAAAGAAATAGCAGATAAGATGGCAGACATGACTTCCTTGGTAAGTAATTTTTTCATCAGTCCTTTAGGATAGAAACCTATATGGGGAATTGTTTTTTAAAGCCTCTTAATACCTACTGCCTTAAAACTTATCACCAAAAAAGTTGTGCATAATTTATAATTCTCTATTGCACACATAGATAACTCTCACTGTAGAATTTTTGTTGTTCAGTCACTCAGTCATGTCTGACTCTTTGTGACCCCGTGGACTGCAGCACACCAGGCTTCCCTGTCCTTCATCATCTCCCAGAGCTTGTTCAAACTCATATCCTTCCAGTCGGTGATGCCATCCAACCATCTTGTCCTCTGTTGTCCCCTTCTCCTCCTGCCTTCAATCTTTCCCAGCATCAGGGTTTTTTTTCCCCCCAGTGAGTCAGCTCTTCATATCACGTGGCCAAAGTATTGAAGCTTCAGCCTCAGTATCAGTCCTTCCGATGAATATTTAGGATTGATTTCCTTTAGGATTGACTGGTTTGATCTCCTTGCAGTACAAGGGACTCTCAAGAGTCTTATTCCCCAACACCACTGTTCAAAAGCTTAAGTTCTTTTGTGCTCAGCCTTCTTTATAGTTCAACTGTCACATCCATACATGACTATTGGAAAAACTATAGTTTTGACTATACAGACCTTTGTTGGCAGAGTAATGTCTCTGCTTTTTAATATGTTGCCTAGGTTTGTCATAGCTTTTCTTCCAAGGAGCAAGTGTCCTTTAATTTCATGGCTGCAGTTACCATCTGCCATGGTTTTGGAGCCCAGGAAATAAAGTCTATTACTGTTTCCGTCATTTCCCCATCTATTTGCCATGAAGTGATGAGACCAGATGCCATGATCTTCGTTTTTTGAATGTTGAGTTCTGAGCCAGCTTTTTCACTCTCTTCTTTCACTTTCATCAAGAGGCTCTTTAGCCACTCTTCACTTTCTACCATAAGAGTGATATCATCTACGTATCTGAGGTTATTGATATTTCTCTTGGCAATCTTGATCCCAGCTTGTGCTTTATCTAGCCTCGCATTTTTCATGGTGTACTCTGCATAGATGTTAAACAAGCAGGGTGACAATATACAGCCTTGATGTACTCCTTTCCCAATTTGCAACCAGTCCATTATGCCATGTCTTGTTCTAAATGTTGCGTCTTGACCTGCATACAGATTTCTCAGGAGGCAGGTAAGGTGTTCTGGTATTCCCATCTCTTTAAGAAGTTTCCACAGTTTGCTGTGATCCACTCAGTCAAAGGCTTTAGAGTAGTCAATGAAGCAGAAGTAGATGTTTTTCTGGAATTCTTTTGTAGGCTTACTGTGTGCTAAGAGCCTTGCATGCATTATCTTATCCCTGGATGAGGAAAATATTATTCATATTCTCATTTGATATACAAGGAAATAGACCTGGAGAATTAAGGTACACAATTTTAAGAAGTGAAGAAGACCAAGGAGTCTGACAACATGAGCAGATCCTATCTGCTCTACTATAAAGGATCTTTGTTGAATCTCTGCCAATTAGAAAAGAGAAGAGTGTTTCACCATGGGTTTTAATTCTATTCTATTGGTTATTAGTGAACATACATATGTCTTTCATCTGTTCTTTGCAGACTTCTGAGTGAACCATTAACACCAACTTAATTTACCTCCACCAACTGACACAATTCCTTGGTACCCGCCTCCACCTTTCCAAACAGTGTATACTCTGGAAGCAGACATCAATTTTTATATTGAACTGAGTAAAGCATGGGGTTTACCATGTGTCAGTCACTCTTAACTAATCCAAACATGTTTACCAAAGACATTTTAGGAATATAAAATTATCCAAGGTCACAGCTGAGAAACTTTTTTCTGTATTAGTTGTTCCCTCTTATCTACAGTTTCACTTCCTATGGTGCCAGTGGCTGGATATGGTCAACTGAGGGTCAGAGAATATTAAAAGGGAAATTGTAGAAATAGACAATTCCTAAGTTTTGAACCACATGCCATTCTGAGCAGCGTGAGGAAATCTCGTGCTGTCCCTTCCTGTCCCGCCTAGGATGTGAATTTCACCTCATCACAAGAAGAAAGTGAGTACTATATATTTTGAGAGAGACACCACATTTATATCTTTTTTTTTACAGTGTATTGTTTGTTTTTTTTTTTAATTTTTTTATTTTTTTTAAATTTTATTTTATTTTTAAACTTTACATAATTGTATTAGTTTTGCCAAATATCAAAATGAATCTGCCACAGGCATACATGTGTCCCCATCCTGAACCCTCCTCCCTCCTCCCTCCCCACACCATCCCTGTGGGTCGTCCCAGTGCACCAGCCCCAAGCATCCAGTATCGCGCATCGAACCTGGACTGGCAACTCGTTTCTTACATGATATTCTACATGTTTCAATGTCACTCTCCCAAATCTTCCCACCCTCTCCCTCTCCCACAGAGTCCATAAGACTGTTCTATACATCAGTGTCTCTTTTGCTGTCTCATACACCAGGTTATTGTTACCATCTTTCTAAATTCCATATATATGCGTTAGTATACTGTATTTCTGTTTTTCCTTCTGGCTTACTTCACTCTGTATGATAGGCTCCAGTTTCATCCACCTCATTAGAAATGATTCAAATGTATTCTTTTTAATGGCTGAGTAATACTACATTGTGTATATGTACCACAGCTTTCTTATCCATTCATCTGCTGATGGACATCTAGGTTGCTTCCATGTCCTGGCTATTATAAACAGTGCTGCGATGAACATTGGGGTACATGTGTCTCTTTCCCTTCTGGTTTCCTCAGTGTGTATGCCCAGCAGTGCAATTGCTGGATCATAAGGCAGTTCTATTTCCAGTTTTTTAAGGAATCTCCACACTGTTCTCCATAGTGGCTGTACTAGTTTGCATTCCCACCAACAGTGTAAGAGGGTTCCCTTTTCTCCACACCCTCTCCAGCACTTATTATTTGTAGACTTTTGGATCGCAGCCATTCTGACTGGTGTGAAATGGTATCTCATAGTGGTTTTGATTTGCATTTCTCTGATAATGAGTGATGTTGAGCATCTTTTCATGTGTTTGTTAGCCATCTGTATGTCTTCTTTGGAGAAATGTCTATTTAGTTCTTTGGCCCATTTTTTGATTGGGTCATTTATTTTTCTGGAGTTGAGCTGTAGGAGTTGCTTGTATATTTTTGAGATGAGTTGTTTGTCAGTTGCTTCATTTGCTATTATTTTCTCCCATTCTGAAGGCTGTCTTTTCACCTTGCTAATAGTTTCCTTTGATGTGCAGAAGCTTTTAAGGTTAATTAGGTCCCATTTGTTTATTTTTGCTTTTATTTCCAATATTCTGGGAGGTGGGTCATAGAGGATCCTGCTGTGATGTATGTCAGAGAGTGTTTTGCCTATGTTCTCCTCTAGGAGTTTTATAGTTTCTGGTCTTACGTTGAGATCTTTAATCCATTTTGAGTTTATTTTTGTGTATGGTGTTAGAAAGTGGTCTAGTTTCATTCTTTTACATGTGGTTGACCAGATTTCCCAGCACCACTTGTTAAAGAGATTGTCTTTAATCCATTGTATATTCTTGCCTCCTTTGTCAAAGATAAGGTGTCCATATATGCGTGGATTTATCTCTGGGCTTTCTATTTTATTCCATTGATCTATATATCTGTCTTTGTGCCAGTACCATACTGTCTTGATAACTGTGGCTTTGTAGTAGAGCCTGAAGTCAGGTAGGTTGATTCCTCCAGTTCCATTCTTCTTTCTCAAGATCGCTTTGGCTATTCGAGGTTTTTTGTTTTTCCATACAAATTGTGAAATTATTTGTTCCAGCTCTGTGAAGAATACTGTTGGTAGCTTGATAGGGATTGCGTTGAATCTATAAATTGCTTTGGGTAGTATACTCATTTTCACTATATTGATTCTTCCAATCCATGAACATGGTATATTTCTCCATCTATTAGTGTCCTCTTTGATTTCTTTCACCAGTGTTTTATAGTTTTCTATGTATAGGTCTTTAGTTTCTTTAGGTAGATATATTCCTAAGTATTTTATTCTTTCCATTGCAATGGTGAATGGAATTGTTTCCTTAATTTCTCTCTCTGTTTTCTCATTATTAGTGTATAGGAATGCAAGGGATTTCTGTGTGTTGATTTTATATTCTGCAACTTTACTATAGTCATTGATTATTTCTAGCAATTTTCTGGTGGAATCTTTAGGGTTTTCTATGTAGAGGATCATGTCATCTGCAAATAGTGAGAGTTTTACTTCTTCTTTTCCAATTTGGATTCCTTTTATTTCTTTTTCTGCTCTGATTGCTGTGGCCAAAACTTCCAAAACTATGTTGAATAGTAATGGTGAAAGTGGGCACCCTTGTCTTGTTCCTGACTTTAGAGGAAATGCTTTCAATTTTTCACCATTGAGGATAATGTTTGCTGTGGGTTTGTCATATAGCTTTTATTATGTTGAGGTATGTTCCTTCTATTCCTGCTTTCTGGAGAGTTTTTATCATAAATGGATGTTGAATTTTGTCAAAGGCTTTCTCTGCATCTATTGAGATAATCATATGGTTTTTATTTTTCAATTTGTTAATGTGGTGTATTACATTGATTGATTTGTGGATATTGAAGAATCCTTGCATCCCTGGGATAAAGCCCACTTGATCATGGTGTATGATCTTTTTAATGTGTTGTTGGATTCTGATTGCTAGAATTTTGTTAAGGATTTTTGCATCTATGTTCATCAGTGATATTGGCCTGTAGTTTTCTTTTTTTGTGGCATCTTTGTCAGGTTTTGGTATTAGGGTGATGGTGGCCTCATAGAATGAGTTTGGAAGTTTACCTTCCTCTGCAATTTTTGGAAGAGTTTGAGCAGGATAGGTGTCAGCTCTTCTCTAAATTTTTGGTAGAATTCAGCTGTGAAGCCGTCTGGACTGGGGCTTTTGTTTGCTGGAAGATTTTTGATTACAGTTTCAATTTCCATGCTTGTGATGGGTCTGTTAAGATTTTCTATTTCTTCCTGGTCTAGTTTTGGAAAGTTGTACTTTTCTAAGAATTTGTCCATTTCTTCCACGTTGTCCATTTTATTGGCATATAATTGTTGATAGTAGTCTCTTATGATCCTTTGTATTTCTGTGTTGTCTGTTGTGATCTCTCCATTTTCGTTTCTAATTTTGTTGATTTGATTTTTCTCCCTTTGTTTCTTGATGAGTCTGGCTAATGGTTTGTCAATTTTATTTATCCTTTCAAAGAACCAGCTTTTGGTTTTGTTGATTTTTGCTATGGTCTCTTTTGTTTCTTTTGCATTTATTTCTGCTCTAATTTTTAAGATTTCTTTCCTTCTACTAACCCTAGGTTCTTCATTTCTTCCTTTTCTAGTTGCTTTAGGTGTAGAGTTAGGTTATTTATTTGACTTTTTTCTTGTTTCTTGAAGTGTGCCTGTATTGCTATGAACTTTCCCCTTAGGACTGCTTTTACCGTGTCCCACAGGTTTTGGGTTGTTGTGTTTTCATTTTCATTCGTTTCTATGCAAATTTTGATTTCTTTTTTGATTTCTTCTGTGATTTGTTGGTTATTCAGCAGCGTGTTGTTCAGCCTCCATATGTTGGAATTTTTAATAGTTTTTCTCCTGTAATTGAGATCTAATCTTATTGCATTGTGGTCAGAAAAAATGCTTGGGATGATTTCTATTTTTTTGAATTTACCAAGGCTAGCTTTATGGCCCAGGATGTGATCTATCCTGGAGAAGGTTCCATGTGCGCTTGAGAAAAAGGTGAAATTCATTGTTCTGGGATGAAATGTCCTATATATATCAATTAAGTCTAACTGGTCTATTGTATCGTTTAAAGTTTGTGTGATCTATCCATAGGTGTGAGTGGGGTATTAAAGTCTCCCACTATTATTGTGTTATTGTTAATTTCTCCTTTCATACTTGTTAGCATTTGTCTTATGTACTGTGGTGCTCCCGTGTTGGGTGCATATATATTTATAATTGTTATATCTTCTTCTTGGATTGATCCTTTGATCATTATGTAGTGACCTTCTTTGTCTCTTTTCACAGCCTTTGTTTTAAAGTCTATTTTATCTGATATGAGTATTGCTACTCCTGCTTTCTTTTGGTCCCTATTTGCATGGAAAATCTTTTTCCAGCCCTTCACTTTCAGTCTGTATGTGTCCCCTGTTTTGAGGTGGGTCTCCTGTAGACAACATATGTAGGGGTCTTGTTTTTGTATCCATTCAGCCAGTCTTTGTCTTTTGGTTGGGGCATTCAATCCATTTACGTTTAAGGTAATTACTGATAAGTATGATCCCGTTGCCATTTACTTTATTGTTTTGGGTTCAAGTTTATATACCGTTTTTGTGTTTCTTGTCTAGAGAATATCCTTTAGTATTTGTTGGAGAGCTGGTTTGGTGGTGCAGAATTCTCTCAGCTTTTGCTTGTCTGAAAAGCTTTTGATTTCTCCTTCATACTTGAATGAGATCCTTGCTGGGTACAATAATCTGGGCTGTAGGTTATTTTCTTTCATCATTTTAAGTATGTCTTGCCATTCCCTCCTGGCTTGAAGAGTTTCTATTGAAAGATCAGCTGTTATCCTTATGGGAATTCCCTTGTGTGTTATTTGTTGTTTTTCCCTTGCTGCTTTTAATATTTGTTCTTTGTGTTTGATCTTTGTTAATTTGATTAATATGTGTCTTGGGGTGTTTCTCCTTGGGTTTATCCTGTTTGGGAGTCTCTGGGTTTCTTGGACTTGGGTGATTATTTCCTTCCCCATTTTAGGGAAATTTTCAACTATTATCTCCTCAAGTATTTTCTCATGGTCTTTCTTTTTGTCTTCTTCTTCTGGAACCCCTATTATTCGAATGTTGTAGCGTTTAATATTGTCCTGGAGGTCTCTGAGATTGTCCTCATTTCTTTTAATTCGTTTTTCTTTTATTCTGATTCATTTATTTCTACTATTCTATCTTCTAATTCACTAATCCTATCTTCTGCCTCTGTTATTCTACTATTTGTTGCCTCCAGAGTGTTTTTAATTTCATTTATTGCATTATTCATTATATATTGACTCTTTTTTTATTTCTTCTAGTTCCTTGTTAAACCTTTCTAGCATCTTCTCAATCCTTGTCTCCAGGCTATTTATCTGTGATTCCATTTTAGTTTCAAGATTTTGGATCAATTTCACTATCATTATTCGGAATTCTTTATCAGGTAGATTCCCTATCTCTTCCTCTTTTGTTTGGTTTGGTGGGCATTTATCCTGTTCCTTTATCTGCTGAGTATTCCTCTGTCTCTTCATCTTGTTTAAATTGCTGAGTTTGGGGTGTCCTTTATGTATCCTGGCAGTTTGTGGAGTTCTCTTTATTGTGGCGTTTCCTCACTGTGTGTGGGTTTGTACAGGTGGCTTGTCAAGGTTTCCTGGTTAGGGAAGCTTGTGTCGGTGTTCTGGTGGATGGGGCTGTATTTCTCTTCTCTCTGGAGTGCAATGAAATGTCCAGTAGTGAGTTATGAGATGTCTATAGTTTTGGGGTGACTTTGGGCAGCCTGTATCTTGAAACTCAGGGCTGTGTTCCTTTGTTGCTGGAGAATTTGCTTGGTATGTCTTGCCCTGGAACTTATTGGCCCTTGTGTGGTGCTTGGTTTCAGTGTCAGTATGGAGGCATTTGATGAGCTCCTGTCAATTAATGTTCCTTGGAGTCAGGAGTTCCCTGGAGTCAGGGTTTGGACTTAAGTCTCCTGCTTCCGGTTATCGGTCTTATTTTTACAGTAGTTTCAAAACTTCTCCTTCTATACAGCACCATTGATAAAACATCTACATTAAAGATGAAAAGTTTCTCTACAATGCGGGTCACTCAGAGAGGTTCACAGGGTTACATGGAGAAGAGAAGAGGGAGGAGGGAGTTAGAGGTGACCCAAATGAGATGAGGTGAATCAATAATGGAGAGAGTGGGGTAGCCAGTAGTCACTTCCTTATGTGCACTCCACAACTAGACCACTCAGAGATGTTCACGGAGTTATACAGAGAAGAGAAGAAGGAGGAAGGTGACAGAGGTGGCCAGAAGGATAAAAGGGGGGAATGAAAAGGAGGGAGACAGATCCAGCCAGTAATCAGTTCCCTAAGTGTTCTCCACCGTCTGGAACACACAGAAATTCACAGAGTTGGGTAGAGTAGAGGGGTTAGGGAGGAGACACAGGCGACCTGGTGGAGAAAAAGGAGAGTCTAAAGGGAGAGAGAGCAGTCAAGCCAGTATTCTTGCTCCCTAGTGAAAAATGGGTCCTGAAGATTGGGTTCTTAAAGGTACAAAATTGGTAACAAATACATAAAAGCAAGAATTAAAAATCTAGAGTAGAGTTTGGAATTTCAAAAATACGATGTTAAAGAAAAGAAGAAGGAAAAAAGAAAGAGAAAAAAAACAAACAAACAAAAACTAACAAGGTCATGAAAATTGTAAAGAAAGTACAGGTACAAAATTGATAACTAATACCAAAAAGCAAAAATTAAAAATCTAGAGTAGAGTTTGGAATTTCAAAAATACAATGTTAAAAAAAAAAGAAGAAGAAGAAGAAAAATAAAGAGAGAAAACAGACAAACGAAAACAAACAATGTCACAAAAATTATAAAGAAAATACAGGTACAAAATTGATATTATTCAGATATACAATGTTATATAGAAGAAGAAGAGAAAGAAACAGAGAAGAAGAAAAAAAGAAGTCACAGAAATTATATAAAAATAAACTATAGGTACAAAATTGATAACAAATACCAAAAAGCGAAAATTAAAAATCTAGAGTAGAGTTTAGAATTTCAAAAGTACAATGTTAAAGAGAAGAAAAAAAAAAAAAAAAAAAAAAAAAACAAGGTCAAAAAATTATAAAATATATATATATGAAGTTTGCTGAAGAAGAAAAATAGGGTCTTTTTTTTTTGCAAAGTAATAGGTTATAAAAGTGAAAATTAAAGGAGCAATAGAAGACTTAAAAAAATTTTTTTTTTTTAATTAAAAAAAAAAAAGAAAGAATGATCGTAAAAATACTAAAAATATATCTAGGACTTTCTTGGTGGTGTTGTGGGTTCAGTTCATTTTGGCTAGTTCCTTGGTCAGACTTATATTTCTCAAGATCTATAGGCCCCTTCCTATGTAGTCCGTAGTAACCACAGGGTTTTGGTCTATTGCCTGTAGCTTCCAAGGCGTTTCCCTCTGTTATATCTTCTTCTGTTTGCTGGTCTCTTCAGTATCTGGTTTCCGCCCTGACACAAAGGGGACAGTGGAGGACACTTTTTTTTTTTTTTTTTTACTTGTTCAGTCGCTGTGTGGGGAGGGAGGGAGGAATGCTGCAAACAAATAACACTGGCGTGGGCTCGCAGTGCCTCAGCCACCCTGGGTCTGCCCGCTCACGGCGTGTGTAGCCTCCCTGTCCACACTGCTCGGACTCTGGGTTGTTCCGCGGGGACAATCCGAGGCTGGCCCTGGGCTGCATGCACCTCCCAGGTCCAAGCTGCTCAGGTTCAGGCACTCGGGTAGTCCTCAGAGGCGCAGACTCAGTTGGGCCTGCGTTTTGTGCTCTTCCCAGGTCCGAGCAGCTCAGGTGATGAGGTGTTTGGCGAGCGCCAATGCTGCGACTTACCGCCTCCCCGCCACTCGGTTTTCTGGTTGTAAAACCGGCACACCTTCTCAGGCAGATGTTGACCGTCCAGACCCCCAAGAAGTTTTAGTTAGCAAAGAAGCCCGCTTACAGTTTTATAGATAATGTCTCTCTGGGGCTGCGATTGCCCCCTTCCGGCTCTGGCTGCCTGTCACCGGAGGGGGAAGGTCTGCAGCCGGCTATCTCTGTTCAGTCCTTTGTTCCGTGCGCGGGCCTGGCGGTTTTAGGTTAGGACTGGCTTTTCGTGTGGTAGATATCCCACAGTCTGGTTTGCTAGCCCAAATTATTGCGCTCAGATAGCGCTCAGGGTATTCAGGTCAGATTCTTACTCTCAGCGATGCAGCCCGTGCCGCGCCTCCCTGCCCAGCCCCCGCTTGCTAATGGCGGATGCAGGCGTCTGCACTGCTTCTCCGCTGGGGGAGTTACCGTAGGGCTCGCAATCTGCGAGTTTTAATTGTTTATTTATGTTTCTCCCTGTTATGTTGCCCTCTGTGCTTCCAAAGCTCGGCACAGATTTGGCAGTGAGAAGGTTTCCTGGTGTTTGGAAACTTCTCTCTTTTTAAGATTCCCTTCCCGGGACGGAGCTCCGTCCCTCCCTCTTTTGTCTTTAATATTTTTTCCTACCTCCTTTCGAAGAGTTGGGTTGCTTTTCTGGGTGCCTGATGTCCTCTGCCGGCATTCAGAAGTTGTTTTGTGGAATTTACTCGACGTTTAAATGCTCTTTTGTTGAATTTGTGGGGGAGAAAGTGTTCTCCCCATCCTACTCCTCCGCCATCTTGGCTCCTCCCCTCCTACAGTGTATTGTTATAATTGTTCTATTTGTTATTAATCTCTTACTGCACCTAATTTATAAATTAAACTATCATAAGTGTGTATGTATAAGAGGTTAAAGGGACAACAGAGGGTGAGATTGTTGGATACCATCACGGACTCAATAAACATGAGTTTGAGCAAACTCTGGGAGATAGCGAAGGAGCGGGAAGCCTGGCATGCTCCATGAGGTGGCAAAGAGCCGGACACGACTGAGTGACTCAACAACAATATGTGGTTTGGCTGTGTGCGGTTTGGCTGTGCACGGTTTCAGGTATCCATTCAGGGTCTTAGAATGTATAAGATTAGGTGGGAGGGGGTGGGGGGATAAGGTGGGATAAGGTGGGAGGGGGTGGGGGGATATTGTATTCAATTACCTTCGGCAGCACATTCCTTAAAATTTAGTTTTGTAGTTTCCCTCCTTCACAGTTTTGTTACCCAGCAAAATTTAGTGTTAAGGGTAGCCTGAAATCCCAAGTCATTCCTATTTTCCATCTCAGTGATCAACATATTTTTCTTCCTGGCCAAAGTCCACTGATCCATCTATGCTCTTCACTGTAGAGCAGGTACAATATTTTTTCATGGAATGTTACCCATCACTCACTCAACCTCCCTTATTCTCAACCTCTGTAACTTGAGTGCCTTCTGCTGCTTTCCCTATAGACACGCTCAAGCATTTCCCATTTTGGAAACCTTCTCTTGCTCACATTTGCCACTTGAGTTAACAATTTCTCCCCCCCCCCACCCCGTTTATTTATCTAAGCTTCTCAAAAGAACACTCCACTGACTATTTCAGCTTCCTGGCTTCCCATTAGCAACTCTGGCTGCCTCGTAGTTCTCAGTACTCTACTGAAGCACACTTGATGAAGTTGCAAAGTGCTTCTTAAAGTCAGGTGAAGTGGATCTTGTGATCTTTTCCTCCGTGGATCTTCCTGTTGTATTTGACACTATCAGTTTTTCCTGAAAATCTCTCTATGCCCTCTGTTTTCCCTGCTCTATGATTCTTTCTTCTTTGTTAAATTTATCATATTCTGACTTTCCTTCCACCTCTCAAATATTGTCCCCCCGGGGCTCAGTCCTCAGCTGTTTACCCTTTACACATTACATATTGTCCATGGGTAATTTAACTTACACTTGTGGTTCAACTGTCTTCTGTATCTTAATGATTCCAAATCTACACATCCAGTCTGCAGTTACTCTTGGTTTGAGAATCATATACCATTAAATTCCAATAATCATATAGATGCTCTATGAGTAACTCAGTGTGTCTCATTCATAAACCCCCTCCTTTTTTCGTGTTCTTGATTTCAGTTGCAGACACTACCATCCATATATTTCTTAAATTGGTGAAAGCTAAAGTCATTAATTTGAGACTTCTCTTCTCAGACAGGTGTTTAGTGCTATAATTTCCCCTTAAGTACTATTTAGCAGAATCTCTAAAATTTCACATATAATATTTTCATGTTCCTTTCATTCCAAATACTTTCTAATTTCTCTTTTTCATGTCTTACTTTACCAATGGGTTACTTAGGAATGCACTATTTAGTTTGCAAACACTTTGGAATTGTATTTGATATATCTGTAATTTATTTATAATTTAATTCTATTTGAGAGAAAGGGCATACGTTGTATATCTTTAATCATTTCAGATTTGTTAATATTGTTTTATGGTCCATAGAATTATTTATCTCTTGCCACATGTCTCTTGTATACTTGCAAAGAAAGAGCTTCTGCTGTTTGGGGTAGAGTATTTTATAAATGTTAGGTCAAGTTAGGTGACAGTGCCATTCAAAGTCTACATTATTTCTGTTTTTCTATCTATATAATTTCTACAATTATTTTGAGGTGGAGACATTGACATCTCTGACTATAAATCTGTAATTTTCTCCTTGCAAATCTTTGAATTTTGCTTAATGGATTTTGAAACTTAGATACATAAGCATTTAGAATTGTTTTGTCCACTTGGCAAATTGCCCTTTTATCGTGATGAAATGACCTTCTTCATTCCTCCTAATATTCTTTATGCTAAAATCAATGTTTTCTAATATTAACATAACAATCCCTGCTTTATTTTCATTACTGGTAACATGTTATATCATTTTCTCCATCCTTTAATCTGTCTTTATATTAAAATATATTTCTTATAGACAACATAGAGTTGAATCTTTCTTTTTAATTCAGTCTTTCTATCTCTGACTTTTAATTGGGTATATTTAGATCATTTGTTGGAGAAGGGAATGGCAACCCACTCCAATACTCTTGCCTGGAGAGTCCCATGGACAGAGGAGCCTAGCAGGCTTCAGTCCATGGGGTCACAAAGAGTCGGACACGACTGTGTGACTACCACTTTTACTTTTTCACCAGTGCTAAAACCCCTCATAGCCCCAGTGGTTCTGGGAACAGGGGTTTTGTCTCAGTGTTTCATTGGGTGAGGAAACAGAGCATTTCACTTATCTTTCTCCTTTATACTCTGTTTTATACTCAGCACAGTTCAATGACTACCCAGTATCCATCTTCACACACCCTTTTTGCATTCCCTTTACATCATAATCCCTGTTTCTGTTCTGGCTTTTTAGACTAATTCACTGGTACTCTTTAAATGGCCACCAAATCTCATTGTATAGTCACCCACATATTTTGATCTCTGTTGCTTCCAAGGTTGGGTGTCTTTAGTGGCTCAGCAGTAAAGAATCCACCTGCAATGCAGGAAATGCAAGTTTGATCCCTGGGTAGAGAAGATCCCCTGGAGAAGGGAATGGCAACCCACTCCAGGATTCTTACTTGGAGAATCCCATGGACAGAGGAGCCTGGTGGGCTACAGGGGCAAAGAGTTGGACACAACTTAACAACTAAACCACCACCATCTTCAAGGTATTAGTCATTTTTACATTCACCTATTCATTGACTTCACTTTCACTTTTCACTTTCATGCATTGGAGAAGGAAATGGCAACCCACTCCAGTGTTCTTGCCTGGAGAATCCCAGGGATGGGGGAGCCTGGTGGGCCACCATCTATGGTCGCACAGAGTCGGACACGACTGAAGCAACTTTGCAGCAGATCATTTATGCTTAATGATTGTTTTAATGATTAGATTTTAAGCTATTTTGCTATCTGTGTCATTTTCTTCTTTATCCTCTTTTTTTCCTACCTTTTTTGCCTGCCTTTCTATGAATTAACCAGATATTTATTATGACTCCTTTTAATCTACTTTCTTGGATTACTAGCTTCAACTTTTCCTTTGTTATTTTAATGGTTACTTTGGGCTTTATAGTGTATACCTCTAACATCACAGGCTGCCTACAAGTCCTATAATAGTTCTTTCCATTTAATATGAAGACCTTACACTACTCTATCTCCATTTCTTCATTTCTTCCCTTCATGCTGTAGGTGTTATACAGTTCAGTTTTACATATGTTATAAACCCCACAATATATCATTATTTTTGTTTAAATAGTTAAATACATTATAAGGAGCTGTAAATAATAATAAAATAATCTTGTATATTCGCCCATATAGTTACCATTTCCAAGACTGTTAATTCCTTTATTCAGAGCTAGATTTCCATGTGGAATCATTTTCCTTTTTCCTGAAGGAGAATCTTAAACATTTCCTGTAGTTTAAACATTTCCAGTTCTGCTGGTGATAGATTCTTTCAGATTTTGTACATCTGAGAAGATCTTTATTTTGTCATTTTTGAAAGACATTTTTGCTGGGTATAGAATTCTAGGTTGTCAGGATTTTTGGTCTCAGTATTTTAGAGATGTTGCTTCTCTGTCTTCTCACTTGCATTGTTTCTGGTGAGTAATCAGCGGTCATCTCAGTCTTTATTTTTCTGTCCATCAGGTATCCTTTTTCTCTGGCTGTGTTTTTAAGATTTTCTCCTTATCTCTGGTTTTCAGCAATTTGATTATGATGTGTCTAGATGAGATTTCTTTAGCATGTGCTTGGGGTTTGTTGAACTTCTTGGATCTTTGGGTCTATAGTCTTCCCTGAATTTGGAAAATTTTCAACCATCATCTCTTTAAATAATTTTTCTACTCCTCCCTGCCTCCACTCCTACAGAGTTATAGTAGCTTTTTTAACATCCGCATCTGCCAATTTGAACATTTGTGATAGCTTTAGTGTGATCAGTTGATCCATGTTTTCCTCGTCATGGTTGTGTTTTCCTTTTTGTTTGCTTTGATTGAATGCTGGACATTGTGGCTTTAGTCTTGGTTACAAGATGTTTTTATTTTCCTACAAACGTTATTGAACTTTGCTCTGGGATGCAGTTAATTATTTTTTAATTATTATTGTTATTTTTTTGTGGATGTGGTGGGTCTTCTTTGCTGTGTCTGGCTTTCCCTAGCTGCAACTACTGGGACCTACTCTCTAGTGGTGGCGCATGGGCTTCTCATTTCGGCGGCATTTTCTTGTTGTGGAACATGAGCTCTAGGGAGTGTGGGCTTCAGTAGTTACTGTGTGTGGGCTCAGTAGCTGTGGCTTACAGGCTTAGTTGTTCCATGGCATGTGGGATCTTCCCAGACAAGGAATCAAACCTGTGTGCCCTGCATTGGCAGGCAGATTCTTAACCACTGAACCATGAGGTAGGTCCCTGCAATTAATTATTTTCAAAGAGTGTGATGGTTTAGGGTCTTATTGTTAAGATTTGTTTGGAGGGACAGTAGCAATCCTCATACTAGGGTTAATTATTCCCCGCTATGAGGGCAAATCCTTCTCAAGTCGTCTACTCAATTCTCCTTGAGTCTGAAAGATCCTTGGATGGTGGGAACAGACGTTATACCTGGCCCTGTGTGAGCACGGCACACAGTTTGCTCTAATCATTTTGGGGTCGTTTTAATCCCTGGCCTTGGGTGGTTTCCCCTTACCTGTGCACTCATTAGTACTTGGCTGAATGCTAGGGGCTTCTTCAGATCCCTGGGGTTCCTCTACATTTCTCTCCTCTCTGGGACTCTGTCTTGCAAACACTGGCTGCGTTTGTCTCCCTGGATTCTCAGCTCTGTCTCTTCATCCAAGAAGTCTGCCAGGCTCCAGAGCACATGCAGTGCTCAGACAATCATAGGGCTCACCTTGTTCATTTCCCATTTCTCTGGGACCCAAATCCTCATTGTCTGAAGTGCAGTGTATTGCATCTATTGTCTAATTTGTGTTAACAGCTTCACCAGAGAGTTAAATCCTGTCCTTTGTTTTATCCATCAGAAGTGAAGGTCTCACTATGAGGGCTTTTGCCAATGTCTTTGTATCTGTCTCCCCCCACCAGTCCCCATTTATGGTGCAAGTGGCTTGAAGACAGAGTCCTTGCCTTACTCATCAGGACATGTCTGCACTGAGTGTGGCTCTGGAGGTCAGGCTGCCTGGGTCCTCATTTTGATCCTGTCACTCATTGCTTAAGATCTTGGGTGAGTTACTTAATTTCTCTGTGCCTTTGTTTTCTCATCAATAAGTGAGCAAAATAACAGTACAGCTGTTTGTGGTTATTTTGAGGATTCAGTGACACATGCAAAGTTTTTAGTAAGGCAGCTGACACACAGCTGTCAATAAATCCTTATATTAACCTAATAATAATACTTGTTGTTTGCTGCTGTTCAGTCACCAAGTCATGTCCAATTGTGACCCCATGGACTGCAGTGCACCAGGTTCCCTGTCCTTCACTATCCTCCAGAGCTTGCTCAAACTCATGTTCATTGAGTCGATGATGCTATCCAGCCATCTTATCCTCTGCTGCCCCCTTCTCCTCCTGCCCTCAATCTTTCCTGGCATCAGGGTCTTTTCCAATGAGTTGGCTGTTCACATTAGGTAACCAAAGTATTGGAGCTTCAGCCTTAGCATCAGCCCATTCCAACCCTAATATTGATATTATATTCTGATCCTCACTAGTAGTGAGTGACATAGTTGTTGTTCAGTTGTTCAGTGGCTCATTGTCTGACTCTTTATGACCCCATGAGTGACAGATTGGCACTCAAAACATTTTGGGTGAATAGGTGAATTTTGACCCTCACAAGATTCTCGTTGTTGAGCTTGTGTCAGATGCTTCCTTCTCAAGTGAAAACCTTCACCCCTGGTTCAGATGTTTACTCACCATCATTGCAGAGCTGGGGTATCCAGTGTGATGAAGCCTTCACCTCCTCTCCTCCCCCACCAAGCAGCCAGACGTGTGCAGACATTGTCTGTATCAGATACTATGTTTGATTTGCTGAAATTCATCTCTCCCTTGATCCAAATAGCAGAAAGCTGTCTGTGGGCCATGCAGGATATAATATTTTACGGAATCAGTGATGCCTTGAAGAGAGCTGCAAGCAGATAATGTGATGAAAGAACAAATATATCAGCACTTTCCTGATTAAGCTGGTGCATTAGAATTGGCATCAGACCACTGAATCTGGTGCGATCATTTCATCCTCATTCCAGAGGAATGGTGGCAGGGATATTTCAACTATTAGAAGATTTGGGGGGAATTTAGGGAGTGATAGGTGTACAGATGGAGGTTCACTTTTTATAACTGATTTTAAAAACATGTCACAAATGTTATAGATTCCAATACATGATATAGAGTTCTTTTTGCTGTTATAGAATCTTGATCACTTTGTTTTCTTAGCTGGTAGATTTTGACTCTACACCAGAAGGTATGTGTGCAAAGCATCTTGTTTTCTGCATGTCTTAGGCATAAAATTCTTGACCATCAAGCATGGGTTTCTATATGATAGACTTTAATTTTATGACAATATTGATTTTTATACATCCAGCTGATCCCCCCAGTCTTATGTTTTCTCTTTGCTAAGAGCCCTGTCTTCAAATGATCCTAAGGATCATTAGGAGAGGCGCAAACTTCACCTAAATAAACTTGATCATGATAAATAAACCGGACAGGGCCTTCTTGGCTTCCCAGATCTGCAGATTTTTTGTTTGAAATGAAGACAAATAGCAGTACCCATCAAAGAGGATGTTGGATTTATGTCTTCATGAGGATGGGAATCAAATTTTTCTTTCATTTTGTGGGCTTTTAAAGAACGGCAGACACATGAGAAAATGAAGTGGATTGACTGGTTTTTGCATCTGCACACTTGCAGGGACTGACATGAGGACACCCTTGGCCTTGGCCTACAGCAGCGCATAAAACGGGCCATTAATCTGGGAAACAGGCACTTTTTGCATCTTAAGCACAAGTTGTAAGTAATTATCTTTATAGTCAAAACTGTTTTAGGTGTGGAACTGATGCCTTTGCTGACAGAGAAATGGAAGGAAAGTTACTTTACAGACTGGGACCTGCATAAGAAATTATTCCCAATGCCAGGGTTTGGGGAAGAAAGGGGGGTCTTAAGCCTATCCTCCAGTGGAGGTGTGGCATGATCTTGATTTTTACATTTCTACTTCTTTGGTATGTAGACTTCATAGCTGGTTGTATTGTTATTTACAACTTCCTTGTTATTTACAGGTGAGAAATTTTGCTTTCAAATAAACCTGTGATTTCCGCAGTGGCCATACACAGAGAGGTGTATTTTTAAAAGTCTGAGGGGCTTCTCTGGGCTTCCCATGTGGTGCTAGTGGTAATGAACCAGGCTGCCAGTGCAGGAAATGTAAGATGAGGGTTCAGTCCCTGGGACGAGAAGACCCCCCTGGAGGAGGGCAAGGCAACCCACTCCAGTATACTTACCTGGAGAATGCCATGAACAGAGGAGCCTGGTGGCTACAGACCATAGGGTCACAGAAAGCTGGACTGAAGTTATCTAGCATGTACATGGCCCAGGACTTCCCTGGTGGCTCAGTGGGTAAGTATCCACCTGTTAATGCATGGGACATGGGTTTGATCCCCAGTCCAGGAAGATTTCACATGCTGCAGGAGTGACTAGGGCCACCTGCCACAACTACTGAGCCCTCAATCTAGAACCCACATGCCACAATTACTGCAATTATGTGCCTAGAGCCTGTAGCCCACAACAAGTGAAGCTACCTCAATGAGAAGCCCAAACAAAGCAGAAAAAAATACCCTCACTCTCTGCAGCTGGAGAAGCCTGCACAGAAGCAAGGAAGAACCAGCACAACCAAGAAATAAAGAAATAAAACTTTTGAAAATGTACATACCTTAATTAAAAATACTTTTTAGAAAATTTGAGTATTTCCTTGCATTTATTTTGGGTTGTTTTTTTTTTTTTTTTGGTAATATTCCATTTATAACAAATAGTGACAGTTTTCCATCTATGGTGAAAAGTGAAAAAGTGGAAGTGTTAGTTCCTCGGTTATGTCTGACCCTTTGTGACCACATAGACTGTAGCCCACCAGGATCCTCTGTCTATGAGATTCTCCAGGCAAGAATAATGGAGTGGGTTACCATTCCCTTCTCCAAGGGATCTTCTTAACCCAGGAATCGAACCTGGGTCTCCAGTATTGCAGGCAGATTCTTTACCGTCTGAGCCACCACAGCACCCAAATTCTTCCTAAAAGAATCAATCGTGAGTGAATTAAACATATTAAGTGAATGACAGTACAGATGGTATAAGCAGATCACTTAAAGCATACAGATGCTAAACAGATATCCAGGGAAACACCATCATGGACAGCTTCCTGGCCAGGGAGAGGGGATTCTGGTCTCCACCCTCACACCAGGTGCAGTCATGGGCAGGGAGCTGAGAACAATTTTGTGACTGACAAATAAGCTTCCTGTGCATATTTTAACCCCAGGTAAGTTTTCTTAACTCCTCTGTACCTCTGTTTACTTACATGCAGACTTGTAGAAGTTAATAGCAGTTATCTGGAAAGGAGGCTGTGCAGGTTGACTAGCTCTGTGTCCATCATCTGCTCTGCCCCTGGAGGGCACCATGGCACCTGCTCAACTTACTTCCAGGGGGCTTTGCCCTGAATCCCAAGGAGCACATTAAAACAGGGTGCCGGGAGCCAAGGGTGGATCCAAGGGCAGAGCCAGGCCTCAGCGACGTGCAGGGGGCCCCTCTGGTCTTGTGATTCTCTCCACCTCACATGGCCTCCTACTTACCCTGGGAAGGTTCTAGAACTTACACACTCAGGTAGGACCAAGAACTTTTTAAAGTAGCATCTCTCCCAGGGCATTTTTACTGCATCAGGTTAAGAAGAGAGTTTCTGTATCTGCTGTCGAGATTTATTGAGGAGAGCCTTCCTTGTATTTTCTGTTTCCTTCCTCCTTTCTTCCTCTCTCTTCCTTCTCCCCTCACTCCTTTTCCCTTCTTTCCTCCCTTCCTACCTTTCTTCTCTCCTCTTTCTCTACAAAAATTTATTGAGCACCTACTATGTGCCAGGCACTAGTCTAGGAACTGGAGACACAACAGAGAACCAGACAGACCAGCTTCCTGCTCACCTCTGGTTGTGGGAGGATGCATAATATATGATGTCTACAAAAAGTTTTAAAAGAAGAATATTGAGTCTAGGATGGAAGAGAGCAGCAGAGCGACACAGTTTGAATGGATCTTGGGGGGTTCTCAGTCACATTACCCCTGGAGCTGTGAGGTGGGTTCTGGTGAGTCAGGGCAGTCCTGGTGCTGGTGGGATTTGCTGGCATAGTTAATGGGACCGCCACAGAATCACTGTGACTTCTACAGTTTGCATATTCTCACATTCAAACGTCAGGGTGAAAATTGATCCTCCAGTTAAACTTTCTATTTAATTCCTCAGACCTGAGGCATATTAAATGATCACTACATTGATTTGCACTGAGAATATATTCTGAAAACATCCTGATCAGCAGCTGTGGTACCAGGCATTGCAGACAAGGGATGGCCCCTGCCCTTCCCACATAGAATCAAAATAATGTCTCAGGTGGTGATGGGCTGGCTGGGAAGTGGGAACCGGGGCTGAATCCAGGGTCCCCGTTTCACCAGCTCTGAGGCTTTATACAAGTAACGGGAGGTGGGATGGGGCTCACTGTCACTTTACCTTTGTACATTATTTACATGAGCATCAGTGAGCAAGAAAGGTGTCTGTGGGCTTCAGAGTAGCAGGCAGAATAGGGTCCTTCTCAGAGATGAGCAAGTTGTACAACCCACAATTGTGAACATGAGATCTTCTGTGGCAGAAGGGATTTGAGATGGGAGATGATCTCGGATTGTCCAGGAGGGTGGATAAAGTCAGCACCTGATCCTAAGAAGGGAAAGAGAGGAGCCCGAGAGGGTATGTGATGGTGGAAGCAGAGGTAGAAGTGAGCTGATTCCTGGATGGGGCCCCAAGTGAGGAATGTGGGCACCTCTAGAAACTGGAGGGACCAAGGGAAGGGATTCTTCCCTGGAGCCTCCAGAAGCACATAGCTCTGTCCACACTTTGGTTTTAGTTCACTGAGACCCATTGTTGGCCTTCTGACCTCCAGAACAAAACAATAATAAACTGTATTGTTTGAAGACATTAAGATTGAGTCAATTTGTTTGTTACAGCAGTCATGGGAAACCCATAAGACAGTCCTTTAGTCTAAATCCAGCTGCAGCCTGTTTCCCTGCCGACCGTGAGCTGAGAATGTTTTTTTCCCACATGAATATTGCAGTTGAATTAATGAAATGAATCACCAACTTTAACCCCAATTAAGCAAAATGTTATCCAAGAAAGAAACACTTTACTCTTGTATTACAAGAATGTTATTCAGTCATTATAACAGCCATCAATAAAAACATGTGGAAATTTGTTTCCTCTTGTTATACAAGTACATATATCAACAACAAAGTTCCTATTGTATAGCACAGGAAACTATTTTCAGTATCCTGTAATAAACCATAATGGAAAAGATTATGAAAAAGAGTGTGTATATATATAACTGAATCATTTTGCTGTACACCGAAACTAACATAACATAGTAAATCAACTATATCTCAATTAAAAAATAAGTACATGCATCATATTCTCAATTTCTTCTTGACCCACAAAGCCTAAGAGAGTTACCACCTGGATCCTTCTAGGAAAGCCTCCTGAGCCCTGAGTAAGCCCTGGGGATGTCCTGGCCTCATATCCGAGCAGGTGTATGTTTAGCACTGGTCACTTTTACCAACACGTGTGACTGTGATCACGTCCCTCTGTGGGTATGTGGTCATCCACTAAAAAGTCTATTTCTGTTGTATGATGGTCACAGGGAGCCATTGAAGGGGAGGCACATACCTAAATGATTTTATTCAACACTATTAGGATTGCAGCAGAGTCCACTGTCTGGAGAATCCCATGGACAGAGGAGTCTGGTGAGCTACAGTCCATGGGACCTCAAAGAGTCAGACACAGCTGAGCATGCACATACGCTCACATCAGGTGGTTGTGTGGTGGGTGTCTGTGAAACCTGCCAGAAGAGGCTCTTGAGAGGGGCCAGGTGCACCATTCATGGGAGGGGAGAAGCAGGCAAACAGTCATAAATGTTGCAGGCTCTCACACCTCCTGCCCACTGGCACCTTCTGAGAGAGGCTGTCAATGCCAGGCATAGGTTTCTTTCTTGAGTGAATGAATGAATGAATGCATGATGGGGGTGGTGTTTATTTTCTCCATTTCATATCTGGGGACACTCTAGCCAGAGGGGTTGCTGCTGCTTCCTCCAGCTCAAGGAGGCAGGCTGGTGCCCGAGTGAGACTGCCCTGGTGGAATCCTCTGTATACTCACAGCTGCGTGGCAGTGCACAAGATTCTTAACCTCTCTGTGCCTAATCTCCAAAATGAGAGTAATTATGGCCCCCTCTCTCTGGAGTGTCATGAGGATTCATCACTATTTGCAAGAGCCTGGATGGTGTGTGAGGGGTAACAACCACCTCATGTCTATGATTCAGACAGGTTTCTGCCTGCAGACCTGTGATCCTTTTGCTTCACCACATCTGCCTTTGTAAAGCGTGAGGACTCAGACATGTCAGAAAGAGCCAGTGCCGTGGGGGTGGTCAAGGAATGCTGCACCCATCCCTCATGGGAGCAGCAGCACACGGAAGAGGTGCTGGGTCACCCGTGTGTGGATGACGGTCCAGCATCCACCACCTGCCAGTCAGGGGCCAGGGCGATGTGGCAAATCGTGCAGGCTTGGCCCTTCCCATGGGGACCTCGAGGAGGGGGCGACTTCCCCTACAAGGGGCTAACGACAGGGAGGGCATGGGGTGTCTCCATTCCCATCCTGAAGATGTGGTGTGGAGCAGAGGTGGGGATGTTTGGAGCTAAGAGTCTGTTGTTCAGTCACTAAGTCACGTCCGACTCTCTGCGACTCCATGGACTGCAGCACACCAGACTTCCCTGTCCTTCACTATCTCCTGGAGTCTACTCAGGGTCATGCCCACTGAGTCAGTGATGCCATCCACCATCTCATACTCTCAGGAGAAGTCCTTAACTAGCACTGATTGTCCTGTATCTCAGCACAGGCTAGGATAAGAGACCAAAAGTACAGCCCTGGATTTCTTAACCAGAGTGGGACAGAAAACAGCCTCTCTCTTTAGGTGGGCTTCTTCACAGAGGGGTGGTGCCTTGCTCTTCGTCATTCTCAGCTCTGTAGAGACTCGTTTAAATCATGTTCAGTTTCCCTCCATCCTCTCCTTCCTCTTGGAGAACTAACATTTTCCAGAGTCATGAGATTCCCCAAATGCTTTCCCTGCATCAGTGATTCACGTCTCCCTTTCCAGCACATCTCTCCAGCAGAAGACGTCTCACCACCCTGATGGCTCAGAGCCGATGTTCTTTAGTTTGCCAAATGTTAGACTTTCTCTCCTGGAGGGCTCCTGACAGGAGTCAAACAGCCTTCGCTTTCCTAGGTGGCAGGGTGGGGGTTGGGAGGGCAGGATCTCTGCTCGCATCTGAGTGGAAACCACAAGATCCCCCATGTCCCTATTTTCCTTCAAATTGCACGCTCTGTGGACCCCTAGTTTGTCAATAATTCTCCCCAAAGTGACAGTTTGTCAGCTCCTCTTAGAAACAATTTTGGCCCCCAAACACAGTTTGATGAGAAGGACCTAGAGTTACAGGAATCTTTTATAAAATATAATGAATGTGAACTTTGCAGAGCTTTCTCCTTTCTGTAAATTGGTTTTTCTCAATGCTGTTGTAGTTCACGCTCAGGTCTTCTGTCGAAAAGTCTTAAAACGGGCCTCTGTTCCCCCTGAGTCATCTTATTCATTTCTGTCTCTGAAGCTTCTCTATCTCTTTTATTTTTAAATTTCTCTCTCTTTTTCAAAATTGAAGTAGAGTTGATGTGCAATATTGTATTAGTTTCAGCTATACAGAAAAGTGATTCAGTTACACACACACATATATAGATATACATATTTTTTTCAGGTTACTTTTCCTTACTTGCACATGTGTCCTCAGCTGTGTCTAGCTGTTTGCAACCTTATGTAGCCCTCCAAGGTCCTAATCCCAAATGTTAGGCTGTATCTCCTGGGAGGGTTCCTGCCAGGAGTCAGGCATTTTCCAAGCAAGAGTATTGGAGTGGGTAGCCATTTCCTCCTCCAGGGGATCTTCCCGATCCAGGGATCAAACCTTCATCACTTGTGTCTCCTGCATTGGCAGGCAGATTCATTACCAACTGGGTTGGGTCTAGAGTTCTTTTCAATCAAGAAGCAAACTTACGCTTCCTGGGTCTCTGTAGTCTTCTGAGTGGCCAGAAGAGGGACCTGCATTTCTTCTTCTTTTCTTTTTCTGTTGGAGTAGTGTGTGTGTTCGGAGAAGGCAATGGCACCCCACTCCAGTACTCTTGCCTGGAAAATCCCAAGGACGGAGGAGCCTGGTGGGCTGCAGTCCATGGGGTCTCGAAGAGTCGGACACGACTCAGCGACTTCACTTTCACTTTTCACTTTCATGCATTGGAGAAGGAAATGGCAACCCACTCCAGTGTTCTTGCCTGGAGAATCCCAGGGACGGGGGAGCCTGGTGGGCTGCCATCTATGGGGCCGCACAGTCGGACACGACTTAGTTAGCAGCAGCAGCAGCAGCAGTGTATCTGTTATGTGTGTTAGCTGCTCAGTCGTTTCTGACTCTTGGGACTCCACAGACTGTAACCTGCCAGGCTTCTCTGTCCATGGAATTCTCCAGGCAAGAATACTGGAGTGGATTGCCATGCCCTTCTCCAGAGGAACTTCCCAATTATAAACTTGATTTATAATGTTGTGTGAGTTTCAGGTATACAGCAAAGTGATTCAGTTATATATACATATATATCTATTCTTTTTCAGATTATTTTCCCTTATAAGTAAAATAGTGAGTATAGTTCCCTGTGCTATACAGTAGGTTCTTTTCAGTTATACAATTTATATATAGCAGCATGTGTCTGTTGGTCCCAAACACCTGCATTTCAGTGTGGAAAGAGGATCACTGCCTGCAGAGGGCTGGTGGGCTGCTGGCCACTCTGCGCTTGCAGATGATCTCTGCCAGTGGCCTGGACCACGCTTTTCTCTGGCTCCCCCTTTCAGAAATAACCTCACACTTCTTTCCCACACCCCCTTGGCTGAGACTATGTTCCTCAGCTACTCCATCCTCCCTGGTGGAACAGTCCTTCTGCAGGTCATGCATCACCGTCGTCTCTAGTGGCAGGCCAGAACACCGAGTTGCATTTCATTCTCAGATGTGATTTAGATGAGGAATAAAGGACATGGCCTGATTAGGAAAAAAGCCACTCAGCACAATACAGCTCTCTGCTCTTAACCCAGTGGGGGAGCCCACACTTTTCCATGTGGATTTGTGTACTTCTCTGTTAAGTCATCAGTTTCTTTTGTACATGTGTGAGCTTCTCCTTTTTCTTTTCATTAAACGCCAGCGGCACTCTTCATGGTGTTCAGTACCATGAAATAGAAAGCAAAGACTTTGTTTCCTCTTGAGAGCGGGTATAATTTTTACTCACTAAATCACCTTATAAAGCTGGCTAGTTTTCACAAAAGCATGCTTAAAGATTAAATAAGATCCCCCTATCATCAGTTAGATGTGTGTCCTTTGTAGAAGGGTAAAGAAGAATATTACAGCAGAGGGAATTTGAGTTTATTATGGAAAGTCCTTTTCATTTTGGGAGGCAGATACTCAGGAGATGCCATGTCTCCATCACCTCCATCAGATCTGTTACTGGAGGACGGCAGCAGCTGTGACACAGAGGCTCCCTTTGTATTTTCAGCCAGCATTTAGTCCCCCTTCTAACCCACTTGTCATCAGATATTCAGGGAGTGCAAACTCCTTACAGCAGTAGACTACTCATGGAGGGGTTCCCCAGTACAAAGAAAAACCGCGTTGGAGCTCCTGCTACACAACATTTGAGGGGCAACTTTGAATACAGCTTCTCTGGGACTTCCTGGGCATCGCTATGGATAACAGCGCTGCTTGTTCTGGGGGTCCTACAGGTGCAAGTTCCCCCAGAAAGTGACCTCTCCTGCCATGTCTCATTTGTCTCTTCCTACTCCCAGTCCTGACATAGACCCTCAATTTTATCTTGTAGACCATCACAGATCTCGCCTTAATTCTGCCCTCTGCTGACAGATGTCCAATCGCTCTGTGATCGTGTAAGTGCCTGCTGTGTGCCAGGGCTGGTGCAAGGTCCTAGGGGTGCCATTTAGTAGTTTACAGACTGGTAGAAGGACAAGTATACTAACTTAGAGGGAACAACAAGGTCCTTCTGTTTAGCACAAAGAACTATACTCAGTATCCTATGATAAACCATAATGGAAAAGAATATTTAAAAAGAATGACATGTACACACTGGTATATTTAAAATGCATAAATAATAAGTCCCTATTGTATAGCACAGGGATCTCTGCTCAATGTTATGTGGCAGCTGGATGGGAGAGGATTTTGGGGGAGAATGGATACACATATATGTACATCCAGCTCGGTTTCACCTGAGCTATCACAGGGTGAAAGGTGATAAGACCTTAGTGCCACACGAAAGATTTTGGCCACATGACTAAAGGTTGCCCTACGATGACGCCTGTGTCTTCAACTCATACTCAGACAAGCCACCCTTGGCCACTGCATACCTGGGCTCCCTACTGTAAGCGGAGCCAAGAGAATTTAACTCAGGTGTAGGAGTGAATTAAGCTGTTCACCTGAAGCTATCACAACATTGTTCATTGGCTATACCTCAATACAAAATAAAAATTCCCTGGTGGCTCAGACGGTAAAGCGTCTGCCTGCAATTCGGGAGACCCGGGTTTGATTCCTAGGTCAGGAAGATCCTCTGGAGAAGGGAAATGGCAATCCACTCCAGCACTCTTGCCTGGAAAATCCCATGGATGGAGGAGCCTGATAGGCTATAGTCCATGGGGTCGCAAAGAGTCGGACACGACTGAGCGACTTCACTTCACTTATAACTGAATTAGTTTGCTGTACAGGGAACTATATTCAACATCCTGTGATAAACCATAATGGAAAGAAATATTTTTTTAAAGAAACAAGAAAAAAAGGTATAAAAGAAAAGACTATGCTTGCAATAATTTACTAACATGACATTGGCTAAAGCATGTCCCTTGGCCAAGCCCAGAGCCAGGAATGGTGCCTGCCCACAGTGGGCATGGAATTATCTGACTGCAGTCTGCTAGGGATAGTTAGAGAATTCACTCTTACGCCTGAGTTAAATTCTCTTGGCTCTGCTTACAGTAGGGAGCCCAGGTATGCAGTGGCCAAGAGGGGCTTGTCTGAGGTGAGTTGGAGAGACACACATCATTGTAGGGTGACTTTTAGTCATGCGGCCACAATCTTTTGTGTGGAGTTGAGATCTTAACACCCCGAACAAGTCTGAATCTTCTGCAATGAAATTGTTCCTCTCTTTCTGGGGGGGATGAGGAGGGGGCAGTGGTGATGTGCAGGTTTATATCATCACTCAGGAGACATCTTATCTAAATCCTCATAACAGATGTTTGGCTAAAGGTGAGACTGAGACATAAGCCGCTTAGAAGTATTGTCAAAACCCTCATAATCTCTCCCAACATATTTAACCAGTGCGGTCTCCACCCAGGGTGGCTGGCACAGCAAACCTTATCAATGTTCACCAGATACAGCTCGGAACAGTCAAGGAACAGGTGACTTTGAAACAGAGAAAGGAATCTTTCTTGCTAAGGAGCATGGCAGTGCACAAACCATGGGATATTCAGAGGAAGATGCACTATTGGGTCAGACAAGTTTTATCTGTGTGTGTGTTTTAAGGAGAAAAACAAAGATCATTACATCACCAGCCTAGAAGGTGTCCTGACTGTCCTGTATACCTTCTCCTACCTTCCTTGCTTACAAATGTTCCATGAAGGGTTTTGAGTTTTCCAAGAAAAGCCGATCCTGAAGTCTCCAGTCATGATGGTTGTCACTTCCCTACAGCCTGTTTGAGGTCCCTGTCAAAAAAGACACACTTAACGAGGATCTTTCCTTTGAGACTTCAGGATGAGTGCTTGATGAAGGAGCTGTAGGTGAGAGTTGGGGTAGGGTTGCATGGAGGAGGGGGTGGCCTCCTTAAATGATGGCCAAGTTAAAGCTGAAAGACTGGAGATCATTCAGGCAGAATCTATCGCCTTCTAGCTCAGGGGATCCACAGGTCCCTCTGACTCCTCTAGTCTAGTCTGAGTTCCTCAAGGCCAAGGAGATGTTGCTTTCCTTGTGTATCTCTGAGTACAAGTTTCTGGCTGAGAAAAAGTTCAGAAAATGTGAACGGAGAGAAAGAAGAAAAAAAGGGGGCGGGGAGAGAGAAAGTTTGAGGCTTCCCAGAACTTGAGAGATTGACATAAGGCAGCCAGGTGTCCCCTGCTGCTCAGTGGCCATGACTGTCTAGACACTCTTAGTCTTTAAGGTCCAACTCAAGTTCATGCATCCTATTAAGATCCTGGGGATCCCAGCTGCAGACACAGTGGAGGGATGTCTGGACTGTTGGCACTCAGCTCTGCTTCTGACTTGCTGCGCACTCTGTGCTGCAGACAAGTCAAGGGACCTCTTCGGGGCTCAGCTTCCTCATCTATAAATGGATTTGTTTTCTTTTCTTTTCTCTTTCTCTGTCCTCCCTCCCTCTTTCCCTTCTTATCCCTTCCTTTTTTCCCTCTTTTCCTTCCCACTTACTTTGTACCAATCTATTTTCTTTTGGAAGTTTATGATACAGGAACCCTTCTTCTGACAGTCACAACATCTCAAGGATCCTTGTGTAACAATGACAACAATGTTAACAAACAAGCCAACCAACAAAGACAACTATTATGCCACTTAAATGTGATTTGAGAAAAGTTGTGACCATGTATGGCCAAAAGGCTCCAGTTCAGTTCAGTCGCTCAGTTGTGTCTGACTCTTTGTGACCCCATGGATGGCAGCACGCCAGGCTTCCCTGTCCTTCACCATCTCCCAGAGCTTGCTCAAACTTAGGACAATTGAGTCGATGATGCCATCCAAACATCTGATCCTCTGTTGCCCCCTTTTCTTCCTGCCTTCAATCTTTCCCAGCATCAGGGTCTTTTCCAATGAGTCAGTTCTTGACATCAGGTAGCCAAAGTATTGAAGCTTCAGCTTCAGCATCAGTCCTTCTAATGGATGTTCAGGACTGATTTCCTTTAGGATTAACTGGCTTGATCTCCTTGCAGTCCAAGGGGCTCCAGGGGAGAACAAAGAAAAATGAACCTTATTTCAAAGGGGTCTCTTTCCACCCTGGTCTGTGTGAATCATAGATGCTAGTCTCCCACAAAGACACAGAAATCCATCCCTCCAGGGTCATAATGTGGCCGAGGATGAGATGAGATGGTTGGATAGCTTCACCAACTCAGTGGACATGAATTTGAGAAAACTCTGGGAGATAGTGAAGGACAGGGAAGCCTGGCGTGCTACAGTCCATGGGCTTGCAGAATTGGACACAACTTAGTGACTGAACAGCAACAACTGTCATAAGCTCACCATGACATTCGTAGCAAATGTACCTTTGTTTCTTTCACCATCTCGGTTTCTCTGAGCCAAGAGTGTCATCAGGTTCTCGAAGACCCTTACTCTTCTAGCTTTTTTGTTTACTGGAAAGGAATGCAGAGCACATGCCATGACGCAAGATGAGTTGGGGTCTGGTAGGAGTGTCCAGACTCATTACAGGACCAGTGGGGTAAGCAGGGAGAATACCTGTGTAGGTGTCCAGACGAGGGTGGGGGAGAACTCTGGGTGGTCCCTGCTTCCTGCAGGCCTTGTTGCTGTTACCATCAAGCCCCTATTACCCTTGGCTCATGTTAACACCACAGAGATGAATGAGGAATTTGGGTGTGTCACTAGGGTCAGCTTCCTGCAGAGGTGACATTGCCCTTTCCAGGACTGGATCCAGGGCTCCAGGTAGCAATTTCCCCACCAAACCTATTCCAGGGCTGTATCTTATCCTCTGAATTTTTAAGTGTGAATGAGTCATTGCATACAAGGTCTTACTGTCCCCTCCTTTTAAGCCAGTTCACTCTTCAGGTATGACCCTGGCTAGGATCCTTCCTCTGGGTCAGTGGGATGCTGTTCCCTTATCACCGATGGGAAACCATCCATGCAATGCCACAATGAGGTATGTGATAAAAATGATGGGGTAAAGTTATGTTGTAATTAAAGTGAATTGATTATGCATTTTTTGAAACTTTAATTAAGAATTATTTAATGAATGTCTCGTTTTGATCAATCTTAAGGCATTGATACAAATGAAAAACGTCTTATGAAAAGGCAGTGATGCAGCAGCAAATGTATTTAATTCTCAGTTGAATGAATTTTAATCAGCAGTGATATTATAGGATCTGGGTGCAGAGATAACCGACCTTGCTAGAAGGGAGATGCGTTTTATTTATAGGGTCTGGGACCTCCTTCCCACCCAGCTGAGGCCAGTAAAGAAAAATCTCTCTTAAACAGAAAGCTGAGCCCCAGAGAAAGGAAATTCTGGTTAAATGACTGTTCAGAGAATGAAAGTATACAATTGCCTTTCATCCCAGCTTTGTTACAGAAAATCCTAACAGGATGCACAGGGCCACCTGCATGGAGAATAAGGAATATTTTTTTTGTAAGCTTTTTAAAGGGAAATATAACATATGCAAGCAAGTGTACAAACCACACAGTTTGATTAATGTTTGTGAAGGGAGCACAACAGTACCAGAATGACAAGGGCCAGGCTGAAGGACATTTCAGCCCTCAGGAGTCTCCTCAGGCCCCCTCCCAGCTGTTACAACCCCCATCGTCTTACTACCTTCTGATATCTACAATGATCAGTTTGCTTTACCTGTTTCTTTCTTTCTTTTTTTTTTTTTTTGATTTCCTATGAATATAATCATAAAGCTTATACCCTTTTCTGTCTGGCCTTTTCCCCCTTAACATCCTGTGAGATTAATCCATGTTGCTCTATGTAGCAATTCTTTTTCTTTTTACCATGGTCAAACCAGTCTACAGTTTATTTACTCACTCCATTGTGGATGGGCAATTGGATTGTTTCCGGTTTGGGTCCACCATGAATACTGCTGCTGTGAATATCCTTAAGGGATTTTGATGACCAGTAAATGCGTTTCTGTTGGAGATACACTGGGGACCAGGAGACCTATTCTCTAGCTGCACCAAATTTCCAAGTGACTTCCTCTCATCCTCGATGTCTGATGATGAGCCTCTGTATTGTCATAAAACTCTAGCTCTGAATTGGGAACTGCTCAGTGCACCTGCCCAGCAGGAAGATCTACCTGGATATACACTGTCTTCATTCGAGGTGTGAGTGAAGCTTGGGGCATTGCTGCCACTCTCTGATCCAGCCCCTCAGCGCACCCCATTGGCTCCACCTTTGCCTCAGGTGCTATTGCTGTTAACCACTCACCTCCACATTTGTTACACCGGAAGAGTCAGGTATTAGGACACAGCCCAGGGGGGACATCTTGCTACTGCTCCATGGAGTGTGAGACTCAGCTGGAAGACTGGGATTACTCACTGGCTTGGGGCTGGGGTCCTCTGGAGGCATCTTTACTCACGTGTCTGGTGTCTAGTCAGGATGACCAGTCAGTAGCACTGCTGACATAGACTATTCCTGGCCTTTCCATGGAGCTTGGCTTCCCCATGGCATGGCCGCCTTGGGGTGGTCACTCTTCTCCTACTGGAGTGTTCCAGTGGCTTCCCTGGTGGCTCAGTGGTAAAGAATCCCCTTGCAATGCAGGAGATCTGGGTTTGATTCCTGGGTCGGGAAGTTCCTCTGGAGAAGAGAATGGCTACCCACTCCAGGATTCTTGCCTAGGAAATCCCATGGACAGAGGAGCCTGGTGGGCTACAGTCCACGGGGGTCACAAAGAGTCAGATACAACTGAGTGACTAAATAGCAACAACAACAACGTTACAAGGAATTCATCATAAATGCATATATCAGCTTCCAATGCATCGCTCAGACAGCCTGGGTTATGGTGCAGTAATGAGCAGCTCCAAGCCAGCAGCTCTGCACAGCCAAGGTCTGTGTCTGCTCACACGTAACCTTCTGAGAGTCCATGTGACACTCCATGTCTGTCACCTGGGGTCTCTCAGGGACCCAGAGCAATGGAAGCATCACTGTAGTGGCAGAGGGGGTGGACAAAGCCAGAGGGTTTCCTCAAGTGCCCTGTCCAGCAAGCACATGGATGCCACTGCCCACTGGCCCAACCAGTGACAGGTCCCACCCAACTGCAAGAGAGGTGGGGAAAAGGTGGAACCCCAACACGTGTCTGGCAGGGCATCAAAGCATAAGGGGGTAAGGACAGACTCTGTCTATACCATGTTTTTTAAAATACAGGTTTTATTATTATTTAGGTATGGCAAGGCCACCAGATCAAGAAATAACTGCCATTGAAAAGACAGTTTGTTGGGCTCACATATCCCAAGGGGAGGGGACACGTCTCTCAGGGAAGCACCAGGGTTGGTCAGGGGTCAAGAGGGAGAAGGAATAAATGCAGGCAAGAGCCTTTAGTGTGGTTTCTGTGCAAAGTGACAGACAAGGTGGGGTAGTCGGGTTTAGGATTGGCTAGTGTGTGGCTTCCTTGATAGCTCAGTTGGTAAAGAATCCACCTACAATGCAGGAGACCCTGGTTTGATTCCTGGATTGGGAGGATCTGCTAGAAAAAAGGTAGACTACCCACTCCAGTATTTTGGGGCTTCCCTTGTGACTCAGCTGGTAAAGAATCTGCTTGTAATGCGGGAGACCTGGGTTTGAACCCTGGGTTGGGAAGATCCCCTCTAGAAGGGAAAGGCTACCCACTGCAGTATTCTGGCCTGGAGAATTCCATGGACATATATAGTCCATAGGGTTGCAAAGAGTCGGACGCGACTGAGTGACTTTCACTTTCATTATCACTTTCAATGTGAATGATGTCAGTGGATTTGGGGCAGTCCCTAGTTGTCTGGTACCTGCCCTGGGGTGATGAGGGCAGGTGGATAGTACCCTGGAGTTGATGGAGGAGGCGAAGAGGGAGTGGGCTCCAGATTGGGTGGTGTTGCATTGGAAAGCACACTATCTCAGGGATTGGCTGGTTCTTGGAGGGGCAATCCCTCGAGGATCAACAGGGTCCCATGATGTCAAAGCATCAGAAATACAGGAAACCAAAGAAGCGGTGACACAACCACACCTGGGCACTGAGGAGGTGAAACAGCGGTAGATGCAGAAGTTAATGACTCCTGGCTCTGACCTGTCTCCCTGTCTCCTCTTGAGCCTCTGTTGTCACTGGTTTCCTGCCGTCCTAGTTCTGGATGTCCCCCGATGCTCCACTGCCCTCATCCACTTCTCACAGTGTCCTGATGCAAAATCTCAGGAGGTGATGCTGGTTGCCACAGCTCATCTCTCCTCCCCCGGTCATCAGTCACTCTGCACTACGTATAAAATGCCCTGAACCAGCTGTGTCTGACCAGGGATGAGGAGCCCCCAGGTGGCAGGGAGCAGTCCTTTCGGAAAGAGCCCTGGCAGACAGTACCAGGGGTTCACAACTCTATGGATTCCTACCTCCACAAAGTACCCTTTGGGACCAAGCAGATTTGGCTGGGTTGCTGATTGAGAGAAGCAGACAGAAGCCGTCATTTAAAAAGCACCAGGGGCCACACGTGGCAGGACTCATCTGAAATGGGTTCAGGGCTAGCTGGGACCTGGAGTGGCCTGGCATCTGCAGGGTCCCCAGGAAGTGGCCATTAGCTCTGGGCAGATTCCTGGGGACCGGGATGGTGCACAATGGAAGGTTACGGGGCGCCCGGCGGCTACATTGTGTGTGTCTGTCTCAGGCTGATTATCTCATTTTGCTGGGCCCCACGCTGCCAGAACACAGAGCGCTGTTTACTGCCTCTGTACTCGATCAATCACTTATTCATACGGTTGAAGATTATGGCTGCTCATTTGCTACTTCCAGTCCAACTTGTCGTGGCGCGTCTCTGGGGAGACATCCACACAGCTGTGTTAAAGCCATCCAACTCCTTCTCCATGGCAACAGCTGGGGAGGCTGGAAGCCCCACCGGCCACTGTGCATGAGTTGGAAGCAAACTCCCACTCGAGCCCACCTGCCCGGAGCAGCAGCGCACAGGGGGCACTCTTCATTAGCACCTCCACGCCTTCCAGACAAAGCTCACCGTCACGCTTGGTGGGTTGTGAGCCATTTGTCATTGGTGGAGCAGATGGGCATGGCTGCCAGCTCTCAACAAGGTGCACTCACTCTTCCGGGGCGATAAGATTCAATCTATGGACTGCTTATTGAGAGAGCCTGTGAGCATCGACCTTGGGGGCTACTCGCGAGTTTTATTAATCAGGCTGCTGTTTCCAGCCAGCTCCAGCTCATAAGAAGAGACAGACAGTATCTAGCATCAGGGGGGCTGACTGCCCGGAAGGAAGCATGGCCTCCACTCCATCCTCTGGGAGCTGCAGAGCATGCGAGGAGGGGAAACCCTTATTGTGGGAGGGGTCCCTGGGGGCTGCCACTGCCCATTTTTGGATGCTGCAGGTCAGCAGGGAGGCAGGCAGGGAGTTCTCACCAGCAGGCTCTGTGGGTTTTAAGGGAGTGCCTCACACCTCTGTGGATAAGCAGCCAGATTCTTATCTTGTCCAAGAGGTGTGTGAGCCACTGATACTTGATCAATACTCTTAGGGTCAGAGTTCACCTTCAAATCAAGACAACCCACTTCTGCTTGGGGTCTCAAGTATACATCCCCAAAAGAAGCATCCTGGACACAGCTGATGGAAGAGAGGCATACAAGGGCTTTCTCTCGACCTTCCCCTGCTCTGCGGTCCTCTCTATCCCCAGAGCAAAGATACGTCTCTGGCATCTGGCATCTCATCTGCAGGTCACAGGGAGCCCCTGCCTGTGCCAAGCCCATGAATGCCTCCTGGCTGCACATCTTTTTGGAGAGCCAGTGTTTAACTAAGTAGTCTGGCACTTTCCGAACAGAAAAGTCTGCTTCTGGTATTCATCTCACGCTATTTGGAAAACCTCATTCTTTCACAAAAGGTTCCTGGCACCGCTAAAGTTTATGCTTGGTTCTGACTTGACCCGGCACGGAAACTGCCAGGGAGGTGGCTCTCTGAGGTCTGCAGTGTCCGATTGGTTATTAATCACCGTAAATCTGGAATAATCTCTGCAAACATATTTTGTTCCCTACAAATATATTTGTGCCGACTTTCTCTAATAAATCTCATGTCAGACGGGCTATTGTCTCTCTTCACACAGCGGCTCCCAGCTGAAATATTTAAACAATATATGAGCAATAATAAAAAACGCTTGCTGCAGTCACTTTTGTTTTAGGAAAACAGACGACAATAGGTAGCAGATTTATTACTTACAGAGGCCTCCATTTGGGGCTGTATTTCCCCCCCCACCCCGGCGGACTATTTGCTGGCTTTAAAAATCACAGAAGAACTTTATGTTTGTCCCCGGCTTTATGCAAAAAGGACAAGACATTATTCTTTCTAATGAGAAAAGATGTGAAACAACCTAAGAAGGAAAAATAAGAAGCTTCTTGGAATCTAGCTCCATTATTTTCTCCCAGGCTCTGATCTCTGATAAGGAAACACAAGGAGATCTCCAGCTTTCTTCCCAGACTTGTCGCCTCGTGGAGTTCCCTCCTTTGTGAAAACTACCATTATACTTGCCCTAAATTTCCCCCACAACTGTGATGAGCTAAAAGTGGGGCTTGAAGAAGAGTCAGCGGGATGTGTAGAGAGGGCATTTTGGCATCACAGTTGTACAAAAGAGGGATGACTCAGGATGCTTCCCCAAAACTCTCTTGCTTGGGAAATCAAATGGTACAACTAAGACCCATCCTTTCCCTGGATTATTTTTTCAGAATCACCCAAAGAAATATTTATTTCCCTAGACTGTACCTGTCAACTAGAAAAAATGTACAGCTTAGAAGTTGAGAGTTAATGTTACATTTGGTGGGCATAGTTCTTGTTCAGTTGCTAAGTCGTGTCTGACTCTTTGTGACCCCATAGACTGCAGCACGCCAGGCTTCCCTGTTCTATACCATCTCCCAGAGCTTGCTCAAACTCATACCCATTGAGACAGTGATGTCATCCAACCATCTCATCCTCTGTCATCCCCTTTTCTTCCTGCCTTCAATCTTTCCCAGCATCAGGGTCTTTTCCAATGAGTCGGCTCTTTGCATCAGGTGGCCAAAGTATTGGAGCTTCAACTTCAACATCAGTCCTTCCAATGAATATTCAGTGTTGATTTCCTTTAGGATTGAGTGGTTTGATCTCCTTGCAGTCCAAGGGACTCTCGAGAGTCTTATCCAGCACCACAGTTGAAGAAGTTTGGTGGACATACTGAGGACTTAAGCCTAGGACATGGCACCTCAGATAGCTCAGAGGGACTGCTCAGAAGAGGTAAGGGAGGAGCTAGGATATGCAGGAGTTTCTGCAACAAAGACCAGGTATTTGGAACATCAAAAGATTACTGCTCATTGAAGAAATCCAGTTGTATCAAGGTAAGGAATTTAGCATTTTTCTATATATTGGAAGACAAAAGAGTCTGGGTTAATTGAAATCATTCCTTTGATATGTACCTCAGCTATCTGGGGCCAATACCTTGGGCTTTCTCATCCTGAGTCCCCTCAGGGTGCACCTCTGGGGGTGGGAATCCTGTTTGCATCCTGAGTTCCCTCAGGGCTCACCATCATGGCAGCTGTAATGTGATGGCTTGAAGGCAGTAGCATCCTTTGTTTACTGATATGGCAGCAATGTTTTCATGGACACACTCCATTCCCATTAAGTAAGTTCCCAGACAGGTGAATGCAGTAAATAGGAAGAGCCTGGCATCTCCCTGAGAATAGGAAATCCAGAGGAAACATGGCAGGAGACAGGAGAAAGGTGTGGAAGAATAAGAGGCTACAATCTACAGTGAATTCCATGGCAGGTCGTGGTGCTGCCATTTTGTGAGGTATTTATCAGTCATCAAAGATCATTATCAGGTTAATCAGCAGGGGAAATTGCACTGGGTGGTGAAGGACACTTGGCTGCTTGTTGCGTGGGGTGAGGATCATACAGCTGGGGTGGGTGCATGGGAAGATTGGCTTCTGCTTTTCCCATATGTTCTCATGTAGGTGAAAATATCTGAGTCGCCCAAACAAATGGCTATGAATCACACAATGGGACATTTAAAAAAATCAACTACAGCAAAGAGTGTGGGGATCCACTTCGAGTTTCTCATGAGAACATTAGGATGGGGGAGAGTCATCTGTTATGTAAAGGACAGTCTAGGTGGAGAGCTACTCAGGGGATATTCGTGTGTGTAGTACATTCCTGGCTACACTTCAGCCACATCAAGACATCAGCTGGTGGTGCCTATCTAACTTAGAAGTGCTGCTTATAAGATTGCTTTTCTGAGAAGTTCTACATAAGGCTGGTTGCCTGAAGAAGGTGTGCTCTTTGAAATAACCCTTGTGTTGGGGGAGGGATCGCCCCTTTTATTTATCATCCTGCAAATCCAGACTTTGCTGTGTTATCATGGCTTTGTGCCAGGCCTGTCGCCCCTTTGGAACACCTGCATGCTTCAGGCTATATTGAAAAACCAAGGGAAGGATGATGGTGTCCAACTTTCACAGGAGGTGGGAGAAGCGAGTCAAACCTGGAGAGATGGTGGCTGTGGACCCTGGGAGGGGCCTGGGACCTACCTACATGTCCAATCAGGTGGTGTCTACATGAGGAGCCAGGTGAGAAGCTGGGGACACAGATCAGCACAGGGCTCATGGGGCCAGAAATCCTGGGGTCCAGCAGAGGCAGGGAGCTGAAGTGGGTTCTCAGGGTACACATCCCTGAGATGTTCCACTCTCTCCATCTGAAAGAGGACATGGGGACTTTAGCCCAGAAGACAGGATACTAGCACCAACCAACAAACACCAAAGCAATGCTGATATGCAGCTAAGAACAATAGCCGAGACATGGAAACAACCTAGATCGACAGAGGAATGGATAAAGAAGATGTGGTCCATATACACAATGGAATGCTACTCAGCCATTCAGAAGAATGAAATAATGCCATTTGCAGCTACATGGATAGACCCAGAGATGACCATGCTAAGTAAAGTGAATCAGAGAAAGAATGAGAATCATATGATATCACTTATATGTGGAATTTAAAACACGACACAAATGAATTTATCTATGAAACAGAAACAGACTCACAAACAGAAAACAGACCTCTGCTTGCAGAGGGGTAGTAGAGATTGGGGAGGAAAAGACTGGGAGTTTGGGATTAGCAGATGCAAACTATTATGTATAGGATGGATAAACAGCAAGGTACTATTGTATAGCACAGGGAACTATATTCAATATCCTGTGATAAACCATAATGGAAAAGAATATGAAAATGAATAATATATGTATGTATAACTGAGCCACTTTGCTATATAGCAGAAATTAACACAACATTGTAAACCAACTATGTGTGTTCAGTTGCTCAGTTGTGTCTGACTCTTTGCTATCTTTTGGACTGTAGCCCCCCAGGGTCCTCTGTCCATGGGATTCTCCAGGTAAGAATACTGGAGTGGGTTGTTCCTCCAGCGGATCTTCCCAATCCAGGGATCAAACCCATGTCTCCTGAATCTCCTGCATTGTAGGCAGATTCTTTATTGCTGAGCCATCAGGGAAGCCATAAAACCAACTATACTTTCATAAAGTTAAAAAGGAAAACAAAAGCCACGTGGCAGAGGCACCGATGTCCTCCAGGAGGTGCAAGGAGAAGCCTCCAGCCCTCACGGAACTTAGGCTGAAGCAGGGCTGTCCTTCATCATAAAATCAAGATGCCGAGGTCTCCAAGAAAAGCCTACAGAAAGCCCCCCATCACCTTTCCACTCCTGGAGGGAGGGCTGGCTCTAGGGACTCACCAAGCCTGCTGGGATCTGGAGTCTGGGGATGGCTCACCTGCCCCTCACCTTTGTGGCCAGTTTCAGCATGAACCCTGTGCTCCTTCCTTCACTCTTAATCCACAGGCGCTGCAGCTCTGGGGTCCAGGTGGAACAGGGAGGTGCTGGTGCCCCCAAGGATGCAGAGACTTCACAGTCTGCAAGGGAGATCCTTCGAGAGTGCAGGCCAGTTGGCAGGAGAGCCCTACCAAGTGGGGAGGGGACAGTGGGTGGGAGTGCCCCTCCACACCCCGAGCAGGCAAGAGGGCAGAGTATTTTCTACAGAGAATTGAAGAACAATAATCTAAGTTCATTTCCCCCTTATTACCACGTAGAGATGATGTTTTACAATGTCAATGATAAAGTCTCCACCCTGCTGGGGTGGGTGCTCCCTCCTGCCCCCTGCACAGCACTGGGTCCAGGGACATCACATTCAGGGTACCTGTGCCTTTTACATACCCACCGTCACCCAAGACAGAAAGAGTAACTGATCATGGGCTCAAAGTCCTTCACAATGCAGCACTGCAGGCTGCTGCCTTTGAGTGGAGCTGTCCTTGGTCCTTAGGAAGAAAGCCCGGAGCCCCCTGTAGTCACTTGGGTCCTGAGTCCCCTATGAATCCTGCCCAGGTAGCACTTTGGGGACCTCTTTGGTTCTTCCCACTTCACAGCAATGTTCTCTCTGTGCACAAAAATCCCCTGCCTTGGGCGTCTCTGAGAGTCTCATCCCCCGTCCTCTTGTCAGCCTGTACAGGTTGGGTCCCAAGGCAGATTAATGGCCCACGTTTGCCTGCATGATTATTTCTAATGGGCTGATTTGAGAAATACGCTATTAATCGCTGTCACATGCTGGGCTAACATCATCTCAGGGCGGCAGAGAATCCAGCATCTGCTACGTGACTCCGTGGAATATTCCCACTCCACAGGCTCAGAATCGGCTGCTTTTCACATGTTCCCCTGTGGTTTCAGCCAAGAGAACGAGTGGACATCCAAGGCAAAGGACTTGCCTTTTGCATCCCTATCTCCTTTTTTTAAAAAAAATCATTTTCCTATTTATTTCCCTCCAAATCATTCTGGGGCCACAAGCTAGGGTTTTGAATGGGTTTTAGAGTCAGGGACTTGGGTTTAGAGTCAGGGACTTGGGTTTAGAATCAGAGACTTGGGTTTAAATTTGGCTTGACCCCCTTACTGGCTGTAGGATATTCTGCGTGTTATCACTTTCTGAGTGCCCAATTTCCTACCTGTGAAATGCGGTTAATATTCCCTCTCTTCTGGGAGATGTTTAAGACATGGGACATGAGACATATTCTTGGCACTCAGTGAATGAGATCTTCTCCAGGGATTTGCCTACATGATTCCCAAGAATACCCTCCTGCATCTTATAAGGACATGCTCCTTTCTCCTCTGCCCTGACACAGCCATGTCTCCCTGACGGTGAACTCATGTGTGGAATGGTGGCCTCTTGTTTTCTCTTTTCTTTCCCCGTCTCCTCATCACTAAGATGTCCATTCAATGCCTTTTCATCCTTGGAAAATGTGCTGGACAGACAGGGATGTGATTTAGGGTGTCTGAGATCTAAGGTTCTGCCTGCTATGATTATGGAGGTCACTGGACACGGTCAGGTCCAGAGAGGCCAGTGTCAAGGGTCTAGTTGGGCAGGAGAGGTCATGGTCAGTGGTGGAGAAACAAGAGTGAGAACTCAGGGAAGAGGGCTAAAGTGGTGGGGGGAGGGGAGAAAAGGCTGGAAAATGACAGGCCTGAAGTCTATGATTTGTGAGAATCAACTAGAGGAGCCCTTGGATCCCTAGATACTATTTATTTCCTCTCTTATTCCTTACAGTCTTACATAGGAGTAATGATGCTAAAATTAGTTCACTATCCACTCATTTACCCATCCGACCATCCCTCAATCCATCCATCCATCCATTCATCCATCTGTCCATCCATCCATTCACCCATCTATCCATCCATTCATCCATCCACCCTTACTGTGAACCCACTCTGTGCCAAGCACTAGGCACCGTGGGATGTAGAGATGAACACAGCATGCTCCGTTTCTTCATCATTGAGAGGGAAACCTGACTGCCAACAACCAATGGTGGTAAGGGCTAGAAACTCTCAGAGGAAGGAAACATCAGTTCCTCCTGGAGGAACTGTGGATGACCTCCAGAGCTAAGCCTTAGAGGATATGTGTTAACTTATCCAGAGGAGGGATGAAGTTAAGAAATTTGAACAGATCAAAGCAGGTGGCCTGATGGGCCAGACAGTGCACAGTGTAGCTGGAGTCCCGAGGAAGGAGCCCTATACCAAGCCAGGAGGACAACTAGGGCCAGATAAGGAAGAGTGTGGCATGCTATGCTGGATTAGCCAGGACCACTGAAGCTTCTGAGCAAGACAAGCGACAAGGTCCATCCTGAGTGTCTAACAATGAGTGCTATCCATCCATCCTATGGTTATCCATCCAACTTATAGAAATCCATCTATCCTGTGGGTATCCATGTATCCTATAGATACCCAGACATCCTTTAGGAATCCAGCCATCCTGTGGGTACCCACCCATCCTATAGTTATTCATCCATCTTATGGGTATCCATCCATCCTATAGGAATCCATTCATTGTACAACTATTTATCCATCCTATGAAAATTCATCCAGCCTATAGCTATCCATGGGGTTTCCCTGGTAGCTCAGCTGGTAAAGAATCTGCCTGCAATATAGGAGACTCCAGTTCAATTTCTGGGTCAGGAAGACCCTCTGGAGAAGGGATAAGCTACTCACTCCAGTATTCTTGGGCTTTCCTGGTGGTTCGGATGATAAAGAATCCATGTGCAATGAGGAAGACCTGGGTTCGATCCCTGGGTTGAGGAGATCCCCTGGAGAAGGGAACGGCTACCCACTCCAGTCTTCTTGCCTGGAGAATTCCATGGACAGAGGGTGCCTGGCAGGCTACAGTCCATGGGGTCACAAAGAGTCAGATAGGACTAAGTGACTTTCACTTTCATAGCTATCCATCTATCCTATAGGAATCCATGCATCCTATGAATACCCATTCATCCTATGGCTCTCCAGCCATCCTGTGGGTATTCACCTATAGGCTATCTACATGTGGTTGATGAGAAGTAGAGGCAGATGCCAGGATGAGTATAATAGTACTGCCCCCACCTAAGGTTGGTGCTTTTCAAGGTGGACCCAGAGAAAAGAGGTACCTAATGTGAAGGCACATAATTGACTTTGTACCCATGGCAGTTACTACATTGTCCATGAAGGAGCTGTGACATGAGAGAATCCTTTAGTCTTGCTGGGACTGGCAGCAAGCCACAGCGTCTCACTTGAGGCTGACTGTGTTTTGAGAAGGTTCGCCTCTGCAGTGGTTGCATTTTAGCAGCCCAACCAATGCCCAAATAGGGAGCATCCCCTTGAGTTGAGAGATGTATGGGGTACTGTGGGAAGCACCAGAAGGAGCCTGCAGTTCACGGGGGCATCAAAGGAGCTCCTAGCTCATGGTTGGATCCAATAGATGACTTTGGGGAGAGTGAATGGAGCAGTGATAATGCTAATGTTTATTGATCTATCCCAGGGCTTCACATGGATGTTTGAGAGATGTCCATGAGACAGTCGCTATTATAACCCTCACTTTATAGATGAGCATGTGAGGCACAGAGACGTTAAGTAACATTGCCAGGATCACACAGCTGGGGAGAGGCAGCTCCAGAAATGGCTCTATGTTATTTTGACCTGCCAACTCCCTTTGAGTTAAAGAGTAGGTTCCAGGCTTCCAGCCTGGATAATGCATATACTCCCTCCTCCCTCTCCACCCCTTGGACGCTTGCCCCCTCTAAGCTGAAACACAGTTTACATGGATCCTACATGCCCCAGCAGATTTTCCGGTTTATCTGTGAAGCTGAAGAGCAGGAGGAGTTTTTGGAGTGAGCGTCAGCGGTGAGGCCGGCCGGCGTGGCTAAGTGGCAGCTGCGCCCCCTGTGGAGCCTGGGACAGAGCACAGCAGCTGTTCGCCGGAGCCCAGGCCGCCTCCGCCGCCTTCGCGCTGCTGCTAGTTCAGCGGCAGGGAACTGTTATTGATTCTAACCAGCCATTTGTTATTGGAAAATGAAGGTGCTGGCATTTGGCAAGCCGCATGCTGTGTGTTTATTCAATTCAGAACCTACACAAACACATTCCTGGCTCCGGAGGGCGTAGCTGGACTTCGTGTCCTCTCCTTCCGAGGAAAGTGTTGCTGCTAAAGCAGACCTCAGTTCCCGGATATACCAGCTGAGGCTGGGTTATAGCCGGGCAGAGTCCTCGAAGGCTGACATCCAGATGGGGGAGCCGGGAATAGTCAGGGAAGCGCCTGCGGCTCCTGATGGCTGAGGCTCCTTAGCAAATGAGACTGATGCCTGGGTGGGGCAGGGAGAGTTTTCAGGACGCTGTGGATGCACTCTGTGCCAAGCATGAGGCATTGTGGGATGTAGAGATGAACACAGGCTGAATAAAGAAAGGAAAGACCTTCACTCTTTCATCTTTCACCTGGTCCTCCAGGCCTACTGGTCCTGCTCTGAGTCAAGGAGACCTGGCCACTCTTACTCTGCCAGCGACTCTTCTGTGTCCCTGGTCAGCTCAACTTCCCATGCTTTCCTCAACCATTCCACCTGCTCTGCACACACTGGACCCCAGCCTGCTTGCCCCACCCCAGCCTTATCCCGTAGAAGAAGACTTCACCTTTGCTTACAAAAAGAGAAGGGCTTTCCCCATAGCTCAGCAGGTAAAGAATCCACCTGCAATGCAGGAGGTTCAGGAGATCTGGGTTCGATCCCTGGGTTAGGAAGATACCCTGGAGTATGAAATGGCAACCCACTCCAGTATTCTTGCCTGGAACATTCCATGGACAGAGGAGCTGGTGGACTACAGTCCATGGGGTTGCAAAGAGTTGGACATGACTGAGCAACTAAGCACACACACAAGGAAATAAAGATACAAAAACCTATGAGATTATCAGCCTGGAGCAGCTCATCTTCCTGGTACAAGGCTGTCATCAAACAGGAACCAGGTGTGGTGGGTAGGACTCTTCATTAGATGGTCCCCAAGATTCCTACGCCTGGTGTATGTTCCTTGTACAATCCCCAGAACCACGAATATCACAGATTCTACTGTGCAGCCAGGGTATGTGCGATGTCCTAGTCGGCCTTAAGGGAGAGAGCTTACCCAGGTGGGGGCCTAACATCATCAGGTGAGCCCTTAAAGGGGAAGTGGCTCTTTCAGGCATGAGAACATCAAGCATGAGAGGGAAGTGATGGGAGAGCGATTCTCCATTGCTGGCTCTGAGGATGGAGGGCCACATGGCCAGGACAGCACGTGGCCTCTAGGAACGAAGTAACTTCTGGATGACAGACAGCAAGAGGATGTGTCTGCAGTGTCCCATCCCTAAGGCATTTGATTCTGCCAGCCATCCAAATGAGGAAGTGAGGAAACTTGTGCTCAAACACAGATGTCATGAGTATGAGACCCTGAGCAGAGAACCCAGCCACACCGCATCCCAACTTTAGACCCACAGAACTGGGTATTGTTCCCAGCTGCTAAACTGGTGGCTCAGATGGTAAAGAATCTACCTGCAATGTGGGAGACCCAGGTTCAATCCCTGGGGAGGGAAGTTCTCCTGAGAAGGGAATGGCAACCCAGTCTAGTATTCGTGCCTGGAGAATTTTATGGACAGAGGAGCCTGGTGGGCTACAGTCCATGGCGTTACAGAGAGTCTGACGTGACTAAGTAACTTTGGAACTTTCACTTTCACACTGTGGTGATTTATTACACAGTGTAGATGACTGATACATTGAGAGGCGGCCTGTACTCCTGGAGTGAGCCCCTCCAGCCCCACTGTAGACTTGATGACTTTGAGGAAGAAGCAGAGCTAGTGCCCAACACTCAGTCACACGAGCCACAGCCACCTTCCTCATGCCCACAGCTGGAACCAGGAGGTACAGGGAACTTCTCACGGTCTGAGTAAGACCGTGCCTCTGCTAGCCTCCTTCCCGCCACCCCCAGACCTCTGCCCAGCCCAGGTGAGCCCCCAGCCTCCCTGCTGCTTCTCTACCCATGTCTGCCTTTGGGCTGTCAAGGCCAGTCTTACCATGTCCTTCACTGTGGGGCTCAGGACTGCTAGCCATCCCTGGTCCCCCAGACCTGAATCCCCAGGAGGCTAACTTCACCTCCTGTTCTAATCCCATCTCCTGTCCATCCCAAGATCCAAGACAATCTGCTGTGCTTTTGAAGCCCACGATCAGTCAGGGATCAAATATCCCACATCCTTCCTTTTTCCTGAATGGAACCTTCCCTTTGCCTTTGAATACATCCTGGTTGTCCCTGTTGACACTGACATCCCCCCAGGGCCTCACTCTGTGGCCTGAAGACTGCTCTGTCTCTTGTTCCTTATCTCCCATGCCAGCCATCTCTCCCCCTCTTCCCTTGAATCCCCCTGTCAGCTGGCCACTCTCCCTGAAGACCTCTGCACCACAGACCCTTCCCCCAACAGAGCACCCCAGCACACTCCTGCTTTCTGGGAGGATGTTCAGCTCCTGGCTTTCTGTTCTTCTCTCCAGCATGACTCCTGTTGTAATTTTTTGGTGTTTGTCATAGGTTTGGAGTGGATTCTTGAGTGCTCCCAGGAAGCATGTCTTATTTCCTGAACCATGCACATCCCCACTATCCTGGTCTTTCTGTGATTCCCTCCTTCTTTACATCCCCATCTTTTCCGCCTTGGTGACCCATAGACTATAGCCCTCCAGGCTCCCCTGTCCGTGGGGATTCTCCAGGCAAGAATACTGGAGTGGGTTGCTGTGTTCTCCTCCAGGGGATCTTCCCTATTCAGGGGTCAAACCCAGGTCTCCCACATTGAAGGAAGATTCTTTACCATCTGAGCCATCAAGAAAGCCCAAGAATAGTGGAGTGGGTCACCTATCCATTCTCCAGGGGAAGCTTCCCTACCCTTGGTGGCTTAGACGGTAAAGAATCTACCTGTAGTGCAGGAGACCTGGGTTTGATCCCTGAGTTGGGAAAATCCCCTGGAGGAGGGCATGGCAACCCACTCCAGTATTCTTGCTTGGAGAATCCCCATGGACAGAGGGAGCCTGGTGGGCTACAGCTTATGGGGTTGCAAAGAGTCAGACATGACTGAGAGACTAAGCACAGCACAGCCTTTCCCCCTAAAGTTAGTCTCAGCTGAACACATGGCTTCCTGTTTCATTGAGAAAATGTCCTCTGATCTTGTCTGTATGTGTCGGCCCTTCTTCCTGCACATAATCCACTTCTACTTCTGTTGCCACGAAGGACTGCTGTGCTCTAAGCAGTAACCACCACCCCCAGGGCCAGACCCCACTTCTTCTGCACCCGGATCCCCTCACTCTCATCTGCCCAAGGACACTGCCACATTCTCCCTCCTCTGTCAGGCGGCACTGTTTTGTCCTGTGCTTTGGACTGTTTCTCTCAGCATGCAGACAAGCTCTTACCTTTCCCCTCTTCAGAAGAGCCATCTCTTGATCAGCATGCCCTTTAAGCTGCTGCCTGTGTCTCTTCCTCCCCATGCTGTGAAATTCTTCAAAGGAGCTGTGTGCACTTGTCCTCAAAAGTTTCTCTGCAACTCTCTCCCGATCCCACCTCACTCAGCTCTCATCTTCACCACCACCCCAGCATTGTTCCCTTACGGACAAGAGTAAATGGTGCCGTGCTGAATGCAAAGGCCATTGGGATGGTAAGTTTTATGTGGTAACTAACTAGACTGGCCTTGGATGCCCAGATACTTGCTTAAACATTATTTCAGATGAGATCAGCATTGGAATTGGTGGGCTCAGTAGAGAAGATCTCCCTCCCCAGTATGGGCTCCTCCAATCTGGTGAGGCTCTGATGAGAAGAAAAGACAGGAGAAGAGAGTTCAACCCCTTCTGCCTGATGGAGGGGCTGGGACATCAGTGTCCTGCCTGTGGACTGAGACTGATACAGTCAGCCCCCTGATTCATAGGACTTTGCCACTGGGTTTCCTGGGTCCCCAAACTGTAGATCATGACACTTCTATGCCTCCATAATCACCTGGACCAATACCTCAAATAAATACATTTCTTTCTATCTATTTATCTATCATCTCTCTGTATTTCTATCTAACTATCATCTATCTAGGGCTTCCCTGGTGGCTCAGATAGTAAAGCGTCTGCCTGCAATGCGGGAGACCTGGGTTCGATTCCTGGGTGAGGAAGAGCCCCTGGAAAAGGAAAAATGGCAACCCACTCCAGTATTCTTGCCTGGAAAATCCCATGGATGGAGGAGCCTGGCAGGCTACAGTCCATGGGGTTGCAAACAGTCAGACACGACTGAGTGACTTCTATCTTCTAGATGAGTGATTTCTATCATCTATCTATATTTCCATCCATCTATCTATCTATCTATCTATCTATATTTACATATACCTATATTGCTATCTGGGCTTCCCAGATCATGCTAGTGGTAAAGAATCTGCCTGTCAATTCAGGAGACATAAGAGATGTGAGGTTGATCCCTGGGTTGGGAATATTCCCTGGAGGATGTCATGGCAACTCACTTCAGTAATCTTGCCTGGAGAATCCCATGGGCAGAAGAGCCTGGTGGGCTACAGTTCAAAGAGTCGGACATGACTGAAGCAACTTAGCATGCATGCACACATATTTCTATCTATTTATCTATCATCTGTATATATTTCTATCTATGGGCTTCCCCCATAGCTCAGTTGGTAAAGAATCCACTTGCAATGCAGGAGACCCAGGTTAGATTCCTGGATCAGGAAGATCTGCTAGAGAAGGGATAGGCTATCCACTCCAGTATTCTTGGGTTTCGCTTGTGGCTTAGCTGGTAAAGAATCTGCCTACAATGTGGGAGACCTGGGTTCGATCCCTGGGTTGGGAAGATCCCTTGAAGAAGGGAAAGGCTACCCACTTCAGTATTCTGGCCTGGAGAATTCCATGGACTGTATAGTCCATGGGGTTTCAAAGAGTCAGGCATGACTGAACAACTTTCACTTTCTATATTTCTATTTATCTTTCTATATTTCTATCTAATTTATATCTATCTACCTATCTATATTTCTGTCTTTCTATCATCTCCTGTTGGTTCTGTTTCTGATCAAGACTTCTGTGGTCCTGAGCCCAATGCTGAGTTTTCAGCCTGTCTCTCCTGATTCGTCAGCGGAGCTGAGTTCAACGCTGACTATTCCTCTTCTACAAACTCTTTACTTGGTCTTCAGGACCCGCCCCCTCTGACCTCCCCACTTCCCTTTAGGATCCACTCCTTCCTAAGTCTCCACTGCCTTTGACTCTGTGTCTGCGACCTCCTGTGTCGGTCCCTCCTATCGACATGACGTCTTATCGCTGGAGTGACCAGTGCTCAGACCTGGGAGTTCTCCCCCTTCATTTATGTGTATACTCACCCTCATGGTGGTTTCATCTGCTTTAAAGCAGGTCTGCATGTTGAGGACTTCAGCACCCACCTCTCCAGCTGGACTTTTCCAGAACTCGGACTCTCCGTTTGATTCCTGACTCATCATGCCCACTTGGACGTCCAGCAGCCTTATCGTGACCTGACACATCTCGAGCTGAGTCCTGCTGTCCACCTCCACCCATAAGGGCATTCCCTCATTCTGTTATTCAGCTCTACCCCTCCAGATTCTGGGGCCCATGGGGCTTGTCCAGGACACACCATCTTACTAGAATAGGCTCTTCTCTCGTCTTTCATGGGGCCCTTGCTTTACCACTTATTGTATTCTTTGTGGCCTCCTCTTTCTCTACGCAAAATTAAAGGCAGAGGGACTCCCTAACTGTTCATGCTGGCTCTGTAACTGAGCGGGACCCTATGGAGACTTCCCCAGACAGGCCTTCCCCCACATCCTCTGCTGCAGCTCCTCCTTGAAGTACCTGGATAATAGTACTTGATGCACATTTCCTGAGTTGTTTTGCAGATGTAAAAAACTCCCCTTCTCCAACAAATGGGCTTCCCAGGTGGCACTGGTGGTAAAGAACCCATTTGCCAATGAAGGAAATGCAAGAGATGTAGGTTCAGTCCCTGGGTCGGGAAGATCCTCTGGAGGAGGGCAGGGCAACTTGCTCCAGTGTTCTTGGAGAATCCCATGGACAGAGGAGCCTACAATCCATAGGGTCACAAAGCGTCGGACATGAATGAAACGACTTGGCATAGCACAGCTCCAACAAATGGAAAATGTTAAATGCTTGATGACTCTGAGTGTCTAACCCCAGGCCTCCTGGAGCCTAAGGACTGATACAGTTAACCCCTGTGACCCCATCCTGTGGCCTTACTGTCAGCCAATCAGAGGATTGTGCACAAGCTGATCACAGACCCTGGGACTCCCCTCCTTCACCTGGATTTAAAAGTACTTTGGTGAAACCCTTTGTAGAGCTTTCTTCAGGGCAGGAGTGACCTGTTTCCTTGCAGGGCCCTGCAGTAAACCTTTCTCTGCTGCAAACTCTAATATTTCAGTTGGTTTGATCTTACTGCGCATCAGGAACATGAACTTGCCTCAACAGCCCCTCTCCTCTCCTTGCCCCAGACAATCTTGTCCATAAGCAGACATTCACCCCACATGACATCCCAAGCCTCCCTTCTCAACTTCTTACATTCTAACCGGTCCCTTCCTTGAACAGTCTCCTTGTGTGTTACCAAGTCACCTTACCTGCTCAGATGAAAACTCTTGATTCCCTTTAAATTCTCATTTTCTTGCAGCTTTTCTTCCCCTGTAAGAGTCACAGAAAAGACTCCTGGGAGTCAAGAAATCTCCCTCTTGTTCCCCTCTCTGAGCAAAGATCACGTCCTGCTGATCCCGCCCTCCAGTCATGTCCTGCATCTCCCCATCTGTCTCCATCATCTTATCTCCCACATCTCTCCGTCTGTCTCCATCATTTTGTCTCCTGCATCTCTCCATCTGTCTCCATCCCCACTGGCACCTGGGTCTGAGCCTCGATGCCTCACACTGGCTCCTGCATGGACACCCATACTTGGTCCCGGTCCTTGACTCTCCTCACCTGTAACCAGTGTGATGTCATCAAAATCCAGCTGTGACCTCATCCATGCAGCCTAAACCTCCTCAGTGAGGACTTACTATGAAGACAAAATCCCACACGAGGCCTGAGTCCTGTTGCCTCTCCCACCTTATCCCCGGTCTCCCTTGTTCCAGATGCACTGACCTCACTGACCTTCTTTCCAGGCCCCTGGACTCCCCATCTCCCACCTCCAAGACCCCCATACATGCTGTTCTCTCAGATAGCACCTCTGTCTCTGCCCTGCTTTGGCTGGATTGTGCTCATTCCTCTTCCAGCTCACATCCCTCCCTCAAGGGAGCTGTGTAAGTTTCCTGGAGCAGCAAAGTACACACACCAGGTGGCTTAAACAACAGAAGCTTACTGTCTCACAGCTCTGGAGGTTGTGATCCTGAGATCAAGGTGTAGGCAGGTACATACCGTCTGAGGCTGGGAGGGAGCTTCTGTTTCAGGTGTCTCTCCCAACTTCTGGCAATTTGGTGGCAAGTTTTGACATTCCTTGGCTTTGTTGAAGTGTCACCTGAACATCTGCATTTATCTTCCTGCATGAGTGTCTGAGTTCAGATTTTCTCCTTCTATGAGGATGCCAGGTATATTTGATTAGGGCCCATGCTGTCTAGCATGACTTGATATTGTTGTTCAGTCACTAGGTCATGTACAACTCTTTGTGACCCCATGGACTGCAGCACACCAGGCTTCTCTGTCCTTCACTATCTCCCTGAGTTTGCTCAAACTCATGTCCATTGGGTCGGCAATGCCATCCAACCATCTCATCCTCAGTTATTCCCTTCTCCTCCTGCTCTCAATCTTTCCCAGCATCAGAGTCTTTCCCAATGAGTCAGTTGTTCACATCATGTGGTCAGAGGATTGGAGCTTCAGCTTCAGCATTAGTCCTTCCAATGAATATTCAGGGTTGATTTCCTCTATGATTGACTGGTTTGATCTCTTTGCTGTCCAAGTGACTCTCAAGAGTCTTCTCCAGCACCACAATTTGAAAGCATCAATTCTTTGGCACTCTGCCTTTTTTATTGTCTAACTCTCACATTTGTACATGACTACTGAAAAAAAACATAGCTTTGACTATATGGACCTGTGTCAGCCAAGTGATGTCTCTGTTTTTTAGTATGCTGTCTAGGTTTGTCATAGCTTTCCTTCCAAGGAGCAAGAGCCTTTTAATTACAAAAGTTGAGTGAAACCAAAATGCACCTGTCAGGCAAATCTGCATATCTGATGAGTTCTGGCCTCTGGGTACAGGAAAAGGCTTGCTCTTGGACGTGGGAGTGGGGGGTGCATTGTGCATTAGTCAGAGTTCTCCAGGGAAGCAGCTCAAATAGGATTGTGTATATGAAATCTACATTTATGTATATGAAGAGATAGAGAACTTTTATTTTTTTATTTTCATTTTTTTATTGGAAGATAATTGCTTAACAATGTTGTGTTGGTTTCTGCCACACAACAACACGAATCAGCCATATGTATACATATATGCATTCCCTCTTGAGCCTGCCTCCCCCAGCTCCATCCCACCCATCTTGGTCATCCCAGAGCACTGAGCTGAGCTCCCTGCACCACACAGCAGCTTCCTGCAAGCTATCTGTTCTGCACATGGTAGCATATACACGTCAGTCCCAGTCTCCAAACTTGTCCCACCCTCCCCTTACCTCCCTATGACTGCAAGTCCATCCTCAGTCTGTGTCTCTATTCCTGCCCTTACAAATAGCTTCATCAATACCATTGTTTCTAGATTCCATATATATTCAAGAATATAGGACATTTGTTTTACTCTTTCTGACTTAGATTGGCCCACACCATCATGGATCTGGGAAGTCTGAAATCTCAGCATCTTCAGGGCGGGCCAGCAGGCTGGAGGCCCAGGGAAGAACTGATGTTTCAGCTCATTCCCAAGGCTGTCTGGGGGCAGAATTCCTTCCTTGGCCTTGGTTTTTCCTCTCAGTGTCTTTACCTGATTGTCTGAGGCCCACCTACCCAGGCTATGGAGGGTGATCATCTTACTCCAAGGATACTGACTTAAACATTAATTGCCTCTAAAAATATCTTCAGAGACATCTGGACTGATGTTTGACCAAAAACTGGACCCCATGGCCAGCTAAAATGACACAGGAGATAAAGTATCAAATTAAGTGTCATCAGATGGGGTTTTCTGATGGCCACAGTCCTCAGCCTCACACCCACTTCAGTGGGCCCAGAAGCAGGCCCAGAAGCCGGGGGTCCGTGGAAGTAAGCAGAGAGCTCAGCATACGTGTGCAGATAGCCTCTCAGATAGCACGGAGGGAGGAGATGCCTGCGCCAGGGGAGAACCCTGTGTGAGTTTCACAGGCCCGGTCAGGCTGGTGCCCAAGAGGTCACCAGCCTGCAGGATAAGTTTGGACAGACAGGGTGAATGAAGGGCTTGTGGGCAACCCAGCTGGGAGAGCCCTGGGTAGTCCAGCCAGGCCTGAGGGGGAGGGGTCCCCTCTGTGCAATGTGACCTCACGGACCCAGGCCACCCAGGTGCTATTTGTCCTTAGATGGCAAGAGCAGGGACAGAGCACTTGGGGGCCCGAGCAGGGGCTGGGTTCAGAGGGCACCTCGCACCCTTGAGCCTCCACGCACACCACTCACCTGCCACCCACTCCACCCTCCTTCCAGAATTGTCTGCTTGGCCAAAGAGGACCTGGGATTGGGTGCCCGAGTTGAGAGCTCCGTGGCCATCACCTAAGCCAGCGTAAGACCCAACTTGGACTGGCACAGGCCCCTTTGTGGGGAACCTTCAAGGATCATAGTTGCCATAAGGCACTGGTGTAGGAGGAGTCCACAGTCAGGCAGTGGACCCTGGTGGGGGACCCAGAAGAGGGGCTTGGCAGAGCTCCTGGTAGTCTGTCTTTCTGGACAATCTTTTCCTCTGGGAGTTAATCTTTGATGATGCGCTTTTGTTAGACAACTGAAGTTTACATGTGTGACCCCAAAGCTGTAACACACCCCAGGTCCTGTCTCCTGCATCTTTATTATCAGGACAGCTTTCTCTGTGTCCCCAGCCCATACCTTTATCACGCTGCATCAGCGCTGACAGCTTGCACCCCCTCCTGCCCTTGGGACTGTGCTCCTGGAGGCCGGGAAGCAGCTGCTCTCTCCCCTTTCTCGTAGGGAGAAGGCCAAGTCTGCCTGTGATGGTCAGCCGCCCCTCCCCGCTGGCAGGGGTTGTTCCTGGAGAGCCCTCCATCACACATTCACCCCAGTAGATGCCGTGTCTGGGACCAGAGCTGCACTTCCAGCCATGGGATGTTTATCTGCCCCCAATCCACAGGCCCCACCCCTGAGGTGTCCACCATCCTTGGTCAGCCTTCTGCCTTTGGCGCTAGACAGCAAGAGGGGCACAGAGGGTGTTCTGTAACTCTGTATCCTCTGGGTGAGGGTGAGTCTCAAGCCTGGGCTCCAGTCCAGATCTCCAGTGACCTCACAGCCTGACCCAGGAGGTCCCGGTTCCTCCCACCATTTTCCCATCTGCAAACCTAAAGACTAGACGATGGATTGTCATGTGTGCTCCTTGATTCCCAACAACTGGGGAAGGAGGAATCAGGCTGGAGGATGGGGCACAGACTGCAGGCAGGTTGGCAGGGAGAGAATACGGGGGAAATAGTTCAGGGACCACATTCCTTGTCTCCACTTGCTGCCCTACAAGTGAGAGGCTCTCTGACGCCATCTGCGTTCTCTCAGGGTAGCTGGAGCTCCGTTTTCCACCTGCTACTTAGCACTTTGGGGCACTGGGAAGTCTCCCTGGAGCCTGTCACTGGATTTCTTTGTCTTGCCTTCTGGTGTTCTCCCCAATTCCCCCTGGCTGTTCCTTCACTAAATTACAAGTTCCCCACATTCCCCAAGGCAATTATCTACCACTTCATGGCTCCCTGGCCTTGCATCCATTTGCACAGAAACATACAGTTTAGGGTACGCTGCCTTAATTAATTTCTCTTGGCTGGGTTTCCATTCTCATTTCACCCTTGGAAATACAGACCTGAAGTGAGGCCTGTTGTGTCTGTGGGGCACCTTGCTCCACCACTGATCTTTCTCTGAGCTATTCGGGTGTCACCTCTGGATGGAGGAGCTGCAGCTACTGCTTGGCCGGCTCCTCTCCATGATCTGTGGGAAATAGCCCCAGCCTTGGCCTGTGATGCCTGGGTCTGGCCGTGGTTGGTGGTGACGGGTTCCTGGAAATGCATTCGCCCTATTGCCAGTCCTCTTCTTTTTTCCCACCAGCTCCATCACTGGCCTGGGCTTCACAGCTGTGGAGACCCTGAATCTCCCTGTGCTCAGCTCTACTCAGAGCTGAATGGATCTTCTGCCCGAGTGACAAGTCCAAACAGTGACTGAATCATGCTATCATCTCAGAACAGCAATGCCTATCACAGCCACGTTGCAACAAAAGGATGCTCCCATCAGGTTCTTTTGTGAGGAAGAACAGCGGGGCCAGGATAATAGGTGAAATGGATCCAAACGATTAGAAGCCGAGGGGTCCAACAGCATCTGATACAGAAGGTGAGGCTGAGACTCAGACTACGGGGCAGGGATTCGGGTCAGTGGAAGTCCTGGGCGGGGCAGAACCATAGGAAGCTGTGCATTGAGCAGGTCCTCAGTGGAGCTGCTCTATGTGTTTCTCTCAGGTACATCTCCTTGAATCTTCATGCCTTCTGTGAAGAGGAAACTGTAGGCTTCATGAGCTTACACAACCTTCCCAAGACCCTTCAGGGAGGCAGTAAAAGAAGTGGGATTAGCTAAGCCAGCACCCCTGACCCCGGGTTGGAGCAGGAGCTGCCCATCCTGGGATACTGGGGGCTTGTTGGATATGCTGAGTCTTTGGTCTTCTCTGACCTAAACTGCATCCTTGGTCAAGGAAAGGAGACCCCAGGACAGCCTCTAAGAAGTGCCCAGGAGCTGCCTGTGCAGGGTAACTGGACAGAAGCCCTCAGCCCATGAGAGTGACCAGAGGAAGATGGGCTGTGATCTGAGGATGTGTGTGTGTGATCTGTGGCTGTGATGTTGCTCAGTTATGTCTGACTCTTTGAGACCCCATAAATGGCAGCACGCCAGGCTTCCCTGTCCTTCACTATCTCCTGGAATTTGCTCAAACACATGTCCATCTAGTCAGTGATGCCATCCATCCATCTCATTCTCTGTATTCCCCTTCTCCTCCTACCTTCAATCTTTCCCAGCATCAGAGTCTTTTCCAATGAGCTGGCTCCTCTCATCAGGTGGTCAAAGTATTGGACTTTCAGCTTCAACATCAGTCCTTCCAATGAATACACAGGGTTGATTTCCTTTAGGATTGACTGGTTTGATCTCCTTGCTGTCCAAGGGACTCACAAGAGTCTTCTCCAGCACCACATTTTGAAAACATCAGTTCTTCAGTGCTCATCCTTTTTTATGGTCCAGCTCTCACATCTGTACATGACTACTGGAAAAACCATAGCTTTGACTATTCGACCTCTGTCAACAAAGTGATGTCTCTGCTTTTGATGCTGTTCTGCTTTGTCATAGCTTTTCTTCCAAGAAGCAAGTGTCTTTTAATTTCATGGCTGTAGTCACTGTCTGCAGTGATTTTGGAGCCCAAGAAAATAAAGTCTGTCACTATTTCCATTTTCCCCCAATCTATTTGCCATGAAGGAGCTGTGATGGGGTTAACTCTATCTGTGGTGCTGGAAGCAGCTCATTTGGACACATCAGGTGACTCTTCCTAATGAGAGGCATCATTTTCTTCTAGCTGCTGGTCAGTTGGTGTCTTTCTCTACTAGGAAGAGGGACCCCACATGGAACACCCCTCAGCATCCCCACTTCTCCTACTCCCTCTTTTCCTTTTGTCTTCCCAGTTCCTTTGTTTGGTGCTCACACCCCTGGTTTCACCAGGGTCAAATTTTCAGCAAGGTGAAATTACAGGAAACCTCTTTCTGAGAGGGCATGGCCCCAACTTAACCTGGAGGATTCAAAACAGAATAAAAATGGGACTGTAGCCTCGAGGAGCATGCTATCTAGCTGCAGGGGCGGGGGGGAGGGATAATGTACACTTAGAAAGCTGCACGTATGTACATGGCGGAAAATACGTCCACACGCCACAGACTGAGGGATGGTGTTGGAGTCTCACCAGAGATATAACAGCTGCAGAAGTGGTAAGTGAGCTATTGGCTGCATTTCAGGTCAGCAAGGTGTGAAGGGGGCATTCAACTTGAGTGAAGGGAAAATAGTGTCTCCCCAAGTGCTGGGAGGAAGGGATCTCATGCTAACCATTTGTAGAAATTATCACATAAAAAGTCAAACATAAGACAGACTCCAGACCCTGGCAGGACATGGATGTGATCAACGACCACCATCCTTTCTCTCCAAGGATAATTCCTCCAAAAACTTAGTGAATCTGCTCCCTGCTGCAGCTCTACCCCAATTCCAGGACCTGTAAGTAATGCCATGTGTATTATTATTCACTCATGTTGATAAATAGGCAATAAAAATGCACAGAGAACTCAGTTGGATCAATTTATTTCCATTCTCTTGACACAGTCATGGTAGTGGCTAAGACAGAGACTCCCGGCAACGCTACTTCCACGGCAGAAGTGGCGTGATGTCAGGTGTAAATTATCCTTAAATGTCACATGATAATGAAGCTGCGTTTCCCATGATTTATCTTTTCCTTTCTTACCCAGCAAACACTCCAGGCTGGCAATCAAGCTGGGCAGCGATCATGACACAACCTTTATGGCATGAAAAATGTCCCCGAAAATTTATGAGAGAGGCTGCTTGATGGCTTCATGAAGGCTCTATTTACAGAAGTTCCCTCTCAAGATTTCAAATGAAGGAGCAGGTATGCAAGGAGGAGACCTGAGTGTGAGGCTCAGGGAGTGAAAAGGATGCTTGAGACATCCCAAGGGCTGTGACAGGCCCTCCCATCTCTGTGCTTCCAACCCCTTTGGGCTGAGTTTTCTGTTGCCGGCCAGCATGCCCACCTTGGTATTCCAGAAGGGAGCATAATCTCCAGGAATGCAGGCTATCGCCTGTTGTAATGGGTCCACAGTTAAACTGTATTCCTAGTTGGAGATGAGAGCTGGTCTCAAGACTCAAGGGGCAGCCTGGGGTGTTTGGTGTCAACCTCTGTTACTCCCAGTGAGCATTGGTGCCCACTGCAATGGAAGAGGGTGATGCCAGTCAAGAGGAAGCAGGGCTCGCTGACATTCCACTCCAGGTTTCCTGAAGGTGGTCTTCCTAAAGTTCACCTGGGGACCCCTGTGGTGATGTGCAGGCTCTCCAATGGAAAGTCACTCAGTTGTGTCAAACTCTTGTGACCCCGTGGACTGTAGCCTGCCTCCTTTGTTCATGGGATTCTCCAGATAAGAATACTGGAGTGAGTTGCCATTCCCTTCACCAAGGGATCTTCCTGACCCATGGATGAAACCTGGGTCTCCTTCATTGCAGGCAGATTCTTTACTATCTGAGCCACCAGGGAAGCCCCAGATACTCTACTAGTAATGCTCAAAATCCTTAAAAAAATTTTTTTTATTTTAAAAAATTGTTTTAAACTCATCCACCTCCTGCTTCCCAACACCTGTGAACACTTCCACCCTGCATTCGGACTTGTCATCTCTAGCTCATCTCCTTATTTATGTCCTAAGCAGATTCACTTGAATTTGATTCTGGTGGGGGTAACTAAGCACCTCTCCCCAACTACTCTTCTCACCAGAAGCACCAGGATTTTTGCAACATTCGATATGAAATTTGCTTCCCCAAAGCACAGTCTTGGTCATGTGCATCCCAGGATATGGCTCTTCTGGGAGGTTCCCCTGACTACCCCGGCAGGTGACAGACCAGCCCACTGATTCAGAGGAAGGACCTTGCTTCTCACTGTTTAGGATGGCCTCCAACCTGTCATCTCTCCTGAGCCGGAGCATGAATTCAAAACCAAATTGAAATCACCTTTCAAATCTCTTGGTGGAAATTCAACAAGCAAGGGGCTGTCGGAAAGTGAATTAGTTGTCCGCTGAGAAATCAGAAATCTCAGGCTTTGCAAAATGAGAGGAAATGTTTGACCTTTGCAGGACAGTTTCCTTCCTCACTCTTCTGGAGCCCTCTCCCTCCCTGGTCGAGGTCTGATGGCTGAGTACCACTCTCCACTCTGAGATGTTAATGGGAAATCCCAGGGCTCTCCTGTCTGTGTGGGTTTGTTATGTCTTCATCTCAAAGAAAATTTCCCTGTGCTGCTTCTTACCTCCCTGTGTCCCTTCTTGCTCAATCCCACAGTGGTTTCCTTGCTCCTCTCAAACCCTTTTAGAGCTGTTTCTCATCCATGTCTCAGCTCAGCTCAAGGAAAAAAACCCACAGCCTTGCTGCTGATTCTTTTGTCCTTTGATCCCACACACACCTGTTGAGTAGCTATTATGAGCCACGCCCAGGGTTCTGAGTTGTGTTTCTAACAGTGAACAGACCAGAGAGAATGGTCACCCTGTGGAGTTCACAGTCCAGTGGGGTCCTGGATGGAAAGCAAGCCAACAAAATCATCCTTGTAGATGATGCTGCTGTCTGTAAAAGGGCTGCCTGATGTTGTGATAAAGAATTCCAGGAGACGCTTCCCTGGTAGTCCAGTGGTTAAGAATCCACCTCCAATCAAGGGACATGACTTCCATCCCTGGTCCAGAAAGATTCCGCATATCATGGTGCAAATAAGCCCAGAAGGTGCAACTACTGAAGCCTGTGTGCTCTAGAGCCCATGCTCGGCAATGAGAGAAGCCACCGCAATGAGAAGCCCTCTCATCACAGCTGGACAAAGCCCACATGGAGCAATGAAGAGCCAGCAGTCATAAGTAAATAAAAAAGAATTTTAGGAGAGCCACGGAACACCTATCTCCCACCCTGACTTTGACACCTGGGGGTGGCACACAGTTCTGGAAGATGGAGCACCCTCCGGAAGCAGCACCAGAAACACTCACTGACTTTGGCAACTGATGCTCCCTTTGTGTCCCACATAATGTTGGTACCCAGCTTTTGCCAGGCAGGCACTGCTCTGAGGGCTTTGTGGCCACTCGTGGGAGGGAGGGCCTCTTACCGCTTCCACTTCCCAGTGAAGCTTCACCCAACTGACCTTGGTCATGGGGCTGGCAAGAAGCTGGCTGGATCCACACCTGCCGGCCTCCCTCTGGAGGCTGCAGGCTGGGTGTAAGACTTTCCTTTTGCTGCTGTAACAGAAGACAACAGGCTTAGTAGCTCAACACAGCACACATGTATTACCTTGCAGTTCTGAAGGCCAGAAGTCTGAAATGGGTCTCCCTGGCTAAGTCAAATACAGGCAGGGCTGTTTGCTTCTGGCTGCTCTGTGGGAAGAGCCCACTTCTTACATTTTCCAGCCTCTAGAGGTGCCCACATTTCTTGGCTTGTGGCCCCTTCTTCCATCTGGAAAAGCACATCATTTTTTAATCTGATTCTGACTCTCCTGCCTCCCTTCTGCAAGGGTCCTTGGGGTTGAATTTGAGCCACCTGGATAAGCCAGGGTGAATCTCCATCTCAAGGTCCTTAACTTAATTACACCTGCAACATCCTTTTGTCCTGTAAGGTGACAGTTCACAGTCTGGGGGTCAGGATGTGGGCATGCCTGGGGTGTGTGTTTTTCCTCTTCTCAGTGCTCCATGGCATCTGTTTCCCATCCTGAACCCCCCAGGGCTGTCACTGCCCCTCTGTTTCCATCGTGATGGGCAGTAGCTGTGGAGTTAGAGCACCCCATCATCTGCCATCATCAGCTGCGTGATTCAAGGTCAGTCAGCCTCAGTCTCCCCACTTCCATCCTGGGAATGACAGCAGATGTTCTGATGATTAATCCAAAGAGTTGTGGCCCTGGATCGGTGCTTTTCTTACTTTCACTGCCATCGGCTACCATCACTCATGCCTGGGACGGAAGGCAGCAGGTGACAGAAGGAGCGGGGGCTGGGGCAGGACTTCCCAAGTTAACACAGAGCAGATGCCCAGGGGCCCCTGTCCTGTTTTTAAAGCAAACATCATCACCAAAGAGCCCTCTGTGGATGAGTCTAATTTTCCTGTTCAAATGTGTGTTTGAGAATGTGTTGAATTCATTTCCCCATCTTGTCCTCCTGTCGCCCCTGTGGATTTGGGCTTTGCGACTAGTTGACACTCAAAGGAGCTCAAAGGAAGAACAGCTGTCCTGCCTGGACCCACGACATCCATGTCTCCCTCCAGCCCGGTGAGAGCAGCAGGCAGTGCTGGCTCTGGACCCCAGGCTGATGATAGTCAACTTCCCTGGAAATCCTGTGCCCTTGACAGCCAACGACTTTCATCACCCGGCATTGAGGATGTAGAATATTTACTGAAGCCCTGTCCTGGCACGTTCCACGAATCACTCATTGACTCACTCAAGAGGCAATCGTATTTGCTCTACACAGAAGTGTTAATTGGGTAACTGAAGGAGAGAACCCTCTAATTTCACAGCTCAGGAAACCGAGGCCCAGGGAGAGGGAAGGACTTGGCTGGGGTCGCTGAGCTTCCAGGGGAGGACTCAGCTTTCTCCTTCCAAGGCTGACCCTGTGACTGGCTGTAAGAGGAGGCTGATTTTAAAAGGTCAGAATGGCTCACTCCCCTATCTTGAAACAAGAAATCCAATTAGCAGGGGCAAAGCTTTCCCTTCCATATTAGGTGCATCATTCGTGCTCAGTTGTGTCAAACTCTTTGTGATCCTGTGGATTGTAGCCTGCCAAACTCCTCAGTCCATGGAATTCTCCAGACAAGAATGCTGGAGTGGATTGCCATGCCCTCCTCCAGGGGATCTTCCCTACCCAGGGAATGAACCTGCCTCTCCTATGTCTCCTACATTGCAGGCAGATTCTTTACCTGCTGAGCCATCAGGGAAGCTCACAGTTAGGACTCAGGGTTAAAGCCAATGTCAATTTGCAAGTAAGTTAGAGGAGCTCGGCAGGATCAATGGGGTTCAGGTACCAGGAGAACAGAAGGACTTTAAGCACAGCTGAGGACTTGTCACTTCTGGGTTTCCTGATGCTGCTTTTGGCCCCAGTGGGATTTAATGGAACAAGGGACACAGGATCTTGTAGAGAGAGACAGAGATGGATAGACAGACAGAGGAACAGAGGGAGGAGTGGTCTCTGTCTCAGAGGGTGAGGGTGAGCCCCTTTTGGTCTCTGTCCATCCCAGTTCGTGCAGATAAGCTACCACTTCAAGGACTGACTATTTATTTGCAATTCAAGGTTCTTAATTACCATCCCAGAAACCATCTCTGCTACTTAAGCAGACCGGATTTACTGAAAGGCTCATGGGTAGCTCATAAGACCTTCTTGCTGTTGCCAGGATAGCCCAGGCAACTGCAGAGGCCAAGGAAAGCTGGCTGGACAGAGTCACACACTGGACATGGAGTCCCTGACTGCCCACAGCCCGCACTGACTCCACCCCAAAGTTTCAGGATCAGTCACGTGAGAGCCAGAGGCTGGGGCAGAACCAATGCTGGGTGCAGTCTTCATCCTTTGCTCCACCTTCAAGGGGTCAGAGGGTGGACAGGGTCATCTTTTGTTAATCTTCCAAGATGGGAGGTGTGTCTGTTCCCCAGGCCTCCACCCTGGAGGGTTCCCCAGCACAGGGTCTGGGATGGACAGCCAAACTTAAAACAGGCATGTAAGAGACCAAAGAAGGGGGAAGAGCCAGAGGAGGGTTGACAACAAAAAAAGTCACAATTAAAATACAAGCATAATCGCAATTCAACGAAAGTGGTGAAATGTAACAACCATCACTTACCAGGCCACATGCCCTGGGCTCTCTGGGTGCGCTCACGTGTTCTCTGCGTGTGCTCACATGTCCTCTGTGTGTGTTCACGTGCCCTCTGTGTGTGCCCACATGCCCTCTGCATGTGCTCATAGCAGTTGCATAGAGAACACATAGCTGTCTTCCCATTTTACAGACTGGAGACTTGGCAAGGAGATTATGTGCCTGAAGTCACAAGACCATGAGAAAATTAAATTAATCTTAAAACAACAGCAACAACTAACTCTGTTTGGCAACTAGGCTCAGTTCCAAGCTTTGAAAACTATACCTGAAATGACTGAGGGCCGACGTGAAGTGACCTTCGGTGCCAGGGCTCAACTCTGAAGCCCTCTGCCTGGTCAGGCATGCACACTGTCGCCCATCCTGGCACACGGCTTCTTCCTCCCCTTGGGATCACACCAAGGGCTCATCCTAACTTGAAGGGCACTGGTGGCATCCCCAACATGTCCCTCTTCCTGTCCAGGTTCTGTAAATCAGGTGCTTGGTGCTGCTGTAGACACAGGTCTGGGAGCAGGAAGGCAGGTGACAGCTGCCTGTCCCCAGACCTTAACATCTCCTGTGGGCCCCCAACCCATTTGTTGGTTTGGTTTCCTTCCAAGAACTGAAAGCACTCTTCAGGTAATTTGGGGGTTTTAGGGTGAACAGGGAAGCCAAGTCACCCTCACCTGAGGTTGCATCCTCACCTGGAAGGTGACTGCTCAGCACCTCCCCACTGGACTTTTGTTCCCTAAGTAGACTCCCTGGCACGTCATTCCCCTGTCTTTGGGGGCCAACACTTCTCTGGAGCATCACCTTCATGCCTCCCCCACCCCTCCCACAATGTCTGATTTAAGGGGACGCTCAGTGCCCCAAAACACCTCAGTCCCCAGTTACCTACATCATGCCCCTCATCACAGCATACTCCAATTTCCTGCCTACGTGTCCCCATTTCCCACCAGCTCATGAGGTCCCTTTCATCCCTGCATCCCTGGGGCCCAGTGGAGGGATGTTTTCATAAAAAAGGGCTCATCTGCATCTTGTTGCAGGAACCGCTCTCCACATAGTCTGTCTCCAGCCTGTCTGAGACCTTGGGGCAATTTCTGTGGTTATTTATATGCGCTGTGCTGTGCTTAGTCACTCCGTCATGTCTGACTCTTTGTGACTCCATGGACTGTAGCCTGCCAGGCTCCTCTGTCCATGGGATTCTCCAGGCAAGAATACTGGAGTAGGTTGCCATACCCTTCTCCAGGGGATCCTCCCAACCCAGGAATCAAACCCAGGTTTCCAGCAATGCAGGCAGATTCTTTACTGTCTGAGCTACCAGGGAAGGCCAAGAATACTGGAGGAGGTAGCCTAGCCCTTATCCAGGGGAACTTCCTGACCCAGGAATCAAACCAGGGTCTCCTGCATTGCAGGCGGATTCTTTAGCAGCTGAGCGACCAGGGGATGAGCTTGCTACGAATGTTCACATTTGCCAGATCCCCTGTTTGTTGTGTATATCATAGAGATCAAGGTAACCATGGTGAGAAGAGTGGAACAGAAAAGAGCTGAAGTGTCTGCCCTCCTGGGATCCCCTGTCAATCCCTCTCTGTCGGCGTCACCCCTCAGACAAATCAGGGCTCGAGGAATGCTGGGAGTTTAGATCTTTCCTGTAAGGTGGGGCAAGGAGCTGGCCTCAAGCGCTTTCACCATAACAACTCCTTCCGAGTAAAGTGGTGCCAATCAACAAGCTGGGCGCGATGTGTGAACGGGCTGTCAGCGAGATGTCACCGTCGAGTCTGCTGGTATGTGATGGGGACCAAGCTTTGATGAGCCTTGGCATGCTCCCGGAGGCACGCTTCACTCAGGAGAATGGATGAAATCTGCATTCTGCACTGCTCTTGCGCAAGTTGGTACATAGGTGAGTGGCCGGAGTTTGGCACTGAGGCTGTCTTCCCTTGACAGTACTAGCTTTAAGAGGAACCGTGGCTGGTGGGACCGACGAATGAGTCTGAATGCAGAGAGGCATCCTGAGGCCCCCAGTGACTCTGCTTCTAGAAGAAGGGTCCAAGGAGGTGTTCTGTGCCCTGGCTGCCCTGTGGCAGGTTTTGCCACAGCTGGAGAAGTAGCCCAAGTGTGGAAGGTGACTCTCTTTTTTTCTATGGGGACCATTTAAAAAGTCTTTTGGAGAAGGCAATGGCAACCCGCTCCAGTACTCTTGCCTGGAAAATCCCATGGACGGAGGATCCTGCCTGGTAGGCTGCAGTCCATGGGGTCGCTAAGAGTCAGACACGACTGGGCGACTTCACTTTCACTTTTCACTTTCATGCATTGGAGAAGGAAATGGCAACACCCTCCAGTGTTCTTGCCTGAAGAATCCCAGGGATGGGGCAGCCTGGTGGGCTGCTATCTATGGGGTCGTACAGAGTCGGACACAACTGAAGCGACTTAGCAGCAGCAGCAGCTTTAAGAAGTCTATACTGAATTTGTTACAATATTGCTTCTGTTTTCTGTTTTGGGAGGTATGCTTGATCTTAGCTCCCCAACCAGGGATCAAACCTGTACCCCCTGCACTGGAAGGTGAGGTCTTAACCACTGGTCCAGAGGGAAGTCCTGAAGATGCTTTGATCTGAGCAAGTCTACATGGATCAGGGGGATCCAATGAGGGCTCTGGTGGCCCCCGACCTGGGCTTGTGAACTCTGTTGCAGGGGCAAGCTACCCCACATGGGAAACTTGAGTGGTAACCAAGTCACACATGAAACCTCGGAAAAGACTCCAGAAGTTCACGTTTATTTGCTCGTGTCTCAGTTTAGTGACCACCAAACTACTAGAAACTGGTTCTGTTTCTGTTGTTCAGCGCAACTCCAACTTGTCCTTCTTCGAATGTATTTTACAAACACAATGTAATGACTTTCTGTCAGCTTTACTGCCCTGTGCTCACTGGGGATTTCCAGAGAGATGGTATTTGTTTTCTATCATCCTGTTTGATCTGCCATATTCAATAGACGAGTCGACTGTACCGGTCGACTAAATATGCATGAACTGCATTGAAGAACTGCATTGAAGCACCGCGCGGGTGTGCAGATTCGAAGCTAAGGTGTGTATTTTCTGGCCATTGACCCCTGGTTACAGTTTTCCAACCTCCTACCTCTCATGTCCGATTGGATACTGGCATGCCTATTTAGTTTCCTTGGGGAGATCTGTGCAAGGGTTGTTTTTATTTCCCGTGCATGCCCACACCTCCCAGTGTTTAGGACTCTCAGGCACAGACCCACATTCTCAGAAAGGCATCTCAAGACAATTTCTTAGTAACCATCTGGTGCCTCCTGGGATAATTCTCCAGGCAAAATAATGGCAATGGTGATAACAGCAGCAGTCATAACCATGATGGCAAACGTTTAAAGGGAAATTTAAAAACATGTCAGGGCGCTCAGGCTGCAATGAGTATGTGAGATTCACTCTAATAAGGACCTTTCCGCAATGGCTCTCATCCAGGGTTATCAGTCATTTATAGACAGTTGTAAATTGCAGATCATCAGAGGCTTTTCTTTTGCCCCCTGTACTTTGGTTTTATTGTCCATTCATTAAGAAAGACAAAATCATTACCTAAATGGCATGCAAACAAGTCCAAACAAAATCCAGAGGTCAGTGTGCTATTGAGAAGTTGCGAATGGGTTCACTGTTTGCTAACCAGCATTCCAGGTGCAGCTGTGGTCACACACACCCACACACATGGATGCATGCACACACACGGATGCACATGCACACACGTGGGGTTAGAGTCTGCTCCAAACGACTGATGCATGAAGGACCTTGAGAGTCCGCTTGTGAAGGGTAAACTAAGCACAGAGGGGTAAATCGACCTGCTGGAAGGTACCAGATGGTTAGTGCAGTCTCCTGACCTTCAGAGCAGTGTGGGCTGACTTTTTATTGATGCATTATTTTTTCAAGAACATCTATCCCAAGATGGGAAGGTGGAGGGGGCGAAGTCCTTAGGAAGTAAGAGAACTTTATTTTTTTAATCCATATCCTTAAACATTGCCATCTAAAAAAGGCGAAATCTCTATGAATAGCATTTCATTTTGAATTGAAGGGCACCAAGGAAAAGAATTCAAGTAGGCATTAGCATATTAAAAATGGCAAGATTTCCCCAATTTCCACAAGTAGCTCCAATATGTCTAGAAAGCAATCATATTGTGTTCCCTAATGGTGCGTGTGTGCATTCCGCCTTCTGATTTGTACTTGAACCACTGAAGCTAATGATACAAAATTACTTTGTCAGCAAGAACGGGAGACTGTAGTAGTTCAGATCTATTTAGCGGGTACTTTATGAAGGTACTCACAAGAAGTCCATTAAATCCTTCCAATGGATGGCAGATAATGATTTAAAAGCTGTAAGAATCTCTGAAAATACAATTTGAACACATCTAAGCGGTCGGGAATTTCCGACAATGTAATTGTCTTGCCGTGCATATGAATGCTCCCCACACAGAAATCAATTACAGCCCTGCACCAAAGACTTTTGTCAAAGGGTCTCGCACAAGGAGTTATTATGGACCTCTGCAGATCCAAGAGTTGGTGCAGTGTGAGCGAGGTCTTACCTGCAGGAAGCCAGGTTGGAGGAGGGCAAGGCTTGTCACACAGGGACATCCATAGACACGTGCATCTCAGAGCAGGTGGCATTGCCAAGGCCAGCAGAACTCATTCTTTCTCCTTCCTTCTGTCCAATTAACAGACACTAATTAAGGTCCTACTGTGTGCTTAGTAGCTGTGTGTGTGTGTGTGTACTCAGTCGTGTCTGACTCTTTGAGGCCCCATGGACTGTAGCTTGCCAGGGTCCTCTGTCCATGGGATTTCCCAGGTAAAAATATTGGAGTGGGTTGCCATTTCCTTCTCCAGGGCTTGGCAGGTGGTAGGGTTTAATGATTAATAAGGCAAGTTCTGGAGCCAAGCTGCCTGTGTTCAAATCTCAGCCCTGCCACTTAGCTCTTTTTTATTTACAGTTTTATTGAGATATAAATGACATGTAACATTGTACAAGTGTAAGGTCTATAATGTGACGATTTATATACTATATATAATGAAATGATTTTTACAAAACGGTTAGCTAGCATATCCATCACCTCACTTGGCTATCCTTGTGTGTATGTGCATGTAGGAGTGTGTGTATGTGTGTGTGGCAATGATTTAAGATCTACTTTCTCAGCACTTTTCAGGTGAATAGTGCAGCATTATTAACTGTAGTCGCCATGTTGCTTGCTATATCCCCACAAGGTATTCACTATATAACTGGAAACTAGACTCTTTAGCCAATGCTTTTCTTTTCCTCCAACTCCAAGCCCCTGAGAACCAGCCACAAAACAAAATACTTTGTTTTGAAGTTCAACTTTTTTAGATTTCATATATAAGTGAGAGCATAAAGTATCTGTCTTTCTCTAACTTATCTCACTTATCATAATGTCCACAAGGTTCATTTGTGTTCTTGCCAATGGCAGGATTTCCTTCTTTCTCATGGTGAGCAGTATTCCACTTTAATCCCATATACACGGCACATTTCTCTGCCCATGTGTCAGTCAGTGAATACTTGGGTCGCTTCCATGCCTTTGTGGTTGTGAATAATGCTGCTGTGGACACGGGGGTGCAGATATCTTTTCCAGAGAGTGACAGTTTCCTCCAGATCTGTACTCAGATGTGGCATTGCTGGATCACAGGGCAGCTCTGTTTTTTACTTTTTTGAGGATCTTACCTACCATAAGATTTCCATAGTGGCTGTGTGGCTTCATAGCTCTTTGACGTTGGGTGGCACACAAACTCTCACTCTGCCTTCATTTCTTCACTTGTGAACTGAGTTGATAATAGAAGTTGAAGTGCCTCGAAGAGAATGAAGAGAATCCCATGGACAGAGGAGCCTGGCACACCACATTCCATAGGGTCACAAAGAGTCTGACACGATTAAAGCAACTTAGCATGCATGCATGCACACTGAATACTAGCTCCGTTTCCATATCAGGTGTAGAAAGCAGAAAATGTCACTTCTACGATAATAAGACAAAATCAGAAAATCTACCATACTCCACTCTTCTTGAACCCATCAGAAAGCTGAGGTCACAGGGGAACCAACTAGCCTGAAATCCCAGGGCGAGCAGGTCCCCCAGGGGGTCTGGGACATATGGACACATCTCATCACAGCAAATAGATGGGGAACAAAGTGGGAACAGTGACAGACTTTATCTTCTTGGGCTCCACAATCACTGTAAATGGTGACTTCAGTCATGCAATTAAAAGACGCTTGCTCCTTGGGAGAAAAAGCTATGACCAACCTAGACAGCATATTAAAAATTAGAGCCGTCACTTTGCTGACAAAGGTCCCTCTACTCAAAGCTATGGTTTTTCCAGTAGTCATGTGCTGATGTGAGAGTTGGACCATAAAGAAGGCTGAGCACCAAAGAATTGATGCTTTTCAAACTGTGGTGCTGAAGAAGACTCTTGAGAGTCCCTTGGACTACAAGGAGATCAAACCAGTCAATCATAAAGAAAATCAACCCCAAATTTTCATTAGAAAGGCTGATGCTGAATCTGAAGCTCCAATGTTTTGACCACTTGATGTAAAGAGCTGACTCATTGGAAAACACCCTGGTGCTAGGAAAAATGGAAGGCAGGAGGAGAAGGGAGCAGCAGAGGATGAGATGGTTGGATGGCACCACTGACTCAATGGACTTGAGTTTGAGCAAACTCCGGGGGATGGTGAAGCACAGGGAAGCCTGGCGTGCTGCAGGCTGTGGGATCACAAGGAGTCAGACGCGACTGAGTGACTGTACAACAACAACATCCATGGTAGAAGATAGGAGGAAGAAAACAGGAAGAGGTCAGCTGGATGTTAATGAACTGCTGAAGGCCAGGTGCGGCCAGCTTCACAGCATTGAACCCTGGGAGCTGCAGACACCTGTGGAACTCTTTCTGTCTCTGCGTAGGGTGCTCATGAGAAAGATTAGTGGTAGGGCCCCTTTGGAAAACAGTTTCACAGTTTCCTAAATGGTTAAGCATGTACCTGTCATATGATCCAGCCAATGAAATGCCCTCCTAGGCATTTACTCAAGAAAAGTGAATGTACTTGAACATTCATACAAAGGCTTGTTCACAAATGTTCATTGTAGCTTTATTTGTGGCAGTTATAAATAGCTTTGACCCTGACACTGGGAAAGATTGAAGGCAGGTGGAGAAGGGGATGACAGAGGATGAGACGGTTGGATGGCATCTCTGACTCGATGGATATGAGTTTGAGCAAGCTCTGGAAGTTGGTGATGGACAGGGGAGCCTGGTGTGCTGCAGTCCATGGCGTCGCAAAGAGTCGGATCTTACTGAGTGAGTGAACTGAACTGATTATAAATATCTAATAAAAACTAGAAATGACCCAAATATCCATCAGGAGATAAATGCATAAACAAACTGGTTTGTCCATATGATGGAACACTATTCAGCAAGGAATAGGATCAATCTCAAAACAGACCAGGTCAAGGGGGAAAAAGCCGGACAGAAAACAATACATACTGTATGATTCCATTAACTTGTGACTGAGATTCTAGAAAATGCAGTTTGACCTATTGACCTACATCTGCAAGCAGATCGTCAGCTGGGAGGGGCAAGAAAGAAGGATCACAGATTTCTGAGGGTCGGAGATGTGTTCCTGATCTTTATTGATTTTACAGACATATGTACATACATATGCACATCTATGTGGGGCTTCCCAGGTGGCCTGGTGGTAAAGAACCCACCTGCCAGTGCAGGAGACATAAGAGATGTGGGTTCAATCCCTGGGTCAGGAAGATCCTTTGGAAGAGAAAATGGCAGCCCACTCTAGCATTCTTTCCTGGAGAATCCCATGGACAGAGAAGCCTGGCAGTCTACAGTCCATAGGGTTTCAAAGAGCCAAACATGACTGAAGCTACTTAGCATACGTGCTGGTACATCTTTGTACACATAAGCTCATAGACACACCTCTATGTCAAAACTTATCAAATTGTACACTTTAAACACATACATTTTATTTTATGCCAATTATACACTAATACAGTTTTAAAAAGCATATACTGGAAATGAAGCAAGCCTCTCTCCATTCAGGACTGTCCACTCTGGCTGCATTGCAGTGATGCCTGTCAAGGTTATGAGGGACATAACCCAGTTGGAGGATCTAACCCTGGTTGGAGGATCCAGTGGTTGAATTCCCAGGGCTCATCTTGCCTAACCTGTCAGCATCACCTGAAGCATCCTACCATTGCTGAGTCTCTCTCACTGGTCTCCCCACTGCCCTTGTCTCGCAGGAGAGCCCTGGGCTCGGGGCTGGGCTTCTTGGTCACTTTATCTATGCTGCACACTTTGCTGGGTGCTCTTATGCCTTTTGGAGATTTTTAAAACTCCCACTTATTGGGTAATGACACAAAAATTCGTCTCCCTGCCCAGAGCTGTTCCTCTGAACACTGGATGCCTGGACACTCCTACTTGTTTACTTGTGCTTCAAGCTTAGATTTTCTAGACTGCCCCCTATGTGGTCATCTCCATTTCCCCAGGGGTCCTGCCTGACTCCTCTTTCCCTCATCCAAGTCATCACCAAGTTCTGTTGGTTCCACTGTCATGATATACCCAGGACCCAGGACTCCTTCCCCATCACTGCCCTGGCCCATCACCTCCTACCTGCCTAATCCTGATGGCCTTCTCTGCTCTTTCTGCCTCTGTCCTTGACCCCTACAGTCTCACTACAGCCCTGGGGTCCTAAACCACAAACCAGATTCTCCACCCCTCTCTCAAAACCCACAGCTTCTCCACATCAGAGTCACTTCTTTGCTGTCCCTTTGGGCCCTTCACGCTCTGCTCCTGCCTACCCCCTACTCCACAAGATCACTGGGAGCCTGCAGCCGCCCCTCCTCATGCCTCCTCATGCCTCCTCATGCCCGTAGGTGTGCTTCCTGTTCTTTTGCTGGACAACCTCAGGACCACACTGAGTCCTTCTCAGGTCATGTCTCATCTCATCTCTAGAATCATACTTCCATCCTCTCCTTCAGCCTTCCCTCTATCTTCCCCTACATCCTTCCCTCCATCTTCTCCTCCATCCTCTCCTCCATCTTTCTTTCCATCCTCCCTGCATCCTCCCTTCCCTCCTCCCCTCCATCCTCCTCTATATCTTCCCCTCCAGCCTCCCTTCCAGCTTCCCACCATCCTCCCGTCCATCTTCCCCTGCACCCTTCCCTCCATCTTTCTTCATCCTCCCCATCCATCCTCCTCCATATCTTCCCCTCCAGCCTCCCCCCATCCTCCCTTCTGTTTTCCTCTGCATCCCCCCTCTCCATCTTTCTTCATCCTTTCCCTCCATCCTTCTCTACATCTTCCCCTCCAGCCTCCCCTCCATCTTCTCCTCCATCCTCCCTTCCATCTTTCTTCATCCTCCCTTCATCCTCCCTTCCATCCTGCCCCCTCCATTCTCCTCTATATCCTGCCCTCCAGCTTCCCCTCCAGCCTCCCCTACATCCTCCCCTCCATCCTCCCCTCCATCTTTCTTCATCCTCCGCCTCCATCCTCCTCTATATCTTCCCCTCCAGCCTCCCCTCCATCTTCTCCTCCATCCTTCCCATCATCTTTCTTCATCCTTCCTTCATCCTCTCTTCCATCCTGCCCCTCCATTCTCCTCTATATCCTGCCCTCCAGCTTCCCCTCCAGCCTCTCCTCCATCCTCCCCTCCATCTTTCTTCATCCTCCCCTCCATCCTCCTCTATATCTTCCCCTCCAGCCTCCCCTTCAGCCTCCCCTCCGTCTTCCCCTGCATCCCCCTCCATCTTCTCCTCCATCCTTCCTTCCATCCTTCCCTGTCTCCCCTATATCTTTTCCATCCTCCCCACCCCACTCTGCCCTCTCCCTGACCATCACTGACTTCCCTCCTTCATCTGTGTCTCTGCACAGCTTTTTTCATCACCTCACTTGTTAATATAATTTGCTTACCTGTTCCTTCATTGCCTCCCCTCAATAGATTTACCCCATGAGAGAATGGGTGGAGGTCCATGTGGTTCAGCCATGTACCTGACCTATAATAGAACTGGTACTTGGTAGATGCCATCTGTAGCATCTCGAGGAATGAAGGCATGTGTATCAGTTGCTCAGAAGTGGTTGCTGTCACTGCAAACAAAGAGGAGCGTCCCAAGTGGATAGTCCTGCAGAACTGGCCAGCAGTGGACAGTGGGTGTCCTAGCTCACAAGGGAAACCGGAAGCAGACACTCAGAGCGAGCAGATGAAGTGACAGGGTTTGCATCACTGACCGCCTCTGGAATATTGGAAGGGGCCCCAGGTGGCACTAGTGGTAAAGAATCCGCCTGCCAATGTGGGAGACATAAGAGACATGGGTTCTGTCCCTGGCTCAGGAAGGTCCCCTGGAGTAGAAAATGACAACCCACTTCAGTATTCTTGTCTGGAAAATTCCATAGACAGAGGAGCCTGATGGGCTACAGTCCATGGGGGTGCAAAAGAGTCAGATACCACTGAGCAACTGAGCATGCACAAGAACACACACCAGGCAGGAAGTGTGGAGACCAAGGGTGGGCGGATGATGCCCTCTGCCTCTCCAGAAGTGGATTTCTGCAGATTAGGGCAGACTCCCACCTGCTCCTCCTGTGCAGTTCAAGATATCCTAACAGGTGCTAAGTGGGTAAACTGCAGAGAGAAAAACCCAAATGCAAACAACATTTTGGCTGCAGCGTTTCTTCTGTTGTCAGGACTGGAATTGGAATAGCACTAAACGGAGGTGCCCGTGGAAAGCAGGGCTTCTGATGAGCAGTGTCGGAGGGAGCCAGCCAGCTCGGTGTCGCTTGGTGTCTAATTGGCTGCGGTTCACTGGGGTTCGCGTGAATTCCATCAGATCTGACATGCGGAAGAAGGAATTCTCTAGGAGGAACGTGTGTTTATTCTGGAGAAAAAGATTTCCTGGCAGCACCAACTTCTTAAACCCCCGGTGAAGAGTGACAGGCCACACATGTGCATCTCTGCTCAGCAGAATGTGACACCACCGAATAAATTATCAACAGCCGTCCACATGATCATTTAGGTCACACTTGCTAGGGGCTCCTGGAAGCTTCTGAGCCTGCTGCTCCTTGCTCTGCCCCCTCGCATCTATCCAGATTCTCACAGACAAGACCCTCTATCTCTCCTGGGTCTCATGTGCAGTTAAAGGTCTCATTAGGACTTTGCCTGGTGGGCCAATTGCAGCCCTATCAGGGGTACCAGCATCCTGTCCCCATTAGGTATTCCTATCTGGGAAGATGAAAGAATCTTCGGGAGATAATGTAGGCAACCATCTTGGCTAGATGGAGAGCATTTGGAGTCTTGGCTTCAAAGCAGCATTAAGTTAATGCTGACCATCTGTGCTACATCAACTCCATAGTTGTGCGAGGCCAGATTCAGGAAGGGAGAGGCCATGAGCACTCACAAGTCAGGAGTTGGCCCTTCGAGATGCACAGAGAGAACCTGCCAGGCACTTTAACCCCTTCCCCATGAGAGAAGATCTAAGACAGTCTGAGGTGTCCCTAATAGGAGCTGGTCCTAATGGGATAGAATTCTGAGCAGGCCTTAGGTGGAGACCCCAAACAGAGCCTTTTCCTGGGTTGGTTTAGGGTTTTCCACACTTGAAACTTTGAAAAGAGGTTAAGGCATCATTGATTTAACAATTAGCAAGTCTTTAGGTTTTTTTTTGCCCCTGTACTACAGAACTGTATTAAGAAATCAAATTCTCTACCAGACCAGAAGCAAGCAAAACAGCCCTGTGGGAAAGTAGCTGCTGTCTGAGATGGGAAGCAGGCTCTTGAAACATCCCCTGGTTTTCTGTAATACTGACCCTGGGCAGAGCTTTTTTATTAAATCAAATTACCCCTTAAGGGAAGTCTTTATCCAACACTCAGCTTTTGCAGTAAAATTACAATTATTATACAGACACAGAAATAAAAGCCCAGGGTAACCCGTGTAATCTGAAACAATTCTCTTGTAAGACCATTATCAGCATTTTTTCCTCCCTGCAATCTATAACTCGGCCAGGCCACTTTTCTCCCCTCTGGTTTCTGAGTTTGTATGTCATACCCAGAATGCAATCCAATAAAACTCCTGATCTGTGATATTAAATAGGTCATAAAAATGTCAGCAAGAATAACTTATTTTTTTCAACTGTCATTAAAAATGATATACAATTAAGGTGGGTCATAAAAGATGATTAAAATCACAATCCTCTAATAAATTCAAGAGGGCTTGTGTTTTTGCTATTGTGTGCAAAATGGTAATAGCCAGACGTACATTTCAGGGGAAATCATTTCAAAAGAGACAAGCCAGAAACATACCAGGAGAGTGAGCATAAACCATATTTGTCTTTTACAAGATAATGACGAGCATGTGGGGCTGTTGGGAGGGGATGTGCCTAGAAAAAAAGCAAGGCAGTCAGGCTGCAGGTTCTTCTAAAGGTGGGAGACTATGACTCATGCATCTGGGTAAACTCCCCCCACCACCCCATTCCAGGAATTGCGTGTTACAGATGTTCCATCTCTAGGAGATTGTTTTAAATGTGTGAAGTGATGCGGTGTGGTAGGAGATGGACATTCTGGATGTGAGAAGATGTAGATCACAGTCCAGCTCCTGCTGCTCATCAACCAGCGAGTTGCACTCTTCTTTGGGCAATTTTCTCATCTGTTACCTGATGCTGGAAAGACTGAAGGCAAAAGGAGAAAAGGGAGCGGCAGAGGATGAGATGGTTAGATGGCATCACCAACTCAATGGACATGAATTGGAGCAAACTCCGGGAAATAGTGGAGGACAGAGGAGCCCAGCATGCTGTAGTCCAGGGGGTCACAGAGAGTCAGACATGACTTCATGACTGAACAACAACCACCACCACCTAAGGGATGGGATTATAATGATAGTTTCCACTTCATCAAATGACTGGACTGAGTCACTTGTGATATTTCACTTGGAACCATGTGATGCTTGTCTGTGGACTTGGCCTCTATATGTTGTGTTTCCTGGGCTCCTAAGTCCTTGGCTTCTAGATGATGTGGTCCATCAGGGCTCAGGAAGGTGGGGAGAAGGTGGGGTGTTTCTTGCCCATGCTCTCTGCCTTGTGCAGCATCTCTGGCAGTGGCTACATCACCTCTGTGTCCAGCACCCTCAGGACAGATACTGCTGAGGTTTCACCTTCTGCCAGGTGGTCCCCGTACTCCTTGTTCCCACGTGTCCATTGCTGTGTGTCTGTGCCCATCTGGGTGCAAGTGACCACTGCCACCCAAGGTTTAAAAAAAGATTCTGGGATAGAAAGGAAGATTGAGAAACTGTTACCATTCACACGGCTTTCCTTCTGCAAATTGGGAAGACACCACTGTTGTTTTATCAGAGTAGTGTTTATACTTAGCTTATTGTGGCCAGAGTGACCTTCAGTGTCCTCATCGTCCCCTCCTGACCCCAGGCGTGATCCTCACTCTGTATAGGTCTGGAAGGCAGGACCGTGACACTGTGAATTTGAGGTGTCTTTTCAGGAAGGGAGGTGGTGGTATGTTGAGATATTCCAGGAGTAGGGGAATGTAGGAGGTGTTCAAGGTGCAGTGATGGAGCCACCCCACAAAAATGCCACTGTCACCCGAGTGCACGTGGACCTACTGCATGCCAGTCCCACGCTGGCTGTGTGGTCTCCATGGGTACCATCCATACCCGCACAGGACATGAAGACAGGCAGACCAGCGATGACAACGCAGGTGGGGTGTGATGACAGGGACAAGCAGGCAATGGGGCACATAGCGGGGACAGCTAACCCAGGCTGGGCAAGGGGGTCAGGGGTCTCCTGGGCAAGAGGCTGGAAGGTAAACTGAGAAAGGAAGACCAACACCCAGTGTTGTTTGGAAAAACTGGAAAAGAAGAAATAAAATTATCTCCAACCACAGGAAACATGATTCTATATATTGAAAATCTCAAACACACACACACACACACACACACACACTTCTACTAGAGTTAGTAAACTCAGAGAAGTTGCAGGACATCAGACCAACACATAAATCAGTTGCGTTTCCATCCACCACCAATGAACAATACTGAAAGGAAATTGAGAAAACAATTGTGTTTTTGATGACATCCAAAAAAATAAAATACCTAGGAATAAATTTAGCCACGGAGGTGAAATGCTTCTGTACGGAAAACTGTGAAAAGCTGCTGAAAGAAATTGGAGATCCAAACAGGGAGGAGAATGAAGAGACTGAATGGAGGATGGGGGTTTTTATTTGGGTTGGCGAAATGTTTTGAAACTAGATAGAGGTGATGTTTGCACAACCTTGAGGATGTACTAGATTGGTTAATTTGAGTTATGTGATTGTTGCCTCAGTAACAAAAATATACTAAGCACCAAGATAAAAGGAAGAAGAGACAGGAAAGGTGGGAGGGAAGCAGGGAACCAGCTGAATGTGTCAGCTCTGTCACCTTTCCTCCTAGACTAAGCAGGGAGTCTTAAGGTCACAGTCTTTCCCTTCAGTTGTCAGGCTCCTTGAAACCATCCTGTACATGAGGAAGGATGGAGCTTGGTGTGGAGTTGGTGGGTGGCAGAGACAGTCAGCTATCCTGAGCAGGGAGAGACCCAGGTTCCTGGCTTAGGTTTAAGTCCCTGTGCATTGTCCCTTTAGCAGGGATAGCCCTGTCCAAACTCAGAAAAAAACAAAACAAAACAAAAAACAACTTAGTTTCAAGGTTTCCTTTTTCTTACCTTGGACAGCCTTCTGGCTCCTGCCTCCTAAAGTCCATTTCTGTCTCCCCATCTTCAGAGTCTCAAGGTTCCCGGTTTTCTACCTCAATCAACTGAGCAAAACATTTTCTTTGTCAGCTCTTCAGTCTCATAGGGTGAGTTCACATCACTGGTTTCCTCCTCACCATGTGTTGTGGATCCAGACCCAGGTGGAGTCAGCTCATGGGAGCACCTCCCGCCATGAGTGGTGGATGCCACACTCACCGCCATCGGGAACCTGCTGCTGGCTTCTTGATCATCTCACTGCAGCCAATGCACTTTCGTCTCGGTGGGAGTTTCCCCATCAGAGCCAGCACATTCCTGGCCTGGGTCCACTCTGCCCTCCAGCAGTCACCCTCAGTCCTGTTCTTGGGAGAACACCAGCTTCCTGTCTTCTTGTAATCATTTGCCTTCATGAATCCACAGAGAAGTGACCATTCGTTCAGAAATTCAGAGGATCTAAAGGAAAAAGCAAATAGATCTCAAAAAAAGATCTCCTGGGTACCTGCCTGGTGCCAGCGTGAGGAACTCTGCCCGTGGCAAAGGTCATGAGGAAGGAGGCTCGGCATACGCAAAGGCGGGATCGAGCCTCAGGAGTCCTCCTGGAAATTCTCAAGCATCTACCCCCCAAACCAGAGTCTGCCTATTTATTGCTTTGTGCTCTCACCTACACCTCTGACTTTACAGGGGGCTGTCCCCCACCACCATCTCTCTCTCTGAAAAAGAGTTAACTTACAGCTCCAGTTAATAAAGTTCCTGGGCATGACAAGACTGTTTTAGTTCACAAACTCCTTTGGAAGTTCTCTAGCCTGCCTGAACAGATTCTTCTGGCCACATGTGATTGTTCACAGCCTCCCAACTGTGAGAGGCACGAGATGTTCTAAACTTTCTAAATACAGATTCCTTTGAGCAGTTAGAAGATTATTAGTATAGTATAGTGGGTTGATTAGAAATTATATTGGTGAAGGGTTTTCATTTATTGGGCCAATGTTTGCTGCTAAGTTTCCATATCCCTTACCTACTGTGTCCCTGGGAGTGTATTGATTAATATAATTGGTGTATAGGGATGTAAGTAGTAGCTTTAATGTTTGTTACCTTAGACCCTTAAGTTAATTCTTTTCTTGTCATAGCCCACCACACTTTTGCCCTATAGGAATGCAACTTTATCTAATGCTTTCGGAGGGTGGAGCCTGACTTTAGAATAATCATCTTTAGAGAAAAATAAGTTTTCTGAAGAAAGGGTCATAAAATGTTAACAGGCCTCCTGGCCAGAAGATGATGTAAATCACCTAAACTTTTGCATATGATAAGTTTGCAGTAAGAAAGGCTGGCTTCGATAAGGATCAAGGACTGCTGACCTTGCATGACTCTACCCCTTCCCCCATTACCCTCTATGCACAACTTAAGGTATAAACACTACTTTGGAAAATAAAGTGTGGGCCTTGCTCACCGAAGCTTGGTCTCCCTGTGTTGTTCTTTCTCTCACCTTCTGGCTGAATTCCTATCTGGAGCTGGAGGACCATCAAGCCTACTGATTTTGCCTGGGCTTCTAAAATCTGACCAGGGAGGCCTTAGTGTCTCCTCTCCTTTGGGAGAACGGGAGGATGCCTGCGGCCTACGTGGGTGGTGCAAACTCCTTGTCTTGGAGTTTTATTGGTTTTCCATGTAAACCAAGTTATTCAGCCTCTTTTCTCCACTGAATTTTTTCACTGAGCTATCCCTATTTAACCACTCTTTATATCTCTAATTAACGCTTAATTAAGCTATTGTCTCCTGATTGCCGACGCCGTCTCCCCTTCGAATTCCCTGGATCCACCGGGGCTGGACCCCGGCAGGTACCACCCTCCCCACCCTGCTGGGAGGCCACACCAACAGGCTCTGGCTCTGCCTCAGTAGTTCTGATTAGCCCACCTGGGATGCAGCGTGGTGGGATTTCAGAGGCAGCTTCTCCTTAAGGGGTAACCATCAAGGATGACTAGCAGGCACTGCTTCCAGTGACCCATCCTGTGTCCTGCTTCTTGACATGCTCCCAGCGACAGGGCGGAGCAAACAAGGCAGAGGGGCTCTGGCATCCACAGCCCTGGAGGCTCTGATGTGAACATCCATCCGTCCACTGTCCCTGTTGGCCCTGTGCTAGGAGGACCTCGGACTAGCATCCCGCAGCTACTCCACGGGGTCTAACTCAGTAACCAGCAGAGCTCTCAGACATGGAGTCACCAGCAGAGCCTCAAACACAGAACAGGCCTGGCCCTCTGGGCCTTCCTGTAGCCAGGTAAGCTCGGCGAGGCCCCAACTCCCCCCATACCTGCAGGAACACCAAGGACCCATCAACTCCCACCAGAACCACTATGCCTACTTCTAGGGATTTTGTGTCGCATGTGGGTTTTTGTGGCCATTAAGTAACTGAGGCTCAGATCTGTGCTCTGCAGAGATCAATGACTCAGATCAATTGAAATCTTCACCACTGAACCTAAAGTTCATGAGCTGAGCTGAGAGAGGGGCTGTTCTCTGCCAGCTTATGCACATCAAGCCTGGCTTCACCCATGCACCTAGTACCAGCCCCACCACAGCTGAGGGGCTGGGGGTTCCAGGAGGGAATCCCAGCCAGTAGGAGCACAGGACAGACCCTCGGACAACACATCAGAGACCAGGAGCTTGAGGGCCAGAGGGGGCCTCTCCATAGGAGACAGGTGTTCCATTGAGGGCTCTGGTGGCTGAGGGATGCTGGTGCCCCAAGGAGCCCATGGCTTCCTGCCACCTTAAAGCTTCTTCACCTGTGCCCTTGGTCATTCAGCAAGAGGAGATGCAGGGCAGGGGACCTGCCATACTCATTCAGAGATGTGGACTGAATGTGCTTGGTCCCCTCAAATCCATACTTGGAAGCCCTAACCCCCTGATGTGGTGGAGTTAGGAGGTGGGGCCTTGGAGAGAATTCAGATTAGATGAGGCTGTGAGAGTGGAGCCCCATGATGGGATTGGTCTCCTTTCGTAAAGAGACACCTGACACGTGAGGATGTAGTGAGAGAGCGGATACCGGCAGGCCAGGAAGGCTGTCCAGGCCAGAACCCCCCATGCTGGCAACCTGATCTCAGAGTCCAGCCTCCAGGGCTGTGAGAAATAAACATCTGCTGTTTAAGCCGCCCCATCCCTGGTGTTTGTTACAGCAGCTGTTACTGACTGAGATGCCTACTCCACATACTTCTTCTGGGTGGCTGGGCCCCAAGACTCTGATGAAGAATGGGAATGACTGGAGCATTGACTGGGCAGGGGCTCCTGCTCACTGACCCACAGCTGGGAGAGAACCCATCACCCCAGGTGACCCCTGACGCCCCAGACAGATGCCCCCGGCCCCACCCTGCATTCAGGAGCCCAGAATCCACAACTGCTGCAGGAAACTGAAGTGAACAGGTCTTTGTGCATGGAGCAATTTATGGGTGAGGATATTCTAGGATGCTCGAGGAATAAGGAACAGCTTGGTTCATGATTTTCTAAATCAAACAAAACTCGCTTTAGTTTCTTCCTCCAGAATCAGAAGGAAATGAAATTACGGTAACTGCTAGGCCTCACCCAAAAGCAGATGACAGACCAGGGCTCTCGGGTCCCATCCTCCATCACTGCCTTGGTTCAGAGGTCTTGCCCAGGCCTCCAGGTCATTGCCCCCACTCAGGAGCCCACAGCCCTGGGCTGACCCAAGCGAGCATCCACCTGCCACCCCTCAGCCTCTAAGAATCCAGGTTCTGGGTCTCTCCCTTCCCATCACCACCTCCCTCCCCACAGCCCTCATGCCCCCCTGACAGCTCAACTCTGGACCTCAACACTGTCTAGAACAAAGGCATCAAGACTCTCTTTGGGGGCAACTACTGGGCTCTCATTCCAAGACTCACTGTCCTCTGGAAAGAAAACAGCTCCCTTCTTTGCTGATACACTCACAGGCAGAAACAGTCACCTTTAATCTGGAAGCATGACAGACCTCCATGTCCATCACTTGTTCTGCACAACCTCTTGCTCTATTTGTTGTTGTTCAGCTGCTCAGTCATGTCTGACTCTTTGAGACCCCGTGGACTGCAACATGTCAGGCTTCCTTGTCCATCTCCAACTCCTGGAGTTTACTCAGGTTCATGTCCACTGAATCGGTGATGCCATCCAACCATCTCATCCTCTGCTGCCCTCTTTTCCTCCTGCCCTCAGTCTTTCCCAGCAGCAGGGTCTTTTCCAATGAGTTGACCCTTTACATCAGGTGGCCAAAGTATTGGGGTTTCAGCTTCAGCATCAGTCCTTCCAATGAGTATTCAGGGTTGATTTCTTGCTACATAAAGCTTTGTATGGAGGGGCAGACCCTGAGGGTTTCCTGGATGCAGAGCCCTTTGAGGAAGATTTGGAGGATGTCCAGGAGGTGCAGGTGGTGGGAGGTGGAGGACGATGATTCTGGAACTGAGTGGTGTATCTGGAACACCTTGCCGTGGGCAGGGACAAAGGCAGGCAGGGGCCAGAAACAAGAGTCGGTGATGGGGCAGGAGAGTCGATGGGGGCTGTAGCCAGGCTGAGAAGTGTCAGGATGGGCTGATAGCATGGAGGGGACAACCTCACACAGTGCAGTTCTCAGAGGGGCCCTCAGATGGAAGCCTTGCATCTCCTGGGAGCTCAGCAGAAATGCAGAGCCTCAGGGCCCCCAGGCCCTCAGAATGGAATCTGCATTCTACCAAACTCCCCAGCCCTTCTCCCAGTGCCATACTTCTACGGAGTTCAAGCTCGCACTGCTCATCGCACAATGGGCCAACCAATCAAAAGATGAGCTGTGGGGACAAGAAATAGTTTATTCAGAAATCCAGCAGATGGAGAAGAACCATCTTGTCTAAGTTATAATTCAGGCTTCTTTTATACTAAAAGGAAGAGAATAAAGTCAGATACTTCCTGGGCTTCCCTGGTGCTCCAGTGGTCGAGAGTCCACCTGCCAATGTAAGAGCCACAGCTTCACTCCCCGGTCCAGGAAGATTCCACGTGCCGCAGAGCACCTAAGCACAACTACTGAGACTGTGCTCTAGAGCCCGGGAGCCGCAACCACTGAAGCCCACAGGCCTGTGCTCCACAGCAAGAGCAGCCGCCACAATAGGAGGCCCATGTACCACAACTAGACAAAAGCCCAAGCCAAGCGATGAAGACCCATAGCTGCCAAAACAAACAAACAAACAAATAATCAAACACTTTCCGGTTTCCATTAGCCTCCCGAAAGGGACGCATTAATTTTTTCCTTCTTGTAGCCATTCACAGGTGAGCCTGGTCAAGATACTTCCCATGAGCCAAACAAAGATATTTTAGCTTAAGGTTTGTTTCCCGGGAGGCAGGGATCTGGGAGATGGCCCATTTCGTATAACTGAAGCATCCCTTTAGTGATTAACTTGTATAGAATAAAAAGGTTCTTCCCTATTATGGTATCATGTGGATTACAGGGCAGCAGGGCAATGAGCCAGAAAGTTGGTCCCCAGTGAACACCACAGCTCAACGGATGGACAAATGGACACTCACTCACGTAGAAGGTCCTGAAGCTGGGGTTTGTCCCAGAGCCCAGCACACCATGAGTGCTCCATAAACATCTGTGTTCAGAAAGAAACAAATCGATGGAAAAGAAAAATGAATAGCTTGTTCAGGGCTCCCAAACAGGACTTCATTTTGCACAAGAGTCCATCCAGGCAGGAGCAGGGTTTTTCAGAGCGTGTAAAAAAGAGTGGCATCCGATGTTATTTATAGACAGAGAAGTGAGATGGGTCTATTGGGCATGAGTGTTTTGATGCATTCACATCCAGCTCTTAAAAGCCTCCTGGTTCTGAGCCCAGCTCCTGTTCTCACTAGTGAACCCAAGTGCTCCCTCTTCCCAGCTCCTACATCAAGGCTGGGTCTTCCTCACTGGGAAGGGCCTCGGGGAATCCAGGGTCTGCTACAGAAGAGGTTCACTCAGGTGGCCCAAGGATGTGACTTTGCCCCGAACACCAGGCTCTCAGCTTGGCTGTACTTCACCCTCAGAAAAGTACCCTTCGTTGTCTCCTGGGGATGTGACAGAAACAGGGAGGGGGTTTGCAGTCATTTGGAAGGCCAGCAGGAGGTTACAGGCCACCAATTCAGAGTTATCTCAATTCAGACATTCCCCAAGTCTTGTAAAACTAATGAAAAATGGCAGCTCGGGCCTGACGCGGCCATCTTTGAAAGGAAGGTGTGTGACAGCCCTTTGAAACTGGGGTAATAACTTCAGGCCCAAAGGCAAATAAGGGAGAATGAGTGACAAAGACAATCTTTATATAAATAGTACTTAAAGCGGGAATGATGAATTGGCATATGAAAGCATAATCCACACAATTACATCCCAGGTAGAGAGGTAAATCTCTGCATCCTGGCACATGGGGAGGGCTAGAGGCCACCAGTATGGGCAGGGTAGAGATATCCAGGGAGGGCAGATGGTCCAGGGTACGCCTGGGAGCTGTAGCTGCTGGGCCCACAGTTGGGTGGAGAGAGAAATGAGTGGAGTAAGAGAGAAAGCATGTCAGGGATTACAACATCATGGTGGTTTAGTCGCTAACTCTTGGGATTCCATGGATGGTAGCCTGCTGGGCTCCTCTGTCCATGGGATTTTCTAGGCAACAATACTGGAGTGGTTTGCCATTTCCTTCTCCAGGGGATCTTCCCAACCCAGGTATTGAACCTGGGTCTCCTGCACCGCAGGCAGATTCTTTACCGACTGAGCTAAAAGGGAAGTCCAACAACATCATAACGGGAATGATAAGAGCTGCTCCACATGTGCGCCAATCTTGAGCAAGAGAATTAACAACTTGGTGTAGGAAAAGCAAGCAAGTCAGGGATTGCAACAGGGAGGCTGAAAGCAGCACGGCCCTGCATGGGCCCAACCGTGAGAAGGAGGGTTAATAACCTGGTTCTTAAACAGCAAAAGCATAGCCCAGGGCAGGCAGCTGGTGTCATCAAGACCCGAGCTCCCTTGCACAGAAGCATCGTGGAACTGATGGCGTTACTGTGCTTCCCTTCTCCTTTGTGGAACCAACTCCTTGATGCACCTGAACTCCTTTCTGTTGGCCCAGGGTGCAGTGGATGTCAGCCACGGCCACGGCCAGGACCCAGGGTGATGGCCTGAGGCTGCTTCTGTCCTGGCTGCTCATTCTTAGCCAGTACTTCCTCTCTGCCAGGCCTGGTTCTAATCACTCTGCTCCTTAATTCATTCATCCTTCACGGTACCCTGACCAGGGAGCCCCACATTACAAGAGCAATGATCTGGGGGTGATCATTCCTGCTTTTACAGTGCCCAGCCCGGGGTCTCTCCTGCCCTGGGGAGGGAACCAGCTCCCTTTGGCATCTCTCCATTGCTGCTGCTACTAGGTACCTGACCATGCGTGCACTCTGGTTGGTTGCATTTGATCTCCTGGTCTCTCTGCTCCACTGACCTAGGGCACTTTTTTTAGAAAGTTGCCACACAGAGAAGGCACTCAGCTCTACTAAATGGCAGCTGCCAGCTCCTGGATGGCCTGGCAGAACATTCTAGAGGGTGATGCCTGGCATTCTCCCAGTTCTTCACATCACAGACCAGCAAAGCTCAGAGCCCAAGCAGGAACCAGTCACACGAGTGACCCATGCAGGAAGTTGGGAGGCTTCTCAGTCCACAGGAGGGATGACATTTGCACTCAGCCTTGGACAGTGGCAAGGCAGTGGAAGGAGGAAGCACATTCCAGTGGCCGAGGGGACAGCCGAGAGCAGAGAGCCCCAGGCAGAGCTGATTGGATGGAAGGGCATACGCGGCTGCCCAGCACTGCTTCAGACTCTCTGGTCTTTCCCATCAGGGTCACCTTCACACCTGCATGCTCTACTCTGAGCTCCTTCCTCAGGTGCACACAGAGTGTGGAAGTCCCAACCCTGACTGAGCTCCCAATTGAAATTGGACACATGAGTCACCCTCAGTGGTACATAGGTGGTGGAGGAGGGATAAGGATATCCAGCCATGCCCAGTCAGCCAACAGGACATGAGAAAAAACACATGGTTACTGCTTAAACCTCTCTGTTTGGGGCTGGTTGTTATGCAGCCAGGGTTGATGCACACACCTGGGTGGAGGAGCTGCTGGCCAAAAGCAGGAGGGAAGAACGTGGAAGGAGCTGTGATCTGACACTGAAGTCCGCCGGAACTGCTTCCAGATCACAGAGAGCTGCTATATATAGGGTTTTCTCTCCCTGAGAGAAGTATCGAGTTCCCTTCTTTTCTCTACCCGCTAACAACTCAAAACAGCGAGTTGTATGGGTGTTACATAAGCCTTTTTGTATAGAACAGAAATAACCCTCGTGCGAAGTGGCCAATTGAGTTATTTATGGCATTTTCACAGCTAGTTTGCATAGCTCTGCAGTGGATCCAGATTCCAGATGATTATTTCTCAATCAGCTGCTAACACAGGCAAGGAAAAAATAAAATCAACGGCTGTGCGGCAGATGAGTAACCACAAATAGATGCAGTCAGGCTGAACCCAAAGTGGACCCCACGTGACTGCGGACACCCAGGCAGGGCCAGTGGTTGGCCCGCGAATGTCCACATTTGGACTTTTCTCCTTGATCACCCATGTCGGGGATCTATCTGCCTTTTCTTGTTGATGTATCTGTGAACAATGACGCACTGGTGAATAAAAAGGGTCGGGGTTTTTCTTTTCCAGTTTATTCAAAAGACAAATAAACGGACACTCTTTCCCCCCTTTCCTTCCCTGGTTTTAGACCTCAGGTGCACACAGTTGGGTAATTACATGCTTCAGTTCACCTCAGGCTGCCATTATTGTCCTGGCAAGGCACCTCTCTTGGTTTACTTTATGTCATTTTATTTTAATGTTTCCTCTTCCCCTTCACTTCCACACCCACCCTTGTAGGCAGTAACTTTAATGGATTTCATGTCTGTCCTCAGAAATACCACAGTGTTCCTTGGGCACTCACTTTGCCAAACCTCATCTGACTAATTGCCAACTACTGCACATCTGTACCTGGGCTCAGAACATGGAGGAGGGAGGAGAAGCAAAACCTCATTCCTGGTTGGGCTGTACAGAGGCAACCACCATCCTGAAGGGGTCTTTGGTGGGGACTGTAAATGTAACTCTGTGCTTAGTTACTCAGTCGTGTGCAACTCTTTGCTACCCCATGGACTGTAGCCCACCAGGCTCCTCTGTCCATGGGGATTCTCAGGCAAGAATACTGCAGTGGGTTGCCATGCCCTCCTCCAGGGGCAATCTTCCCAACTCAGGGGTTGAACCCAGGTCTCCCTCATTACAGGTAGATTCCTTACCATCTGAGCCACCAGGGAAGCCCCACAGAAGAACAAATCTGACTCCATTGTGGATCTGTTTCTTTACTCTAAACTTTGTATTCTGTTGCTTTTGCTACAAGTTAAGAATGTTCCCCAAGTGGTTTCCCTGGTGGCTCAGATGGTAAAGAATCCACCTGCAATGCAGGAGACCTGGATTCGATCCCTGGATTGGGAAGATCCCCTGGAGAAGGGAATGACAACCCATTCCAGTATTCTTGCCTGGAGAATTCCATGGATGGAGGAGCCTGGCAGCTATAGAATGTTGCCTATAGCATGAAATATATAGGATAGCCCATTCTCAAGGCTTTGACCTTTAAAAAATATAACTCTTTCCCATTTATAGAAAGGTAAAAAGTTGCAGAGTAGAAAACAAGAATTTATCTTGTTGGAGGAACATCTTGACCTGACCTACTTGGACAGCTGCAAGAACAAAGGACTCAAGCACTAAGATGTCCGCAACAGCCAGCCACAACCCCTCCCCTTTTAGTATAAAAGAAGCCTGAATTCTAACTCAGGCAAGATGGTTTTTCAGGGTACTAGTCCACCATCTTCTTAGTTTGCTGGCTTGCTGAATAAAGTTGCTACTCCTTGCCCCAGCAACTTGATTTATTGGCCTGTGGTGTGGTGAGCAGTACAAGCTTGGACTCAGTAATACAAATATCTAGTCCATCTATTCCCTGGTTCCAAGAAGGATTATTTCACACCTTCCTTTGAAATTCTCCCTTGATAGCAATGACCTTGTTCCCAGTTCATGGAGAAGCCAGAAACATCCAGAAGCAAATTACACATGTCCCCACTTTCAAGGATTGTTGGTTTACCTGCATCGATTCTGCCTCTCCTTCTGTTAGGATGAGAGTTCTTCCTTACCCTCTGCCAACTCCTGGACCCTCTCACCCACTCCAGGACATTATCCAATAATGGCCACATTTCACCTTTCTTCTAGGTCATTTCCATGAGCATAAAAGCATCCAATAACATCTCCTATTGTTTGTCAGAAAATATCTTTATGTCACACACACATATAAGCATCCTGCAGTTTTGAATGACAATATCAAGGTGAGAATCGTTTGAAGACTTTATTCTGCTATTATCTAGCTGCTTTTTTTTTTCTATTATAAAACCTACAATTTATGTGATTTTTTTTGGATAATCTCCTTATCTCTAGCTGATTTTAAGATTTTCATGTTCTTTGATTTCAACACAGTGTTTAGGTGTGGATTTCATCTAATACTGCTTGGGATTCACTGCACTTTCTGAGACTGAGACTTGAATGTTCAAATTTATTCTGCAAAATTTCTACCTACTTTCATTTTGAACATCTCTATCGTTACTCGAAAAAATGTTTTTCTCCTTCTGAAACTCCTATTAGAATTTTCACTAGACCTTTCATTCTGCATTCTTTGTTTTGATCATTGAGTCTCTCATTCACATTTTTTGTGTCTTTCACTCTATACTGTATTCTGAATAATTACTTCAAGTCTATTTTCCAGTTTACTTCCTGGTGGCTCAGTGGTAAAGAACCTACCTGCCAATGCAGGAGACTCGGGTTCAATCCCTGAGTTGAGAAGATCACCTAGTGGGGTAAAGGCAACCCACTCCAGTATTCTTGCCTGGGAAATCCCATGGACAGAGGAGCCTGGTGAGTTACAGTAAAAGAGTTGGACACAACTTAATGACTAAACAGCAGCAGCAAATGTCTTTAGCTGTGACAATTTTAAAAACCAATCTATTGAATTTTTAATTTCAGGCATTTTAATTTGAATTTCCATCTATTTGGTCTTTCTTCAATTTTATGTAAACATGTTGATCATTTCTTTTATTTATTCATGTCTTCAAACACTTTATTTCATTTTATACATGTTTGCTTCCTGTTCTATACATGGCCATCCTAATATGTGAAACCATTATAGGTCTGCTGATGCTAAGTCATTTCAGTTGTGTCCAACTCTGTGTGACCCCATGGACTGCAGCCTACCAGGCTCCTCCGTCCATGGGATTTTCCAGGCAATAGTACTGGAGTGTGTTGCCATTTCCTTCTCCAATGCATGAAAGTGGTAAGTGGAAAGTGAAAGTGAAGTCACTCAGTCATGTCTGACTCTTCACGACCCCATGGACTGCAGCCTACCAGGCTCCTCCATCTATGGGATTTTCCAGGCAAGAGTACTGGAGTGGGGTGCTATTGCAATCATGCTGAATACTGTTCCTGTGACTCTGCTGCTTGGTGGCTTGTTCCTGTGTGTGTTTTGTGATTTCCAATTGTGAGCTCATGTTTAACTGAGGAACCCTTAGGATCCTGGGCTGGGATGCTTTCCTCCAGAGAGGATCTGTGTTTACTTCTGCCTTGCACCTGGAGGCACTAAAATCCAGGACCTTGTTCAGTGTTTTCCCTCAACAAAAATTCCGTATAGAGCTTCCTGCCTGCGAGACACTGTATTATTTACATCCTCCCTTGGAGACAGAAATGGCAACCCACTCCAGTACTCTTGCCTGGAAAATCCCACTGATGGAGGACCCTGGTAGGCTCCAGTTCATGAGGTCCCAAAGAGTCGGACACGACTGAGCGACTTCACTTTAAAGATGGGGAAATGGAGATAAAAAGAGATTGTGCAATTTGAGCCGAGTCACATAGAATGTCTAGGCAGAGCTGGGTTTGAACTCAGGCACCTTGGTGCTAATAACTATGCTTTCAACCACTTTGCTATGATGCGTATTTCCTCTACAGAGGGTGTGGATTCAAACTGCAAACCCCCATGGGGCCATGGTCATCAATTCTCGCCTAAGGCTGAGAGAATTTCTTGCCTTGTATCTGAGTGCCTTTGGGCTGCTATAACAGAATAGCATCGTGGTATTAAACAACGGTGGAGAAGGAAATGAATACCCACTCCAGTATTCTTGCCTAGGAAATCCCATGCACAGAGGAGCTTGGTGGGCTACAGTCCATGGGGTTGCAAGAGGCAGACATGACTTAGTGACTAAGCCAACACACCACCATTCATACATTAAAATCTGAAGGTCTGTGGCTTTGATTGCTGAGTGTGAGCTCTTTTACAGATCTGTATTTGTTTATTTATTTGGCTGCATTGGGTCTTAGTTGCAACACATGGGATCTTTGTTGTGTCATTGTGGTGCCCAGACTCTCTAGTTGTGGCATACTGGATTAGTTGCTCGGCAGGCATATGGGATTTTAGGTTCCTGGCCAGGGATCAAACCCTTACCCCCTGCATTGCAAAGCAGATTTTTAACCACTGGACCACCAGGGAATTCTGAGCCTGGATTCTTAATGGTTACTGTGTGGTAAAGGTTCTGAAGTTTTGTATTCTGCCTACACTTACACAACAGCTTGTCCATGTGCAGAATCCCAGGGTTGTAATTCTTTTCCTTCTACCTTTGGACTTCACATTTCTCAACAGCAGATTGGAGTCACATAAGCAATATCTTCAACCTTACTCTTTTATCATGGCAGGTTATCTGCTCTACCCCTTTGAAAGTTTTTAGAATCTTCTTTTTTCTTTGATGATCTTAAATTTTACCCTAATGTGTCTGGGTAAAGTTTATTCTTTTTTTTATTTTGTTCTGTAGTTTTCATCTATCCAACTGGGCCCTCTGTGAGCCCTTTTCAGCCGAGAACATCTTTTCCTAAGTCTGTGAAATTCTTGATTTTTTTCTTACTTTTCAAAAAAGTTTCTTTCCATTTGCCCTTCTCTCTCCCAGTGGGGCTTCTATTATGTGGATGTCTAGAACTCCTTCTGCCACATCCGCTGTCTTCTAGCCCTTTTACCCTCTTCATCCTTCCAGGTGAGCATCTCACTTGACCTCCCACCTCCTTTTGTTCCCTCTGGTGTTCTGGTATGCCATCCATCTACTGAGTTCCCTGTAACTCAGGGAACTCAAACAGGGGCTCTGTGACAATCTGGAAGGGTGGGATGGGGAGGGAGATGGGAGGCAGGTTCGGGAGGGAGGGTAGATGTGTGCACCTATGGCTGATTCTTGTTGATGTATGACAGAAAGCCACAGAATTCTGTGAAGCAATTATCCTTCAATTAAAAAAGTAAATAAACGCAAAAAAATTATCATTTTAGATAACACTTTCTCTGATGCTTCTTCAGAAATGCTTGAACCTGCTTCATGTTTTTATCTTCAGTAACTACTCTGAGGACATTTAAAAAATTTTTATTTTTATATTCTTGTTCCATCTGATCCATTAATTCTGTTTCGTCTGGCACAAGCTGTCTTTCATTAAATAGCATGTATGCATCTCAAACATCTCCCCACTTTTCCTTTAGAACTCTCAGCAGCTTTGGCTGATAGGTGCATGTGACAGACGGGTGGAATCTTCAGCCCTCATTTGAGCTCTGCTCAGAGGGTGGGCTTGGTTTTTTTTTTTCCTTTTTCCAGTGGAGGTAAAGGTAGTTAGAAAGAGAGACCCTCCAGGGTTGCACTCTGGGCTCATCCATCCCTCTTTTCTCTCCCACTCCACAAGGCTTGTCTGCAAATATTTCAGTCCTAAGCCACGACACTGTTTTGGTTGGGAAGTGATCCCAAGGTTTTCAGCTTCCCAGCTTAGAGCATGGAAATGGAGCAGAAGAAACACAAAGGCCCTGGAAGCCCACCCAGTGGGCACCCCTCCCAGTTCAGCTGCAGCATTGCCCTGGGGATGCTATGTCTTCCTTGTGAGATGGCTGGAGTGGAGAGGCCACTGCTGCTTTCCCCAGGGTGGGCCATGGTGTTGGGTGGGGCGCAGAGCTCAGAGGGCTCCAGGGGTGCAAGACATGTCAAGAGCAGTGTGCTGATGGCCAGGAACCTAGTGAAAGGTTTAAAGATGGTCAGCAGCTTCCTAATCTCCTGGGCATTGTGGCTGCTCACCATTATTACAGGGGATGGTGCAGGAACTGGGACCTGTGTTCTGATGAGAGTGAATAAATGGAATGGGTGTCATTTGGGTAAAGCAGAAAAGTTGTGACACTCCTTTAGCTAAAGGAGGACAAGTAGGTTTGAATCTCTGTACCAGCAGAGATGAAGTGGGAGTGGCAGTTCTTTTCTTGCAAATGAATCACTGGAAGATGTGGCCAGAATGCAGACTTTGACTCAGTAGGTCCTGATGGAGTTGAGTTTCTGCGTTTCCAACTAGCTCCTATGTGATGACTACACTACTGGTCAATGTCCATGGACCACACTTTGAGTAGCAAGCTTCCCAAACCCTATGTCCATGTGGTTGATGAGGCCTCCATGGGGTCCAGCAGGAAGACTGGGTCACATGGTTATGTCTGCAAGATGGTGGGGGAGGAATTTCAACACGTAGCAATTTTTATCTCTGATTTGGTCATTTGGCTTTTTAATTCACAATTAAATATGACTTGGAAAAAAACCTTTTTTTTAATTCTGTAAGTTTTCTCTGTGGTTTTAGGCCACCTTCCATTCACTTCACAATGCAATCAATCTTTATTCATTTATTGATAATTCATCCATTAATAATTAATTCCTTCATTCATAATTTCATTAGTGAATCAATCATTATTCATTACTTTATCTGGTAAACATTTATTCAGTGCCTACTCTATGTTAGGCATTGGTCTAGTGCAGAGAATACAGCAGTAAACAAAACATTCGGCACCCGCCCCTATATTTTTGTAGGAGGAAAAGACAATGGATGAATGATAAATGATTAGATATAGGAATGAGTGAATGCACACATAAGAAGCACATGAGAAGTATGTAGGAAACACACAAAGGAAATGCACAGACTTAAAAAAACTGCTAGGTGAGTGGTTGGAGGGTGTGGCAGTGCTGGTTGGAGGGCAGCACTAAGGCTGGGTCTGCCCTGTGAAGCTGACATTGAACAGGAGACCCAGGCACTGAGGTCCTGGCCAAGGGCTCTGGGCATATTCTGGCCACAACAGGAGCCCATATGTAGCTGGAGCATAGCAGCAAAGGGGAAATTTTCTGGAGATGTGGTCAGATCAGTACTGAAGGCAGGTGATGCTCAGCCTTGATGGACATGAAAGAACTTGGGCTTTTACTCTGAGAAATGGGGCACAATTGAATGGCCTTGGGCAGAGGAGTTCCATGACGTGATGTTATTTACATTTTAAAGAGATCATCCAAGCTTCTCTGTGCATAGTCTGGAGGCAGGAGAAGGAAGAAGAGTAGAAGCTTGTAGACCAGTTAGGTCATTAATGCTGCTCAAAGGACATGACAGTTGTGTGGGTGGTAATAAGAGGGTGGAATTTGTGTCTGAGGAGATGGATTCCAGTGGGATGTGAAAGAAAAGACGAGGGGTATCAAGGATCACTCCAAGACATTGGGTCAAGAAAGGAGAAGACCAGCATTTCTAGGGACTGAGATGTTGGAATAATAGGCTTAAGGTTGAGGAGTCTGTTAGATATGCACATGGGCGTGTTAGTAGGAAGCTTGAGCAGCACATCTGGAATTCAGCATGGAGGTCCAGGGAATGGAGAGTTACCAGCCTAGGGAAGGGATGGAAGACATAAGGGCAATTTTACAAGTGAAATATACACTAGGCATGGATTTTAATTTTTAAATTAAAATATTTATTTGTTCACTTGGCTGAGCTTCCCTGGTGGCTCAGTGGTAAAGAATATGCCTTCCAATGCAGGAGACATGGGTTCCATCCCTGGGTCAGGAAGATCCCCTGGAGAAAAAAATGGCAACCCACTCCAGTATTCTTGCCTGGGAAATCCCATGGACAGAGAAGCCTGGTGGACTACACTCCATGGGGTCTCAAAAGAGTCGGACACGACTTAGAGACCAAATGATTTATTTGGCGCTGACAGGTCTTAGTTGCGGCGTGCAGGGTCTCCCTCGCGTCACACAGGATCTTTCGTGGCACCCTCAGTATCTGTGGTGCGAAGGCTTCAGAGGGCTCAGGCTCAGCAGTTGTGGCAGGTGGGTGTAGTCACCCCTGGGGTTTGTGGGATCTTCCCAGGCGGCAGTAGTGGCAAAGAACCCACCTGCTAATGCAGAAGACGTAAGACACCTGGGTTCAAACCCCGGGTTGGAAAATCCCCTGGAGGAGGGCATGGTGACCCACCCCAGTATTCTTGCCTGGAGAATTCCATGGACAGAGGAGCCTGGTGGGATACAGTCCATGGGGTCACAAAGAGTTGGACATGACTGAAGTGACATAGCACACATGCGTGCGGAGTCTTAGTTGCCATCCAGGCATTGAACCAGTGTCCCTGCATTGCAAGGACTTTTCTTAACCACTGAACCACCAGGAAAATCCCTGGTGCATATCCCTAGGCATCAGTTTTAGACTTAGAGCTTGAGGTTCTGTAATATCCATGAAGATCCTACTTCAGTGTTTTTGTAAATTTTGGATTTTGTATGTTGAGTTTACTTAAAATAACACAAACATGAAGAAACACACAATTACTTTCAAATGAGTCAATTTCGTATTAAAATCCTCAGTATATATGTATCCACATGCACAGAATAGAAATAGCACTAACATTTGTTTTCTCACAACAAATATTCTGAATCTGAAATTAAACTTCACCACCTCTTGGGTTTTGGATCAAAATCTTGAGATGATTTCTTTGCTCCATTTCCAACTCAGTTCTTTGCCATCTCTCTGTAATTGGCATCCCAGATTCCATTTTGCAAGGTGCAGATCTATGTGAAATTCCCCCCAATTTTTCCCCTCTCAAAGCCAAACTTTGAAAGGGTGGTATATGAGTGACTTGGCAGGGGCAATCTAGAGTAGCTAAAACTCTGATGCTGGAATTCTACTCATTAACAAGTTGCTAAATAATTAATAGGTTTGTGTTTAATTGCTTCTGTGTATATAATCTTGCATTTTCTGAAACCATCATTAATTTTCAGTTAGTTCCACTCGAAGTAACAAGGCCTAATGCTTCCAGTTGGAAAAAAAATGAATATTTATGAACATTTATTCTATCGGAAGCAAGAGGAAAACTAGGATTATTCAGATCCTTAATGTTGAAAAAGCAGGGTGCAGGAGGGAGAAACTTGTCCATCTTAGAATCTGACAGTATGTTTATTTGGCAAGTTTAGATCTCTGGCCTCAGCTAATTTCTCTAGAGAGCTTGTTAAATTTTATTTTAAGTGGAAATTCTATTCTCAAAAATCTGGTTTTCTAAAGACTGCACTATGGCACACCTTTCACATAAATGGTAAGCAACGAAGCTGGTCTGACTTGGATGTCAGTGGCACAATGTCTATCACTCGGGCACAAGTGAATGGTCATTTGACCTAGGAGTGTGAGATCACTGATGAGAAGAAATTGACTCTCTGGAGCCAGGGACCTTGCAGCTCAAACTGACAAAAGTCCTTTTGCAATGCAGTTCCTGTGTAGACATCTCTTGCCTTAGCTCTGCCCTCACAACAGCTGGAAGACATCAAGGGGATGCAGCCTGACATTTTTCAGTCTTCAAAACAGAAGACAGTCTCCCATCAGAGAGGCTTTAAAAATATGTCAGATGATTGGCAATGCTATTTCTTCCTTTTTAGCTCTTGTGTTTTCCAAATGATTTATCATTACTAGGTAACACAGTAACACAGAAATATTCACTCACCGAGGCTCTTAAGAAAAAGATGTTCAAAAGTCATTCTGAGCTTATCTGGTTTTGCCTCACTGTTTCACTGACTTTCTTTAGAGACTGGAAGGAAAAGAAGATAATTCTACATGTGGGTCTCTAACCTGTATATTGCTGAGTCTTGGAAGTTTCTGATTTATATAAAAATGGTAACCTATTGGATGTGGTCTTCTGGGATCTGTATTTTCATGCAACTTTATGTTTCTAAGATTTATCTTGTTGTATGTATCTATGTGGGCTTCCCAGGTGGGTCTAGTGGTAAAGAACCTGCCTGCCAATGCAGGAGATGCAAGAGATGCAGGTTCGATCCCTAGGTCGGGAAGATGCCCTGGAGGAGGGCAGGGCAATCCACCCCAGTATTCTTCCCTGGAGAATCCCATGGACAGAGGAGACTAGCAGGCTACAGTCCATGAGGCTGCAGAGTGGAATTGACTGAAGTGTCTTTGCACGCATGCACACACACGTATCTATGTATGTGTATGTGCTCAGTCATGTCTGGCTCTTTATGGCCCCATGAACTGTAGCCTGCCAGGCTCCTGTGTCCGTGGAATTCTCCAGGCAAAATACTTGAATGGATTACCATTTCCTATTCCAGGGGATTTTCCTGACCCAGGGATGGAACCCATACCTCTTTTGTCTCCTGAATTGGCAGGCAGGTTCTTTACCATTAGCACCACCAGGGAAGCCCACATAGATACATACAACAAGATAAATCTTAGAAACATAAAGTTGCATGAAAATACAGATCCCATAAGATCTATGGATCTATAGCTCATATACAGTATGAATCTATAGCTCATTCCTTTTTAATGGTACATCACAGAGGCTTGTTTTCTCACAATATTATACTATCAGCATCACCCATGTTGCTGTGTTAACTATAGTTCATTCATGTTAATGGTATTTAATATCCTACTGTGTGGGTATACTACATTCTTTACCACTGTCCTATTAATGAACCTTTGGGTTGTTCCCAGGTGTTTTTTTTTTTTTTTTTTTTTTGCTAATCTGAACTGTGCTGGGTCCTGGTGCCCCTGGGCAAGAATTTCTTTTTTTCTTTTAATTCATTAATTTTATTTATTTACCTTGGCTGTGCTGGGTCTATGTTGCAAACACAAGCTCTTTGTTGCGCTGTGCAGACTTCTCTAGTTGTAGCTCAGGGGCTTAGTTGCCCTATGGCATGTGGGATCTTAGTTCCCCAACCAGGGATTGAACCTTTGTCTCCTGCATTGGAAGGTGGGTTCTTTATGTCTGGACCACCAGGGAAGTCCCAGGAATTTCTTAGGGTGCTAGAAAAATTTATCACTAAGTCCTCATATATGTGTATGCTCAACTTTACAAGACATGCCAAATTGTTTCCACAGTGGCTGTACAAATTTGTACTGATCACTGTTTCATAAGTTTATTGCATGTATGCGTGCTAAGTTGCTTCAGTCAAATCCTAATCTTGGTGACCCTGTGGACTGTGGCCTGCCAGGCTCCTCTGTCCATGGGATTCTCCAAGCAAGAATACTGGAGTGGGTTGCCATTTCCTTCTCCCAGGAATCTTCGTGACCCAGGAATTGAACCTGTGCTTCACACGTTTCATGAACTGGTAGATGGGTTCTTTAACTCTAGCGCCACCTGGGAAACCCACCATAAGCTTATTAGCTGCTGCCACACCCATGAGTGGAGAAGGCAATGGCACCCCACTCCAGTACTCTTGCCTGGAAAATTCCATGGGCGGAGGAGCCTGGTGGGCTGCAGTCCATGGGGTCGCTAAGAGTCGGACATGAATGAGCGACTTCACTTCCACTTTTCACTTTCGTGCATTGGAGAAAGAAATGGCAATCCACTCCAGTATTCTTGCCTGGATAATCCCAGGGATGGGGGAGCCTGGTGGGCTGCCGTCTATGGGGTCACACAGAGTCGTACACGACTGAAGCGACTTAGTAGTAGTAGTAGTAGTATACCCATGAGGGTAAAACGGCCTATCATGGTATCTGAATTTGCCTTTGCCTGGCTTCTAATGAATTATCCTCATTGTTTTTTTATTAGACATATGTGTTTCTACCTCTGCGAAATGACAGTTCAAGTCCATTACACATTTCTCTCCTGGTTTCTTTTCTTCTAGGACTTCCCTGGGTGGCTCAGACGGTAAAGCGTCTTGCTTATAATGCGGGAGACCTGGGTTTGATCCCTGGGTTGGGAAGACCCTCTGGAGAAGGAAATGGCAACCCACTCCAGTACTCTTGCCTGGAAAATTCCATGGACAGAGGAGCATGGTGGGCTACAGTCCACTGGATCGCAAAGAATCAGACACGACTGAGCTACTTCACTTTCACTTTCACTTTTCTTTTCTTCTTGTTGATTTAAAGGACTTTCTCATAGATTCTAAATAATAAAACCTTTCTGTTTTCAGTTATATGTGTTGAAAATATCTTCTTTCCAGTTTTAACTTTCTTTACAGTAGTTTTAATACATTTTAAATGGCAATTTAGTCAGAAGTATCTATCTTTTAAAGCTATTTAATATTTTTGGTTCTATTTAAGTGCTCTTCCCCTTTTCCAAGGTCAGAAAGATGTTATTCTGTATTTTGTTTTAAACACTTAAGAGTTTACATCATTAAAAAATCTCCAATTAACAAATGCTGGAGAGAGTGTGGAGAAAAGGAAACTCTCTTACCCTGTTGGTTGGAATGTAAGTTGGTGCAGCCACTGTGGAAAATGGTATGGAGATTCCTCAAAAAACTAAAAATAGAGCTACTATATGATCCAGCAATCCCACTCTTGGGCATATATCCAGACAAAACTCTAATTCAAAAAGATACATGCACCTCTATGTTTATAGCAGCACTATTCACAACAGCCAAGACAGGGAAGCCACCTAAATGATGTCCATCAAGAGATGAATGGATAAAGAAGATGCATATATACATAGCACTCAGTCATAAAGCAAGAATGAAATAATGTGGTTTGCAGCTACATGGATGGAACCTAGAGATTATCATGCTAAGTGAAGTGAGCCAGTTAACAGAGAGAGACAAATACCATATGATATCACCTATATGTGGCATCTAAAATATGACACAAATAAAGTTATCTACAAAGCAGAAACAGATTCACAGTCATAGAGAACCGACTTGTGTTTGCCCAGGGGGAGAGGGGTAGGAGAGGGATGGATTGGGAGTTTGGATTAGTAGATGCAAACTATTACATAGGATGGATAGACAACAGGGTTCTCCTGTATAACACAGGGAACTACATTCAATATTCTGTGATAAACCATAATGGAAACGAATATAGAAAAAGAATGTATGCATGTATACTGAGTCACTTTGATGTACAGCAGAAATTAACACAACACTGTAAATCAACTATATATTAATAAATTCTATAATCAATAAATTTTATTGATTTTTTAATTCATTTTAAGATCAATAAATTTTAGAAAATCTAACATTTTATAGTTCTGATTTTTACTTTTAATTTTGTATAACTTGAGGTCGATAACCTAGTTCACTTTTTTAAAATATGGATAACCAATGGAACTAGTGCAAGTTCCTCTTCCCCCATTAGTCTGCACTGTCATAACTTTTTATCATGCATGGGTCTAATTCTAGACTCTCTATACTTTATGTCCAGCCAATTTATCACCTTCCTTGGCAACACAACCTTGCCCTACTTGGGGCTGCTTAATGGTGAGTGCTGACAGGTGGTGGAAACCCTACGTTCTTGTCATTGTTTTTACTGTCATTTTTGGTTTCCCACACTTCCATGTATATTTTATAGTCAATTTGTCAAGTTCCATAGAATTCATATTAGAATCTGAATTGGCAATATATTGCACCCATACATCAATTTAGGGAGGATTGATGTCTTTTTGATGTTGAATTTCCTTACTAGGAACATGGGCAGATTGCACTCTCTAAAAAGAAGCTATTAAGAAATAAGAGTGGAAAGTAACAAAGACTTCTAAACAAGGTTTCTAAAAGGAATATTCTATAGACAGCTAGAGAGCAGAGTGAAAATGGCTCAGAACCATCAACGAGTTGGGAGATGAAATGAGGCAAAGAGAGAAACAAGGAAGAAAAAATTAAGAAACATGAGTAATACATCCAATTTATCATCCAATAATGGATGATTCAAAAGAGAAAAGAGCAAAAAATTAATAACAAAACAACAGAAGAAACACCGTAGTAGTAAGAAAGATTTGAATCAAAAGGACCCATTGAATGCTAAGTAAAACACACAACTGTACGTAGCCCTAAATACAGCTAAACTATTTTGAAATTCAAGTTAAAAAAAAAAACTAATCTAAAAATGTATAGAAGAGAAGCAGACTATTTTCCAAATATCAATAATTAGAATGGCATCAGTTATCATTTTCTGGCATGAAATTCTAAAAACAGTGGGCCTATATCTCTGAAGTTCCAAGGGCAAAGGGTCTGAACTGAGAATTCTATAGTAAGCTGGAGTGAGTCAAAAAAAGAGGACAAAACTCTCTCCCAAACATGCAGATTTTTAAAAATTGTAGCACCTACAAAATATTCCTGAAAGGAAATTGTCCAGCATTTACACCAGCAGAATAAAAGTTGGATCCAAGAAGAAGCAGGCATATTGCACAGGAAAAGTACAGCTACAAGGAAAAAAGTGAAATGAAGAAGAGAGAAATAAGATCCAATATTAGTCAAAACCTTCAAAATAGTGTTAATGTCTAATTTTGAATAAAATTACTATGCAAGGTTAAAAAGACTCAAAAAGTTAAAATCAATTTTTAAACATAAAAGGTTTGAGTTTAAAAGTTTAATTTTTATGTGAAAACCGTTTGAAACTAAAATTTGACAAAACTTTGAATAATATCGAGTTTACAAAGAGATGGAATATAGAAAGATTTAAGCTGTCTTATAAAGAGGTTATAGAATCTGATTAATTTTAGAAATTTACAAGAAAAAAACATATATTGGTTCATTGGCAAAAATTTTACAGGTAATTACTAGTTTACCAGAAATAGGGTGCAGATATTCCAAACTTCTGGAGGGGAAATGAAATAAAACAAAGTTAATAAATAATGGAATAAAGCAATAAATAATAATAAATAAATAATATATGATAATAATATTTTGGCTTACCTGGTGGCTCAGTAGTAGAGGCTACCTGCAATGCAGGAGACCTGGGTTTGATCCATGGCTGGGGAAGACCCCCTGGAGGATGGCGTGGCAACCCACTCTGGTATTCTTGCCTGGAGAATCCCAGGGACAGAGGAGCCTGGTGGGCTACAGTCCATAGAGTTACAAAAAGTCGGACATGACTGAAGCGACTGAGCACATGTGCACAATAATAATATTTAATAATAATAATTAATAAAGCAAATTTCAAGAGGGAGGAAGAATTGAGACAGAAATACCAAGATGATAGGAATGAAAGAAGATGTGATTTCAATAATTGTGAAAGAGTGAAAATGCAGGTTAAAGCCAAAAAAATGTTCTTTACCCTGTAAATGTCCTCTACCCCATGAATCAGAGCTCCTGGGAGAACCACCTTTCCGTGTCCCCTTATCCATCTCTCCCTTTTTGTTTGGCAATGTTCTGAAACCAGAGTCTCTCCTGGTCCTCCATGGACCACCCCATGACAATCTGACTATTTCAGAGAGAAAAGTCCTCTTGTCAAGTTCAAGGGATAGTGAAGGCTCCAACTGGTGTCCAACTGGACTTTCATACAAAAAAAGAAGGTTGTATGAGAGCAGAAACTTTGTTTCCTAAGATATCTGGAGCTACTGCTTGCTTTGCTAGGGCCTTTTAGCCACAGTGTGGTCCATTGTCCAGGCCTCTGTCCCTTGTATCCAAAGGCTGGTGTTGCTCCTGTGCTCCTGTGCTGCTGATCTGTGCCCACTGGGAGGCGGAAACAATGCCCTGCTCAAACAGGAAAGAAAGAATCCCAGGTATCAAGCCATGCCTGTTCCATTTAACTACAGGCAGGTAGACACACGGTGAAGCATCGTGAGCTGTTGTTTCTGAATGCCAGGAGGTTCCCGCAGCTCAGCTCCAGCACAGCATTGTAGTTATTTTAAGACGAAACAAATCACTGATTCTGTGATAGAGAAAGAATGTCCCCAGGATGCAGCACTGGCTGGCTTGCCTTCTCTTATCCTGCACAATCCTTCTTTTCAACCACAATTCCCACAGAGCAGAGTCTAGATCCGATGAAAACTTAGCCAGGGTCCTTCAGGTACTGTAAGGCAACCGTGATAGGCAGACCGGACTCATGGGATGGGCACCAAGGGTCCCAGGTGGCGGCCTCAACTGGGGAGCCCAGCTCATCACCTCACTTCTCCACCCACAACCTTCTGCCTGTGCTTTCTTCCTCCAGACTTTCTCTCATCTTTTTTTTCTCTGTCTACATGGGCTTAACCTGCTCCTCATCCTTGTCCCTTTGGAAATCCAACCCAGGCAGCAAGGAGATTCAGAGTATAGAACTTAGGATTAGAATCAAAGAGCAGGATTCAAACTCAGCATTGGCTGGGTTGTATGGCCACAGTTCAGTTCGGTGCAGTCGCTTCAGTCATGTCCGACCCTTTGAAACCCTGTGGATAGTAGCCCTCCAGGCTCCTCCATCCATTGAGTTCTCCAGGCAAGAATACTACAGTGGGTTGCCATGCCCTCCTCCAGGGAATCTTCCTGACTCGGGGATCGAACCCCTGCTCCTTTATGTTTTCAGCACTGGCAGGTGGGTTCTTTACCACTAGCGCCACCTGGGAAGCCCTACAAGAACCAAAACCACCATTTATTCTGTGCCTGGGTAGTTTGTCACTAAGCATTCACCTCAATGCTGAGATTAGGTATATTATCTCTGTTTCACAAGTGAGTTAAATGTGTGTCCAAAAGTTCAAGGAAGACCTCGTATTGTATGATTCCATTTGTGTGAAACTTCCAGAATTGGTAAATCCATCGAGACAGAAAGCAGATTAGTGTTGGGCTTCCCTTGTGGGTCAGCGGATAAAGAATTCACCTGCAATGCGGGAGACCTGGGTTTGATCCCTTGGTTGGGAAGATCCCCTGGAGAAGGGAAAGGCAACCCACTCCAGTATTCTGGCCTGGAGAATTCCATGGACTGTGTAGTCCATGGGGTCGCAAAGACCCAGATGCGACTGAGTGACTTTCACTTTCTCTTGCAGTGGCTGAGGGAGGGAGGATGGGGAATGACCACTTAGTGAGCAGGGCTCTCTGTTGGGGTGGGGAAAATGGTCCAGAACTTGAAGGTGTTGATGGTTGCACCATATGATAAATTTACCAAATGAAATTGCTCACTGAATCTCTCATGTTAAGACAGTTAAAATTGTCAATTTATGTTGGGTGTATTTTACCATAATTTTTAAAATGTTCAGGAAAATCCTGCAAGTCTGAGTTCAAGGCACGTGGTTTTACTCATTCAGGTTGGGTCCTTCCTTAGCTGCCCTGGAACCTGGAGGGTACAATGCCTCATGGGTATCACATCTTTTTCTGGGGCCCATTGCAAAATGAAAATGTAGCATCCCTTGTGAGAAAATTACTCAGAGTATCAAGACAACAATGAGAAAGCCTTAAGCTTAGTGCTGGGGCCTTTTGAATGTGGGACCAGGTGTGGCTGCATGAGAAAGGCCCTGAAGCTGCTTCACAAGAGATAATGTGCATGAAACTGTTATGTTGGGATCTCAATGTGCATCATCACTGAACCAAAGGCTGCCTCCCTGGCATATCCACCCTGGGCACCTGGACCTTCCCTGAAGTTGTGGGGAGGGTTTACCTGCTCCAGACACTTAACAGTTCTTGAAAGGGTTCTTTGTGTCAAACATAACAAAGATGGTGAGAAGAGAGAAAAAAAGAAGTAAAATCCATCATTTTAGCCAACTGGCAGCATGCCTGTTATAGAGTAAATATTAATTCACTTAATCCTCAAGCTGAAACACTAGCAGGACCCTGTGGGGCTCCTGGACACAAAAGCCTTTCCACAGGGCTTCATTCACCCTCCTTGACCTTGCCTGAATTCCAAAGGGCAGGTTCAAACAGTTGCTAATCAGGAAAGGGAGGGGATGTGAAGACAGAAAGAGCAGAAAAGAAACCACAGGGCAGCCTTGGGGCAGAACCTGGTTCCCCCTCAAGGGAAGCACAGAACAATATCTTTGAGTTGTTCAGCAGAAATAAAACCCCCACCAAATGGAAAATGTTAACTACTTAATGAAGCACTTTTCATTTCTAGGAGAAGGTCACAGTTCAATAACCTCAAGAACCACAGAAGTCCATCAGGAGGCCACCTGATACTGGATTATCTCTGGATGGAAGGAATGCAGACCCTGCAGGCACCCTGATCAAATCCCACTGACCCCACCTGCCACCACCACCACCTGCCCCGGGTTGGGACATACAGTATTGAGGACATTAACCTGCTGTGGTCCCCTTTGGCTGGCAAATCAATAAATCTATTCTTTTCTAGTTCCCCCAAATTCTGTCTCCAAGATTAAGTTAGGTGCCAGTGTACAGATGCCAATTTGGGGTGTCAAAGCCACCTGTGAGATGGTTCTTGTTAGGATAAGACAAGGTCGGCAGCTGCTTGGCATCACACTGCTGGTCAGTCGTGGAGCCGGGGTGTGATCTTATCACAGCACTCATGCTCTGATGGCCATCAAGTGAAGCCCGAGATGGAGTCCATGTGACGGAAGGACACAGATAAAGGCAGTTCTGTGGAAGAGCTCTGCCACTGACGTCTGACTCCTCCCAATTGGAAACTGGAGGAACTCTCAGCCAGGTGCTGCTCAAGAGAGCATCTTTGTTTTGGACTTAGCCATGTCGACTAAAACAGATACACAATGTGAGGGTTGCACGTTAAATTTTATTTGGGGCAAAATGAGGACTGCAGCCCAGGAGACAGCACCTCCAATAGCTCTGAGAGACTGCTCCAGAGAGGCAGTGGGGAAAGGTCAATACATAAGATTTTGGTGAAGGGGGTGTTCAACGTATCCAGCCCGTACTTTACAAAAGGTTTTCTGCTAGTCACAAGGAGCTGATGTCACCATGAAGGGATTTAGTGCTTTTCTAGATATGAAGAGGTGCAAATGTTGGGATCAGGAAACCAGTTCCTGAAAATATCTAACTGTCTAAAGATCTTTCCTCCAGGAGCACAGAGTGCCTCACTGTCCACCCTGAATTTCCCTCAGGGGGTGTTGAAGTGTGGCAGCTGCAGCGGCACAGAGTTCAGTCTCCACAGAGGCAGATGGCAAACACCCTTGCTGTTGTTCAGTCACTGGCAGATGCTCTCGTTGAGTGCCAACTTGTAGTTGACACCGGGATATTTCTTCTCTAGGTCCTCCCTGCCTCACACCTCTGCTTCACATTTTACCTTGGGGTGCTTCATGCCACATGGAACATTCTTGATCTCTGAATTTGCAGCTGTTTGAAGTTACAGCTAGAGTACAAACTTCATCATCTCTCTCTACAGTGAGTTTTAATTTACTTTGGCTAAAGTGCCTTTTCTGAGTGGCCCAGTGGCATCCCCAGTTTCTCTGAGATCCTGGGGTTAAGGGTGGGAGGACTGTGTGCTTCCGTTTTCTCTGGTTTGTCCCAGAGAAGGAGTTTCAGGTTCCTTGACTGTTGCAGAAGAGATCAGCATTGACAGTGTGGAGCTGGATACAAACTGCTCCTACTCCTCCCCATGTGGAGTCTCCACATTGCCCACTCCCCAAGGTTACAGCAACCTGTTCATCTAATTGCACCCAGTCAGCCTGCTGCTGCTGCTAAGTCGCTTCAGTCGTGTCCGATTCTGCGGCCCCACAGATGGCAACCCACCAGGCTCTGCTGTCCCTGGGATTCTCCAGGCAAGAACACTGGAGTGGGTTGCCATTTCCTTCTCCAATGCATAAAAGTGAAAAGTGAAAGTGAAGTCGCTGAGTCGTGTCCGACTCTTCGAGACCCCATGGACTGCAGCCCACCAGGCTCCTCCGTCCATGGGATTTTCCAGGCAAGAGTACTGGAGTGGGGTGCCATTGCCCTTTCCGCCCAGTCAGCCTAGGAGACTGCAAAGCATTACATAATAGGCATTTCTCCAAAGAATATATACAGATGGTCAATAGGCACATGAAAAGACAACATCGCTAATTATTAGAAAAATGCGAATCAAAATTGAAATGAGGTATCACCTCACCCAGTCAGAATGACCATCATCAAAAAGTATACAAATAGTAAATGCTAGGGAGGGTGTGGAGAAAAGGGAACCCTCCTACACCGTTGGTGAAAATGTCAATTGGCATAGCCACTACAGAGAATAGTATGGAAGTTTCTTAAAAAAACTAAAAATAGAGCTACCATATGATCCAGCTATCTCACCCTTGGGCATATATCCAGAGAAAACTGTAATTCGAAAATATACACAATATGCTTATAGCCAACTTTCAGAGCCCAGATCAAATGCTCCCTCTTTCTCATGGTTTAATTTCTCTTTGCAAGGATTCTGGCCCATGACATGTCCTCAAGGAAATGAAATCGATAAGCTTTGGGGGAGAAGAACAAATAGAATGCCTAACCAAGAATGTGTTAAAACATGCATTGCAATCACACATTCTCCAAAAGACCCTAAATGACATAGCAGTAGCATTGTTTCTGGAAATATAAGGTCTATGCAGGTTTGGATTTTCCACCATGTGGAGCAAAAGTGAGAATTTTTGTATGGGAACAGGGTTTGCGTGTTGGTCTTTGCTGACAGGGAGTGGACCCTGCTAAAAAAACCTTTTCCATCACTTGCTGCTTAAGGAACCATGGAGGTTGGCAGAGATCACTTTTGATAAAGTGTGCACAAGTCCATGCTTGAGCCTGACCGACACTAAGTTCTCAACACACAGTGGATCTTCAGAGAGTAGGTTCAAGTGTCAGGATGGGTAAATGCTGTGCGGGGCTCTGTGGGGCTGCCCCTGAGCGATAGCGTTCCTCCAGCTGCCTGTCAGGGCTCTGTGTGGGCCTCCTCCGCCCATCCTTTGCAGCTGGGCAGCCTCATGGGCCCCCCGCTCCCTCTGCTTGCCTGCTGCCTGTCAATCATCTTTTCTCATCCGAATCCACCTGTGTCCTGTGTGCTCCCCCCTCACCCTCTGCTCTGTTTTATTTTTTTTGTTGGTCTGTTTTCAGTCCATCTCTCTTCTCATTTGTTGCTTTCTGGAGATGTTTCACATTACCCCAGTGGGTTATTTTTCATCCTGTGAGGATGAACAAGGCTCACCCCATGCATAAAAACTTACTGTTCTCTAGACCCATCTCTGTGCAGCTGTGGGCAGGTCCCTCCTTTTCTGCATCCCTGAGGATGCTCTGGGTGTGCGTCCTTCTGCAACAGCGGATCTCCCTCCATGTTCTTTGTTGTCAGCCTTGTGTCTTCCTGTAGCTCCAGAGACACCGGGAAACTCCCTCCAGAGCATCCCTCCACCCAGTCGGTGGGTTGTGCACTGCATGGAATAGGGGTCTCCCCAGTTTCTGGACCTCTCCATGTGCTTTTTATGGCACCTTGTCCTTGCTTCTCTGGCCAATGTCATGCTGACATTCTCCCTGATACCCAGGGAGGTTGCCTATAAATGATGGATGATGAGCATCCTTTAATTTGGGGGGAAGGGCAAAAGCAGGAACAGGTTTATGCAGCACAGTGCTTTTCTAATGCCTGTGTTGCTTTCTCAAGGAGTTGAACATAGTATCAAGCATCTCATCCTTAGGCGATCCTTTTCTTATTTTCAGTTAAGAAACCAGGGGAATAAAGAAGCTATTCCTAGGAACTAGAACTTTAAGAACCCATGAATTTTACTTACCAGTTAGAAAACCAGTGTGCTAACTGGTAATATTTTCAGGTATCATTGATAAGGATACCATTGGTAGGGATCTGGCCGTGGCACTAATGGTAAACAACCCGCCTGCCAATGCAGGAGATTTAAGAGACATGAGTTCAATCCCTGGGTCAAGAAGATTCCCTGCAGAAGGCCATGGCAACCACTGCAGTATTCTGGCCTGGAGAATCCCAAGGACAGAGGAGCCTGGTGGGCTATAGTCCATGGGGTTGCAGAAGAGTTGAACATGACTGAAGTAACTTGGCACATCACAGAATCTGCCTGCAATGCAGGAAACCCGGGTTCAAATCCTGGGTTAGGAAGATCCCCTGGAGAAGGAAATGGCAACCCACTCCAGTATTTTTGTCTGGAGAATCCCATGGACAAAGGAGCCTAGTCAGCTACTTCCCATGGGTTCAGAAGAGCCGGACATGACTTAGCAGCTCAACCACCACCACATCATTGACAGAGCAGGTTTAACAATAACAAGAGGGCTTCTCTGGTGGTTCAGATGGTAAAGAATCTGCCTGCAGTAAAGGAGACTCTGTATCCTGAAGACCCCCTGGAGAAGGGAATGTCTATCCATTCCAGTAGTCTTGCCTGGGGAGTTCCATGCACAGAGGAGCCTGGTAGGCTGCAGTCCTTGGGTTGCAAAGAGTTGGACACAACTTTCACTTTTTCAACAATAACAAGAATAATGAAAATAATGATAACCCCAGGCTGGACACATGGTAAGCCTCTCCTAAGCAAGCATCCCCTAAATAAATATTATCTAAGTGTGGAGGAACAGTAGATATCTATTAGAAATCTAATAGATGTTAAAAGAGCGTCTGCAGTGAACCCTTGACAAGCAGAGAGCTTTCTTGCTTTTCTGAGAAAGATGGCAGGAGTGGTTTGGGGTGGTCAGGCGTGGCATAACGATGCTCTTCGGTTGCTCACTAAAGTTCGCCCAGTACCACTGTCAGGTCTTCCGGGTGAGCCTGGGACAGCGGGAAGGGAAGGTGTTTTTAGGAATATTTAAGATCTAGTGTTTGGGGCTGTGTGCCGCTGCTCCTGGCAGATTTGAAATATCAAAGGCTAGAACAAGGCCCTGGATTATCAAACAGAGACCCTGCAGGAGACAATTCAAAAGTCGCAGACACAAGTTAATGAATCCTATCTCATGACTGAAGGCCCCCCACCGCGTGTCAATAAAATTTTCAAAGTGCTGGCGAAGATGTCAGATGTATTTTTAATGGAAACTCCCTTTAGTTGGGGAAGCAGAGGAGGGACAGAGAGGAGTTCTGGAAATAAGGACACTAAGCCCTTGATATATATTAGATAATTCTGCTCTCATAACAACCCTAGGGCATCCCAATTTTACGGATGAAGAAACTGAGACCTACTGAAGTCCCACAACTTGTCCAGAGCCCTGCAGCCAGCAAGTTGCAGAGCTGGGATTGGAGCACATGTCTGTCCACTCGGAGATGGGCTAGGACCTGGGACACTTTGCTGCAGTGCTGCTCCTAGACGTATGTCTCCTCAAGCAACAAAATACAAACGGCACGAGTGCATGCTAAGTTGCTTCAGTCGTGTCTGACTCTTTGTGACCCTATGTAGCCTGCCAGGCTCCTTTGTCCATGGAATTCTCTAGGCAAGAATGCTGGAGTGGGTTGCCATGCCTTCCTGCAGGGGATCTTCCCCACCCAGGGATGGAACCTGTGTCTCTTATGCCTACGTGCACTGGCAGGCGGGTTCTTTACCACTAAGGCCACCTGGGAAGCCCAAAATACAAACTCTAAGGGACTAAAAATAACCGTGTGCATGCGCAGCTGGGACCAATTCAGGACAAGATACAAAAAGATCCCCACCCCCCAAAAAGGCAACTACCACTTCTTAAGAGCTCAGAGCAGAAACAGGGTGTCAGGAGCAAAAGCAGGGTACTGTACACGCCCCCTGCACTCAATACCACCGGCTGCTGCTGCTGGTGCTGCTGCTCTGGCCCAAGCCCTGGACAGATACCTACCTTCACCCCATTTAGGGAACAAGCTTGCCCCCCCACCATGAGGAGCCAGCAAGGGAAACTGTTACTTGTTCTCACTCCCTCCTGTGGCCTCAGGAGCCCATAGAAAGCCTTGTCTGAATTTCTTGACTGACATCTAATCAATTTCTATTGATTGGAAAAGGCCCAGGACCTTGCTGAGTTTCATCCCCAAAGCCTGTGCTGCTTACCATCCTCTGAAGGACTTCATGGGATGGCTTAGTTCCCGGGCAGCGTTAGGCCTTCTGTAACAGATTGCGGGAAACAGAAACCACCCGTGTGTTCGCCAGAGTTAGCATGGCACGTCCCAGAATGCACTCTTGGAGTGTTTAACTTTTGCCAAGTAAGTGGCTGCGAAGAGCTTGGAGCAATTTGTTTCTCGCTGTGACTTCACACCTGCACCCAGGAGCCCAGACATAACACGGTTCAGTCTCGATCGCGGTTTTGCAGATCTCTGCACGCCCCACTCAACAGATGTCTCGTGATTCTGCAATATTTCCAACTGTCAGAGCTGAAAAAGCAATAAATAATAATGTTTCCACATTTACATAGCAATTGAACACACCGCATAGTAGAATGACTTTGTTCCTTTCCATTTCAATATTTTGTAATGCCTTCTGAGTTCTTGGGACATTTGCATATCATTCCCAGGATGCTTGTGGAAAGCAAATATTTAGACTACGGGGACATTTACTCAGTCTCAGAGTGTATTTTTTTCTGGAAAATAATTGTTACTTAAAGCAGATGGTGCTACTGTCTCTGGTGCACAGCTCGTAAGCCTCCTTAATTTATTTCTACATTCTTGGTATGGTGCTATCTTTAAAACATTCCTTACGGCAGCCACAGATGTGTGTGAATTTTTGACCATCTTTCCCCCAACCCTTTTTTTTCCCTACTGAAGGTCTGTACTGTGCTGTGCTTAGTTGCTGGGTCATGTGCCACTCTTTGCAACCCCATGAACTGTAGCCCATCAGTCTCCTCTGTCCATGGGATTTACCAGGTAAGAATACTGGAGTGGGTTTCCATTTCCTACTCCAGAAGGTCTGCACAGAAATAAATTAATCCCAAATCAGTTCCAGTGTGAGTATTCCTTGATTTAAAGTGTGCTCTCTGTTACATGGCCGTCACAACAAACGCTCAAGAATCTGCTTGGAGATTGTGATGTGCTGGCATGTCACACCACCCAGTGCTGGGAAGGAACAGACATGATTCTATCTGGAAAAACTTCTGATTATTCTGAAACTTTGTTGGAAAGTTGGTGGTGACTTAAGACCTTTGTCATTCCAGACTTTGCAGCATTGAGTGAAGGTGAGAATTCCAATGAGAGGCATGAGCTTGGTGGTATTAGCTGTGCCTAAGTCTCAGAATCCATGAGTTTTCTCCATTGTGGTCAAAATTTGTGTATTGGGAGGAACACAGGGGTGGTGGCAACATAAAGAATTGCAGCCTGGGGGCGGGGCATGGTGGGAAGAATTGGGAGATTGAGACTGACATACACACACTATTGATACTATGTGTAAGATAGATAGGGCTTCCCTGGTGGCTCAGTGATAAAGAATCCGCCCGCCAATGGAGGAGGTGCAGGAGATGTGGGTTCTATTCCTTGGTCAGGAAGACCCCCCGGAGAAGGAAATGGCAATTCACTCCAGTATTCTTGTCTGGAAATCCTATGGACAGAGGAGTCTGGCAGGGCTATACAGTCCATGGGTTCGCAAAAAGTTGAACATGATTTAGCAATTAAACAACAACAACATAAAATAGATAACTAATGAGAACCTACTGTGTAGCACAGGGAACTCTACTTAATGCTCTGTGTTGATCTAAATGGGGAAGAAATCCAAAAAAGAGGGGATATATATGTACACATAGCTGATTCGCTTTGCTGTATAGCAGAAACCAATACAACATTATAAAACAACTATACTCCAATGAAAGTTAATTTAAATATTTCCTGTTGTTCTGTTGCTCAATCATGTCTGACTCTGCGACCCCATGGACTGTAGCATGCCCAACTTCCCTGTCCTTCACCATCTCCTGGAGCTTGCTCCAACTCATGTCCATCAAGTCGGTGATATCATCCAACCATCTCATCCTCTGTCATCCCCTTCTCCTGCCTTCAATCTTTTCCAGAATCAAGGTCTTTTCCAATGAGTTGGCTCTTCATATCAGGTGGCCAAGTATTGAAGCTTCAACCTCAGCATCAGTCCCCCCAATGAATATTCAGTGTTGGTTTTCTTTGGGATTGATGGATTTGATCTCCTTGCAGTCCAAGGGACTCTCAAGAGTCTTCTCCAACAGCACAATTATTTAAATAAATATGTATATGTATTTAAATATAAATTAAATGTAAAAATAAACATATTTAAATATAAATTAAAACATGGTCATAAAAAGAAAATACAACCAGACCATTGAAAAGGCAGCTTAGAACTTGCCCACCCGAGTGGATATCCTTTGGTAAGCAAGATGCTGGGCTTAATCACAAGGAGTCGCATTTCATTTAATTTAGCTTCCCTGATTATCGAAAAATGGTTACAGAAGATTAAGCTGTAAAAATTATGGCATTAGCAAATAGCTAAGGGATGTGGTGATCCATCAATCCACAAGGCACTGGGCACCTCAGCTTCCTCTGACTCGATTATTAATAATACTGAATAATCATAGCGGGGCTTTAGGAGCAGCTCTTGCTCTGGAACTCCAAGGCGCTGTCCCAGCATTAACCTGTTCACTCACATACCTTTGCAATTTTGAAGTCCAAGGTAAAAGAGCGACACACATCAGTCGTGAGCCTCATGGAGGGGGGAAGATGGCTCACAGGTGAATGTGAGATCTCCAATCTAAGGTCTCTTGAGATGCCTCTTGGTTGGGTTATTTTCCACCCAGTAAGGGGTGCTGGGGCTCTGTGCAAAAGGGTCACAGTCTCTGGCTTTTAGCACTGGCCCTGTCACTTCCTAAGTCTCAGCTGACCCATCTATTAAATGGAGGTGAGTGATGGGGCGAGATTAAGACCTTGAGGCTTTACTGGTTGCAGTACATAAGGTGTGCAAGCCACAGCATTTAGAAAGTGATCGATAACTCTGCATTCCACACCTTCTATTTGCAAAATGGGAAGTCTAGTCTTGCCCTTTCTCACATGAGTATCCCGAGGGCCAAATGAGGACCAGCAGAGATTTATTGAACAGACATTAACCTGGTTTCCAAAAGGTCTTTGGTACCAGGATGGAGCCAAGTACCTACAGCCAGGAGCCGAGCCCTTGAAACTCATGCCCATGTTGGCAATAGAGGAAAAATACTGTAACACTCTGTACCATAAGGGAGGGGTTACCAGGGATTCCACAGACTCAGAGTGGGCAGAAAGCTAACATTCTGACTCATTCATTCAATCATTTACTCATTTGTTCATGCAAGAAATTTAACTGAGCACCTACTATGCACCTAGACCATTAAAGAAGGCTGAGTGCCGAAGAATTGAGGCTTTTGAATTGTGGAGCTGGAGAAGACTCTTGAGAGTCCCCTTGGACAGCAAGGATATCAAACCAGTCAATCCTAAAGAAAACCAACCCTGAATATTCACTAGAAGGACTGATGCTGAAGCTGAAGCTCCAGTAGTTTGGTCACCTAATGCGAAGAACCAACTCATTGGAAAAGACCCTGAGCCTGGGAAAGATTGAAGGCAAAAGGAAAAGGGGGCAACAGAGAATGAGATGGTTGGATAGCATCATCAACTCAAAATACATGAGCCTGAGCAAACTATGGGAGATTGTGAACAGAGGAGCCTGGCGAATTGCAGTCCACGGAATCACAAAAAGTTGGACATGACTTGGAGACTGAACGGCAGCAGCAACAGGCATTATTCTAGGTGCTGGAATTAAAGGAGGAAACAGATCAGCTCCCTTATGTTGATTTCCTTCTCAAAAGAGGATAGACAGGAAATAGAAGCATGAAGTTCAGGTATGTGGTTGCCTGAGAAAGCTCCCTCCACCAAGGGGATCGTGAGTGACCAGCACCCATGCTTCAGGGTTCTGAATCTGTCACTGAATTTGTGCCCAGGTCACTCTTCCTGTGGGCTGCTCCTCGGATCTGAATGCTGGGCTCCTAATGCAGACCGGGTGCTGAGAGCTGAGGGACCCCCCATTTGAACACTTGGGCTCAAGGACTCTCCAGTGGCTTGGCTGAAACCCCCTCCAGAGACCACCCAGAGTTCTAGGCTCTCACCTGCCTTCTCACTGTTCCCACTCACCTGGGTCAGACCTGAACTGGCCCCAGCCACGCTCCCAGCCTTTTCCACCTCCTTCCCAGTTTCTTTGACTGGCATTTCTCCTAATAAAATGCTGCATGCTTAATCACCTCCACTTCTGGTAGTACCCAGATTACTGCAGATGTTTTGTAGAATAAAGCAGGGAAAGGAGGAAGAGAGGAATAGCATGTGAGGAGCTCTGGGAACTGGCCATTTGAATATTGGAAGCAGGAGAGCCCCTAGCAGAGAGAATGTCAAGGCAGTGCTCCTGAGAGATAGTCATAACTGGCGTCTATGTGGCTAAGGGAGAAGCCCAGTGTGGCTGGAGCAGAGTGAGTGAGAGGGAGGGTCAGGGAAGGGACTGACCAGCCCTGTTCTTTTTTTTTAAGCACTAATAAGTGATTTATTGATTTACTGTTTATTTAATCACCAGGTCGTAGTTGAGGTACACAGGATTTTAGTTACAGCATGTGAACTCTTAGTTGTGACATGTAGGATCTAGTTCTCTGACCAGGGATGGAACCCAGGCCTCCTGCATTGGATTCCTGGAGTCTTACTGATGAACCACCAGGGAATTCCTTACCCTTAAGTCTTTTAGACCAATTGTGGCAAGGATTCTGGATACCATCTGAATGAAAAAACAGCCATTGGAAGCTGAAGTGCTTTTGTGTGTGTGTGAGTCATGTCCAAATCTTTGCAATCCCATGGACTGTAGCCCTCCAGGCTCCTCTGTCCATGGAATTTTCCAGGCAAGAATGCTGAAGTGAGTTGCTATTTCTCCTTCCAGGGATCATCCTGACTCAGGGATTGAACCCAAGTCTCCTGTGTCTCCTGCATTGGCAGGTGGATTTGGTACCACTGAGCTGCTTGGGAAGCCCGGAAGAGCATAATGAAGACATGATCTTGGTAGTTTTAGAAGATTCTCTCTGATGTCTGGCTGAGAAGAAAGCTGTGCATGATGGGAGAAGGGGGAGTTGAAAGGGAAACAGAAAACTGGTTTGAGGTCCACGGCAACCCCTCAGAGCAGAGGCGCAGGTGGCTGGGGGCAAGTTGCAAGGATCTATTTGGCAGATAGAGTAAACTGCAGCTTCTGAGGTCTGGGGACAGAGTGCATGAAAATGTGTCTGGTCAAAGTGAATCAGTGGGAACCCTGTTTGTTTGTGCGGGGACACTGAGAAGAAGCAAATTTAGGGGGATGTCAATGCCTTTCTTTTGGGGATGCTGACTGAGAAGCCTCGAAGACATCCACATAGAAATGTTTAAAGGTAGAGGGACACCAAATCCAGACCTTGGGGTGATGTTGGAGCTGGAAGGACAAAGGAAGTATGTGGTCTTTGGAGGTGAACCATGAATGAGGGTGAACTTCTCATGGTAGAACATTGGTGGAGCACAGGACAGGTCACAGGTGGGAGGCAGGTGCAGCAACCCTTCAAGAGAGCACCTGGGAACCTGATAGGCCAGGTGAGACCTGATGACAAAGAGCTTCGGGCATTGGCTTTGAAGCTGGTGGCTCTTCTGTAGGTTTCCAGAGCCACTGAAGTTCCACAGAAGGGAAACTGTGAGTTAGAGACAGGTTGGGGGTTGAAGGGAAAGGGGTGATCTTAAAGTGATTCTAACCAGTTGGTGACAGGAAGATTAAATGGAATGTGGCTTAACCTCCTACTTGGAAGGGTCTATCACATGAGGCAACTGCCTGGGAGTGAAATGATTGAGGCCAGAAGAGCTTGGGAGGTGAAGATGGTTTAGTGAGTGTGGCTAACATGAAGCTGAAAGTTATGTGAACAAAACTGAGAGGATTAAAAATGTGAGAGTCCTCAGAAGAGGCCCTTAGAGACCTAATCCAGTGTAGGCTCTGAAGAATTAGAAGTCAGGTCTAGGAGAAGCTGGACAGAGCCCAGACAAGAAACACAAGGGAGCGCTGCCTTTCCAGGAGGTTGATGCTGTTAGACTTACAGAGGTTAAAAAAAAAAAAAAAAAGGTGAGAATTCATTTCTTCATTTGACTAAATTTATAAAGTGACAGCAAGACAAAAACCCAGTTCTGTGTGGAGTCCTGCCCTGAAGAGTCTTAGATTTTCTGGTTAGGTACATTTATTTTCCCCTGCATTTGATGATTAAAATTTTCAAACATGGAAATTTGAAAGAATTATCCTGTGAACAGGCTATTCTGGCGGCCAAGTGGTAAAGAATCTACCTGCCAATGCAGCAGACGAGGTTCAATCCTTGATCTGGGAAGATCCCCTGGAGAAGGAAATGGCAACCCATTCCAGTATTCTTACCTGGAAATCCCTATGGACAGAGGAGCCTGGCAGCCTGCAGTTCAAGGGATTGCAAGAAGTCGGACATGATTTAGTGACTGAACATTCTGTGAACACCCATGTACTCATCATCTTAATTCTACAATTAAAATTTTGCTATTTTTGCTTTATCATCAATATATCTATTTATTTATCTATCTAAAATCCATCTTACCTTTTATGCATTTCAAAGTAAGTTGTAGACTTAGTCATGTCTGACTCTTTGTTACCCTATGGACTGTAGCTCACCAATCTCCTCTGTCCAAGGAATTTTCCAGGCAAGAATACTGGGGTGGGGTGCCATTTCCTCCTTCAGAGGATCTTCTTGACCCAGGGATCAAACCCATGTCTCTTGCCTCTCTTGCATTGGCAGGTCAATTCTTTACCACTATAACACCTGGGAATCCAGACATCAGTGTACTTTCTCCTACATATTTCAGCAAAAATAGTTAATGATATTAACTAGAGTTGAATATTTATTTATGAATCACTTTAAGATGGGTATTCCCAGGTGGTGCTGGGAATCCTCCCACCAGTGCAGGAGACATAAGAGATGTGGGTTTGATCCCTGGGTTGGGAAGATCCCCTGGAGGAGGACATGCAACCCACTCCAGTATTGTTGCCTGGAGAATCCTGTGGAAAGAGGATCCTGGTGGGCTGTAGTCCACAGGGTTGCAAAGACTTGGACATGACTTAATACACACACAAGATGAAATTTACTTAAAGTAGAACACACAGATTTTCTAAATGTTTATAATCATATTTCTTTTGGAGAATTTCCTTTTCTCTCCTTTTCTATTTTATTGTGGTAAGAACATTTATCATGGGACCTGTCCTCTTAACAAGTTTTTAAGTGCATATAAATGATTAACCAAAGGCAGTGCTGCTGCTGCTAAGTCACTTCAGTCGTGTCCGACTCTGTGCGACCCCATAGACCGCAGCCCACCAGGCTCCCCCGTCCCTGGGATTCTCCAGGCAAGAAAACTGGAGTGGGTTGCCATTTCCTTCTCCAATGCATGAAAGTGAAAAGTGAAAGTGAAGTCGCTCAGTCGTGTCCGACTCTTAGCGACCCATGGACTGCAGCCTACCAGGCTCCTCCGTCCATGGGATTTTCCAGGCAAGAGTACTGGAGTGGGGTGCCATTGCCTTCCCCTAAAGGCAGTACAGTAGATCTCTATAGCTTATTTATCTTGCATAACTGAAACTTTGCATCTGTTGGACTGCAACTAATATAAAGCCTTCCCCACCATTGTGTGAATATAGTAAAGTCTGGTTAGCTCTTTTCCTTGTGATGGGGCTATTTCTAGTTTTTGACTATGATGACTCAACTACTATGAACATTCACACACAATTTTTTTATGGTCATATGTTTGTATTTATCATGTCAATAAACCCAGGATTGGAAGGTTGGTGGTTTTCTAGATTTTATGAGAAAATGCCAGACCATTTTCCTAAGCAGTTGTGCCATTCCACACTCCCATCAATGATGTGTGAGCATTCTAGTTGTCCCCCTTCCTTACCAACATATTGTGTTGTTAGTCTTAATTTCAGCCACTCTGATGGGTGTGCTAGCACATTGTGATTTTAATTTGCATTGATAGGATATTGATTGATACTGATATGATGACCATGATGTTGGGCATTTTTTATGTGTTTATTGACCATACATATATCTTCATATGTAAAGTATTTGTTCAAATATTTCTTTCTTTTTAATTAGGTTACTTTATTTTTTTCTTTTACTTTTAAATTATAGGAGTTCTATAGTCTATAATGCATTTTCTATTTTATTACTTGTCCATTCATTTTATTAACTGAGTCTTTTTATAAGCAGGAATTTTAAATATTGATGAAATCTAGCTTTTTTTTCTTTTATGGTTATTGCTGTCTATGTCCTACTTAAGAAAATGTTGCTTTACCCTCATTTCACAAAATATTTTCCTATAATTTTTCCTTCTACAATTTTTTTCTTTATAGTTTTATGTTTAAGTCTATTTCAAACTTAAAGTTTGTGTAAAGTATGAAGTGGGCTTCTCTGGTGGTTCAGATGGTAAAGAATCTGCCTGCGATGCGAAAGACTCAGGTTCAATCCCTGGGTTGGGAAGATCCCCTGTAGAGGGGAATGGCAACTCGCTCCAGTATTCTTGCCTGGAGAAGTCCATGGACAGAGGAGCCTGGTGGGCTACAGTCCATGGAGTCAGAAAGAGTCAGACATGACTGAGCAACTAAATAATGCTTTCATTTTCACTTTTTCAAGGTATGAGGTAGAGATGAAGATTCATATTTTATAGAATGGATATCTGTTTCAGAACCATTGGTCACAAAAGGATATTATTTCTCCATTGAATTACCTTGGCACTCTTGAATATCAGCTAACCATATATGTGTGGGTCTCGTCTAGACTTTACATTCTATCCAATCAATCTTATGTCTATCCATACGTCAACACTACACTGACTTGGAATTAGGTACTGTAAGTTCTCTATTTTTTTTTTTTTCAAATTCCTTTAGAAAGGTTCTTTGCATCTTCATACAAATTTTAGATTCAGCTCTACACATCTTACCTTAATACTTGCTGGAATTTAGATAATTGAATCTATAGATCGATTCTGACAGAATTAATATCTTAATGGTATTGAGTGTTCTATCCCACAGACATCTCTATTTACTTAGATCCTCTTCCACTACTTTCAGTAATATTTTATAGTTTTCAGTGTACTGCTCCTGCACATCTTATATTAAATTTATACTGGACTATTTGGTAATTCCAAAGCTTTTATGAATGAGATTGATTTTTTTAATTAAATTGTCAATTGTCCATTTCTAATTTATAAAACTACAATTGATTTGTGAGTATCTCCACAGCTTGTCTCCTGTGACATTGATATATTCAATTATTGGTTATGGTAGTTGCCTATAGATTACTCATTATTTCTTATTAAGATAGTCATAACACTGTGAGCAGAGAGAGTCCTTTTTTCTTTCTAATGTTTTTGCCTTTGTTTTTCTTGACTCATTACAATGGATAGAATACCTACTAATGCCAAATGAAAATGATGAGAGTAAATAGCACTCTCTGTCCTTATTTTAAGAGGAAAGCAGTCAGTAATATAGTATTTTGTGTGAAGATAGCTATAGATTTTTTTTTTACAAGTCCCTTTACAGATCAAAAAATCTTTATATCCTCATTTGATGGGTTTTAGCATGAACTGGTATTGAATATTATCAGATGTTTAATTACACACTTGATTTTACCTTTAATTGTGCTAATATGGTAAATTCTGTTGATTTTTCACATATTGAATTCATAGTATAAGCTAACATAATGTATTATCTTTTTATATATTGCTGACTTTGATTTGCAGAACTTCATGGATTTTTTTTCTTTTTAATAGATTTTCATATTTTAGTATCTCAGTTATGCTACCCTCATAAAACAAATTTGCATGTATTTCCTGCTTCTGTAGTTTCTGAGAGAGTTTATGGAGGATTAATGTAATTTTTACCTTGAATGCTGGATGGAATTGGCCATGTGTAACCATCTGAGCATTAAGTTTTACCTTTTATATTATAAAAAATGGAATCATTTTGCTTAACAGATACTGGGCTATTTGAGTTTTCTATTTCATCTTATGAGAGTTTTGTTAAGTGGCATTTTTCAAGAAATGTGTCTATTTCACCCAAGTTTTTTGATTTATCAGCAAAAAAAGAAATACTTTTAGTATTCTATTACCATTTCTGTAATGTTTGTAGGATTTGTAGTAATGTACTCACCTCTGATCCTGATATTAATTTCTGTTATATCTCACTTATTTCTCAGTTAGCTTCAGATTTATTATTTTCTTGATTTTTTTCAAAATATAAACACTTGGTTTCATAATTTTTTTCTGCATTTTGTTTTCTATTTTGATTTCTGCTTTTACATTTTTTATTTCTTTCTTTTTATTACTCTTGTTCAAGCATTTTTAGATTGAATCATAGACCACTGATATTAGACTTTTGTTTCTTTCCAGCATAAACATTTAAAACTATATATTTCCTTGTATTACTGCTTTTGCAGAATCGCATAAATTTTGTCACAGTGTATTTTAGCGATCACGCAGTTTCCTTCTCAGCATGGTGGGGAGAAGGCCAATCTGTGCTTAGTCTCCTTGGACTTGGCTGGCTGCCATGCACATTCACAATTCAGGGGTCATCCAGAGATTTTGGCAGCATTTGTATGAAGAATATCTTGCTCCCTCTTTGAGGCTCTCTTCCTTCTATGACCACCCCCTCCCATCATTTTTCTAGTTTTTGCTATTGCCCCAAATTCTTCCCTTGGCTTTTCAGACCTGCAGGATGTTGGTTTCTCAACCTAAAGTCAGTGAATTAATGAGAACTCTTTCAAGCACTGTGAGGCTTCTGATATTATTTTTCTCTCAACCCCACAGAAACTAATCTCTGCTAGGGTTGGAGGAGTCTCATCCTGGCCAGCTACTCATGGGGAATCCCTTCTGTGCCTCTGTTGTACCTCCTTGCTCTCCAGGGTCCTGCCTCACAAATTCCATCTGCTCCAGCAGCACCAAACTCCAATCTCTATGTCTTCAGCTCATGGGACCACTGGGCTCTTCCCTGTCCCCAGGAAGAGAGCTGGGCTGAAAGTCAGATTACCTCATATGTTTTCTTCTCTCAAGAGATTTTGTTTCTTCACTTCTTTCCAATGCCTGAAAACATTTGTCTCATATGTTTTGATTTGTTTGAGTTTATAGATGTTGACAGCAGGAGAGAAAGTTCAGTGCCACTTGCTCTTGCCAGAAGCAGAAGAACATTCCTAAAATGAACACAGACAAACTCTCTCTAATCATGGCCCAATAATGAGTCTTATCCAGGCAGGTACTTGGTCACGAAATTAAGACATTGTTTAAGACTGTCAGTTGTGTCCTTTGGAAATCAGCTCCACAGATTTCCCTTCCTCATTTTCCCAAAGATATCATCGGCCATTTAGATGGAGAGTCTCTCAGAATTTGACCTCTCAAACAAGAAGTCCATCAACCTCTGGTTCCCATCTCCCTTCCAAGCCTTATTTCAATATCTACATTTGGGAAACAGATATTAAACTCATTCACTCAATGTCTCTGCCTTGTCTCCACATTTCTAATTGTAGGATGATACAAGCATCCTTGACTACCCTCGACTGAAGCAATCATTCTCCACTCTGACCTCCTGTCATTACTGTCTGAACAATTCACTTGGCAATTAATCATATCTTGCCTTAGGTTATTTCTTTTCTCATTGTCTAGAACTGACATTTGAATCTCTTATTATATAAGTGTTCACAGAAATGTCTTACTACACCATTACAATGTAAGCTTCTTGATGGCAGGGCCCATAACGCTACAACCAGTACCCCGCCTAACATAGGGATGTTGTGGGTCAAAGAATATATCTATATATTGATCATGGTCACATGCTTGCTAATGAGAATGTTAACTTGTTCTGGGACACAGGAAATTACATTTACAGAAGAGCCAAATTGGATGCTAATGCACTAATTTAACAGACCTAGTGCATGTGTCGGAGAAGGCAACGGCACCCCACTCCAGTACTCTTGCCTGGAAAATCCCATGGATGGAGGAGCCTGGTAGGCTGCAGTCCATGGGGTCGCTAAGAGTCAGACATGACTGAGTGACCTCACTTTCACTTTTCACTTTCATGCGTTGGAGAAGGAAATGGCAACCCACTCCAGTGTTCTTGCCTGGAGAATCCCAGGGACGGTGGAGCCTGTTGGGCTGCCGGTCTATGGGGTCGCACAGAGTCAGACATGACTGAAGTGGCTTAGCGGCAGCAGCAGTGCATGTGTAGACCCAAATTACTTGTCCCTTTGGATTAAGAAGGAGGCTTGTTTATCACCTCTCCTCTTGAGGCTTACATTCAGACAGAGGAAGCTTTGACTTTCTGGACTCTTATCCCAGGACGTTAGAGAGTACCACACACTATCTGAGCTGGTCCTGGATCCCTTCTTCACTTTTCTCCCTTAGTGGTGGAGTTTCTGAGCTACGTAAGCAGACAGGAAAGACCTGCTTCTCTGCCTCCTTCTTTCTATCAGTCTCCTAGGGCTAGGGTTCCCCAGTGATGGTGCAGGTGTAAAAGGTGATTTGGGGAGGGACAAGCGGGGAGAGGGAAGGAATCTGTTCTTTGAATCTGGGCTGGGGTAGAGATTTCAGAGGGCAGGGAAGAGGTCTGGTGGTATCTGAAAGTTTCAACAGCTGATGGAAAAAATCTCTAACTCGAATCATGACCATTTGTTTTAGCTATGGATTCTTATATAACCATCTCAGAATGGTTAGTGGTAAATGTAAGTCCTGAAAATGTTTCCCAGATCCCTGAAGGCTTTGCTCAGCTGATCAAAGAATATTTTTTTGAAACTTTAAAGACATCATGCAAATGTAGGAGAGATTAACAGAATGTGGGAATGGACCCAAGGTGGGCCTGTCTGTCCCATTCCCTCCGGCTCTGAAACCCATGACCTGGGCTGCAGGTGTATTGGTGGTCCTCGTGGTGAGCGGGGAGATGTGTTTCCTCATGTTCTGACAGGTATTTGGGTTTCCTGCAGCATGTTTAAAACCAATCATTCCCTCCCTCTCTCTTTCCTTGTCTTCCTGCATCCCTTCATTCTCATTCTTTCTCAGTTGAGAATACTTGAAGCTGTAAGCCTGAATATGAGACTTAATCCATGTGCCCATCTGTCCCAGCTCACAAGGAGCCTGGAATAAGTCAGTGCCAGGGTTAGGCCACCTCTTGGCAATGTCAGGACTCTGAGCCAGTGGTCTCGGTTAACTTTTGAACTTTATCTTATGGTTTGAAGATTGTCATATATACACTACCATGTAGGAAACAGATAGCTATTGGGAACCTGCTGTATAGCACAGGGAGCTCAAATTGGTGCTCTGTAATGACGTAGAGAGGTAGGAGTTGGGGGATGGGATGGGGGTGGGAAGGAGGCTCAAGCAGGGGATGTATGCATACCTACAGCCAATTCACACTGTTGTACAGCAGAAGCTAACACAACATTGTAAAGCAATTATTCTCCAATTAAAAAAAAAAAGGTGGCAGCCAAGTTCCAAGTGTTGCAATCTCACGCAACTGTGTTCATCAGGGAGAAGAGGGTAGAAAGGAAAGGAATAAAAAAACATTCCCCCTTATTTCTCTCTCCTTTATTGGGAAGGAGACCTTTCCTGGTAATCTCAAAAAGTTGTTGTTGTTGTTGTTTAGTTGCCATACTGTATCTCTTTTTTGACCCCATGGACTGTAGCTCACCAGGCTCCTCTGTCCATGAGATTTCCCAGGCAAGAATACTGGAGTGGGTTGCCATTTCCTTCTCCAGGGGATCTTCCAGACCCAGGGATTAAACCTGCATCTCCTGCATCAGCAGATAGATTCTTTACCACTGAGCCACCTGGGAAGATTAATACCAAATAGATCTCCTAAATCACCGGAAACAGTTGGCAAAGAGGAGCTGGAGTCCCAGGGTTGTCTTAGAGCGAGAATGATGCATCTTTAGGCCTGGGGAAAGGACCCCTGTCTCATGAGCGCATAAATATATGTACCCTAACCTAAAAACACTGGAGCTATAATAGAACAAAATAGATAGAGAATGACCCAGGGGAGAAGTTAATACTTCATATCTTTTCTCCTTCATACTTCAAAGAAGGTCGAGAATCAGCCTTAACACAGTTGACAACTCTACTTGGTTTAAAGAGGGCTCATGATAGCAGGTTATTGTGTGAAAGAGAGCATGCAGTGTGGAATGAGAAGTTTCTGCCTCAAATCCTGGCTTTGCTACCAATTAGCTATAAGATCTTGAGCTGGTTACTGAACTCACCCTGGCCTCAGATTCCCAATATGAAGTAGAGATAATGTTGTCCTTGATGAGGATGCAAACAAGCATGGGTACCACTTGTTAAGGGCTTGTGTGTGTGTTCCAGGAAAACTCAGCAGTGGCCACAGGACTGGAAAAGGTCAGTTTTATTCCAGTCCCAAAGAAAGGCAATGCCAAAGAATGCTCAAACTACCATACAATTGCACTCATCTCACACACTAGTAAAGTAATGCTCAAAATTCTCCAAGCCAGGATTCAGCAGTATATGAACCATGACATTCTAGATGTTCAAGCTGGTTTTAGAAAAGGCAGAGGAACCAGAGATCAAATTGCCAACATCCGCTGGATCATCGAAAAAGCAAGAGAGTTCCAGAAAAACATCTATTTCTGCTTTATTGACTATGCCAAAGCCTTTGACTGTGTGGATCACAATAAAATGTGGAAAATTCTGAAAGAGATGAGAATACCTGACCTGCCTCTTGAGAAACCTGTATGCAGGTCAGGAAGCAACAGTTAGAACTGGACATGGAAAAACAGACTGGTTCCAAATAGGAAAAGGAGTATGTCAAGGCTGTATATTGTCACCCTGCCTATTTAACTTCTATGCACAGTACATCATGAGAAACACTGGGCTGGAAGAAGCACAAGCTGGAATCAAGATTGCCAGGAGAATATCAGTAACCTCAGATATGCAGATGACACCACCCTTATGGCAGAAAGTGAAGAGGAACTAAAAAGCCTCTTGATGAAAGTGAAAGAGGAGAGTGAAAAAGTTGGCTTAAAGCTCAACATTCAGAAAACTAAGATCATGGCATCTGGTCCCACCACTTCATGGGAAATAGATGGGGAAACAGTGTCAAACTTTATTTTGGAGGGCTCCAAAATCACTGCAAATGGTGATTGCAGCCATGGAATTAAAAGACACCTACTCCTTGGAAGGAAAGTTATGACCAACCTGGAGAGCACATTCAAAAGCAGAGACATTACTTTGCCAATAAAGGTCCATCTAGTCAAGGCTATGGTTTTTCCAGTGGTCATGTATGGATGTGAGAGTTGGACTGTGAAGAAAGCTGAGCGCCAACGAATTGATACTTTTGAACTGTGGTGTTGGAGAAGACTCTTGAGAGTCCCTTGGACTGCAAGGAGATCCAACCAGTCCATTCTAAAGGAGATCAGCCCTGGGTGTTCATTGGAAGGACTGATGCTGAAGCTGAAACTCCAGTACTTTGGCCACCTCATGCGAAGAGTTGACTCATTGAAAAAACTCATGCTGGGAGGGATTGGGGGCAGGAGGAGAGGGGCATGACAGAGGATGAGATGGCTGGATGGCATCACCAACTCAATGCAGAAGAGTTTGGGTGAAATCTGGGAGATGGTGATGGACAGGGAGGCCTGGCATGCTGTGATTCATGGGGTCGCAATGAGTCAGACACGACTGAGCGACTGAACTGAACTGTGTGTTCCAGGCACAGTGAGAGGCAGAATTTTAAAATGCACCCCCCAAATTCTCACCTCCTGTGTGAATTGCAATCTGTACAAGGCCCTCCTCTAGAGTTCCAGCAGGATGTCACTTCTAAATGATATTATGTTGCAAAGGAAAAAAGATTTACTTAAGGCACCTAATCAGTTGACTTTGAGTTAACCGAAAAGGAGATCCAGTTCAGTTCAGTTCAGTCGCTCAGTCATGTCCTACTCTTTGCGACCCCATGAATTGTAGCATGCCAGGCCTCCCTGTACATCACCATCTCCCAGAGTTCACTCAAACTCACGTCCATCGAGTCAGTGATGCCATCCAGCCATCTCATCCTCTATTGTCCCCTTTTCCCTCCTGCCCCCAATCCCTCCCAGCATCAGGGTCTTTTCCAATGAGTCAACTCTTTGCATGAGGTGGCCGAAGTACTGGAGTTTCAGCTTCAGCATCATTCCTTCCAAAGAACACCCAGGACTGATCTCCTTTAGAATGGACTGGTTGGATCTCCTTGCAGTCCAAGGGACTCTCAAGAGTCTTCTCCAACACCACAGTTCAAAAGCATCAATTCGTTGGCGCTCAGCTTTCTTCACAGTCCAACTCTCACATCCATACATGACCACTGGAAAAACCACAGCCTTGACTAGATGGACCTTTGTTGGCAAAATAATGTTTCTGTTTTTCAATATGTTATCTAGGTTGGTCATAACTTTCCTTCCAAGGAGTAAGTGTCTTTTAATTTCATGGCTGCAGTCACCATCTGCAGTGATTTTGGAGCCCAAAAAGATAACGTCTGACACTGTTTCCATTGTTTCCCCATCTATTTCCCATGAAGTGATTATTCTAGGTTAAAAAAAGTGGTCATTCAGTTGTATTTGACTCTTTGTGACACCATGGACTGTAATCTGCCAGGCTTCTCAGTCCATGGAATTCTCCAGGCAAGAATACTGGAGTGAGATACTATTTCCTTTTCCAGAGGATATTCCTGACACAGGGATTGGAACTAAGTCTCCTAAATTGCAGGCAGACTCTACCATCTGAGTCACCAGATGAATCTGACCCAATCAGGTGAGTTCTTTCAAATAGGACCTTCCTTGAAGTCAGAAGCTCCCAAAATCAAAGACTCTTTCTTTTGCTGGCTTTGTCATGAACCTCCCAGAAATACATTCTGCCACCCATCTGAGGGAGCTTGATAGTGGGTCCTGCCCTGGTTGAACCTTCAGATGAGAACCCAGCCCATCAATACCTTGATTTTTTTTTTTTAAGAATTTTTTTTTTGTGGGACATTTTTAAAGTCTTTATTGAACTTGTTACAATACTGCTTCTGTTTTATGTTTTCAGCTTTTGGCTGAGAGGTATGTGGGATTCTTAGCTCCCTGGGCAGGGATGGAACCTACACCCCCTGCATTGGAAGGCAAAGTCTTAACCACTGCACCACCAGGAAAGTCCCCAAGAGTATTGTTTTAAGCCTCCAAATTTGTGGTGATCTATTATACAACAGTCAAAAAGTAATGTGGGTGGCAGGCTAGACCCTTTATAGATCTTACCCATCTGAGGCTCACCACATCTCATAGGATTGAGACCATCATCTCTTGGATCTATGGATGGATGAATTACAAGCATATGATATCAGCTGTGTAATAAGCACACTATCCAGGCACCAGTCGGACTCTGTTTCTCTTGTTACCCATCTTCAGGTCTGCTTCTGCTTCCTGGCTCCTTTAACTTAGAGAAGACAGTTGGATGAAAGTAGGTGGAACTCCAGCTTGGTAATGGGATTTCTTATTGACCGCATGGCAAGCAGCATAGTTACAGATACCCTGGCCTCACCCTTTATGTCACAAACTCCATCTTGGCACCCAGTAGGCATTCAGTCTTCATGGATTGAATTAAGTTCGGGGAAGTGAACTGAGGAAGCTGCTTGAAATAAAACTTTTAAATTGTTTGAAGTTGCTCCTTAGCTCACGCTATGCTGAGCTCCAACTGCAGTGTGTAATTGGGTTTTGATGATGCCCTACTCAGCATGAGCATTTAGATCTGCAGTTCCCTGTCTGGGACAGCAAGGACAGAATTTTCCCAGGCATTGTGATTCTTATTGACCTAAGCAGTGTTGACTCTCATCTCAGGCCCCTGCAGTTCAGGGTCACTGGGTTTATTAGTGCCGACATGAGTAGAGACTTGGGGTTGGCAAGTTCTGGAGCACTGGGTCCTTGCTCTTTGTTTTGCATTTTCACATTGTGGGGGGAGTGCATTTGGAGTGGACTCAGGGGCGCATGTATCTGGCTCTGACATCTTGCAATCAAAGAACATTTTGCCCAACTGCCTTTTCATGGAAGACTTGATAATATCTGATTTGGAAGTGAATAAACAGGAAAATTCTTCTTGAGGGAGAAACAAACAAAATTAAGACAAGCCAGGGAGGCTGGAGCCAGATGAATTGCCCCTATGGAGCTCAAGAAATTAACCCAGCATGGAGGTGATGTCTTCCCAAGTGCTGTGTGCATGTGGCCCAGAGGAAGTCTGTCCCTTGCTGACTCTGAAGTAGAGAGAACACTCTCTTTTGGAAATTTGCTTGCACTGTCAACCATGATCTCTTCTTCTCTGTAGTCCAAACTCATATGCAAAGGGGATTCATCAGATAAGTTCATTTCATCATCCTAACAACTTCTTGGCCTTTCAACTCAGTGAATCTGGTGAGCTGCCTGCAGCTAAACAGGTGGGGCTAAGGCTTTTGCAGAGATTTCATCTGCGGTTCTGTCCACTCAGAGCGGCTCTGGTCCTCCTCTGAGATATGTTTTTAAATTCCCCATCAATATCTTCTCTGGTATGACATACTTGCTTTGGTGCCACCTTTGTTAATGAGCATTGCCCTCCATCAATCGGAAATCAATCCTTTCTTCCCCAGGTGAACTGGAATGGAAATTATGTTGAGTTTTGTGCAGAAAATTTCCCATTTATTATTAGTTTTATTTAAGACTCATTTTTTTCTAGGAAAATTTCCATAATTCTATAATGCCTTGTTACATTTAAAAATATTTCGTATGAACTTACTAGAAGTATACTTGTTTGAGAGTCGTGTTGTTATTTATGACATTTCTGGAAACAAGAGGATGACATCAGATTGAGTTGCAGGTGAAGGAAGCCTGTGGCATTTGAAGGTGATGCATTTGGTTCCTAACCAAAGACTCCCAGTAAGCACAGTAGCAGGAATGCAGAATGCTGCCCCGTTTCCATACAGCCAGTCTATTTAAATGCCAGTGGTCTCTAAGAGCTGTGTCTTGCAATTCCAGGAGAAAATAATGCTGAAATTAGTGGATAAGAAATAAGAGCTCTTTTGAGAATTTAGCAGAGCTTTGTCCTGTGCACTCAGGAGAAACATCTATTGTCTGTGCCTGTGCTAGGGGAGGTCAGGACCTTTCTGCAGAGTGAAGGTGGCCAGGTGCTCTCTCCAGGTATGTCAACGTCTTAGCTCTAAGTCCAGACCACTGGGCTCCCACGTGTGGAGTTTGGGCTCTGGTTGGTCCACAGTGGACTCTCCCCACATAGAGAAGGCAGCAGCTGGTCCTATCAGGGGCTGCTTTGCTCTGCCATGGGCCGTGGGGTGGGGATGAAGACAGGAGGCACCATCAAGTAACACAAGAGGAAGCAGCGCTTCTCACAGTGGGTAAGATGCTCCATGGAATTTTTTATTGGAAAGGCTGAAAGTTTGACTAGCTATTTACATAGCATAGGCAGAAGTGCAGACAAAATAGCTTAAGTAAAATTTTCAGGGGAAATGAGACATTGAGTGGGTGAGTGTTCTCAAAGCCTTGAGGTCTCCTGGTGCCCCATTATAAGCTCAGCACCCCATCCTTGCTTAGAACATGGGTCTACCTTGGACTCATCCTTCCTGTGTTGGTTCATACACTTCCCTTATTTGAAGTTGCTCTGTTCTCTGCATAAATCTATCTTACAGACATTGTGGTTCTAGGACTCTGAATTTATTTAGCCCCATTCCCCCCCAAAACCCACTTCAGCCCATAAATATTCAGTAGGTGTCTACTATTTGCACTGTATGGCACGTGGGCAGGAAAGAGGGCCAAGTAGCAGATGTGTGTTTGTGATGGAGATAGGGTAGGGTGAGACCTCCAAATATAGGGAGTATAAGACCCAGCCCCTCAAGGGGGGTGGCTGTTTGCTGCAAGCTCTGGCTAGGGAAATGAGACAAAGACAGTTACATGAGTGAACCTGAGGCATCGGCACTAACCTGCTCATGCCATGGTTGATTCAAAATACATGGCTCAGTCAGGTGCATGGAGTTAAAGGTGGTAAAGTTATGATAGGGATGGGGAGGTGTACTGCAGGCTATGGTTGGGAGGAGGGGTATGGACCAGATTTCCAGGCAAGATGAAGCTTCAGGTCTTGAACAAAGGATGGAATTGAGAAGCATGGGAGGAAACACCAGCAGGGGGATAATGTGTGTAAAAGTATGGAGCGAACCAGCCTTGAAATAAGGGTGAAATTATCCAAGATCGGCAGCCCCAGTGTTATCCTTTATGATGCTTGCTGGTGTGCTGTCCTGTGGGGGATTCGATTTAGGTTCAAAGTCTTGGATACAGGAAAGCCTCTTCCAAACCTGCTATTTGTTTGAACGAGGGCATTGCTAGGAGATTAGAAGCATCCTGCACTCCTTCTGAGGGCTTCCCCGGTGGCTCAGATGGTAAAGAATCTGCCTGCAATGCAGGAGACATGGGTTCAATCCCTGGGTTGGGAAGATCCCTTGGAGGAGGGCATGGAAACCCACTCCAATACTCTTGCCTGGAGAATCCCATGGACAGAGGAGGAGCCTAGTGGGCTACATCCTATGGGTTGAAAAGAGCTGGACACAACTGAGCGACTAAGCACTCACATATGCATCCCTCCCGTTGCATCACCAAGGCTTCCTTCCCTCTGGGTTTGGCCAGTGGTTTAAGGAGAAGGGCAAAGGTGAGAAATATCGAGTATGCTTCCCGCCTCTCACCCCCTGCTTTAGCATCATAGCAGTTGTGAAAATGGCTACAACTTCCTCCAGCTGATCCCTTTTCCTAAGTTCCTCCTCTCATGGGCTCTGATGACACGAGGCTGTGGCTAGTAAAGCCTTCTACTCCTGCTGGTCCCAGCTAGTTCCTTTGCCTTAATCTGTCTCTGTTTTTTGTTTCCAAGGACTGACTGATACAAATTCCTTTCCCACCTATCGAGCACCTGTATCAGACAAATATTTTTCTGTATAATAACAGAAACTGTTTTTAAATATCTTATCAAGTAAAACAAATGTGTGGCCTTATGAAGCCAAAGAGCTCAAGGTTTGCATCTAGCTCCAGGCACAGTTGGATCCAGGTGGCCTGCGTTTCTTGGCTCTTCTTTTTACCGTGCTGGCATCACCCTTAGTTAAGTTCTTCTCTTGTAGTGGAAAGATGGGGCTCAATGGTTTTCAGGCTGATGACTCCACCAGCTAAGCAATCACACTGCAAAAATATCTGTTCCTTCTCCCAGAGTTCCAGCAGATTTTTGAGGTTCGCTCTGGTGAAGCCTTGCTCGTATATTCTACTACTCAAGTGGAGGTGGGAGGGGGAGAAGAGGTGGGAGGAAAGTGAACAGTGGACATCCCTTCCCCATCACATGCAATGAGAATGGGGGAAGTAGACTTCCCACTGAGAGGAGAATGCTGGGCACAAGGTTAGGCCATGAACTGAGCTGTGTACTGAGACATCTCAACTCCATGGTTTTTTTTCTTCCCAACCTCCTTCAATAACCATGCTCTGTCAAACCCTTCTTTCTTTACTTAATGATGTCTTTGTAGATTTAATTGACAGATCTAATTTCTAGTCACTATTGTTTATGAAAATCAATCCAGTTCAGTTTAAAACTCTCTTTTGGTAAATGTTTCAAAACACTTTCTAATCCCGTGTGGGCCAGACCCTCACATAAGGGGCTTAGAAAATGGGTATGCATGTAGGGGGTGGCATGTAGGGGTGCTCACTCCTGCGGCTTTGTGCTTTTCTACCTGCTAACACTTCTGAAGTGGAGGATCCAGGGGAAAAGAGATAGCGACACAGTGGTCATTTAATGCAGGGAGCAGCTATTGGTTGTGGGTGAGCTGTCCCTGGTCTTGAAATTCTTCCCTTGGATTTTGTCAATTGCTGATGGCCTCCCTGATGGCTCAGCAGGTAAAAAATTCTGCCTGCAATGCGGGAGACCTGGGTTCGATCCCTGGGTTGGGAAGATGCCCTGGAGAAGGAAACGGCTACCCACTCTAGTATTCTGGACTGGAGAATTCCACGGACTGTATTGTCCATGGGTTCGCTAAGAGTCAGGCTTGACTGAGCAACTTTCACTTTCACTTTCTGTGTAGAGGCTGAGTGTAGTTTCCTTGGGGTGTTGTGTTCATGTTTCTGGAAGAGCCAACATCACTGAGGATGGCTCAGAAAGGTGTCCAGGTCTCCATGCCCCACCTTCCCTAGCTTCAGCATCCCCACAACTTCTGCATCTCCCCCAAACCTTCTAGTTCTTTACATAAAATCACTAGAACCCCAGGAGGTTTCTCTGTGCACCCTGAAGGCTGTGGGGGTGGGGGTGGTCAGGACAAAGGGGGAGTTGCTCTTACTCCCTTCACAGAATTGTTGTGCATCCCTTCCATCTTGCCCTGCTGGAGCTGATATCTCATCCAGCTTTCTCCTTTCAAATAATTTTTTTTTTAAGGGCATGAATCTATGTCCACATGTGCTCACCTCCAAAACTCAGAGGACTCATGCTGTGTTCTCACTAGGACCCTCTTATGATCCCCCAGGACCAGAGTGGGACTGCAGGTCTTGCAGCTCAACAAGGTCTAACCGGGAATGAGCAGCTGTTTAGTCATAAGTGACCACAGAACCACTTGTCCAAACCTAGACACTTGGTGAGAGTGAGAGGGACGCTATGGTGGCACTAGTGGTAAAGAATCAGCCTGCTAGTGCAGGAGACATAGAGACGCAGGTTCGATCCCTGAGTTGGGAGATCTCCTGGAGGAGGGCATTGCAACCCCCTCCAGTTTTCTTGCCTGGAGAATTCCATGGACAGAGGAGCCTGGCAGGCTGCAGTCCACGGGGTCACAAAGAGTTGGATACGACTGAAGCGACTTAGCCCTGCAACAATAGTTGAATCTGTTCCAAGCAAACCAGGTTGCACTACTGACCTACTTATTATCTATAAGCAATTTTTCTATAGCACTCCACTCTCTATTTGGTTTTAGGGAGAGTAGGGTGAAGCTCTCATCCCCTATTGGAAGGGGAGGAAGGGACCTCTTCCCATAGTCCCATGTTCCTGCTCCTCAACTCCAGCCTGACCATCTTGATGACTCTGGCTCTGTTTCCTTTATTCATGCTCAAGGCAACAAGTTGGTGTGACTGCGGATGGGAAATGGCTGTATTGCTTGAGTAAGCTCAGATGAGGTGCCTTTATGTCTTCCCAGCTCTCCTTAACTGTGCTGGAGTCTCCTTTACTTGGCTTTGAGGCCACAGCAGCAACTTTGAGACCACAGGAGCAGTCCCGCTTGGCACGTACTGACCATCTTTCTCACTAGCAAGCAACAGGAGAAAGCCTTTGGCCAATTTAAGTAGAAAATGAATTTATCCAAGGACATTGCCTACTGAGCCCTCTGGGAGGGCCAGAGAACCAGGCTGTGAGCTGCATGTTGAAATCACATCCCAGACCTGGTCCTGCAGCACTAACCCACCGATCCTCCTCCATGGCTTTGTTGGTAAAACCGCTGCCACTGAAGCTGCTCAAAACGTGACACACATACTGCTCCTCCCCTCTTGCTGGAATCCGTTCCCCACATCCCTGCTTTAAAATAATAATAATTGGAGGATAATTTCTTTACAATGTTGTGTTAATTTCTGCTGTATGACAATGCAAATCAGTCATATGTATACATACATCCCCTCCCTCTTGACTTCCTCACCCCTCTAATCTACCACTCTAGGTCTTCAGAGAGCACCAAGCTGAGCTCCCTTGTGTTAGAGAGCAGCTTTCCCCTGGCTATCTATTTTGCACATGGTATTGTGTATACATGTCAACACTACTCTCTCAGTTCATCCCACCCTCTCCTCCCTGTGATGGGTCCACAAACCCATTCTCTACATCTGTGTCTCTAGTTTTGCCCTGAAAATAGGTTCATCAGTACTATTTTTCTAGATTCCATATATGCACATTAATATATGATATTTATTTCTCTCTTTCTGACTTACTTCACTCTGTATGGCAGGCTCTAGATTCATCTAACTCACTACAATTGACTCAACTTCATCCCTTTTTATGGCTAGTAATAATCTATTGTATATATGCCTCTCAACTTCTTTGTCCATTCATCTATCAATGGACATCTAGATTGATTCTATGTCCCGACTATTATAAATAGTGCTACATTGGGGACCATGTATCTTTATGAATTACGGTTTTCTCAGGGTTTATGGGCTTCCCTGATGGCTCAACTGGTAAAGAATCTGCCTGCAAACCTGGAGACCTGGGTTCAATCCCTGGGTTTGGAAGATCCCCTGGAGAAGGGAACAGCTACCCACTCCAGTATTCTGGCCTAGAGAATTCCATGGAATGTATAGTCCATGGGGTCACAAAGAGTTGGACATGACTGAGTGACTTTCACTTTCACTTTTCTTTCACAGGGTTTATATCCAGTAGTTGAATTCTTGGATCATATGGTAGTCTTATTCCTAGTCTTTGAAGGAATCTCCCATACTGTTCTCCATAGTGGCTGTGTCAATTTACATTCTCAGCAACAGTGCAAAGAGGGTCGCTTTTCTCCACATCCTCTCCAGCATGTATTGGTTGTAGACGGTTTGATGATGGCCATTCTGACCATGCCTGCTTTTATGCACCATCAGTTGCTGAATCAAAACCTGGGTGTGTGTATCTGGCTGCTGGAGCCTGGGTCCTGGCATCAGAGGAGGAGGGAGGGCAAAGATGGTGAACCTGTACCTTCTGGTGGGAGGCTGCCTCTGCATCCCAAGTGCTGTTTCCATGAGCACAGAGAGAAGCTTCAGATTCTGTGTGATCAAAAGTTGTGCAGGATCCACCCACCCAGGGTGATTAGCTGAAAGATGGCCCCCAAGAATATCAGATCTTAGTCCCTGGAATCTGTGACTATGTTGCTTGGTATGTCAAAGGAACTTTGTAGATGGAATTAGATATTTATGGGGAAATTGCCCTGGATTATCTGGGTGAATCCTAATGTAATCACCAGGTTCCTTATAAGAAGGAGGCAGACGGGGGTGTAACCACCAAAGAAAGAGGTTGGAGGTATATGAGGAAGGGGCCGTATAAGCCCAGCAATGCAGGCGACTTCCAGAAGCTATTGACAGAAACATCAAGGGAGAAGATTATCACTGAGAGCCTCCAGAAAGAGCTTTGATTTTAGCCCCAGCAGACTTATTTTTAACTTATGGACTCCAGAACTGTAAGAGAATAAATGTATATCAATAAAGAGAATAAATAAAAGCCACCCAGTTTGTGATCATTTGTTATAGCAGCAAATATTTACATCAAGTAAATATGTGTGGACTGAACTAAAAGCAAGAGAGTGTTTTTTCCAGCTATTTGAAGGCACACAGTAGCTGAGAACAGCAAAGTCTGGGGCCTTCAGTTACTCCTGCTGGAGAGAGGAGTCTGAAAAATCATCCTTCTCTCATGCTCTGTGGCCTTGGAGTGTTAACAGTAAAAGAGAGAAAGATCTTTCCAAACCTCTCCCGGAGAAGTCAGAGAAAGGAGAATTGTTTGAAAGCAAGAAGCCATTCGCAGGCCCATGATTGAAAAACAACTCATGCTCAGGGGCTTAAGATATCTGAAGGAAACAGCAGTGTTTAGAGAGGAATTGTTGAGGAAATAGCTCTTATATCAGCTGGAAAATTCAGCACACCCTGTTTCTGTTCTCTTGCCAATGGCTGGGCCTCTTCGTGAGCCTCCATTGGGGAGAAAAGTTCCTCTCATTGGGCTCCTCGGGGTTTAAAGCTCTGTTCTCTGCCACAGGGCTCCCTCTCCCCTCTATCCTGTCGTGTTCTCACTGCTTCAGGTGGTGTGGGGAAAATAGTGGGATTCGTGGTTTGTTCTGAATTATAGGGTGTGTAAGTGGGATGGGGGCCAGCAGAAATGGCTCCAGCTTCATGTGTATTGGTTTCAAAAATCAAAATGTATTACTGTTTCTCCCACTGTATAGTCTGTGAGCTCTTTAAAAAGCTTCTTAAAAAATGGCGGTTCCATTTGGGTGACCCGTGTTTTTGCAGGAAATAGTCAAGTCCAGGGTCTAGAAGAGAAGGTCTTGGGGGCTCTGGTTCCCTGGACTGTCTGACCTCACCGCTGTCCCCACTGTGTTAGAGGGTTGGTTGAAACTATACATTAAACCAACTATCTCAGCTATGAGGAGGCAGTTAGCTCTACCAGCACTGGATTAGAAGGGCGGTCCATTTAGCTGTTGTTCAGTCGCTAAGTCATCTCTGATGCTTTGCCACCTCGTGGACTGCAGCATCCCAGTCTCCTCTGTCCTCCACTATCTCCCAGAGTTTGCTCAAATTCATGTCCATTGAATTGGTGATGCTATCTGAACATCTCTTCCTCTGCCAGCCCCTTTTTCTTTTGCCTTCAATCTTTTCCAGCATCAGGGTTTTTTTTTTCCAATAGTAGGTTGCTGCTGCTGCTAAGTCGCTTCAGTCGTGTCTGACTCTGTGTGACCCCATAGACGGCAGCCCACCAGGCTCCCCCATCCCTGGGATTCTCCAGGAAAGAACACTGGAGTGGGCTGCCAATAGTAGGTTAAGTCCCTGCAAAGAACTACTGCACAGCTGTTAAAATATATTTATTTGTGCTGATTTAAGGTTCACAGTATTTTGCTTTTTTGAGATGATACTTTTTTGAGTGTGTGTGAAAATGTGTGTGTGTTCACTGGATTTAGGGAGGACGTTTGTTATCCGTGCATTCTTATGTGCTACGTGTGCTGCGCTCAGTCACTTCAGTCATGTACAACTCTTTGTGACCCAGGAACTGTAGCACGCCAGGCTCTTCTGTTCTCCACTATCTCCCAGAGTTTGCTCAAATTCATGTCCATTGAGTTTGTGATGCTATCTAACTATCTCATTCCTTGCCAGCCCCTTTTCCTTTTTGGAATATCCATGCTTATTTATTTGTTTGTTTGCTCATTGTCTGTTTGCCAAAGCCTTTGACTGTGTGGATCACAATAAACTGTGGAAAATTCTGAAAGACATGGGAATACCAGACCATCTGATCTGCCTCTGTATGCAGGTCAAGAGGCAACAGTTAGAACTGGACATGGAACAATGGACTGGTTGCAAATTGGGAAAGAAGTACATCAAGGCTGTATATTGTCACCCTGCTTATTTAAGTTATATGCAGAGTACATTATGTGAAATGCCAGGCTGGATGAAGCACAAGCTGGAATCAAGATTGCTGGGAGAAAAATCAATAACTTCAGATATGCAGATGACACCACCCTTATGGCAGAAAGTGAAGAGGAACTAAAAAGTTTTGTGATGAAGGTGAAGGAAGAGAGTGAAAAAGCTGGCTTAAAACTCAACATTCAGAAAACTAAGATCATGGCATCTGGTCCCATCACTTCATGACAAATAGATGGGGAAACAATGGAAACAGTAACAGACTTAATTTTGGGGGACTCCAACATCACTGCAAATGGCGACTGTAGCTATGAAATTCAAAGACACTTGCTCCTTGGAAGAAAAGTTATAACCAACCTAGGTAGTGTATTAAAAAGCAGAGACATCACATTGCTGACAAAGTTCTGTACAGTCAAAGCTATGATTTTTCTAGTAGTCATGTATGGATGTCAGAGTTGGACTGTAAAGAAAGAGTTGATGCTTTTGAACCGTGGTGTTGGAGAAGACTCTTGAGAGTCCCTTGGACTTCAAGGAGATCAAACAAGTCAATCCTAAAGGAAATCAATCCTGAATATTCATTGGAAGGACTGATGCTGAAGCTCCAATATTTTGGCCACCTGATGCAAAGAACTGACTCCTTAGAAAAGACCCTGATGCTGGGAAATATTGAAAGCAGGAGGAGAAGGGGATAACAGAGGATGAGATGAGTGGAAGGCATCACCAACTTGATCGACATGAGTTTGAACAAACTCCGAAAGTTGGTGATGAACAAGGAAGAATGGTGTGCTGCAGTCCATGGGGTCGTAAAGAGTTGGACATAACTGAACAACTGAACTGACTGTTCATTGTCTGTGCCCCTTGGCCAACAGAACCTGAATCCCCTGCAAACTCAGTGAATACCCATGGCTTATTTTGTTTATGGTATAGACAAAGGGCAAATAAATCTCCTTTGTCTGTCTTTGTATTTACATGTGGTGGGAAACCCAATGGGCTGACACACTGGCCTCTCTCCCTCACTTACTTCTTGGGTGACTTCTGTAGTTGGGAATTTGGAGCCAGAATGGGTGCTGCAAAGCTCCCCGACAGGGTCTACCTGCCTAGACAGACTCAGCTGCAAGGTCTCTGCCCTGTAGGGGGCTGGGTTGCTTGCATTCCATCCATACTTGAAACTGGATGCTTGATTTGCCCAATTCTGGCTTTGGTGTTCCAAGTCCTTTATTGCTGCACTGCCCCAAGCCAGCCTCTTTCGGCATTGATGCCGACGTTCTGATCATCTTTGTAATCCTGTTTCTATACCTTTATAGCTCCCAACCTGGTCAGATGGCAAATGGTCCTCTGTTGGACTCCTTGAATCTCCTGTACACAGACACATCTGAAGTACCTGGAATAGTACCTGACATACAGTAAGTACTCTATTTTTACTGTTTAAATAAATGGATTCATGGATGAATGAATCCAAAGCTTATTATAGTATTGCAGATACCAGGTCTCATAAGTATTGTTGAAGTAGTCCATTAAGTTAAATAGATATCTCCAGAATCCCTACTAAGCATGTAGCATGTTTTCTAGGTCCTACCTGTATTTTCTGGATTAGTCTAAGCAGTTAACACTGATCTCAGGATGACTCTGAAAGGGCTAAATTAGTGTGGTACTGTTAGTGCTGATTATCTCAGCAAATATCATTACCAGCTAAAACTTCGATCCTCCAAGCAAACCAGCCAATGAGATCCCTAAATCTGCCTACCACTCATGTTCATCAGAATCCCCAGTTGAAGGTACTCTGATGAAAGAAAATGAAGTTTGGTTTTCTCTCATTTTTGTCTTCTCCCATCTGGGTTTGCTTGTACTAAACAAAACAGAGGTTTGACTATTCAAAATAAGAGTTTTCTTTACTGATTTTCACTGATATTACCATGCTTGACTCAGTTGTCCTAACGACCTAAATTTGAGAGGAATTTGTGGGTTTAATCCCTGGGTTAGGAAGATTCCCCAGAGGAGGAAATGGCAACCCAGTCTAGTATTCTTGCCTGAAAAATCCCATGGACAGAGGAGCCTGGTAGGACAAGAGTTGGACACGAATGAACATTCACATTGGCAGTTTGGCTTGGAATTGGTTATGTAGGTGGATAATAAATCAATCTGAATTAGGTAACTGTAAATAGCAACATAATGTGTGTGCAAGTGTGTGTGTGTCCAGATTTTCTTGGTTTAAGGGCTTGGATTTCTGAATAAGCCCGAGGAGAATGCCACTGAGGACACCTCCTGTAAGTGCATGTCCCAGATGATGGATGGGTCTTGCTGGTGCTATTTGCTGGGACAGATTCTTTTATTGGAAATGATACAGGTGTATCCTAATAGGACGTTATGGATCATTTCCTTGAATAACTCTCTTTAGGATTTCAGAAAATGGGTGCTTAGGGAAATAGAATTTAAGACATTAAAGCAGGTTTTCTGTGTATTTGGAAACTTCCCAAACCAGGTATGAAGCCTATCAAACATGTGTGAGCCTTTTGGATGAAACAGGGGCAATTTCCATTTTCATCAAGAAAATGTAAACAAGAAAAAACTGACTTATCTGTTTGCCTTGTAGAGTGTGTTATGGACTAAACATGTGTGTCCTCCACCCCTAGCCAAATCCATTTGTTGAAATCCTAAATCCTAATGTGACGATGGTAGGAGATGGGGCCTTTGGGTGGTGATTAGGTCATGATGGTGGAGCCTTATGAACGGGGTTAGTGCACTCTTAGAAAAGACCCCAGAGAGCTCCCTTTACCCTTCCACCACAGCCATCTATGAGCCAGGTTTTTCCAGTATTCATGTATGAAAGTGAGAGTTGGATCATAAAGAAGGCTGAGTGGTGAAGAATTGATGCTTTCAAATTGTGGTGCTGGAGAAAACTCAAGAGTCCCTTGGGCAGCAAGGAGATCAAACTAGTCAATCCTAAAAGAAATCAACCCTGACTATTCACTGGAAAGATTGGTGCTGAAGCTCCAATACTTTGGCCACCTGATGTGAAGAGCTGACTCATTGGAAAAGATCTTGATACTGGGAAAGTTTGAAGGCAAAATGAGAAGGAAGCAGCAGAGGATGAGATGTTAGATAGCATCACCAATTCAATGAATATGAATTTGAGCAAAGTCTGGGAGATAGTGGAGGACAGAGGAGTCTGGCATGCTGCAGTCCATGGGGTTGCAAAGAGTCAGACAGGACTTAGTAACTGAACAGCAACAACAATGTGAACCAGGAAGTCAGGTCTCATCAGATGCCTTGATCTTAGACTCCCAGCCTCCAGACCTGTAAGCAACAAATGTTTGCTGTTTAAGCCACTTAGGTTATAGCGTTTTTGTTATAGCAAGCTGAAGTGATTAAGACAGTACGTATATGTGCCAAGAAGTACATCCACTAAAACCTCTAAATCTCTGATATTTGGATGGTCTAAAACCCCAAACTCAGCTGCCTGTCTAGAGCATTATGTTACCTCTGTCAGTATTTCAGTTAATAAATGTCATGCAGGAAATAGCCTTCCTAGATTGACCAGACCTGGAGGAACCATCTGCCATAGTCAGGCCAGGGATGCCTGTCCTGGGACCTGACTGTGCATTGGTTTCTCTTCCATATATGACTGGCCCATATTTGGAGGAAATTTTGATTGCTGTGCTTCATTTTGTGTCTTTCCCTGCTGAGGAACTGGAGTGAAAAAGCAGGTACAAGGAGATGGTACTTTGAGGGAACTAATTCTAATAGGGCTTCCCTGGTGGCTCAGACAGTAAAGAATCTGCCTGCAATGTAGGGGACCTAGGTTCGATCCCTGTGTTGGGAAGATCCTCTGGAGAAGGCAATGGCTACTCACTTTAGTATTGTTTCCTGGAGAGTTCCATGGACAGAGGAGCCTGGTGGGCTACAGTCCATGGTGTCCCAAGAAGTCGGACATGACCAAGCAATTAACTTTCACTTTTTCATTTGTGCATCCAGAAGAAGGATTTCTGGAAACCCCCTCATAGAAGACTTAGGAATCTAATTGACTTAATTACAGGTTGGAAGGGAGAGAGTTACCATGTACAAGCCAAGAGGGACCCAGATGTCACTTTGAATCATTTTGTCCCCTGGTAACTGTTTTCAAACAGGAGAAAGAAAAGGCTTGAAGCTTAAACAGAAGCAGCCCAGCTGGAAGCAGACGAACTCACTGACGCTATGGCAATGTGACCACTCCAGCCATGAATGGCTGCAGCCTGCCCTCAGAGGCCCTGGTGAGCCTACATCCAAGGTCAAGTTAACAACACACACCTTCCATCTTCTGTATTGACAATGAGTGACAGCAAGCCATGGGCTGGCAGGGCAGTCTCAGACTGGATCCTATGAGCAATCAAAGAGGATTAATGGGCTTCTGCAGTTTTGGATTTCACTTGCATTGGAAATAAATATTTGCACATTCCTGGGGGTATATTCCAGAATAAAATCTATAGATATATAGATACATATACATTTATGCATATATTCATATTCTTTTCCAAATTAGATTTAACCATATTTTCCCCCAAGCATCTGACTATAGCTTTGCACAATGTTGAGAAGAATAAGAAATGGGTTGACATGTTATTTGAATAAATCCAAACAGAACCTTTTAGTCATCCTGAAAATATGAAGGCTCAGACCCTCTCACCTTCACCTGTCCTAATAGGACACCATCCTCTTATTTTACTTTGGTGTCAAAACTGGGTCATGACAGTGATAAAATGTTCATCCCAAGGCTACCCAGGGGTGATGAGATAGGAACCCAGAATACCTGAGTGGTTCATCTTTAACTCAGTGTCAGTTCAGTTCAGTCGCTCAGTTGTCTGACTCTTGGCGACACCATGGACTGCAGTACACCAGGCTTTCCTGTCCATCACCAGCTCCTGGAGCTAACTCAAACCCATGTCCACTGAGTCGGTGATGCCATCCAACCATCTCATCCTCTGTCATTTCCTTCTCTTCCTGCCTTCAATCTTGCCCAGCATCAGTGAGTCAGTTCTTCACATCAGGTGGCCAAAGTATTGGAGCTTCAGCATCAGTCCTTCCAACGAATATTCAAGACTGATTTCCTTTAGGATTGGCTGGTTGGATCTCCTTGCAGTCCAAGGGACTCCCAAGAGTCTTCTCCAACACCACGGTTTAAAAGCATCAATTCTTCAACATTCAACTTTATTTATGGTCCAACTCTCACATCTGTACATGACTACTGGAGAAACCATAGCTTTGACTAGTTGGACCTTTGTTGGCAAAGTAATGTCTCTGCTTTTTAATATGCTGTCTAGGTTTGTCATAGCTTTTCTTCAAAGGAGCAAGCGTCCTTTATTTTCATGGCTGCAGTCACCATCTGCAGTGATTTTGGAGCCCCCCAAAAATAAAGTCTGTCACTGTTTCCACTGTTTTCCCATCTACTTGCCATGAAGTGATGGGACTGGATGCCATGATCCTAGTTTTTTGAATGTTGAGTTTTAAGCCAACTTTTTCATTCTCCTCTTTCACTTTTATCAAGAGGCTCTTTAGTTCCTCTTTGCTTCTTGCCATAAGGGTGGTGTCATCTGCATATCTGAGGTTTTTGATATTTCTCCCAGCAATCTTGATTCCAGCTTGTGCTTCATCCAGCCTGGCATTTCACATGATGTGCTCTGCATATAGGTTATGTCTCTGTAGTCTCTTTGTTCTCTAAAGATTGTCCTTTGAAGAGGGATAGCCTGATTATTCAGCTTAAAAAGATACATGTTCATGACATTTAATCTAACACAGTAAGTAGAGGGTGGAAAGTGAAATGTTTCTGGCACTAACATCACATTGTCTGTTCACAGCAACTCTGAAGACACAGGCACTGATGCACCTGGGCAGAAGTGAGTCTTTTCCAAATAGAATAACACCTGCCTGGAAGCTCTGGCATCTTACTTGGATGCTTTGGCAGATTAAGCCCTTCAAGATTAGCGACCATGTCTTGTTCATCTTTGTTCAGCTCAGTGCCTGGCTTATTGATGGAAGATGCTAGTCTACCATTCAATAAGAGAGCATAGAGGTTGCAACTCCTGTGCCCACTCTGTCTACTCTGGGACCTTTGTAAACAGGGAATTACATGGACGATGCAAGATAAGATACAGACCAAGTTTGTGACCCACAGAACCCAATATTAATTTAAGTTGAAGAAGATAAGACAGAGTGTTTATCTGGGAGACCATGGGGGTTATCTCATTTGAAATAGTATCTGTTCTGTCATGTTCTACTAACAGGAAAGAGAAACAGGGAATAAGAATGTCTCTCAACAGACTTTTGAGTAATTAAGAGAGGAAGGGAATTCTGGGTATGGAAGAAGACATGACCATGTTCCCGCCTGCAGGAGCCTTGGCCCCTTAAGGGAGATGTGCCACCCTCCCCTTTACCTCAGCTCACACTGTACTGTAGAGGACCCCAACAGAAGGGATGGCAAAGCTTGACTGGGAGAACACAGAGAAACTGAGCAATGTGACTGTGAGAATATAAGAACACCTCTTGGAGGAGGTGATTTTTTCAACTGAGCCTCAAATAGGGTGTCATTTGAACATTTGGGGGAGTTCAGAAGGGCATTCTAGATAGGAGGAGCCATGGAATCCAGAGCATAAAGTCAAGAGGTCACCAAGTAAAGCACACAAGCAGTTAGATGATAGCACAGCTTGGGCAGATGGAGGAAACAGAGAGTCTGACTCATGTGCCCAGGGACCCCAGACCGCACACTAGGTGCTGACTCTGAAGAAAGGATCAGAAATGCAAAGACTGATGAGCAGATATGGTATTTCCCGTTATGATGCTTTCTGTTGAGCTGGAGGGTCAGACAATAAGTGAAAAACACATGATTAAATGCACAATTACAAATTGTGTAGGACTCTAAATGAAAATTTAAAAAGGGTACAGTGACTAGAAACACTAGGAGTCTGTCTTACAGAGTGACATAAGTCAGAGAAAAACAAATAATGCACATTAACACATATATGTGAAATTAAAAAATGTACACATGAACCTATTTTCAGGGCAGGGATAGAGACGCAGATGTAGAGAACGGATGCATAGACATGGGTGGGAGTGGGAAGGGGAGGGTGGGGTGAATTGAGAGATTGGAATTAACATGCATACATTGTGCATGTGTACTAAGTCACTTCAGTCATGTCCAACTCTTTGCGACCCCATAGACTGCAGCCCGCCAGGCTCCTCTGTCCATCCAGGTGAGAATACCGGAGTGGGCTGCCATTTCCTCCTCCAAGGGCTCTTACCGACCCAGGGATCAGATCAAATCCAAATCTCTTGCATCTCCTGCATTGGCAGACAGGTTCTCTACCACTAGTGCTCTCTGGAAAACCCCATGTATACACTACCATGTGTAAAATAGAGAGCTAGTGGTGGGAAGTTACTGTATAGCGCAGGGAGTCGTGTGGTGACCTAGGGGGTGGGCTGGGGTTGGGTAGTGAAGTCAAGAGGAAGGGGCTATATGTATACATATCGCTGATTCACACTGTTGTATAGCAGAAACTAACACAGCACTGTAAAGCAACTATACTCTAAAAAACATGAAAAAGAACATATCAGAAAGGGACCACTTAGATTTGGCAACCCTGAGGAGAGAGCTGAGAACAGAAAGGCAGGGCAAGAGGCCATCCAGGGAAAGGGTAAGAAGAAAGGACCCCAGGCAGAGGGGCTCCCATGAGATAGGAACGAGTCTGTGCATCTATGGAATCAATGAGTCCAGTGTCACAGAATCTTAGTGGTCAGGAGGAAGTATGCCCCAGGATGGAGCTGGACAGGGCACATGAGCCAACCATGACCTTGTTGGTCATGGGAGAAGTCTGCATTTTGTTTGGAGTGCAGTGAGGTGTCGCTGCAGGGTGTAAGCAAAGCAATAAAATTCATTTTTTGTGTTAGTGTTCACTTGGTCTTTCAGGTGGGACATTGTCAAAAAGCAGAGAGAACTCTGAGAAAGATTTTGCAGGGATCTGGGTGAGAGATGGAGGTGGCTTGGACTAAGGTGATGGTTGTAGGTAAGGTGATGTGACTTAGAGCATTTGGAAGGCAGAATTGATGAGACTTGCTAGAGGGTTGGGTTGGGATGCACTGGGAGGAAGAGGGCACAGTTTAGGATGACTCTGAGTTTCTGGCTTGAGAATTTGGCATATGATTATGTCGCTTATTAAAATGTAAATGATAGGGTGTGGGAGGTGCAGGTGAGAGGGTGAATGAAGATCGAGATCTCAGCTTTGAATGTGAAATTCTAGAGACAGCAAAGTTGAGAAGCACAGCTGGAGTGGCTCAGGGGAGAGGGCACTTCGGTGGGGATAAAAATACGGGTTTATTGTAGGAATGCTACTTAAGGCCACAGGATGAGATCACTGGGGAGATGCAAAGATAAAGAGGAAAAGGACAGACCTTGCAAGAGGCCATCACTCAGAAACCAGAGTAGGAGGAATCCCTGACAATGAAAGCGAAAGGGAAACCAGACAGTAAGTGGAAAACCAAGACAGCAGTGTTTGCAGACTGAGAGACAGAGTTCAGAGGAGGAAGGAAGGGGGCATCTGGGTTATATTCTGCTGCGAGAACACATTAGGGGACAGGAAATTTTTCCTGTGTGCTTTGTAACTTTAACCCAAGCCTGGATATTCATTGGAAGGAATGATGCTGAAGCTGAAGCTCCAGTACTTTGGCCACCTGATATGAAGTGCTGATATTGGAAAAGACAATGAAGCTGGGAAAGATTGAAGGCAGGAGGAAAAGGGGGCAACAGAGGATGAGATGGTTGGATGACATCCTTTCTTGTTGTTCTATCGCTAAGTCATGTCTGAATGATTGTGACCCCATGAACTGCAGCACGCCAGGCTCCTCTGTCCTTCATTATCTCCTGGGTGAGTTTGTTCAAACTCATGTTCATGAGAAAGTCCTGAACAGAGACTGCATGTGGGAAGTAGGGGAGAGATGATCCATTCACATGTCTGAGAGGGCAATGGGACAAATGTTCTTTACTTTTTAAGAAGCTTACTAGAGCTTATTCTATGCTAATGGATAAATGATCAAACAGAAATTACTAATGTAGCACAAAGGGAATGACCTAAGGTAGAGCTCCTCAACTATTTTGGTATCAGGAAGCAGTTCTGTGGAAGACAATGGTTTCACGGACCTGGGGGTGAGTGTGGGGATGGTTTGGGGATGATTCACACGCATTACATTTGCATTTACATTTACATTACATTACATTACATTGTGCACTTCATTTCTATTATTATTACATCAGCTCCACCTCAGATCATTAGGTGTTAGATACTGGAGGTTGGGGACCTCTGCCCTAAGAAGTGAAATCCTTAAAAAATGGAGGATAAAAGAAGATGTGGCTGTATACATACAGCAGAATATTACTGAGCCATAAAAAAGAATGGAATAGTGCCATTTGCAGCCACGTGGGTGGACCTAGAGTTTATCATAATGAATTGAAGTAAGTCGGAAAAAGGCAAACATCATATATCACTTACATGTGGAATCTTAAAAAATGATACAAATGAACTTATTTGCAGTGCAGAAATAGACTCACAGACATCAAAAACAAATTTATGGTTGCCAAAGGGGAAAGTCAGATCAGATCAGATCTGTCACTCAGTCGTGTCCGACTCTTTGCGACCCCCATGAATCGCAGCACACCAGGCCTCCCTGTCCATCACCAACTCCCGGAGCTCACTCAGACTCAAGTCCATCGAGTCAGTGATGCCATCCAGCCATCTCATCCTCTGTCGTCCCCCTCTCCTCCTGCCCCCAATCCCTACCAGCATCAGAGTCTTTTCCAATGAGTCAACTCTTCGCATGAGGTGGCCAAAGTACTGGAGTTTCAGCTTTAGCATCATTCCTTCCAAAGAAATCCCAGGGCTGTAGGTGGGATAAATTAAGAGTTTTCAATTAAAATATACACACTGAAAAAAAGTGAAAGCATTAGTTGCTCAGTTGTGTTCGACTCTTTGTGACCCTGTGGACTGTAGCCCACCAAGCTCCTCTGTCCACGAAATTCTTCAGGCAAGAATACTGGAGTGGATAACCATTCCATTCTCCGTGGGGTCTTCCCAACCCAGGGATTGAACCCACGTCTTCTGCATTGCACACAGATTCTTTACCATCTGAGCCGTAAGGCAAGCCCAAAATATATATACATATATATATATGTATATATATATAAAATATATAAACAACAAGGTCCTGCTCTATGGCACAGGGAAATATATTTGATATCTTGCAATAACCTAAAGTGGAAAAGAAACTGAAAATTAATATATATATATATATAAAATATAACTGAACCTATCTAAATATCTTTATCTGAATTGCTTTGCCATGCACTTGAAACTAACATTTTAAATCAACTATACTTCAATTAAGAAAGTGATGGGCCACTTCTTACTTTGTAAGAGGAGGAAAGTAGGAGGTATGTGGGCAGGGTTTAAATTTGGCTGAGAAAGATGCAAGTATTGCTGGAGGCTTCTGCAAGGTGAGGTCATCAGAGCAGTGAGAATGTGGCTGAAGAAGAGAAGCAAGAGGAGGAAATGGTTGTGTCAGGAGCTACATGAGCAATTGGACTTGCCCAAGGACCAATCCAGTGCTCAAGCCAAGGTTTCCTATCACAGATTTAAAGTAAGCCAGTCAGGGATGGACCTAGAAAATGTCATAATAAGTGAAGTAAGTCAGACAGAGAAGGAGAAATATCATATGACATCCCTTGTACGAAGAATTTAAAAGGAAATAATACAAATGAGCTTACTTAAAAATAGACTCACAGACTTAGAAAATGAACTTGTGGTTGCTGGGGTGGGAGGGTGGGTAAGAGGGAGAGTTAGGGAGTTTGAGATGGTCATGTACACACAGCTATATTTAAAATGGATAACTAACAAGGATCTATTGTATAGCACATGAAACTCTGCTCAAAGTTATGAGGCAGTCTGGATGGGAGTGGGGTTTGGGGGAGAATGGATACAGATATACATATATGGCTGAGTCCCTTTGCTGCTGACTTGAAACTATCACAACATTGATAATCAGCTATATCCCAATACCAAATAAAAAGTGAAAAAAATTAAGCCAATCAGCTAGTCTTTATTTTTTAACCCCCAGAAGATTTTTTGCCTCTTGGGTAGATGGTAGGACTTAGTTCCAAGAATCAAGGGAGGATGACCAAGGAAGTTGAAATCATTTACAAAGGGTCTTATTATGACGGTCCTGAAATCCAAGTTGGAATGGGCAGAAGGATGAGACCAATTCATTGGAGACCTCTCAGGATTAAGGGACTATTATATAGAAAGTCCTGGAACAAGACATTCAGAGACTAAGGCTGGAGAGGGGCCTTGAGAGCCTAAAAGTTCAGTCCTTCTGTAATCCTCATCAGCTCCTTGAGAACACCCCCAATCAGCATGCACTCAGAGTGAAAATACAGTGCTTGCCATGCAAATACAACTGCAGGACAAGTCCTCAGTCTCATTTCACTTCTACTGAAATTGCTACTTCTAAGTCCCTCTGCTCTTGCATTGACCTGGGGACCTCAGGGCCACAGAAAACTGTCTTTGACCTTCATCAGCAACCATCCATGGCTTTTCCATTGGATGAGTCTACAGGCTCCAATGTTATACCGTTCCTCCCCACACCTGGGAAATCAGCAGCACCTGAGATGCTTCCGCTCTCCTGGCTCTGGTGGCTATTTCCTGTGGTCTCTATCTAATGTAACCAGTGCAGCAGTCAGAATTTCAAATCATCTTTATTGCTGCTGCAGATTTTATCAGCTGCCTGAGAACAGTCTTACCTCCACATGATTACTAAATGACAAACGTTTCTCTCCTTTTCCAACATTTTCTCTAGAGGGTTATTGATGTCTCAGAGAGCAAAAAATTCCAGAAAATACGGTGTCCTCAGCCACGCTGGAGTAGTCTTGTAAAGATCAATCTATAACAGTAAAAACATGATCTATAAAGGCAATAGGCATAGGAGAGAGAATGGTGAAAGTTACTGGCAGAAGATAAAATTGACTTCATAATGGGAACAGAGGCACTATAAATGCCCTCATAACTGCCCAGAACCCTGTGGACATAGCTTGTCACTTGCTTATTTAGTCAATATGTTGACTGTTTATCTTTACCGTGTATCAGAATGGTCTAGACCAGGTTATTTTGGTTAAAGTGATTTTCTTTGCCAGTGATGAGCAGTTGACACTGTGGAGAGAAACCTGTTATTTGCAAAATTTAGTTTTGGCTGGATAAGGGCCAATAGTTTCCTTCTGAATTAAAGAGAAAGTGGATTTATTAGACAGGTCTTCTACTAATGGATCTCACAGCCCCTTAAGCCGATTTCCCCTTAAGTCAGATGTAATAAACAGTGGTTTCCACCTCGCGTGCCTTAGTTGGGATCAAGGCTGTGATGTGTGGCTCTATTTTTTGGAACATCAGGTTGTTTTGCAGATAAAATCCTCAATTCCAGAGAGCAGAGCTGCTTTGTGAAATTAGTTGGTTTTCTCTAAATGAACTGCAATGATTAATTTTATGTGCCGACGTAACTGGATCACAGGGTGTCCAGATATTTGGCTGAATATTACTTCTGCATGTGTCTGAGAGGGTGAAATTCCAGGTGAAATTAGTGTTTGAGTCAGTGGACTCAGTAAAGCTCTTTGCCCTCCTCCATATGAGTGGGTGTCATTAAAGCTATGGAGAGCATATGCAGAAGAAGAAGAGAAAGGAAGAATTCATTTCTTTCCACCTGATTGCTTGAACTGGGTGTTCTATCTTCTTCCCTGGACACTTATGGTTCCAGCCTTTGGAATTGAACTGAAATTGTATCACCAGCTCCCCTGGGTCTCCAGCTTGCGGAGGGCAGATGATGAAACTTCTCAGCCTCTATAGCAAGCCGATTCCTCATGGTAAATCTCTCCCTACAGATATATCCTGTTGGTTCTGTTTCTCTGGAGAACCCTGGGTAATACATGGACTGATTGCTCGGGTATCAGGAAGCATGTTCAGGAGAAGCAGAGCCCTCATAGTGCTGCCTTGGCTGCTCACGCTCACTAAGTTATTGGTTTCCCTTTGCTTAAAGAGAGAGCCTAAGTTCCCCAGTGAGAGACCATGGCCTGCTAGGAGAGGTCCCTGCCTTTTAATTCAGACTATTTCCATATTTTCCTGCACATTCTCAGGCTCCAGGTAAAATGAACACCTTCCTCTTCCTCAAATCCAACTTTTGCTTTTCCAACTCCATTTCTTTTCTCTTGAAAACACCTCTCCTCAGAGCAATTATCCTTTCTCAGTGAAAGCCTTTTTTGATCCCAAGTGTGTTCACTCACTTATTCATTCCTATAATAAATATTTATAGTACACCTTCCATGTATCGGGTGCTTCACTTGGATAGACTGTTCAGAATTTCTGTGGTACTTTGCAGAATGATTAAAATATTTAACAAATATTTCATGAATGAATGAATGAATGATTTGCAATTTGATTTTAGCTTGTTGACCTTATAGCCTCTTGGTTACAAGCTCTGTATGGACTCAGTGTGTGGGTGTTACTCCTACTCCCTGTGAATGTAGTAGACGATTTATTGTTTTAAATTAGGTAAAGTGAACTCTGAGGTCAATTAAATCAGGAAAATCCATCAATTGAATTAGCTTTCATCATGTCCCCAAATCGAAATTATCATAGGGGCCACATTCACAATACTGGATATCACCAGTTCATTCTTGCTCAGTAATTTACTCTTGGTGATAATCAGCCAGCTATTCTAGTATTTCCAGTTATCTTCATTCACTATCTGACTTGACTAGCAATCTTTCCAATACTGATAGGCATTAAATATTCTGGTCCAGTCCTGTGAGAGACTGTAAATGGAGTAGATTAGAATATTTTATACAAAGCTACTAGGACTTCAGTCCTGCTGTTTTAGTTTCGAGCTATAGCCAACACACGGTGTTCACTGTCAGTGCTGTGTCTGTGTGCCCATGTCAGTGAGAAATCCTTGTCAAATTAGCTCCACTGGGTGAATTATGAGGGCAAAAATCCCAAGAACTGAAAAGGATTGCCAACTCCTGAGAGAAGGACAGAATACACTAGAGTCATGGGAATGAAGGTCAGGGAACGACCAGACACCACATATTTGGAGACAGAGACTGGCCACTGACATATGCACATGTTCAGTATTTGCTGAATTAATAAAGGACCCTACATAGTCTCTCAGCCTGCACCCAACTTTTCCCTCAAGCTCATCCTAGTAGAAGGATGCCCTTCTGAGCAAGAGGGGATTGTTTGTAAAGCAAAGATTGTGTTTTTATTTTAACCTTGGACTGGCAAAAGATTCAAACACTAACAGAGCTTGATGAATTTTTGTTGGATAGAGAAGTTGATACATATGTCCTTCAGGAAGGCGACTTGGAAATCGTCCCTATGATTAGGCTCAAAGAAGTGAGTGTTCTGTTGATAAAATGACAAGCGCTTCCGTATTTCCATTAACCAAATGAAATCATCTGGAGCATCTTGAGAGAGTAGAACTTTATGTAGCTAAAGGTTATTCTAATATAAAGGTGCTTCTGACTCCATAGATGTCCAGCAGAATTTTGGATGTATCAGGTGCCCATCAATAAATTACCTTTCATTTCATGTCCTTCTAAGTAGGATCTCAACTCTGCTTTGGATGTGTTCAGTTGCTAAGTCATGTCCAACTCTTTGTGACCCCATATCCACTTTGGAAGTCTCAGGTTGCTGATCTTAACAACTCATGAAGGACACAGAGAGGCCCTGGTTTTATCCAGGATGTTTAACATGTGTGTGTCTTTCCCTAAGAATTTGCATGTTATTCAGAGAACTTTTTTTCTGTATCATGTGATTGGGACAAATGGAAAAATAATTATCTTACATAATAAACAGCCTACCTCTTTGCTTTCATCTGGCTTAAGTGCTTTCTCAAAGCTTTGGAAACCAAGATCTAACAGAGTGCAGTCAAGCTTCCTGGGAACCAAAAGAGTAGATCATGGTGGGAGACTGAGAGCCCCCAGGAAGATGCTCTCCACCCTAAAAGTGAACACTCGATGGACAATCTCCTTTACTGTCAACTAGGCCACTCTGGCTGTGCTTGAGAAACACTTAGAGAACTCCTAAGAATGACAAGAGTATCCAGCCCTCACATTAATGCCTCCGGCCACTGGTCAGATTGGAAAACCACATTATTTAGAGGACACTGGGTAAATCATTCAGAAGAGTCTTTCTGCAGCAGTGGAAGTTAATTAGCCCTAGACTAAATGCTGCTCTGATCTAATCTAACAAATCTTACAAGCAAGACTGTAAAGGACTGAACTGTTTCTGAATAAATGTCCATCACTTTAAAGGGTAAAATTTACAATATCTAAAATCCAATCATGAGTTACCAGGCATGCAAAAAAGCAGAAAACATGAAATATGAGGAGGAAACAAAGTCAATTGACATTGATACAGAACTGATACAAATTACAGAATTAGCAGATGAGGATATGAAAGCAATTATTGGAACTCCATTCTATGCTCAAAAAGTTGAGTAAAGACACTGAACATATTAAAAAGATTGAAATCAAATTCCAAGAGATGAAAACTACAGTGTCTGAGATGAAAAATGTACTGGATGGGATAAATGGCCAATAGATGTTGCAAAATAAAGCAAATTAGTGTGTCTGAAGATATTAATACTAACTACCGAAAGTGAACCGCACAGAGAAAAGAGGATCAAGAAGAAAAGAACATCTGTTAGCTGTAGGAAACTTAACTTAGTCTAATATATGCATAACTGGAATCCTTGAGGAAGAGGAGGAAGAAGGAGGGGCAATAAAAATATTTAAAGAAATAATGGCCCAAATTCTTCCAGAGTTGATGAAAATTCTCAACACTATATTCAAAAACTCAACAAACTCAGAGAAAGTCAAAATAAAAGAAACATGCTTTAATTAAAAAAATTGTATTAAGGCATATTATAATCAAGTTGTTTAGAATCAGTGATAAAGAGAAAAGTCTTAAAAGTAGAGGAAAAGGGCATAGGTTCAGAGGAACAAAGATACAGATGACAGAACATTTATTCTTGAACCTTGTCAAGCACAAAAACAGTGGAGAAACATCCTTAATGCAATGAAGAAAAAAGTTGTCAAGCTAGAATTACATTCCCAGTGAAAATATGCTTCCAAAATAAAGGCATAAAAAGACTTTTTGAGACATAAAAAAAGCTGGAAGAATTTATCATTAAGATTCATGCTAAAAAAAATGTAGATAAACAAAAATGTCCTACCATATATCAGGGAACTATATTCAATCTGTATATATGTATATTTAATATATGCATATTTATTTCATACATACATCTTTTTTCATATTATTTTCCATTATGGTTTACTGCAGGATATTGAATATAGTTCAATTTTATACATACAACTGAATCACTCTTCTGTATACCTGAAACTAACACATTATAAATCAACTATACTTCAATAAAGAACTTTTTAAAATGTAAATAAGAGTCTTTAAAACTCTTTAAAACTTGTAAGTGAAACAGAAGGAAACTGATATCAGATAAAAATATAGATCTACATAAAGAATCAATAACATCATAATTGGTAATTACATGAATAAATATAAATATGTACTCTTTTTTTCACTATTTAAATCTCTTTAAAAGAAAATCACTTAGAAATAATAAAAATTGAATTTGGGATTTACAACATATAAAAATGTAAACAATAATAGCACAAAAGCTAGGAGGAGAGAAAGGTAAGTATACCTTTTTTAAGTTCTTATACTATATATGAGTAATATAGAAGCATTTGAAGGTATACTATCATATGTTAAAGATGTAGATAGTAAACCCAAAAGTGACCACTGAAATTAAAAAGTGAAGAGTTATGGTTAAAAGCCAACAAAGGAGATGAAACAGAAATCAAAAATAAAGTAGAAAAAGAAGAAAAAGAGAATAACAGCACAAACAGAAAACAAAGAAGACAATAGACTCAGATCTAAGCTTTATTGATAGTTATAATAAAAGTAAGTGGCCTAGGGCTACCCTGGTGGTCTAGTGGTTTAGAATCTACCTTGCAATACAAGGGACACCTTTGATCCCTGGTCTGGGAAGATCCCACATGCCTTGGAGCAACTAAGCCCATGCTCCTCAACTACTGAGGAAACATGGGTGAGTCCCAAAATAATAATAAAAGTGAGAGGATCCAGATGGGAAAAAAATAGTATATACCGTAAAATTCCTATTGCATAAAACTCTATAAATACAAACAGTCACAGATCATGGTTGCCAGTGTGACCGTACCTAGAGAAAACTAAGGTTAAATGGGGCCAGTGGGGTGGGTTCCTTCTCCCATGCAACTGGGGTCCTTAGAGAAGAGGAAGAGACACCAGGGATGCGCACCGAGAGGGCGCACCATGGGAGAGGGCTGTTGTCTACAGGCCAAGGAGAGAGACCTCAGGAGAAACCAACACTGCCCCCACCTTGATCTCAGACTTCCACTTCCAGGAGTGCAAGCAGACACATTTCTGTTGTTTAAATCAGCAGTTTGTGGTGTTCTGTTGCGGCGGTTGTAGCAGACAGATACAGGGGGCTTCTAGGCAGTGGTGTTTTCTAAAGCTCCCAGGAGCTTCTCATGAGTACTGTACCCATCCCACGTGGCATTAGGCCAGGTTGCCTCCTTGTCCATTGCAGACTCAGCTGGACTGTGCTGTTTGGGCTCCTTGATGATCTGACGCTGATGTCAGGACTTTGTTAACTGCCTTTGGGCTTGCACTTCTCTTTCTGTGGCCACATGTATCTTACACCTAGATCTTTTTGCACAGCAATCAAACAGGTTATTTATCAAAATAGAATTTTGCCACCATTCAATTGAACAAATACTTTGTGTATACTCCACTTTAGATAGCAAAAGTTGTAATAAGACTTGGCCAGATAAGATGCATAACTTTCTACCATTGAAATTTCATACCCTCCGAAATATCTTTGGGACTTTCCAGGTGGCACAGTGGGAAAGAATCTGCCTGCCAATGGAGAAGTGGGTTCGATGATCTCTGGGTCGGGAAAATCCCCTGGAGAAGGAAATGACAACTTGCTCCAGTATTCTTGCCTGAAAAATCCCAAGGTCTGAGGAGCCTGTCGGGTTACAATCCATGGGGTCACAAAGAGTCAGACACTATTGAGTGACTAAGCAGGCATTCACGCACAGCATCTGTCTACATATGGCATTTTACAGCGTCCACCTGCACATGGCATTTTAAGCAAACTGAAAATGCTTGCTCCATGTAGCTGTATTATAGCCAGGTTTTGGATATTCTGTTTGTTTGTATTTTTACATTAAAACAATCAATGAGCAATTTATATAGGAACTGTTGACTAATTCTGAAAACACCCAGGCTCCTAAAATGAGTGCAAAGGATTTGAGTCGCAGAATTAAAAGCAGGTTCAGACGGAGTCTTCAAGCCAAGAGTAATAATTAGTGCATGCACCATAAAACTGAGTTTTAATTAAATATGTCTTTGAATAAGAAAGACGTTTTATGAAGTGTTGTGCACGTGGAAAGCTCTCGAAATGGCACTGATAACATCCAGAGAAATGTCAAAGACTAGAGAACTTTAAAAATGTAACTCATTTTAAAGGGAATCCAAAGTAGAAGAGCAATAATTCACTGAGACATACCCTGACTCTATTCCATTTACTCTTAAATGCGCAGAATACCATCCACAAAGATTCTCCAGTGGCCATACTGCATCTCCCCCATTGCCTGTTCTACTTTGCCTTCGGCACACTGTCCAATGCCAGTGAGCACACGGCAAGTGTCTGCCTCACTGAGCTTTGAGAAAACACTGAACTTTTCTACCCCAACACGTACTTAGTAGAAGGGTCAGATGGAGAAAAGTTAGTAGCTGTCACTTTAATATTTCATGCACAAAAAAGACCCGATTGCCATCTAGGTACATTGCTCTGTTATATTGTTTCCAATTAAAATGGTCCTAAATGAATGTTTAATGACAGAACATGGTGTCTCTGCAGATTTAGAAGCTGCAAATTAGGCTGGCCATCTCCATCAGGAACATCTGTCTGCCTCCATATGTGCTGTGATAGATGGAGAGAGGTGATCTTTCCCTGGGTCCCTGCAGATGCGCGGTTCCATTCGGTGGCTCCTGAAAGTGCAGCTCTGAATCCTAATGACAATCAAGCATTTAAGCTTTACAGGATGTGCCAGCTTGATTTCCTTATGGCTCCAAACTGACATGCCAGATAGCTGACATCTTCCTTGATGAAAGGTAGAGAAATGGAGGTAGTGTGGTCCTTGTAACCAGTGAGATGCCCACTTTCACTCATAATGACAGTGGACAGCATTAACCTCTGGTGGCCCAGGGACATTGTAAAAGAGCCCTTCTCCAGTGCCTCCAGTCCACCTGCCAGCTCATACTTTCCTAAGGCAAAAACTCGAAGAAGAAAGAGAAGTTGGAACATGAGACAACCACTCCCGACACTCAAGCAATAGCAAGTGGGTTTCTTTTTAAATTCAAAATTCTTTTAAAATGCACTTCCTACTTAGCAAATCACTTCTGGCTCATTCATACCACACACAATGTAATACAAAAAACATCTATTTGATATGACAATGTCTGTGATGTACTGTCTCCTTCTATGAATAAACAGTAGCTTTCAGCAAAGATAAGGCATTGCTTACACACTAATAAGGACTGGAATTACAGTGAAATTCTAAATGGATGGTACTTATGGTAATTAGTTAAAAACTACTGACAAACAAAGTCCCCAGCTAGAATAACATCATTCAAACTTCAGCCTTCATTAAAACGGAAGCTACTGATTCTTTGAGAAAATGGTCTTTGTAATTTCTTATTTTCCACATGAGCGGAATGTCTGCAGCTGGTGCAGAGTCTGGATCTTGCCTGGTCCCCTTGTGGGGCTCCCCAGCCCCCAGACGTACCTGCTCTAGTACCCAAGATGCTCTCTTGGGTTGAAGGAAGTGATCCACACCCACCATCATCTCTCTTTACACTGCTGTGTCAGACAACTGACTTCTCTTGGGCCTCCCTTTCCATGCATTCTTCACACTGCTCTGGTGGTCTTACCATTTCCTGTCAACTTCACTATACTTTGAATAAGATCCAATGCCTTCCTGTGGCCAGCAGACTCTGTGGCCCTCAGCCATGACTTTACTTTCCCTGAATGCCTCCTACCATCCTCCCCTCTATTCTTCCCATCTCCTTTCTTCTTCTCCGTGACACCAGCCTCACTCCTGGTTCTATACTCAGTGGGCTCTTCAATCCCTCTTCCTGCCAACACTGCCTCCCAGTCCTCTTATGGCAACAACTTGGGGGCATTCGGGACTCCCTTTGCATTCTTGTTACCCTATCTCAAGATTTTGGTAGATCAAGTATTTTCTGTCTCTACAAAGACAGCTTAGTTTTCAATGCTTTGCACAGGGTCTGATATAGAGAATACCCTCAATTAAGAATGTTGACTAAACTTGGCTCAAGATGTATGGTAATGAGAGCGCGTTGGCATGAGAAGTTCTTCACGTTACAGAAATCCTGCATACTCACTAATGTACCCCAAGACAGACAATCTCAGAGCATGATGACTTTTCAACTCAGCCACCATCTTCACTGACAGCTTACCAGGAAGTAGGAGTAGCAAGGAGAGTAAATAAAACCCAAGTTTCATCTGGGATCCTGTCTTCAGATGTCAGGAAACTATACTTCTGATTGACAATATTACAAACTGTGAGTTGTGTTGAAAGACTGGTCTTTGTAGGGTCATCCCAGAAGCCAACCATTTCATGAGCTAGAAGATGCAATATTCATTAAAGGGTCCAGCATTCAATGAATATACTCTCCAAAGACTTTGGTTCAGTAGCAGCTTGGCAGTTATTGTCTTGAAACAGTCAAGAAAGAAAGTTCTTCATGCAAGAAGTATGTTTTCCTCCATCAGTACAATGGGAAGGGCAGCAGTCATTTGGTTCAAATCAGAGCTCTTAAGAGAGAAGAGAAATACAATGACTTATAATGAATGTCTTTCTGATGTCCCGGCCAGAGTCAAGTTCCTGGCCCAATCTTTCTCTGTGGAATTTACTTCTCTGTGACTTGAGTGCCAAAGCCACTGCTCAAAAATTCTTTCTTCCCTGATGACTCTCGTGTGTGTGTGTGTGTGTGTGTGTGTGTGTGTTGGGGCTGGGGAAAAACAGCCACGTTCTACCATTAGTTCAATTCAGGTTGGAATGGACAGGGTCTAGCTCTGACCTTATCAGGTTTGTAACCTTATCAGGTTTAAGATCTCATGAAACAATTTATTGTTAGCAAACCATGTTCATTAACACATCAAACATGATTAGAAGGATTTCTTAGAAGAATCTGTCTTGGAAGGCAGGGGCTAGGTTTGGTCCCTAGTCAGGGAACTAAGATCCCACACGTTGCAGAGCAACAAAGCCCAGGAACCACAACTAGAGAGTCTGTGTGCCACAGTGAAAGACTCTGCATGATGCAGTGAAGATCCCACATGCCACAGTTAAAACCCAATGTAGTCAAATAAATAAAAGTTTTTAAAAAAGCATGCTTAGAGAAGACAGATAAATGCCTTATAAATAAATCATCATTTTAAAGAAATGATTCCTAAAAATACATATGAACAATGCAAGTCACTCAATAGGCTGATGGGCAAAGAATATAACAGACAATTCATCAGAGGAAACCTGAACAGCCAAAATGCAGGAAAAGATATTTAACTTCATTTGCAATCAAGGAACTGTTTATTCAAACAGTACTGAGACACCACCTTACACCAATCATATTGGAAAAAAACAAACACAAAGCTGTCTCATTCCATCAACTGATAGGAAGCATCCATTTTTAGGTGTGTTGGTGATCACGTTGGAGGATACACATATCCTGCTGCTGCTGCTGCTGTGTCGCTTCAGTCGTGTCCGACTCTGTGCGACCCCATAGACGGCAGCCCACCAGGCTCCCCCATCCCTGGGATTCTCCAGGCAAGAACACTGGAGTGGGTTGCCATTTCCTTCTCCAATGAATGAAAGTGAAAAGTGAAAGTGAAGTCGCTCAGTCATGTCCCATTCTTAGTGAGCCCGTGGACTGCAGCCTACCAGGCTCCTCCACCCATGGGATTTTCCAGGCAAGAGTACTGGAGTGGGGTGCCATTGCCTTCTCTGACACATATCCTAAGATACAGCAATTTCACCACTCAGCAGGCATCCTCAGGGGGCATTAGGATCTGTGCATTGAGAAGTCACAGCCAAGTGATGGTAACTCTAAGTGACTGGAAACTATTTGAATGTCCACCAATATGAAAATGGATAAATAGATTTTAATAAACCATCTGAGCCACCAGGGGAGCCCTTAGATTTTAATATGCTCGTACAGTGGCATGGGAATCATCCAGATATGTATGTACCTGCACAGGCAAACGTAGAAACAATGGTCAGAGAAAGAGCAACAAACGATGCTCACAGAAAAGAAAAATAAGGACCAAACTGAAAAGCGTAAAGGAGGAATTGAAAGATCATTAGTCTCATGTCCCGATACAATTATATTAATCTTTCAGTAATACTGTCTTCCCACTTTTATATGTATATATAGGCTTCATATTTATTTTTACAGACTGTGTATGTATCTTTACATACACATTGCATTGTATATAAATTTATATATTTTTTAAATTCAGAAATAAATCCATAGCACATGACTTTCCCCAAGCTCTTAATATTCTGCAAAGGCAGGCTTTTCAATGGCGGCTGGAGAGACTCCACGCTTGGAAGTTTTCATGTCTCAATTGAACTGTGTCTGCACCGAGAGTGATTTTCCACCATGGGGCAGTGGTCACCGTGAGTTCATAGATAAGACACAGTTGAATTAATTCCCTAAATCCCCACTCGCTTCTAGAAAAGATTAGAGGGTGAATTAAATGAGCAAAAGGACAGTAACGAAGTGATGAAATCTGTGTGAATGATTCGGGGGCAGGAAAAAGAGGAGGAAAGTTAATTGTAGCTTGAAAAGTTCTCAAGAGAGGACGTGCTGTGACGGCAGAGTATGAAGCTTTGTTCTGAACGTCGTGGCAGGAAGGAAAACGGGTGTGTGAAGAGGTTCATGGCCTTGGCATCTCAAACAGAGAAGCCCAGCACTCCTTCTAACAGGGATTTGTCCTGTGGGTCACCACACATTACTTTAACACTGCAATGACCCATATTTTTATTATTCTGAACTTGAGGCCCATCAAGGGCAAGCTATACATTGTCATTTAGGGGAATAATCAGGACTGAAGCAGAAGTGGGTAGCTTCAAATGAGGCTTGCCCCTTTCATGGGTGAGGCTGGAACTCTTAACTAGCAGCCCTGGGATGACATAATTATGTCAGCAGAGGCCTGGATGGATGTGGGATAGAATGTACCTGATGCAAAGAGCCAGCTCATTGGAAAAGCCCCGATGCTGGGAAAGACTGAAGGCAGGAGGAGAAGAGGGCGACAGAAGGGGACACGGTTGGTTGGCATCACTGACTCAATGGACATGACTTTGAGCAAACTCCAGGAGATAATGAAGGACAGGGAAGCCTGGCATGCTGCAGTCCATGGGGTTGCGAAGAGTCGGATATGACTTAGCTACTGAACAATAGAATACACCTTCAGAATAGAATATCTGCAGGGTGCTGTGGGGTTGTCGGTCCTTCCCTTGGCCTGTTGTCACATCCTACAGATCCAGTCCCAAATTCCTAGCTCAGGAGAACCTTACCTGGTCCCAAGGCTGCTTCTGCTCCTGCAAAACAGAACCCACTACACCTCTGCCTCCTACAGCACCTGGGGATCCCTAATGATCCTGGCTCATCTCCATGTGCTTCATTTTCTTCTGATCTCTGAACTCCTGATGCCAATGAAGTAACATTTTTGGATAGAAGATGGTAATCTGTTTAGATTGTTTGGGGTGTAAAGGAAACACAGTTGGTATTTGGGATGGAAACTCAAAGTCAGACCTGGTATCCTTGGTAATGGACAGCTAGCTCACTTCTGGGATAGTGTGCGAAGTTCAAGACCTTTCCCAAGGAACATCTATGGACTGACTAGACGAGATGACCCAGGCCTTGAGAGTTTTCAAGGTAGGAGTTACTCAGCTTCCATCTCCAGGATGGAAGAATCTTTCTAGGACTCCACTGTCTTGTGGGATATTCACAGGATATTCTGTGAATTAACTCTTACTCCATCCTTAGAGTTTTGTAAATGCTTCCCCCCAAATAGATTAGGTTTACTTGTTCAAGAAGCCTTTGACACCTCCCAGCCTTTGAGGATGCCATCTGTCTCCCTCGACCCCATCCCTCCCCTGCTCTGACTCTTGTGATCTACACCAAGGGCCTGGAAGCCACAGTGAACTTTTACAGCTTGGCTTTTAACTTGTTCCTGTCTATAAAATTAAACACTGACAATAGATTAATAAGTGCTGTAAAATGTCTTAAATTCTGAACCACTCGCTCAATTAGGTGGAAAAAACATAACAACGTCTAACTGTGGATTGCTCCGGATTTGTGCAGAGTGTGAGATTTAAGGACTGCAGTTTATGGAGAGGCAATCTGGGATGGAGCTTAGAGGAGAAATAGAGGATGATTCTTCCTGGTGAGTAACAGCATTACAGTGCTCTTATCACCCTGGCTCCAGTCACCATCGGCTCTCACGGATTACAGCAGTGACCCATGAAATGAGCCTGCCAGCTTCCCTCCAAACACCTCCCTCATTCCTGTCTCAGTTCCTATATGGAGGGACCCTTCGTGAGATCATGGCCAGATGGCTTCTTTGCTCAGAGTCTGCCAACAGTGCCCTTCCAACAGTGTCTCTCATAGTCAGAGTCTGGTGGCTCAGATGGTAAAGAATCTGCCTGCAAAGTGGGAGACCTGGGTTTGATCCCTGGGTTGGGAAGATTCCCTGGAGAAGAGACTGGCCATCCACTGCAGTATTCTTGCCTGGGAAATCCCATGGACAGAGATGCCTGGCAGGCTACAGTCCATGGGGTCGCAAAGAATCAGACACGACTGAGCGCCTAAGCACACACCTCTCAACGTGGACTCTCAGACCCTGCAGGGTACATCCTCCATTACTTATGCAACTCTAGAGGACTTTCTCTACTGCCCTTAACCATATGACCTTACAGCCTGGATCCCCATCCTCAGAGATATAATACCTGATGATTTGAGGTATGTGCTTGTGCTCAGATGTGTCCGACTCTTTTGTGACCCCACAGACTGTAGCCCACCAGGTTCCTCTGTCCATGAAATTTTCCAGGCAAGAATACTTCAGTGGGTTGCCTTTTCCTCCTCCAGAGGATCTTCCTAACCCAGGGATTGAACCTGCATCTCTTGCATCTCCTACATCGGCAGGAGGATTCTTTATTACTAGCACCACCTGGGAATCCATGATGATCTGAGGTGGAGCTGATGTAATAATAATAAAAATAAAATGCATAGGAATTGTAATACACTTGAATCAACCCCCCATCCACAGTATGTGGGAAAATTGTCTTCTACAAAAACAGTCTCTGATGCCAAAAATGTTGGGGACAACTTCCTGGCTGGATTTCCCCCCTCCCATTCTTGCCTATTAGGCCCTAATAGATATCCTGCCAAAAAATGTTCAAACTACCGCACAATTGCACTCATCTCACATGCTAGCAAAGTAATGCTCAAAATTCTTCAAGCCGGGCTTCAGCAGTACATGAACCGTGAACTTCCAGATGTTCAAGTTGGATTTAGAAAAGGCAGAGGAACCAGAGATCAAATTACCAACATCTGTTGGACCATTGAAAAAGCAAGAGAATTCCAGAAAAACATCTATTTCTGCTTTATTGACTACGCCAAAGCCTTTGACTCTGTGGGTCACAACAAATGAAATTTCTTAAAGAGATGGGAATACCAGACCACCTGACCTGCCTCCTGAGAAATCTGTATGCAGGTCAAGAAGCAACAGTTAGAACTGGACATGGAACGGTTACAAATTGGGAAAGGAATATGTCAAGGCTATATATTGTCACCCTGCTTGTTTAACTTTTATGCAGAGTACATCATGTGAAATGCCAGGCTGGCTGAAGCACAAGCTGGAATCAAGATTGCCAGGAGAAATATCAATAATCTCAGATATGCAGATGACACCACCCTTATGGCAGAAAGTGAAGAGGAACTAAAGAGACTCTTGATAAAAATGAAAGAGGAGAGTGAAAAAGCTGGCTTAAAACTCAACATTCAGAAAACTAAGATCATAACATCCAGTCCCATCACTTCATGGCAAATAGATGGGGAAACAATGAAAACAGTGAGAGACCTTATTTTCTTGGGCTCCAAAACCACTGCAGATGGTGACTGCAACCATTAAATTGAAAGACATTTGCTCCTTGGATGGAGAAGGTGATGGCACCCCACTCCAGTACTCTTGCCTGGAAAACCCCATGGACGGAGGAGCCTGGTGGGCTGCAGTCCATGGGGTCGTGAAGAGTTGGACACAACTGAGCAACTTCACTTTCACTCTTCACTTTCATGCATTGGAGAAGGAAATGGCAACCCACTCCAGTGTTCTTTCCTGGAGAATCCCAGGGACGGGGGAGCCTGGTGGGCTGCCATCTATGGGGTCGTACAGAGTCAGACACAACTGAAGCGACTTAGCAGTAGCAGCAGCTCCTTGGAAGAAAAGCTATGACCAAACTGGGCAGCATATTAAAAAGCAGAGACATTACTTTGCCAACAAAGGTCCATCTAGTCAAAACTATGGTTTTTCCAGAAGTCATGTATGGATGTGAGAGTTGGACTATATAGAAAGCTGAGTGCCAGAGAATTGATATTTTTGAACTGTGTTGTTGGAGAAGACTCTTGAGAGTCCTTTAGACAGCAAGAAGATCCAACCAGTCCATCTTAAAGGAAATCAACACTGAATATTCATTGGAAGGACTGATACTGAAGCTGAAACTCCAACACTTTGGCCACCTGATACGAAGAACTGACTCACTGGAAAAAACCCTGATGCTGGGCAAGATTGAAGGCAGAAGGAGAAGGGGATGACAGAGGATGAAATGGTTGGATGGCATCACCGACTCAATAGACATGAGTTTGAGTAAGCTCCAGGAGTTGGTGATGGACAGGCAAGCCTGGCATGCTGCAGCCCATGGGGTTGTGATGAGTCGGACATGACTGAGCGACTAAACTGAACTGAGATATCCTGCCCCACTTATCAGACCTGGGGGGTTACATCCTCTCACCCATTAAGTCCTTCACAATTTGGCCCTTGGTACTTATCAAACGTACAGAATATTGACCTGCTGCTGCCTATCAGACCCCATAGGATTTTGTCTCTATCACCTTGTATCCTCTGTTCAAACCCATTGCCCTCTTCGCAGCATCTCCAGAGCATCAGGCTGCTCCTACCTCAGGACTTTTGCACTTGCTCCTTGTGTTAGCTGCAATGCTCTTTCCCCAGACCTGCACTTGCTCAGTTCCTTCAAGTATTGATGGAAATGTCCTTCTCAGTGAGGCTTTCCCAGCTATTTTGTTTCAAATCTCAACATCCTTCTCCCTGTCCATCTCCTTTGCTTTGTTTTCCTTCTGGTGACTTACCTCTGACATCCTCCAGTCTTCCTTATCCACCTGAACTGTCATTGTTCCATCGCTGGAGTGAAGCAGGGATGCTCTTCTGTGATTGTGTTCCTTGCACATGTCATATGGTGCTTGGTAGCTGTGGCTGAATGGATCAGGGGGTGTATCAGCATGTGCCACTGTTCTCTATCACACAGGCTTGGTGAAATAATGAACTCTTATCAATAAACAACAAAAGCCCTGGGTACAGTCACTAATATACCAGCTCATGAGCCTCTTGTGGGATGGGTGCATTGAGGAACACATTTTGAGATGACCTCTGAGTTCTTCCTGAGCACCCGCCCCTGTGGAGAGAGATTGGGGGACGTTGGGGCTGCCTTTTCAGCTGTGTCTTAGGGTCTCCAGGCCATCCGCCTGGGTTCTTGGACTTGGTTCAATGAAGAACTTGAGTTTCACTGCAGTGCTTATCAGACCCGTGAGGGAGACTCAGGGCCTTCCTGGTCATCCCCCTAGGTTTCTCTTCCTTTCTGATGACCCAGGCAGAAAGCAGCTCATCAGATGACCATCACTCTGAGTCACAGGATCACATTTTGGAGCCAGCAGTCTTTGAAGGAACTGGATTCACTGAGGGTCCTGTGGTTAACAGTGCCCTAACTGGGCAGAGACGGTCCCTTCGGCCTGGTGTCCAGAGCTGCTTCTCCCCAGTGGACAGGTTCAAGGGCATTTATCATTGCAGGAGCCCTGACATCCATTTTCAGAAGAGATATATCCCTCTTTTAAAGAGTCATCTATTTTCCCAGCTAGAGACCCTGATTTATCCTTCTTCAGTATGTTTGTCCTGGTCCTCCTCCTCAGATACTCCTTTTCTCCCAAATGAACATAAATGTATGCAGAATTCTCCCCTCCTCTCCCCTCCCCTCACTGGCTCACAGACCAGGTGAGGGCAGCAGTTGCAGGTGAGCTGCCATTGCACCCAGACAGTGAAGCCATTGTAGACTGGCTCTGATGTGGTTCCGAGGCCCCAGCTTCTGGTGTTTACACCGTCTCTCCTGAGTGCAATGCATGCAACCAGGGACTTGAACTTAGCCAATTGAATGCAACCACTGTAGAGACACAGGCATGAACAAATATATGGATAACAAGGTAGAAAGGGAGGAGTGGAATTAGAAGATGGGGTTGACGCATATGCACTACTGATTTATTGTTCAGCCGCTAAGTCATGTCCAACTCTTTGTGACCCCGTGGACTGCAGCACGCCAGGTTACCCTGTCCTTCACTATCTCCCAGAGTTTGCTCAAACTCATGTCCATTGAGTTGCTGATGTCACCCAACCATCTCATCCTCTTTCCCCCCTTTTCCTCCTGCCCTCAATCTTTCCCAGCATCAGGGTCTTTTCCAATGAGTCGGCTCTTTGCATCAGATAACTAAGGAGAACTTACTGTGTAGCACAGAGAACTGTGCTAATGCAGCGTGGTGACCTGAATGGGAAGGAAATACAAAAGGGAGAGGATATATGTATAGGTACGGATGATTCACTTTTCTCTACAGCAGGAACTTACACAACGTTGTTAAGCAACTATATTGCAGTAAAAAATAATTTAAAAAAAGAATGCAGCCACTATAACAGGACGTATGGGATTCCTTGTATGTAATCCTGTTATATAAGATGGTAAGGTCTGTCTTTCCAGGTGACTCACTCCCTTTCTAGGCGAAGAGCAGCTTCCTGCCTCCAGCTAGTGGGAAATTGAGGCCCTTGGTCAGGCAGCCTGGAAAGAACAGAATTGTGCCAGTGAGCACAGTGCTTGGGGCAGACCTTCCCCAGTCCAGCCTCGAATGAGGACTCAGCCCCAGCGGACAGCTTGATCACAGCCTTGCTAGTGACCAGCTAAGCTATGCCTTGACTTCTGACCCTCAGAAACTGCAAGATGATAAACATGTGTTGTTCAAAGCCACTGAATTTATTACAATATTGTTATGCGGAGATAGATAACTAAGACGTCTTCTCTTCACAAGTGTTTCTCTTCCTAAGAGCTTTCACTTTGTTGTTGTTCGGTTGCTAGGCCATATCCAACTCTTTGGGACCCTGTGGCCTTGCCTGTCCCCCACTATCTCCCAGAGTTTGTTCAAATTCATGTCCGTTGAGTCTGTGATGCTATTTAACCACATCATCTTCTGCTGTTCCCCTCCCCCTTTTGCTTTCAATCTTTCCCAGCATCGTGGTCTTTTCCAATGAGTCGGCTCTTCACATCAGGTGGCCAAAGTTTTGGAGCTTCAGGAGCAGTCCTTCCAATGAATATTCAGGGTTGATTTCCTTTAGGATTGACTGGTTTGTTGTCCTTGCAGTCCAAGGGACACTCAAGGGTCTTCTCCAGCACCACAGTTCAAAAGCAGCAGTTCTTAGGCACTTTCATTTACCTGATTCCCTTTAGACTTCTCAGGCACTGTTGTGCAATTTGACCAAAGTACTCCAGTATGGCTCACGAGAATACCTTGGCCACCCTCCACACACACGCACTTGGGGCCCAAGATGGTTTGAATTCAAGCTATGTCCTTAGGTGAAGCTCTCTGTGTCAGGAATACGAGTGACCTCCTGAATGCAAGAATGGTGGCAAAGAGAAACAATATGGCACCCAATTCTTTCTATCCTTGTAGAGCTCAAGTTGCCAAATTCTAAATTTCAGTTTTGTCCTTGAAGGTGAGGTGTTTATGACACTGCATGGTCTGAGTGCCAGCATCCTAGGATTTTAGCTGATAAATAAAGTATGTTCCTTTGCTACACAGTTGAAAAGGTGTCTCAATCATGGGGTTATTTGATTATAGGATGAGGCAGATATACAACCAGCTTTCAAACATAGAATGAGGAATAAAACTCACGCTGCAGACGTCACAGTGTGCCAGGTGCTGAACTAGGCGTTCTGCACGCACTTGCATTAAATTTGGCCTCAGATAGACTAAGAGATATGATGAAGATTCATGTGCCATCCAACAGCCGGGAACAGTAAATGCCCATCAGTGCTGCTGTGGGTTTCAGCTGCTGCTCGCTGTTCTAGATGCTTTATATGCATTATTTCATTTAAATCTAACAACAGGCATAGGAGGTAGAATCAATGATTTTCCTTCTTGCTTTTTTAGAGAAAGTGAAATTGGGCCTTAGAAGTCCAATCATTTGCCTGAGGGTGTTGATGCTCAGACACTGACTGGCCTCCTGGTACACGCACATTCCTTGACCGTCTCCATGTATTAACTCTTTAGAAAGTGGCAGAGCTAGAAACCAGAGTCAGAGCTGTATGACTCCACTTTATCCTAAATTATGCTGCCTCTGCTTGAGGGAATTTACAAAGAAAACAGTGTGCTGGATGCCTCAGGCCCTGGAAGCCACCATTTACTTCACAGCTGGAATTTCCTTAGGGCATATTTGCAGCTATGCAACTTGGGAAACTCATTTCTGTCATTTTCCCCTTTCGCTTTGTTGCTTTATGCATTCTCACAATCCAGGGATGGTAATTCATGAATCTGAGCAACCTCTCAGATTCAGGGAAGGACAGAGAAATCTGGCTTGCTCTGGTCCATGGGGTCACAAAGAGTCAGACACGACTTAGCAACAGAACAACAAAGTTGTAAACTCCATTGGTTCCGTGACTTGCTGTCTGACCAATTCTTTCTTATTTTTTAAAATATTTTTTTGGATGTGGACCATTTTCAAAGTCTTTATTGAATTTATTACAATATTGCTTCTGTTTTATGTTTTGTTTTTTTTGGCCTCAAGGCTTGTGGGATCTTAGCTTCCTAATCAGGGATCAAACCTGCACTTCCTGCATTGGGAGGTGAAGTCCTAACCACTGAACAACCGGGGACATCCTGACCAGTTCCTAAAGCCGGTACCAACAGTCCCCTCTTTGCCTGAGAACCTAAAACTCACGTTGTTGGCTGTAAAACAGTGGACACAAAGACAGCACGAGAGCACTCATCATTCTGAACGCAGCAAAGCACCGTCAGCTCCGCGGAAATTAACCACAGGATCGAATGATGGAAAGTCACATCTTTTGCTTTAAGATTTCTCCCCATGAAGGGCAATTTGTCATTTATGGGTCTGGCTGAGTTATATTGTTTCCTATTAAGATAAGTCTAAATGAATCTTTAATGGCAGAACACTGTATCTGAACAGATTTAGAAGCTGCAAATTAAACTGGCCGTCTCCATCTGGGACATCAGCTTCCTCCCAGAGCCATCAATCACCCCCAGAATGGGTGAGCTGCCGGAGGTCCCCACAGATGTGCAGTGCAGCTGGAGGGACTGCACCCCGGAATGCTAATCTTGTGCGGTGCTGTACACTTGGAGGAGGCTCCTGGGAAGGCACGGCCAGCTTGGAGTCAGGGTTCTTGGTGCTCTTCTCAAGTCTCCCTAGTCTCTCTAGACTGCATTTCCACCCAGATGCTGGCATCAGCCTTTTCTCTGATGTCTCCTCGGCATCTATCCCACAGAGCAGATAACAAGAAGCTCCCCAAATTCACATGATCAGACCATCATATTTGTTTGAAACCTTCCCAGACACCCAACTTGTCTTAAAGTAGAGATCAAATTGAGGCCATTGCCTCCAGCATCTTGCTTGATGGCCCTGCCCAGCCCATCCCGCCACATGCCTCCATTGCTCCCTTGTTCTCTCTTGCGGTCCTGCTGGATATTCTTTAGGGCCTCTGGTCCATGCGTGCTCAGTTGTGTTTGAGTCTTTTCAACCCCATGGACTGTAGCCCACCAGGCTCTTCTGTCTATGGGATTCTCCAGGCAAGAATGCCGGGTTGCCACTTCCTCCTCCAGGGGATCTTCCTAACTGAGGGATGGACCCAGCATGTCCTGCGTCTCCTACATTGGCAGGTAGATTCTTTATTACTGAGCCACCAGGGAAGCCCTTAATGCTTCTGGGGCCTCAAGTTTTCTCTTGTCATGAGGGCTTCTGAACTCTCCCTTCCTGCCTGGGACACTCCTTCCTTTGGCCCACCTTGCTCATTTCCCTTTTCCTAGCCACTCACTCCCCAGCCATCAGGCTTCTACTGACATATGACTTCCCCGGGGACACCTCCCTCCATACCTGCACAGGTGAGGCCTGGGTCACCCATGACCACCTGTCCCAGCTGCAGTTGTGTGTGTGTGTGTGTGTATGGTTATGTCACTGTGACCTTTCTTCCTCATGAGATGGTGAAGCCTGTGTGTGCCCATCACGCTCTTCTCTGTATGTTTTCAGTCATGATGCCAGCACCCTGCTTGTCCCTTGGCAAGCCCGGGGCGAGTCCCTGCAATTGAACACATCAGACGCAAAGCTGTCATTCCTTCCAGCAGGAGAGTGAAGGGTGGCTTTTCAGCTCTCTTTTATCAGCCTTCTTTCATGGGTGTGTGGATGTACATGTGGATAAAAACAAACACCAAACTCCAGAGAGAGGTAAGGAGATGCAGGTGCACTCCTGCCATGGTTACTGACCAGCTGTGTGTCCCTGGGCCAGGCAATTCACATGCTGGTCCTTACTGCCCCATAAGTCAGAGAGAAATAACAGTGCCTGTCCTGTGGACCCTCAGGGGTATTCTTAGGATCACAGGGACACTGCAAAATTGCTCTGGAAAACACTGAGAGCTCTGCAGATGTGCAGTGGTCGACAAATTCATTAAATATACAACACACTTTTCTAGTTCGTGGTTCATGGATACAAAGCCACAGAAGATGTGCACGTGGGCAAGGCAGTCAGGGAGTGGGGTACCAGGCCACCTTGATCCTGCACTTAATCAGGGTTTGGAGAAAAGATAGAGCCGGACAATTGGATTTTAGGATGAGAGTGAATCGAATATGTGTAAGTCTCCCAGGTGGAATGTGACACTTAGTTAGGCTTTAGAAGGAGGGAAGAAGGGCTCTCAGCACTACCTCCCCTGTAATAGAGATGGTGGTGATGTCCCTGGGGGTCTAGTGGTTAAGACTTTGCCTTCCAATGCAGAGGGTGTGAGTTCAATTCCTGGTGGAGAAGTTAAGATCCCACATGCCTCAAGGCCAAAAATAAACAAAACTTGAAACAGAGGCAATCAATCCTAAAGGAAATCAACCCTGAATATTCATTGAAAGGCCTGATGCTGAAGCTAAAACCAAATACTTTGGCCACCTGATGTGAAGAGCCAACTCATTGGAAAAGACCCTGATGCTATGAAAGATTGAGTGCAGGAGGAGAAGGGGTAAAAGGATGAGATGGTTGGATGGCATCATCAACTTGATGGACATGAACTTGAGCAAACTCTGGGAGATGGTGAAGGATGGGGAAGCTCTGCATGCTGCAGTCCAAGAGGTTGCAAAGAGTCAGACACGACAGAGCGACGGAACAGCAGCACCATTTATTTATTTGGATGTGCTGGGTCTTAGTTGTGGCATGCAAGATCTAGCTCCCTGACCAGTGATCAAACCCTGGCCCCCTGCATTGGGAGCACGGAGTCTTAGCCACTGGACCACCAGGGAGTCCATACCTTTAGGATTTTTATTTATGGGTGTGACTGAGTGACACCACATGGAGGGGCCAGTGTCGTTGAAAGAAGATGACATCATATCCTGCGGTGCCACATGGAGTGCCCCAGGTTTTGGTCCAGAGCCAGAAGCAGGAGTGAGTGAGGAGACCTAGGCCATGGTCTTTCTTGGCATCTCCATGGGAAAGACAGGGCAGGGTCAACAGCGGAACTGTCCAGTTTGAATAATTCCAGTGAGCTTTGGGCTTGAGGGGTGTCCTCTCGTTGCCTGGTACCTGGTCTGGGGTGATTTGGGGAAGGGGAAGTACTGGCTTGTGGGTGAACGTTAGAGAAAGGGGGGTGATCAGGAGCATAGATCAGAGTTTGGTGGGTTTGCATCTGAAAGGTGTGCTCCAAGCCCTTTGCTATCTTCGAAGATTTGGCTGTCCTGGGCGCAGTCTCTCCCCAGCCAGGAAGATGGTAAAGATGTCAAACAAAAAATGCTGGAGAGAGTGGAGAAAAGGGAACCCTCCTACACTGTTGGTGGGAATGTAAATTTGTGCAGCTACTATGGAAAACAGTATGGATGTTCCTTAAAAAACTGAAAATAGAGCTACCATATGATCCTGCAATTCCATTCCTGGGCACATGTCCAGAGAAACCATAATTTGAAAAGATACACACACATACACACACACACACCAGTGTTCATAGCAACAAAATTAACAATAGTAAAGACATAGAAGAAGCCTAAGTATCTATGGATTGATGAATAGACAAAGAAGATGTGATACATATATACAAGGGAATACTATTCAGCCATAAAAAAGAATGAAATAATACCATTTGCAGCAACATGCATGGACCTGAGAGTGTCATACTGAGTGAAGTAAGACAGAGAGAGACAACTATCACACGATATCACTTATATGTGGAATCTAGGTGATATAAATGAACTTATTTACAAAATAACAAAAGAGGATTTTTAAGATGTCAAAACATCATACGACACAGAAAATTAAAAATAGGATTAACTCAGCCTTCTATTGATGATATTAAGCTAGGGGAAATGAGGGAGCCCACATCCGCCTCCTGAAATTCCTCTTCCCCATGTGTCATCCTTGAAGGAGAACTTCCTATCTTTGGGGCTGTTTAATTCATGGTGGGTGATGGAGCCTGGTGAAAAAGGAGGTACCATTGGATACTGGTGGTCTTATCCCTCTCCTATCAAATGCCAGTGTTCAGGGTGTATCCTTGAGATGCTTTTATTACATCCACAGCATGGACTCTGGTGGTACTCAGCAGCCCCTGCTTCCCAAGCTGATCTGCTTCTGCTCTTGGCTTCTCTGACCCCACTTCTGGGACAGCCAGATTGTTTAGTCCCATTTTCAGCAGAAAGTGGGCCTGGCAGAAGCTTGGAGCTGCAGCTGGACACTCTTAGCCCATCTCTGTGACACGTGGCAGATGCTCCTCACATGTATGATCTGTGCCCCTGGGCATATGCACCCCTTTGCAGCAGCCCTCCAATCAGTCACAAACTCCTGTATTTGAAGGGCATGTACAGCTTTGGGGCGTGTTTTAGATGCATTATTCTGTAGCTTCTGTATGGTTCCCAGGACAGAGGACATGTTTCTGACTCCATCTGCTATGTCCCCATCCAGAAGGCTGCAGTGGAGGCAGAGGACTAGTTCACCACATCTCCTTTCCTGCTGACACATGGATACCTGCAGCCCCCAACATCTGGGTGGGACCCTCTGACTCATGTTGTCCACTGAGATGAGGATGGAAGGGATGTACACAGTTTCAAGGTGGCCTTCTAAAATGTCTGGGGATTCTCTTGCTGTTGGACAGATGCAAAGAATCTTGGGGATGATTCTGAGGTCTCACAGAAAAAAGAACCACAGGATGGATGAGAGGAACGTGGCTCCCTGACTTATTACTTGGAAGGCTGTCTGAACCCAGCAAGAAGGACATGAGGAAAATGCAAAGCTCTTGTGCAAGGCGACTGACATCTGGGGACTTTTTGTCATGGAAGCAAGAAGTAATCCCTCTAACTAGTCCATGAGGTTAAGAATGCAAGTGAATGGGACTGTGTTACAGGGAAGAACAAAACCTGACTCCATGCTAGACCTGTTTCATTTATGTTAACATTTGCCTCCCATTGCTTTTGTTCACTAAAATGATAGATACCATCCATACATAATGACCTGTCTTGGGAAACCCTGCTCCTCTGCCTGAATACAAAAAAACCAAAATGTCTTTGTTCAAGACCCTGTCCATCTGTGAATGGCTACAGGATGGAAGAAATGAACACATTCCCTCCCAGAGGCTGGCCATTCCGGGAATTATTTGCAAGATTAGTGTCATTTTCACTCTACCTCCTCACCTTCCACCATCTCTGTTCTATAAAAAAAGCTAGCATCAAGACCCTGTCAAGATGATTATTTTGAAACATTAGTCTGCCATCCCTCTCAGTTAACTGGCTTTCCAAATAAAGTCATATCCTTTTCCTCAGTACCTCATCTCCAATTTATTGGCCTGTTTTCTGGCAAGCAGAGTGAGCTTGGACTCAGTAAACAATGTAAAGTTAGAATCAAGTCTGATCTTGAACCTGATCTAGTGAACTTAAAAAAAAAATCAACATTATTGAAGTATATTGAGGCATGCAGTATCACAAACACATTTTAAAGGCACAGTACTCGACTTTTGACAAGTATATTTACCCAGGCATCCACCACCACCATCAAGATGTTACAACCTGCCCATCTTCCCAAAAGTCCCCTTGTGCTAAAAAAACCTCACAAAATGAATGACTTGCAGAATTTTATTCTTATCTTCCATTCATACAAGTCATTTTTTGAGGGGGGAGTTGCCTAATTTATCATATATTGTGAAAACTATTTCATGTTAAGCAGAAATGTGATCTGAGAGATGTGACCATGACCATGTTCATCAGCTTATGAACTGCCCAGAGACTGACCCGAGCCTGTGGGAGTGGGATTGGAGGGGAGCAAGTCCCTGACTGTACACAAGCCATGGAGACAGAAGGAAATAGCTCATTAGATGTGAATTATAGCAAAATTAAGGAACAAAGGTGACTTAAGCTTCTCATCTGGCTGAGAGCTGAACGTGGCAGGTTTCAGACATGCTGCTCATGGATGTGGTGGCCTGGGGACATCCAGGTGGTGTTCTGATTGGCAATCAGGCATGTGGCGCTTTGGCTCAGGAGAGGAGCTAAAGTTGGAGGTGCAGACTTCAGAGTCACCTGGTGTTTGTGGCAATTAGAAGCACAGGATGACAGGAGAATACGCAGAGCGAAAACAGAGCTGAGGTTGGGGTCCTGAGAACTATCGCACTTGAGGGAAGGGAAGAGAAAGGCTGCAAGAAGAAAACAGGGGGAAGAGATCCAAGGAGTGGGAGGACCGCCCGAGTATCACCGCAGGCAGACACTTTCCTTGACCCTGGTGATGCCTCCTCCTCTGTTCTTCCCCAGGGAGGCTGCCCTGTGTGTGTGAACCCCGGGCCCTTGTCGGTCCAGATGGGCTTGGCCATCAGGGAACAGTTGTAGGAGATGGGGCAGAAGGGGAGGCTGCAGTATTTACTCCACTAGCCCCCACTCATGGTCACTGCATGCTGGTGGGGACCTGGGTTGAAGACACAGCTTCCACCAGGTGCCTCTCCTGACCTGTCTCTGTCTCTCTGGGTCCCAGGAGCTGTGTGTTCCCTCCCTTCAGCCCAGAAGGGCTGAAGTAAAAGCCTAGCTGTTACTAGCCCAGGACACTGCCCACACCTTTGTGAAAAGTCTGTTTCCTAAATTCTCCTCGAATACCCATTTTGAATGTGCCATCTGTTTCCTTTTGGAAACTGATACTGACACCTGTCACTGGTTTAAAAAAGAAATTTACCTTCTATCTATTCCAAACTGGTCCCCCCAAATCCACTCCCAACTGCTGCCCAAGTTTCAGAAGTTACCTCCTTCCTCATGCCAAGGGGTCACCACCCAGAGGGGAGGCATGTCTCCCAGGACTGGATCACTACAAATAGATGATCAGGTGATCAGGTTACCCCAGAAGATTGCAGAATGGAGCTGCCCAGTGGGTGTGGCTGCAGGTAACACATACACACACATTTCAGAAGCCAGGAAGCATCTAGCTCCCTGGAAAATCTGTTTGACACCCAATTCTACATATATCAGGAATTATCCAAAAATGTTATATGTAGTTTTTTTTCCTCTCACTTTCCTTTCAGTAATGGCTCAGACTCTGGACTCCTTTTCTGAGCTCCAGGTTCTTTGTGAGGCCCCTTTCAGAATGCTCATCATTTTCTCCCTCTGGGTGTTGCAGGTTTGGGGCTCAGCTCCCCTCCTCCCCTGCAAGGGCAGGGGTGTGTCTAGTCCCCCTTCTCCCTTGTAACAGCTCTGATACCTGGCAGGAAAAATGACTGCCACAAAAGTTCCATCAGTACCCCCACCCAGAGGCAGGGAACTCCTCTTCTTATCTACAGATGGATGGCCCTACTGCTCTGCATTCTTTAAGTGCCACCTTCTTTTGATATTGTCTAAGTTTATTTTCTCTGTGATTGAACAACGTGGATGTGTTTCTAAACTCTCAATAATTAATTATGGCAAGAAATATACAAACCATAAGAAGAAACTTTAGAACATCATTCCATTCATCCTTTGGGATAGGCTGGTACAGCTGTCAAAGAAAAGCGGGATTCATATTTCAGCTAACTCTTTAAATAGCCATTGCTTCAAAAAAAAAATCAAATTATCTCTGAAAGAGAAATCAGAGGCTGATAAAGCCAGAGGGGGGAAAAAGCAATCCGGCCAATGACTTTGCCACAGGGACTGAGTCAGAAGCAAGGAGAAAAACGATATGACAGCGGCAGCTTCGTGTTCAGTCTCTCCTAATGTATTCAGATTGTCTGTGAGAAGACTTGTTTTTAAGTGAAGTTCAAAAGCCCATTTAAAAAATACCACTCTGTGCTGTAAAGCCAGAGCTGCGGTTCTCAAATTTGAAAAGAATTCTCACTAGCTGCCGTACATCAGCTGGATCACATCCGATTGTAACCCTGCATGTCATTTTATCACTTAATGTGACATTAAGAACATGGGCAATTTCCACATCAGAAACTGCAGAGCAAAAAGACACTCAATTTCCCCAGAGGAAGCTCAAGTAGTGCATTAACAGTGTCACAAACAGCTCTGGACACCCAGCAATGCTGAGCTCCAGGGCTCTGGACTGATGGCTTAAGTCTGTCTGGCGCCTTGTCCCCTTGCCCTCTGTGTGGCCAGTTAAGAGAATTGTATTGACAACTGCTGCTTTTCTGGCACTGTGTGTTATTGAATTGTCTGAGCTCATGTGCAGTTGTTGTTCAGTCGCTCAGTTGTGTCCGACTCTTTGCAACGCCATGGACTGCAGCATGCCAGGCTTCCCTGTCCTTCCCATCTCCTGGAATTTTCTCAAATTCGTGTCCACTGAGTCAATGATGCCATCCAATCATCTCATCCTCTGTTGCCCCCTTCTCCTCCTGCCCTCATTCTTTCCCAGCATCAGGGTCTTTTCCAACGAGCTGGCTCCTCACATCAGGTGGCCAAAGTATTAGAGCTTCATCTTCAGCATCAGTCCTTCCAGTGAATATTCAGGTTGATTTCTTTTAGGATTGACTGGTTTGATGCAGGACCCAGGACAATTTCACCACAGGGCAAGGTCTTTGTGGGTGGAAACACATCAGCTTCATCTACAACCAGGAATTCTCCCAGAGTAAGCAAGCCTTTAGTCAGTCCACAGGGTCCCTGCTGGAAGGCCCTTTATGGGGGTAACTGCTCTGTGTGACCAGATAATGTTCATCTGAGTTGACAAAATATCACAATGTCATCACCGAAGACATTCTCAAATATGTCTGTAATAAGTGTGTATGGTGTCAACATGGGTTTAGAATTTGATGTGGGTGTGAGTCACAATTTACCATAGTAGACACTGTAAGGAAGGGTCATCTGATCACACACCCCACTGTCCTGGCATCATTTAACCCCCTGGGGGTCAGATCAGGGCACCAGAGTAGCATCAGAGAGAAGACTGTTTGAGGAGCAGGTGCAGAACCCCTGCCCCAGGTAAACAGCTGGGCTTTGAGTGCGTGAGCTCCTACTGCACTGCCTGCATTTCAGCTTGATGGCAAGTGGGTCTGAGACAAAAACAGAGGCTTCAGTTCTTAGTGTCTCTTAACTAAGCTGTGTGGACTGACTTGTGTCCCAACCGTGGGTATACATCAACCTCCTCACTCTAGGGACTCATAATGTGACTATATTTGGAGTCGGGTGCTTACAGAGGTCGTGAAGGTAAGAGGGTCATGGGGTGAGGCCCTAATCCCATATAATCTAAAAAGCCTCTTGATGAAAGTGAAAGTGGAGAGTGAAAAAGTTGGCTTAAAGCTCAACATTCCGAAAACGAAGATCATGGCATCCGGTTCCTTCACTTCATGGGAAATAGATGGGGAAACAGTGGAAACAGTGTCAGACTTTATTTTTGGGGGCTCCAAAATCACTACAGATGGTGACTGCAGCCATGAAATTAAAAGACGCTTACTCCTCAAGGAAAATTATGACAAACCTAGATAGCATATTGAAAAGCAGAGACATTACTTTGCCAACAAAGGTCTGTCTAGTCAAGGCTATGGTTTTTTCAGTGGTGATGTATGAATGTGAGAGTTGAACTGTAAAGAAGGCTGAGTGCCGAAGAATTGATGCTTTTGAACTGTGGTGTTGGAGAAGACTCTTGAGAGTCCCTTGGACTGCAAGGAGATCCAACCAGTCCATTCTGAAGGAGACCAGCCCTGGGATTTCTTTGGAAGGAATGATGCTAAAGCTGAAACTCCAGTACTTTGGCCACCTCATGTGAAGAGTTGACTCATTGGAAAAGACTCTGATGCTGGGAGGGATTGGGGGCAGAGGAGAAGGGGGACGACAGAGGATGAGATGGCTGGATGGCATCACTGACCCGATGGACATGAGTCTGAGTGAACTCCGGGAGTTGGTGATGGACAGGGAGGCCTGGCGTGCTGTGGTTCATGGGGTCCCAAAGAGTTGGACGCGACTGAGCGACTGATCTGATCTGATCTGATCTGATAGAAGAGCAGATCAGAACACAGAAACACGTAAGGGCATGGGGAGAATTCGGCCATCTACACACCCAAGAGAGGTGTGGAAACATCCCTTCTGACACTTTGATCTTGGAGGCCCAGGCTCTAGGACTGAGAGAGATCAGTGGCCCTTATTGAGCTGTTTACATTGCCCCATCTGTGGTGCTAGGTGACCATAGCCCGAGCAGACTGACCCAAGTAAGTGCTCAGGCAAAGTTCCCCGTTGGTGGTGAGGCCAATGGTGGAAAAGACAACCCGAGAGGGACAGGGTGAGTGGTGAGGAAGAGGGGAGGGGATGGTATGGAGACTTCAGTCCTTCCCAGCTTCCCAGGGTATGGACTTGTGACTTGTCCAGGAGAGGGCCATGGGGGCAGAAGAAGCAGAGAGACTCTGACCCCATAGAAGATCTCCAGGAGAGTACCCTCCTGCTCCTGCCTGACCCTGGGTGAGCATCAGGTCTCTCTGTATCATTTCAGGGTCCCTGAGGCCATGGGCTGCAGCTGATCTTATTTCTAGTCCACCTACACAGAAAGGAGATATCCTTGTACCTGCCTGCCCCAGGGTAAATTCATAGCCCTCACGTGCCTCATCCCTTCTCTGACCACCCTTGATGGGACCTTGGGAGGACCCTGGGTGACCCAGGCTCCCCTGGAGCCACTCACGCCTCTCCCATGAGGGTTTGGAATTGGCGACTATAACTTTGTTTTTCAGATCAGGAGACCTGTCCCATGTAGGTTCTGAGGTGGACCAGATGTCTTTAGAGCGAGGAGCAGGGGGTATACTCAGAAACAGAAACAGAGCCATGGGGACATCATGCCCAGTTTCCCAAAGCTTCTCCCAGAAGCTCCCTTGCACACCAGCTCTGGGAGACATCCCACAGCTTTTTAATAAACATCCACCCCTGCCCCTCTGTTTCTGTGGCTCTGGCTGTTCAGGCTAGCTTGACCAGGCTGCCAGGACTTGCAATCCTGAAGGCCCAATTAATTCTGGCTGCACACCAACATTCTTTTATTTTCTGTGTACCGAAGCAAGTGACAAACACACCTGATTGCAGGATTGATTTCTGGTCCATTCGCTGTTGGAGAAGCATGTCAGCTCACTGTCTGAGGACTCCCAAGAGCCCAAAAGTCCAGGACCTCCACTGCTGCCTCCTTCTCACGACCCCTACCTGGGACTTCCACAGGGCCTCTGTGCTCATTTGTTTCTGGGGTGTTCAGAACTCAGCTCAGCATGAGAATCAGCTGCTGGACTGAAGCAAAAGCCACCTGGATGCCATTGGAGACCACACGCTTTTCCTATGCAAGAGAATTTGTCTTCCAACATAAATATGCTTCCCCCATTAGGCCCTAATTACTCCAGAGAGAACCCGTCTGCCAATCAGCGGCAGACACCCGACTCAGGTTGATAAGCAGAGCAGATTTCTCCAGCCTTAGTCCTTCGAAGTATTTACTCTGCTCAAAAAAGCCGTTGTCCCCTCCGGGCTTCCAGGGCTGTTTCTCCCTCCTCCCCTCCTCTGCGTGCACACACACCTAAACTGATGCTCCAGCCCACTGGGGCTCCCTCCCTCTCTCCACTCTCCCTTTTCCTTTGTTTCTCTCCTACCAGCCTACCATAATGCAAAACAGAAACGAATATTCAAAAAGCACTTTCTGTTTTTAATCAGGTTTGGGGAAACAAGCCTGCATGCTGCTTCCCCAGTCAATAAGATGTTTGACATTTAGCAGGGCCTCGGTGAAATCTTGTCTAACAGCTCCATTTTTAAATGCCACTCCAGATCTCCCATCTCTGAGTTGTAGAAAGCACTTGTCCTGCAAAGTATTATCATTGGTAAAAATATTAAGCAGAATCTTCATCTACTCAGAGTCACCGGGTAATTTGGCTGGAATATAGATCACCCACCACCCCCGAGGGGGAGTAGCTGGCATCTCCTCTGGGCGTGAGGGTGGCTCACAGGAGGAGGGGATGGACCGGGGATGGGGGTGCTCTGCCTTGCCCCCCAGGTGTTCATGCCACTCCTGCACTGTGTCCTTGGGCGTCTCCTGGGCACTTTCTGGAATCCTGTGACAGCTAATGTCCATGATGGGGACTCAGGCAGCGGGAAGAGCTTGGGTCCCAGTGCAGGAGACTGGCACTGTTTCCTGGTCGTGTAGAAGGAACTTGCTGGTCAGTGGTGTCAGGGCCTCTGGCTGCCTCTGTGTAGGGATGGCAAACTTCAGGCAGCTAAGGTGAACAGACACGCATCTTTCAAGGGAATTTGCACCTTTATCAGTGTTCAGCCCCAGCCTGCCTTTATGTCAGCTGAGGACGAGGTGAGCTCCACGTGAACAGTTTGAGCTCCGAGGGTGGCCGTTGTAGGTCACCTGTGTTTTATGTGTCCTCTGATTTATCCCTAATGCTTGAATATAATCAACTATTGCCCTTACAACACTTCCAGAACTCAGGCATGAAAACATACTTTTCTTTGATCCCTATCACTGTCTCCTCTAGAGGGGCATCTGTTTGGGTGGGCACTGCTTGCTGGAAACCCTCACATTAACCAGGAGATGTTTAAGGAAGAGTCAACCTACTTGGGCAGACTCCGGGAGACAGTGAGGGACAAGAAGGCCTGGTGTGCTGCTGTCCATGGGGTCGTAAAGAGTCAGATACAACTTGGCAACTGAACAACAGCAGCAGCAATCTACTGAACCTTGAACTTGAACTCTGTTTTGTTTTGTTTTTTAAGTTTTTGATACAGCATTGCTTCTGTTTTAAGTTTTGTGTGTTTTTTTGTTTTTTTTTTTTTAGCCAGGAGGCATGTAGGATCTTAGTTCCCTGATAGGGATTGAACCCTCACCTCCTCATTAGAAACCAAAGTCTTAACCACTAGACCATCAGGGAAATCCCTGAACTCTGGTTTTAAGAGGTCTGGAGCCACATCCACTCTGCCTCTGTGTGAGGGGATTCCCACCACTGGAAAAGGGCTGTGTACCTCTATTGGAAAAGCTTCCCATCGCTGGAAAAGGACCACGTGCCTCTCTCTGCTGTGAAAGTTAGAGAAGGTCTCCTGCAGCAAAGAGTCGCCTGGCTCCAGTGACTTCATCCCACAGGTAGTAGGAGGAGGCAGTAAGAAGTTGTTGAAGGTTTTGAGTGAGAGACCGTTTCAAAGCGGTGGTCAAAGAAAGTGAGTCGACTGGAGACGCTGGATGCGGAATGCAGGATGCAGGTACAGGATGGCAGTGCAGGGGTGGTCCGTGCCCTGGAATCCTGAGCCACAGGGTGGACGGGCAGGAATAGACACAACAGGGTAGGTGTGAGACTCTAGGCATGCGGCTCACGGTTTAGCTGGGCAGGAGTCAGGAGGAGAGACCCCGAGGGTACCCAGGATTCCAGGGGCATGTGGGGACCTGAGAGTGTGGGAGACGAGGCTGCTGGCTGGTGGGCTCGGGCTTGATTTAAGCCCTTTTGCTTTTGAGATTACTGGATGTGTACTTGAATTTTTGCCTTTGAGTGGAAGGGGATATGGCAGCTCTTCCTTCTGCTTTGGCAGAAAGGGGTTGTCTGGCTTGATCAATGAGTCTGAGTGTGAGATGGTATTCTGTGCATCCATTGAGGACACTGAGGTCTGTGGCAGAGGTGGGGGGATGTGTGTATGTGTGTGCTCACACACCTGAATTGTCTCATTACTCTGGACCTGGGGTTTCTTTGGACCAAGCTCAGATTTTTAGCTCAGATTATATTCAGATGAACCTGGCCATATGGTAACATTGGTTATGTGCACCGTGTTTGTATGTGTGAGCATGTGTCACCGTGTGCTCAGCCCCTCAGTCGTGTCTGACTCCGTGTGACCCCAAGGACTGTAGCCCACCAGGCTTCTCTGTCCATGGGATTCTCCAGGCAAGAATATGGGAGTGGGTTGCCATGTCACTGTATGTGCACATATGTGAGACAGAGGGAAGGTATGAACAGCACAATGTGGAGAAATGTCTTTATGGAGAAACAGATGGCCTTGGGAAAAAGGGTTGAACCCAGGAAACCTTCCAGCTGCAGCTGTGTCCCCTGGCATGCACCTCCAAAGACACTTGAGCAAATTCTGTCTGATTGCACTCACTCCAGACCTTCTTACCCAGATGAAGTAAGTATGAAACAGACGCTTCTGCCTAATGAGAATTTAAATTTCTAACTTTGTTAGAGGCATGGGGATGGGCGTGACGTACATTGCTAATATTCAGAGTGAGAAGAGGCTGCCCAGTGCCCAGCTCTCCCCTCCCTCCTGAGTCCCCAGACCAGACCCAAACAGTGCAGAACTCAACTGGGACATTGATATGGGCATCGTTATAACATAAGAACCTTCTGACTCAGAGTCCAACTGGCTTCCCTGAGTCCAAGAGTGTTTATTGAAAGTCTTCTGAGTGTGAGAAGGACGACCTATCCCTGGAGAAGCAAGACTCTGTTGTCTTAACTCACGGGAGAGCACAGAACCTGGGGCGTGGTCTTGGACTCGCTTCTGCCACTGCTGAGCCCTGTGACCTTGAGCAGGCGACTGAACCCATGGAGTCTCCATGCTCACGTCTGTGAAATGGGACCACATATCTGTCTCTTGAGTTCTTGTGAGGACTCACTGGGTGATGTATGGAAAGCATTCAGTCCCATGCCAGACACACAGTAAACACCCAACTAACATGATTTGAAGAAGTGTGCTCACACACCCAAAACAAAAACGATGCTTTCAGGGTGATGTCATTTATTACTTTCTGGAATTACTTTTTAGAAGCATTCATAAGCAATTATTTATTGGAAGGACTGATGCTGAAGCTGAAGCTCCAATACTTTGGCCTCCTGATGCAAAGAGCTGACTCACTGGAAAAGACCCTGATGCTGGGAAAGAATGAGGTCAGGAGAAGGGAGCGGCAGAGGATGAGATGGTTAGATAGCATCACCAACTCAATGCACATGAATTTGAGCAAACTCCGGGAGATAAAGGAGGACAGGGAAGCCTGGCGTGCTACAGTCCATGGGGTCACAAAGAGTCAGACACAATTTAGTGACTGAACAGCAACAACATAAGCAATTTCAAAGGACTTTTCCACATCTTTGTTCCTAGGTGGCTTATTTTTATGTTGCATTAGTTCTAGCCTACCAAAATCATTTTGAGAAGGAGGTTTATGCATCACAAACAACACTCTGTCCTTGTGTTTACAGAATCGATGCCGAGGGTGCTCTGAGATGAGCAGAGGAGAGGATCTGGGTGGGCAGAAGAGAAGCAGGATCCCGCTGGTGGGCCTGGACAGGTGGCCTCCCTGAATGGAACTCGCCTGAATCCCTGGCTTATGGCTGAAATAAGTTCTGCCCCTTCCTGCAGAGTTTTCTCTTCCCAAACCCAGCCTCTTGGGTTCCTCTTGGCACCTTGGTCCTACAGAATCCTCATCTACTCTGTGCTCTGTTGGTGCAGAAGAGCAAGGCAGGTGGGTCATCTTGGCTTTTTTTTGTTTTCCTCCTATTCTGGGATCACCCCCCACCCCCCCAGAGCTGGCTGTGCTGCAAATCCTGTGCCCCTGCTATAGTGGTACCAGGATCACAAAGAGTAATAAGGACCCCAACATCTACAGAGGCCCCCATATCACCCCAAGCGTGTGTGGGTGTTTGCTTTCATCACCCAGCACAGCAGAGTTGTTCTGATCCAGGATGACTCCTGGGGACACACACTGGGGGTGAGGTGGGGGATCACTTGCCCTGCTGCACAGTGAGGACTGGGCAGAGCAGGATGGGGATGACCCCCTCCGCATCCACCTCCCACTGTGTGGTGGCCCCTCCTTGGCCCCCTCGTGGCTATTATCCTGAGCTGGGGGCTGCTTTAAGGACTCCTCAAAGCATTGGCATTCGGAGCTCAGGGAGAATTCAGGCTTATCTAGTTTTACATAAAATGAAGGAGCAGAGGAAAAAACTCATCTCTTGGGAGATGGGAGAAGTTGATGGTCATTCCCGTTTCAAACCCACCCGGGCTTTTGTGAAATGTGCCCTTTGAAAATGATGGCTCTTATCTCAAATTCTTGCTGCTAACTTCACTTCCCTATGGACTCGGGTTTGACCCCTGGATGGGGAAGATCTCCTGGAGGAGGGCATGGCAACCCACTCCAGTATTCTTGCTGCTAACTTCACCTCCCTGCAGAGCCCAGGCACAGATTCTGAATCAGTGCTTCCCTTTGTATCATCTTTGTGATCATGGAAAACTGCCCTTGGCTATGACATCAGTTCTTTAGGACCAACACAAACCCCCTCCTTAGTTTGGAGTTTTATCCTTGGGAATTAAGCTTCTGGAAGTCATGTGGCTAGTGGACTCATTGGCCATGACTTGACCTGCAGGCGTCAACCAAATGAGGACTTACTGAGCAATCAGTGCCTCCATGTGCTGCCGTGACTTCTGCACACCCCCGCCCCCGCCCCCGCCCCACTGATGGAGAACGAGTCTTCCTGCCTGACTTCCACAGCAGGTTCACACTTTGCCCCCGAGTCAGGGTGCACACCAGAGCCACAGCTGGTCATAGACAGAGACCATGCCTTCAGCTGACATTGTTTTCCTGGCATCACTCTAGCATTGCCCCCACTGGCTTGAGAATATCCTACAAAAGTAGCCTTAGAACAAGGTGTTCCCTGGCTCTTGTATCCTGTAGTATTTAAAAAAAAAATTTATTGGAATATAGATGATTTACCATGCTGCATTAGTTTCGGATGTACATCAAGTGAATCAGTTATACACATACATGTGTTCATTCTTTATCAGTGGGCTTCCCAGGTGGCGCTAGTGGTAAAGAAGCTGCCTGCCAGTGCAGGAATAAGAGTTCGATCCCTGAGTCAAGAAGATTCCCCTGGAGGAGGGCATGCAACCCACTCCAGTGTTCTGGCCTGGAGAATCTCCCATGGACAGAGGAGCCTGGTGAGCTATCGTCCATAGGGTCACAGAGTCGGACACGACTGAAATGGTTTAGCATGCACATTCTTTCTCAGACTCAAATAGGTTATTGAAGTGAAGTTGCTCAGTCGTGTCCAATTCTTTGCGACCCCATGGACTGTAGCCTAACAGGCTCCTCCATTCATGGGATTTTCCAGACAAGAATACTGGAGTGGGTTGCCATTTCCTTCTCCAGAAGATCTTCCCAACCCAGGGATTGAACCCCGGGTCTCCCGCATTGTAGGCAGACACTTTACCATCTGAGCCACCTTAAGGAATACTAAATAGAGCTCCCTGTGCTGTACAGTAGGTCTTTTATTTTATATATACTAGTGTGTATATATAAAATGTTAATCCCAAACTTCCATCACTTCCTTCCACGTTTCCACTTTGGTAACCATATGTTTAATTTTGAGATTAGTGAATCTGTTTCTGTTGTATAAATATGTTCATTTGTATCATTTTTAATTAGATTCCACAAATAAGTGATATCATATGATATTTGTCTTTTTCTGTCTGACTTACTTCTTTAGTATAATAATCTCTGGGTCCATCCATGTTGTTGCAAAAGGCACTATTTAGTTCTTAAAAAAACTAAAAATAGAGCTACCATATGATCTAGTAATACCACTCCTGGGCATATATCCAAGAAAAACCATACTGTGAAAAGATACGTGTACCCCAGTGTTCATAGCAGCGCTGTTTACAGTAGCCAAGATGTGGAAACAACCTAAGTGTCCATCAACAGATGAGAGGATAAAGAAGTTGTAGTATGTTATTTTGCACTAATCTTAATGGTGCTTTGCTCTCTTGCTTGCCAACCTTTCTGAATACACACAGTACACCTTTTTGAACGTTTATTTTGAAGTGATTTTCTCTTTACAAAAAAAGTTGCATCAATATTACAGAGTATCCGCTAAAACCCTTCACCCAGCTGGTTTAATTACCCAAACCAGGAAATTAACCTCAAGATGATGACAGCATCTCAGTTCCAGACCTTATTTAAAGTGTCCCAGTTTGTCCTTAAATGTCGCTTAATGGTTCCAAGATCCCACATTGCCTTCAGGTGTGAAGGAGCAAATTTAATGTGCTCCTCCATCCATGGGATTTTCCAGGCAAGAATACTGGAGTGGGTTGCCATTCCCTTCTCCAGGGGATCTTCCCAACTCAGGGATCAAACCCGGGTCTCCTGCATTGTAGGCAGACTTTTTACCACCTGAGCCACTAGGGAAGCTATATAAGTAACACACTCACATGTCAATCAACTTAGACGTCTGTATAGGCGTCTATGGACAACTGCCCACATGACCTCTCATTAGGTGCTTTGATCTCAGAATTTCAAATTGAGTGTTTAGTTTGCCACTGGGGAAAAAAGGTTAGCCTGTAGAGTTCTTGGGGGGGCTCCCTGGTGGCTCAGATGGTAAAGAATCTGCCTATAATGCTGGAGACCCAGGTTCAATCCTTGGGTCAGGAAGATCCCCTGGAGAAGGGAAAGGCAACCCACTCTAGTATTCTTGTCTGGGAAATTTCATGGACAGAAGAACCCAGCTGGCCACAGTCCATGGGGTCACAAAGAGTCAGACAAAACTGAGAGCCTAACACGTGGGGCTTCCCAAGTGGTGCTAGTGGTAAAGAATCCACCTGCCAAAGCAGGAGACATAAGTTTCCAGGGTTCAGTCCCTGGGTTGGGAAGATTCCCTGGAGAAGGAAAGGGCAACCCACTCCAGTATTCTTACCTGGAGAATCCCATGGACAGAGGAACCAAAGAGTTGAACACTTCTGAAGCTATTTAGCACACATGCAGAGTTCTCAGACTCCCTGAAATTTGCAAGAAGACACTCTCTCCTCAGAAGCGTTTTTCTGCTTAGTTTTTGACACATCTGTTATTTTCAAAAACAAATAACCTTGAGCTTCTGTCCTGCTTTCCCGATGGAAAACATGACAGTAAGTCCTTTATAATATATCAGTAAATGGTGGTTCCCCCACATAAATACAACCTTCCCTCCACGGTGACCGAATCTTACTTTGTCAGAAGAGCATTTATGTTCCTTTGCAAGAAAGACGCTGCGGAGAGTAATAATGGAGAAGCTGACAGCAGTGTCCCCTGACTTATTTTAAAGAATAAAAATAAAATATATATAGAGATATGCAGGTTTTTTTTTTGAAAAGAAAATGAATCATTCTTTGAAAGTTAGTCAATCTCTTGGGGGCACGGTGTGGAAAATTAGCTTTTAATGGCTTTGAAATTGAGGTTCCTTGGGTCAATAGGACTGGATACTTGAAGTAAAATGACAAATCTATTAGAAGAAAATCAAGCATTCTGTCGCCCGTAAGAAAGGCACTCAGAGGACAGAAAGCATTTTCTTGGAACTCTTCTCGCACTAGGCGGGTGGGGGTGCGGGCATCAGAAAAGCTTGGGCTTGGGCTCACTGATTTGAAATCCCCTGAACAAGCATCACTCATGGCCTTCTTATCACACCTGGAGTCGGAAAGTTTCCTGGTTCCTGGCCACTGCTGCACAGTTTCATTGAAGGTAGAAGGCAAGGCGTGCGTTTCACATGCATTTAATCCTAACACTGCATGGAACGCACTGTTATTTCTCAGCTGCTGTCCCACCACCGGTCTCAGTGTGAGTCTGTCTAGCTGCCTCAGCCCAGCCTGATGTGTCGCTCTCACACTTTCAGTGGGTTGTGAGGCTGGCAGAGCCACTCTGTGCAGGAGCCAAGTCTGAAGGTTGTCTTGCGTTTCTGAGTCAGAATCTTATTTTCTAACGTTATGCAGAAATGAACACACAAACCATCTATGGGCCGCATCCATTAATGAAGCCATGCATTTCTTTCTTTTTTTTCCTTTTTATTTTTTTAAAGCTTCATTTTCAATAGTACATGTACATGGTACATAATTCAGATGATTATCTGCAGGATAAAGTAAACCTCCCTCACTGGGCTTCCCAGGTGCAGAGGTAAAGAATCCACCTGACAATGCAGGAGACACAGGGACTTAGGTTTGATTCCCAGGTTGGGAAGATCCCCTGGAGCAGGAAATGGCAACCCACACCATTATTCTTGCCTGGGAAATTCCATGGACAGAGGAGCCTGGGGGGCTTCAGTCCATGGGGTGTCAGAAAGTTGGACGTGACTGAGCACACACACACAAGGTAAACCCTACCCTCCCTGTCCACTAGCTAACCTGTTCCCCTCTCTGGAATCCATCATCATTACCAGTTTTGCTGGGTATTTAGGAAGTTTTCTGTAACAGTCTGATGTGCAGATATATGCTCTGAGTCAATCTTAAATTTAACTAGGTTCTTTTTTCTTTAGGCCTGACCTATGAAATGTAATGAGTGGTATTTGTACCACTTATGATGCTATTCCTTCATGTCCAAGTTCAGCCTTCTTCACTGCCCACTTTGACTTTGGAGGATGATAGTGCAGTAGAAATGGCTGCAGTAGCAGTCAATGGAGGTTTCCAGAAACTCAAAGATCTTTCTTTTTCAATCAACCACAAGGTTACAGAGGAAGGATATAGAAACTTGTTTTGAACAGTGGACAATGTGTCCAACTCGCTAGAGGTAACTATTTCCAGGCATTTCAAAGAAGGTATCAAAGCTCAGGCCACACAGTCAAGTCTTTGCATCATTGTGTGTTATGACTGCCAAGTCTTGTGAGACTTACCATGATAGGTTGCCTCCTGGATGCAACAGAAGCCATGCATTTTGTGATTCCTTCACCAACAGTTACTTTGTGTTCATGAAGCACTGGATGCTGTGTTGGGTGATCAGGATACAAATGTGGACCTTGCATTCTTATACTTAATGGTCTAGTTAGAGAAGCATCAATGGAAATGCAGATTTATTGTTGCTGTTCAGTTGCTAAGCCATGTCCAACTCTTTGCGACCTCATGGACTGCAGCATGCCAGGCTCCACTGTCCTTCATTATCTCCCACAGTTTGCTCAATTTCATGTCCATCAAGTCAATGATGCTACCTAACCATCTCACCTTCTGCTGCCCTCTTCTCCTTTTGCCTTCAATCTTTCCTAGCATCAGGGTCTTTTCCAGTGAGTCAACTCTTTGCATCAGGTGGCCAAAGTATTGGAGCTTCAGCTTCAGTATCAGTGCTTCTGAAGAATACTCATGGTTTGTTTCCTTTAGGATTGACTAATTTGTTCTCCTTGCTGTCCAAGGGACTCTCAAGAGTCTTTTCCAGCACCACAATTCAAAAGCATCAATTCTTTGGCTTTCAGTCTTCTTTATGGTCCAAGCAGATGAATACAGGCTATAAGGCAAGTACTACATAATGAGATCATTGGATCACGTGGCTGGGCATCCACTAGAACAATGTTCCAGGAAACACGCATTGAATTTCAAGGAACCACCTTCACCACCATTACAAGAAGAAGACTCCTCTGACTTTCCATGTGAGCCACTGAGGAGTGGAGACCCATGGCGCTGGTCCCTGGTCACTCAACTAATGGGAACAGATGGGCAGTGTACCTCAGATACTCCCATATTCTTCTCACTGGTGAAAATGGGTTTCCTAAGAAGCTTCTGCTATTTATTCTTAGTCTGTTGGGAGGAGGAAAAAGAGGATGAGATAAGAGCTACAACAAATCTAGACAGCATATTAAAAAGCAGAGACATCATTTTCCTGACAAAGGTCCATATAGTCAAAGCTATGGTTTTTCCAGTAGTCATGTACAGATATGAGAGTTGGACCATAAGGAAGACTGAGTGCTGAAGAATTGATGCTTTCGAACTGTAGTGCTGGAGAAAACTCTTGAGAGACCCTTGGACGGTAAGGAGATCAAACCAGTCAATCCTAAAGGAAACCAACCCTAAATATTCATTGGAAGGACTGATGCTAAAGCAGAAGCTCCAATACCTTGGCCCCCTGATGCAAAGAGCTGACTCATTGGAAAAGACACTGATGCTGGGGAAAACTGAGCACAGGAGGAGAAGGGGGCAACAGAGGATGAAATGGTTGGATGGCATCATTGACTCAATGGGCTTATATTTGAGCAAACTGTGGGAGATAGTGAAGGACAGGGGAGCCTGATGTTTTACAGTCCAAGGGCTCGCAAAGAGTTGGATATGACTTAGTGACTGAAAAACAGCAACAAGAGCCTGGGACTCTGCAGAGCATAGCAGACGTGGGGTGGGGCGGGGAAAGGCGAGTTGAGAGGAAAGACAACACAGGCGTGAGGTGCAGGATGGCTCCATCCAGTGGGACAGCTCTCTGACTTTGTTGGAGGAAATTGTCAGTTTTCTAGTTCTGGTTAACTTTGTCTTGATGGCTTTCAGTGAGGCAATGGAGCCCTTTCCATCACATTTCCTGGAGACAGGAGACTTTGCTAGGGAAGGGGGTGGGCGGATCAGTTCAGAGGCAAAATTAAGATCCAAAATCCCCTCCTCTGGATCCACACCTACCCCCCATCAGGAGTTCATCCCTTCCAACTCCCTGTTTTGTCCTCCCAGGCTGCAAGAACGCCCCACTGCCTGCTGTCTGCAGAAGGAAGGAAGGGAGAATGGGGAGAAGAAGCAAATAAAAGAGGGAAAGAAGGAGGGAGGGAGGGTGGGAGGCAGGGAGCATTCTTAAAATTGAATTATTTTAAAAATAGGAACCATTTGGTGTCAATTAAATTCTGCCTCAGCTCCTGAGTGGTGACTCATGTGGTGACAATCTCAAGACTCAGTTTACTGGCACCCAGAGCAAAGATGCCAAACCATCTAGACACAGCAGCAGTTCTTGGCCACCACTGCCCTGCCCAGGGTTGGCCCTGTTCCAGGAGCCACATTAAAGGAAATTTGACCAACCGGAGCACTGTCAAAAGAGAAACGAAGCCAGCTTTCGGAAGGGGAGAAGGATGGGTGGGGTGGGGCCAAGTCACCAGCAGATGTGTTTTGATCTCAGATGAGTCAGGGGGTTCACAGGGTCTCCTCACAAGTGTTCAGGGTCTTCTCCTTCTATCTCCTGCTTGCCTCTCCCCTCCTCCTTACACACACACAAACACACACACACACACACAGTGTTTGCATAATATGGTGGGGCTTATTCCAGGTACTTGTGATGGAGAAATGGCATGTGTGACTGTCGCTCTCAGTATCTTTAGTGTCCACGTGGTACTGGCAGCTCAGGCCTTCGTTGTGGTGGCCATGGGGTACTGGCAGCTCAGGCCTTCGGTGTGGTGGCCTGGGGTCCTCAGTCCCCCAGGCTGTGTTCACTCCCCTGGCTGAGACCCCTCGCTCTGCCCACACTCAGAGCCTCCCTCCTACCTCTGCACTTTGTTCCTGCTGTTTTCTGTCTGGTCGCCCTTCCTCGCTCTACTGCCCTGTATGTTGTCCACTTTTTTTTTAATGTATCATTTTATTCATTTGTTTATTCATGGCTGTGCAGGGTCTTCGTTGCTGCACAGGTTTTTCTCTCGTTGCGAAGCCTGGCGGCTACTCTCTAGTCGTGGCGGGCAGGCTTCTCATGGCCGTGGCTTCTCTTGTTGTGAAACCTGACTCTCGGGTGCTCAGACTTCAGTAGTCGAGGATCAATAGTTGTGGTGCACAGGCTTAGTTGCTCCATGCCATGTGGGATCTTCCCAGACCAGGGATTAAAACTGTGTCTCCTGCATTAGCAGGTGGATTCTTTACCATTGAATCCCCAAGGAAGCCCCGCTGTCCACTTTTAACCCAACGGGAAGCCCCAAGCTCAGGCACCCTCAGTTCCAACCAAACTCAACTGACTTCCTCCCCCCTTGATAGAAGGAGCCCCTCCGCCTGGACACTGCAATCTTGGAAGAGTAGCTCTTGGCATAACAGTGGGGTCCCACTCCAGACAATTGAACCAGGGGTCCTGAGTGATGTGACGAAGATGGGAGTTTCTGGGGTGCTTAGGTGAGGAACCTGAGCTGTTTGAGGCCAGCACAGGGTTCCAGGTGGGGAATGAGGTGGCCCGATTTATGTTGGATAAATAGAAAAGCATGTATGCTGTGAGAAAGTTGACAGGGAGGGAGATTGTGGGTGGAGGAGCTGGACAGGAGGGCTGTCCACAGCAGGCTGGAGATACAACATCTCCAGTGGAGAAAACAGCTGGGGTGGGTCTGCTTTGTCACATTCCTGCCTGTTCATCTGTGGGCTAGGATTCTGGGCATCAGGCTGGCCTGGAGAAGGCGCTTGATAAACACTGAGATAAATGGATGTAGCTTGAAAATTCTGCCAGTGATTCAAATGTTATTACAAGTTATACGCCTGTTTGGTTTTTATCTTAATGAGTTTCCTCTGTTAAATAAAATCATGGAATCGGAGAGCTGGGAACACCCAGGGTTTCAGCATTTCTTTAACCCCCTGTGATTGTTTGGTAAACATAAACATCTGGTCTCCCCAGATTCCAAGAATGAGCCCACCCTCACCCCTGAGATGCTCCCAGGAATCTATCTAATGATCTCAGGAAATTTATCAGAGGGAGGACTGTTTGTCCTGGATCCCATAGCTGCTTGGCGGTGGGTTTGGGATTCCAAAGGCTCTGTACCCTCTGGAAAGCTGCCCTTCCACCCCCTACCCTGGGCCTGCCGCTAGAACCTGCTTTTAAATATGAAAATTACCTTTCTCTAGACTCTGAGACAGTGCTAAGCAACAGAGCCTGGGAGTTCATTTAGTGAACAAATGCTACTTTTCTAGACCCAAGAGGTTAACCTGGTGCCCTGACTTATGTTCCAGAAAGACACTGACTGTGATGGAATTATGTTTAATAGAAAGTTGCCACCCCTTCCCAGAGAGGCTTGTAAACATTTGGGAGAAGGTGGCAGTTAGAGAAAAGTCCTCTCTGACCTCCCTCCTCCTCTTCCTTTCACTAATTAAAACACAGCCAATGCCAATTAAAACAGAGCAAGAGCTATTATTGTTTTTTGTTTATCCACAGATCCAGGATAATGCAGGGAAATGAGATGGAAACTCCCTGCCTCCCAGCTTGGCCATGGGTTTGCTGGGACGCATGCTCTGCTTCACTGAGAAAGTGGTGCGCAGAGTTGGGGGTGCGGCTACATACCTGAAGTGGCTTCCCATCATGGGCCAAGTGACTCTCAGGCCGGCAGGTGCCAACAGCCACTGCTGGAGTTGGTGGGTCTACAGTCTCTGAAAGTTGCACCTTCTGAGCCCCTGGGGTGTGAAACACAGACCCATCCCTACTGCCCCCACCCGCAGCTCAGGCCCAGGAGGGAAGCTGGTGCTAGCACCGTGTGAGCCACTCAACACCACCCCTCACCTACCCCTGCTCCCCAGAGGCTGTGCTGAAAGTCCCTAGAATGTGTTGTCAGTTTGGTCTCTCAGTCGTGTCCAACTCTTTTGTGACCCAGGGACTGTAGCCCTCCAGGCTCCTCTGTCCATGGGATTTTCCAGGCAAGAATACTAGACTGGGTTGCCATTTTCTTCTCCAGGGGAGCTTCCTGAGCCATGGATGAAAACCGCATGTCCTGCATGGACAGGCAGATTCTTTACCACTAAGCCACCTGGGAGGCTGCCCAGAATGGTGCCACTCTCCAAATAGCAGAGCACTAACCAGCTCCCTGAACTTCTGGGGTCCCTTAGGGAAGCTCTTTGTCCTCTCCTTTTTGCTCAAGGTGAAGTGTTTGTGATTCTGCACTTGTTCAAAAGTCCTGAAAGAAGCAGAGTGTGGTGTGAGCTAAATACATGACCTCAGAAATGAAGCAAGGTTGGGGGTCAGAGGGAGCACCCCAAACTGCTCGCCTCCTCTTGAGAATCAGGAACATGGACCCCTCCTGTGCAGCATCATCCCTGGATAGACATTGTCACCCCATGGAAGTGGTGGGTGCTGCACCTTGTGCAGAGGCTGCCCCAAAATGTCAGACATACCTGGAGCCATCCCTGGGCCAAGCGGGGGTGATGAGTCAGATGTGGGACAGGTGCGTTACCATGAGTCTAGCAACCTTTGCTGCACTTTGGAAGCACCTAGAATGGTTTTTAAACTCCTAACTCCTGGGCCATGCCTGGACCACACTCAATTAAATCAGAATTTCCTCTGAGCTGCCCCAATTCAGAAGGATTGATTTAATGAAAACAGTCTTTCTCACCTCTGCTGCATAAAGCCTAGTAATTCCTAGAGGGTGTTGAGGGACCATTAATAGACTGAATGGGTCCTTTCCAAATCTATATAGTGAAGCCCTAACCCCCAGGAAAATGGTCTTTGGAAAAGGGCCTTTAAGAAGTGACTGAGTTTAGAGCAGGGGTTTCCCAGGCAGCTCAGTGGGAAAGAACCCACCTCCCAGTACAGGAGATACAGGTTCAATCGCTGGGTTGGGAAGATCCCCTGGAGAAGGAAATGGTAACCCACTCTGGTATTCTCGCCTGGGAAATCCCATGGACAGAGAAGCCTGGCCGGCTGCAGCCCATGGGGTTGCAAAAGAGGTGAACATGACTTAGCAATTAAACAACAACAGCAAGGTTTAGAGCAGGTCATGAGAATGAGGCTCTCGTGGTGGGACCGTGTCCTTACAAGAGGAAGGGACCAGACCTGGCTCTGTCTCCAGGCTACAAGTGCACGATGAGAAGGCAGCATCAACAAGGCAGGAGGAGTCCTCACCAGGAACCAAATCTGCCTGCCAGCCCCTTGACCTGGAACTTCCAGCTTCCACAGCTGTAAGAAATACATGTCTGAGATTTAAGCCACCCAATCTGTGTCTTTGTGCCTGAAGTGACTAAGACAAGCCCACAATGAAGGATTCTGTGTACAAATCCTTCTGAAAAAGCTGGTTGTGTCTTGGAATGTTCTTTCACATCCATAGCATTGTCACCCCTCACCCCGAGAATGGATTGTGCCCCTCAGAGCCTGGCAGTGTGTCCAGAGCCCAGGTGTAGATGGATAGAGCATCTCAGATGCCTCCTGAGGCTTCTATCCCTGCCAGAGTCAGAAGGCAGAAGCCAGCAGGACAGGCAGAGCGAGGCACCCCACAAGACCTCCATGGTTTGTGCATCAGACCAGAAGGACCAGTGCTATTTGTGTAAATCCTACTTTGGGGAAATGAGGTTAAAGACAAATCCTTTTGTAAGGGCAGAGACAATAAACACTCATGACTCATAGCCAGACTGCCACGTGCAAGGTGCTGCATTGGGTGTAAAATTCAGGGAGGGGAGATGCACAGGTGATCCTGGACTCTCATAAACACCTCCTGCCCACTATCTTCTCTGAGCTGGAAGGGGGTGTCTCAGACCAGTAAGGATGGTGTGTGTGTATTTGGATGTGTGAAGGGCCTGAGGCTGATGGAGCAGCAGGTCCAGATATAGAAGGTGTGGTTCTCACCCAGCTTGTCTCTACGTCCGTGTGACCTGGATCAAGTCCTCACCTTCACGTGGAAGCTCGGTCATGGGCAAGCAGGCTCAGGGAGATGTCAGTCCAAATACCAGCCATGATCACCAGGGGGATTTCAGAAGGTAGCAAAGCATTTGTTGAGTTCATGAAAACAGGGATTACAAATGTATGAGAATCCCCCAATCAGATGTAGAAGGATTTCTGTACAGGAAAAAGATATCCCCTTCTAATTAAAAGAAGCATAGTTAAGATCCAGGATCACAAACAGACTTCATCATGCATCCCATTACCTGGTGGTGACTCCCAGGGATGTGGTGCCGGGAATGATCATGAGGCTAATTCTTGATCCCAGAACCAGAGGTGGAATCAGTTGTTGATGTTTTTCATGGGAAGATGTTGATGGTGATTGGCCACATCCAACCCATTGGTCTCAGCTGGATTCTTGTAAAAAAAAAAAAAAATCCTCTGTATTTTTGCTTAGCCAGAAACATACTTAGTCTGCCTAGCAAAAGATCACTATCTTTTCCAAGAAGGCTATTATCTCCCAGAAGGCCCAATCAGCAAATCTAAGGATACGAGACTGTGGTCAGCATGATCCACTGGGGTGTTCCCTCCTCGGAGGCTTCATAGCTGAGTTCGAGAGTTGAGATATATCCAAGGAGGCAACTTGGAATTGTCCCCAAGTTTGGCCAGGAATAGCACTTATTAGAAAAGACCCTGATACTGGGAAAGATTGAAGGCAAAAGGAGAAGAGGGCAGCAGAGGATGAAATGGTTAGATAGTATCACCAACTCACTGGATATGAATTTGAACAAACTTCAGAAGATAGTGGAGGACAGAAGGGAGTGCTGTATTCCAAAGGGTCTCAAAGAGTCAGATATGACTTAGTGACGGAACAACAACAACAACTACAAGCACAGCCAGGAAGACACAGGACAATCCATGTGAGAGTTGCAAGCATTCAAATGATTTATTTGGCTTAAGATAAAACGAAAGAAAAAAACTCCCATGCTCTTTCGAATCTGCTTACTTGCATTTCATCTCCTGGTAGCAAGAAGCACTTCAGCACTAAAGATCAAGCTGGTTTTTTAATAACCAGAGTGAATCAATGTCCTCTGATCTTTCCTAATTTTACAATAAGGTGATTACCAGGTATCCGTGGTTTAAATATTTATAGAAATGCAGAGAAGCTGCTAATGGCTGAATCAGCTTCAGATGGCAGGTGATGACAACATGCTTAATGAACACAGATTCTGCTTAATGCACACAATGAGAGAAAATGCTGTGACAGGGATTTACAATGGAATCTAAGAATGAGACTCTGAAGAGCTGCTGCATTTGCTCCTCGGCTTCACTTCTATTGGAAGAGTACAGGTCTCATCTCCCTGTTGGAAATCGTGCCCAGCAATGGATGCCCTTGACACTGATATCTGTTGAGAAAGAGTAGGACCAAAGAGATGGATGCCTTCTGTAGTCTGTAGAAATGCCTATACCTGTTATTGGACTCCCCGGTGGAACTGATGTCCATTGGCATTAACTCCTATTCCTTAAGTGAGATTGCATGTTGAGCAGTTTTCATTCTGTTTTGCAGACAATGAAAGTTATGCCAAAGTGGTGACTGTCCCTGAGTCCAAGATTACATGGTGATTGGCCTTGAACATCAGAGCCCAGGATATTCTGATTCCAGTTCCCTCACATTGTTCCCCTTGGAACATCCGTGCCACCCAGCTCCCAGGAGGTGTCTGCCTAGCTTTCAGGCATCATTAGGGCTGAGCCCTTCATCTTCCAGAGAAGCTCCTCAGATCCAGGCTCCCTCAGTGGACGGGCATCCTCATGTGCAGAGAGCAGCGTCCTGTGGGGACCCAGGCTTGATAGCTCATCCTGTCCTGCAAACAAGCAGAACAGCTATCCAAACTCTGTGCTGGCACAGACACTTTTTCTTCCCAGGAGGTTTAAGCAGCAGCTGATGTGCGGGAGACGGGAGTCGGGGTCTGGGCCCTATTCACCCTCTCCCTGTCCACAGCCATGCTGAGCCAGGGGCCAAACCCACTGCAGGACTGTGACTCCCAGTCTGCTTGTGCTATGAGGCCATTTATGTTGTGTTCAGATCAAGTCACATTCTCCAACTAAATGAACTCCTTTGAACACCAAGTAATATTTCAAGCTTAAATGGAATTAAGCAAAGTGAACTCTGAAAGTCAATACAAAATGAAAAGAGAAAAGGTATTGTGTTTTCAGTTCTTCTGTCATCTGAAGGTGCCAAGCATTAGGCCAGGCCTCTCTGTTCAGGTGGGATGTGGGATGTAAAGGTGGTAAAGCCAAACCAGCATCAGATGGACAGTCCCACCTGGTGTCATGTGGGGTTGAGGGAAAAGGAGAGAATTCCCTCATGAGACGCTGCTGTGCTCTCGTATACACTGGCTGCCCACCCACCTCCTGTTTCCAAAACATTGTCCTCCTGTTTTGGGAATCAAAATTCTAACTTTAACTCTAACTGAGAAAACTGCTGGTTTGGGGGGAAAGATCAGAGGATAAAGTAAAAGGCCAGGGTCTTCTAACATTCTATGAACAATCTGGCTAACAGAAGTCATTTTCTGGGACTGCCCTGATGGTACAGTGGCTAAGACTCAGAACTCCCAATGCGGGGGCCCAGGTTCAATCCTTGGTCAGGGAACTGGATCCTATACACTATAACTAAAGAGTTTGCATGCTGCAACTAAAGATTCCGAGTGCCACGACTAAGACCTGGCACAGCCAAATAAATAAATGAAAGTGTTAGTCGCTCAGAAGTATCTGACTCTTTGTGACCCCACAGACCATAGCCTGCCAGGCTCCTCGGGATTTCCAAGGCAAGAATACTAAGTAGGTAGCCATTCCCTTCTCCAGAGGATCTTCCCTACCCAGGAATTGAACCAGGATAGCTTTTCAATGTAGGTGAATTCTTTACCATATGAGCCACCATAAATATTACAAAAAAACAGGAGTCATGTTCTGTCCATTAAGCCAAAATTGTTAGTGGGTCGTTTGGCCCATCCTATTCAGCCTCAACTCACCGGGAAGCTTTCTTTTCACTACCAAGAGAATGGGTTTCTCCACATGATGGAAGACACACTCTTGTAGGTCATCCTCTCTTAGAAGTCACCTGCTTCAGCATCTGCAGAATGCTTGAGGTCCTTTCCAGTGTTTTTGGCAGCAGGAAAACGTCCGGGGTTGCGGAATAGAAAAAAGCCTCATCCTGGGTAAACGCACGCCAGGCTGAGGTTCTAACCACCCACCTGGCCTGACATGCAGCTGACAACATCATTGTGGCTTTAAAGCAGCTTCCCTGGTGGCTCAGATGGCAAAGAACCTGCCTGCCATGCAGGACATGAAGTGTCCCTGGGTGGGGAAGACCCCTTGGAGAACAGAATGGCTAGCCACTCCAGTATCCTTGCCTGGAGAAGTCCCTGGATGGAGGAGCCTGGCAGGCTTGCTAGGGGTTGCTAAGACTTGGACATAACTGAGCAACTAACGTGAGAAGCCTAGGCTAGTTGGTGTCCAGAACTGGCCTGGCGCTTTCTGCCCCTGCCAGCTCAGGCCCCTGACCTAATTCAACATCTAATTGTGCATACACCTGAGAAAAACAAATGAAGACACTTGCTACCTGTCAGCATCATTAATTTCGTGGTGATTGCTCATTAAAATGGTTTGTTTGTACTAGGCTGTGCTAGCCGCCCTACCCTAATTAAACTGTGGAGCAGAATCTGCTTATAATTTGCTTGTGGGATAGTTTAGGACATCACTGTAATCTATTTCACTCTGGCTGGGCTTGGATGCAGCATTTTCCCTTTGATCATCATCCTAACCTCTCCCTGGGGAGTCCTAAGTTTACCTGTTGCTCTGGACTTCTTCCAGGGGAGTTGAGAGTATGATGACGCTGACCCAAACCAATATCTTCACTGCAAAAATGTTGCCTGTGAACATGTGGGACAAGGATGAAGACAAAGCAAAATCTTTTAAATGAATGGAGTAGCTTGACCTCATGTCTTTTTCATAAGAGCTAACCATTGCATAAACAGTGACAACTGGCCTTTATAGAATGCTTATTGTGGGAAGGCACCACACCAAGTATTTTAAGGAAATTATTTCAGGATTTCCCTGGCAGTCCAGTGATTAAGTATCCTCCTTTCAATGCAAGAGAGGCAGGTTTCAATCCCTGTTCAGGGAATTAAGATCCCACATGCTACAGGGCATCAAAGTCCACACACCACAATTTCTGAACCCATGTGCTCTGGAGCCCCAGTGCTGCAGCTCTAGAGAATCCCCCGCACCACAGCTAGAGAAACCTGCTCACAGTAACGAAAGATCCTACAAGCCTCAACAAAATGCCCTGTGCCACAACTAAGATCTGATGCAGCCAAATAAATGAATGTGTGCTAAGTCACTTCAGTTGTGTCTGGCTCTTTGCGATCCTGTGGGCCTTGGCCCAACCAGCTCCTCTGTCCATGAGATTCTCTCAGCAAGAGTACTGGGGTGGGCTGCCATTTCCTTCTCCAGGGTATCTCCCAACCCAGGGATTGAACCCACGTCTCTTATGTCTCCTGCATTGTCAGTCAGGTTCTTTACCACTAGTGCTACCTGGGAAATCCTAAATAAATGAATAAATATTAAAAAGATTGAAGGCAGAAGAAGAAGAGGGTGACAGAAGATGAGGTGATTGGATGGCATCACCAATTCATGAACATGAACTTGTGCAAACTCCAGGAGATGGTGAAGGACAGTCAGCCAGACATGACTTAGTGATTCAACAACAACAACAAAAATAAATAAATAAATAATTTTATGTAACCTTTATAAAGTTGGTTCCATTATTGTCCATTCACTCATGCATAGGGTACCTGGAGTGCTGATTCTGTCCCCAGGCTCTTTGTTAAGTGAAATAAAGTAAAGTGAAATAGCTCAGTTGTGTCTGACTCTTTGCGACCCCATGGACTGTAGCCTACTAGGCTCCTCTCTCCATGGGATTCTCTAGGCAAGAATACTGGAGTGGGTTGCCATTTTCTTCTCCAGGGGATCTTCTCAACCCAGGGATCAAACCTGGGTCTCCCACATTGCAGGCAGTCGCTTTAACCTCTGAGCCACCAGGGAAGTGCTGGGAATTAAAGGATTCACATAAATGTACCTGTTCTTGGGAGCTCACAGCTAAGCAAGGATGATAGCCCAGATCTGAGTTGAGTCCTGAAAATGCATGTATGTATGTTTATGTGAGTTTGAGTGACTGTGAGTGAGTGTGTGCACGTGTGTTGGGTTCCTACCTAGGCAAGCTCATTGCCCAGCCCTCGACACAGGTCTGATGTTATTGTCCCCGAGGGTCTGTCTTTTCCCACTGCCCGGAATTCTCCTTCTGGACTTCAGAGTGGAGAGAGATTGATGCTTCTACACATTGAATTATGCCAACCATACACATTTTATTAATTTATGGAAAGTCAGATTGCTTTAACTATTACACTGAACTTCTGTCCTCCAATAAATGGCTTCATTTCCTCCCAAGGATAAAGCACTCCAGTGTTTTCGGCTGACCAATTCAGCTCAGGGCGCTCTAATGTTTTCTGTCTACTTGGAGGACACATACTTCACCAGGATGACTCTGGGGTAATGACACCAAAGGCCCATTTCTAATGACTGTCACGGTCTTGGCAAAATGCATTCCATATATTAATGCTGATGCCTTTCCCTGAGCTGGGTTCATGCTCTGGGGGAACAAATGACCTTTTCTCCCAAGCTCTCCTCTGCTTGTGACTTGAGAAGAAATATCTCCTTGTGTAATGCCAGGGTTGAGAACAGCCCCTAAACATGGAGAAAACAGCCTTGTTCCTCACACAGTAGACATATCAAAATAAGAAGGTCCATCTGCAGAGGTAGCCAAAGACTGTTAGAAATACCAGCACCCCGTCTGGGGGGCAGCAGATCTTCATTTACCATGAACCTGAGAGCATCTCACAGCTGCATGATAGCCGTTAAATCTATATTCCTATCTATAATGTGGGATTCTTTCTTAAAGAGGACCCGTCCTCAATTTGAATAAGCATGAGGTCCTCTGAAACCTGGATCTGGCCTAGGGGAGATTAATATCCTAGGTATGGACGTTCCACTGCATTGGGATCTTGGGAAAAGAAGGATGAACCATTGAACATATTGAAGGGAAGCAAAATATGCCAGCTCCACAAGCACTAATTTGGCAGAAGGATTGTTTTGAGCCAATAGAGAGGGAACAAATATAAGGAAAGCTCTCTGTCCTTCTTGTATTTTCCTAAAAGCAAGACTTAGATTTGTGAAGGTGTTCTTCTCCTCTCTCTACAAGAAAGGACAAGGCCTTAATCACTAGAGTCAATTCGTGACCCCGATCAGCACCAGAGACAGCGCCAGAGGGATCCTCAAAACACACTTTATTCACTGGCTCTTGACTTCCATTAATTCCCCATATATTTAGTTTCCCACAACTTGCCACCTTAGAAACTCAGAGTCCTTTTCCTTTGTATTGTCACTTATCTCTAAATTCACTATTTCACTGCTAAGATTTTAGATAAACCCAAGTTCTAAGCACATTTGGGTTACTCATCACTGGGTGCCCCTGTGAGTACAGGTGTAGATGTGTTGTTAAACATCTGCTTGCTTTTCTTTTGTTGCTCTGCCTTGTGTTGGTCTGTTTTACAGTTGGAGAACCTAGAAAGGCAGAGAGGAAGAGTTTTCTCTTCCCTTGCAGTTTTCAGTCCTTGCTTTCCTCTTCCTAGGAAGAAGGAAGCAAGCTTGCTCATGACATAACATGTTCTGTGAACACCCAACTGCAAAACTGGTAAAGTCCAAGTTGGGGATGCTCCAACAACCTCTGTAACAGAATCAGCTGGGAAGATATTAGAAGTCCCCCTGCAAGCTCCACCCAGATGATGTGAATCTGAATTTCTGGAGGTAGTAGTGATCCTAGTGTGCAGCACACACAGCTGTGGGGGTCTTGTCCTTGCTCAATGGTGGAATCCCATGAAAAGTATTAAAAATGCAGATGTCTGGGCCACATCCATGCCCACATCAATCCAAATCCCTGGACTTGGATTCAGGTGACTCCATACCCAGACTTTGTGTGCCTGGATGCTCAGGAGTATTCAAATTATAACATACTGGGCTAGCAAATTAAATGTTGGATGGGGTGGGGGTGTATACGAGGGTGGTCAGAGGTGAAGCCATGTGGGATTAATCAAGGAGTCTTCCTGAGTGCTGAGGTCAGATCAGTCTTGAAGGAATAGGGTACACTCAAAAGGTATACTTTTTCATCCAAATATCTAGCTAGACCAGGTCCCCACATCTTTGAATAAGAAGTCTCAGAAAGAATCTCCAGGGGTCATAGGGGTCTCAGTATATAGGCAAAAGGAAATCAATCCTGAACTTTCATTGAAAGGTCTGATGCTAAAGCTCCAATACTTTAGTCACCTGATGCAAAGAATCGACTAACTGGAAAAGACCCTGATTCTAGAAAAGATTGAAGGTAAAAGGAGAAAGAGGCAGCAGAGGATGAGATGGTTAGATAGCATCATCACTGACTCAGTGGACATGAATTTAAGCAAACTCTGGGAGATAGTGAAGGACAGAGGAGCCTGGTATGCTGCAGTCCATGGAGTCTCAAAGGGTCGAACATGACTTAGCAACTGAACAACAAAAACAACAGCTGTACAGGTAGGAACTCATCCAGAGTGAAAACCATGAATTTTACTTTTAATGTCTGAGTACAACTAATACTAGATGCCACTTTGGCCAGCTTTTACCACCTTGATATTTGGAATTTTAAGAAATCATAGGTTAGTGAACAGCAAACCCCTTTTCCAAGCTGATTCAAATCTGTAACTAAGGATGGAGAAAGTGTGTAGATTTGAGGAAGTTCAAGAGTTAATTTCCACTGGTGTCATCTTTTCTCTACAGCTACTATTATCATCATCATTTTTTATAAGACAGTAGTAGTGTGTCCGTGCTCAGTCATATCTGATTCTTTGCAACCCCATGGACTATAGCCTGCCAGACTCCTCTGTCCATGGGTTGCCATTTCCTTCTCCAGGGATTGAACCAAGTCTTCTTCATTGGCAGGCAAATTCTTTACCACTGAGCTACCTGGGAAGCCTTTTATAAGACAACTTTAATGTAAAACCCAAGGAAAGGGACTTCCCTGGAGGTCCACTAGTTAAGACTCCATATTTCCAATGCAGGGTGTTTGGGTTTGATTTCTGGTTGGGGAGCTAAGATCCCACATGCCATGCAATGTGGCAAAAAAAAAAAAAAAAAAAAGTTTAAAAATAAAGATACTTTTAAAAAAACAAGAAAGATGATCAAAATCATTTTTTGATCAAGAATGTTTCAAGGAGAGGCTCAGAGTTTTGCCATTGTGGATGTGGGTGTCAATGGGGAGACTGGCGCTGCTGCTATAGCTTAAGAAGGCATCAGCTGAAATGAAGAAAAGACACCCTGTAAGAAATCTCGGTCGACATGGAATCCACTGGTGGGATTTTTTCCCACCCTCATCCTCTCCACTCCCAGAGAAATTAGAGAAACAGTGATGCCTTCAAGAGTAATAAATAAATCAGTGGTGCTGATAGAAATAATGGACTAGAGCTCATTCACAATCTTGTTATGAGTCCCATCTCTGGGTTGATAAAATCTGGTGGAAACTGCCATTGTTGTAGGAAATTAAGAATAAGCTCATTAGCCAGGCGATTTACGCCATTCATATGAAGATGACAACTTCCCGGACTTGGAGGCGAAAGATCTTGTATTCTTTCCAGCACATTTTCCTGATCCTTATCTGCTCTTGATAAAGAAGTTCTGAGAGTGACTTATGTTGTGAGGACAATGACAGGGAATGGTTTTCTCAGCCCTGGTAAATGAATATGACCTATAAGAAAAATACTCTGGGTTATGTTTACTTGAGGAAATAAATCTTTTCCTGGGCACATCTTTCTTCTCCATCCTGTCAGAAGAGAATTCACTTTCTCCTTTCATTTTCCTCAAGTTTGCCGCCTACTCCTAACCTCCTTGGCTAGAAGTGAATGAGAAATAAACGTTCAGCTGCTGGCTTCAGCCATTCCAACCAGGGTTTATAGTTTTGGAGGGGAAGCCTAGATTTTCCTGGGGTTTTATCTGTCTCCAGATGTCCTGTGTCCCTCAGATCTGAGAGGGTGGGTATGGAGTCTCTGGCCTCTGAGGAGATTGTTTGCTGTGAATCCCAGATGAAAAGAAAATTTCTCACAGCTCCAGATAATTATCTATGAGCCTTTTCAATCCCATCATCACCCTACTTGATTGACCCCTAATGCCCAACCAACACAGACAGACTCAAAGGATAGCCTCATCATTCCATAGTCCAAACCTCTCACTAATAAACCAAATAGTGGTTGATTTCTAGAAACCGTTTTTGAACCTATGTTTTTCCAGCTTCTTCTGCTTCTCTGGACATTTTCAAGAGACCCTCTACTGAGGCCATTTTGAGCTGGTGAACATGACTGCCCCAGGTTTCCACTGCTGGGATTCTACTTTCTCATGCAAAAGTAAAAACATGTAACAATTGAGTCTCTATGCACAGGCACTGTGCTGGCAACTTTACATCTTTTCCTTTGCTTCAGAGCGTTCCATCCTCCTATTTCACTTTTGAGAAAACTGAAGGAAAGAACAGTGAAGAAGCTTGCCCAAAGCCACACAGCTAACAGAGAAGAGTTGGAACAATGACTCAGTTCTGACGAGCCCCAAAGCTCCTGCTGCACTTCTTCACAGAGTTCCTCCCTCTGGTCAAGGGAGAAGGGAGTCTTCTCCTCAGTTCAGTTCAGTCACTCAGTCCTGTCGGACTCTTTGCGACCCCATGAATCGCAGCACGCCAGGCTCCAGAGTTCCTCTCTCTGGTCAAGGGAGAAGGGAGGCTTCTCCTCAGGGATCCACAAATATTCAAGTCCTTCTGGAAAACTGCATTTATTCAAGCCCAGAAGGCATGTCTTTTTTCAGTCCCAAAAGGGGGGCATCGGTTGGGTTGGGTCAGACACACACATCCACTTCTTTCTGGATGGTCCTCTTCTGAGCAATCTCATCAATACAGGACAAAGAACATGCTGCTCTAGAAGCAGGTCCCAAGAGCTCCGCCTGGGCACAGAGCCCTGTATCCCTGACCAGTGTACCTGCCCCCAGGGATGAAGCCAAAGTCACAGCTTTCTGCCCTGGAATTCTTTCAGCACACCTTGGGGAATAAATTGAGAGGACTTGAGTGCTCTGATTGTCTGGCTTTATTCATGTGGAGTCTAGAGGAGGAAGCTTGCTTCCTGTTTGGCCAATTTCCAGAACTTTCTTCCTACGATATATATATAGCTCTCTCTAAAAATTACTCACCTGGGGCTTTTGATGTTTTCAGAGAGATCATCAGTGTTAAGTGTTCATTCTTCTAGGTTCTCATGGCTCATCCATGGGTAACGTTAGACCTTTAGAAAACATTTTACTTGGAGCTTATAACACATTTATAATTTGTGTGAAATGTCCTGATATAACACTACCTCTTCAGCTTTCACTGAAGGGAAATAGAAGCAATGTCCATTTGAGAAATATTTTTATTTCTTCCCCACAGCAATAGTCAGACATCACTTGTTATGTTAACCCTTCTCTCTTATCAGGATTTATGTCATTCCTCTGGAAGGTGCTGTCAAGTTTCGCTCCAGCAGCATGCTTATGCATCCCTTTATCAGACAAATTCTATGATATATAAAAATCTTCATTTTCAGCTTAACCACCAACATATTTAGCTCTAAAATTAGTGCTCAATTTCAGACACAATACCACTCTCAGTGCTCAGTATAGGTAAATCTTTCCCTGTTTGCTAAGTTATTAAACAGTATATGAAAATATTGATTTTTTTTGTATTTAAAATGCATGCTTGTGATAGGTTATTTGCAGGGTGCAAAAAAAAAGAATAAAGTGAAAGAAAAAGTAATACCTTAAGCATTGAAATCCCACCACTGATAAGAGAGATAATAAAGACATAATCAAACACTTGGAGTTCTCTGGCTTTAGATTTGTAATTTAAAAATTTTCAACTATAGTAGTAGTCATCTCAAACTTCCATAACAGAATAACAAAATACCACAGAGTTGGCGGCCCAAACATCAGCCCTTTATTTCTCAGAGTTCCGGAGGCTGGGTGGCCATGACGAGGGTCCACTTGGTCTGGTCCTGGTGATGTTTCTTTTCCTGGTTTGCAGATGGCTGCCTTCCAGCTGTGTCTCCTTGTCTCTGGTGTCTTTTTTTAAAAAATAAGAGCACTATTCACATCAAGGGGACCCCACGGTCATGATCTCATCTGAAAATCATCATTTCTATGAAATAAAATTCATATTTTATGGCAAAACAAGAAAAATTTAAACCTAAAACATTTCCTCTGCCCTTCAGCCTTTTTTCCTTCTCTCTACTATGCATCAGGTATCTGCATTAGACTTGACCAACCTCCCACATTGGCAGAAATACCTGCTCTTCCATAAAGAGCAATGTTCTCCCAGCACCAAAAAGATAATACATTTTCAGGTGAACAGCAAAAAGACTCAGCTATACATATGCATGCATCCATTCTCCCCCACACTCCCATTGCCTCTCATTTGAAACTATCACAACACTGTTAATCAGTTATACCACAATACAAAATAAAAAGATTTTAAAAAGGATAATGCCTTAAAATGTAACATTCCTTCTTGATCTTGTAAGGAGCCACAATGAGTCTTAGATCTAGATTGTGCAAACTGTCAATAATATGTGATTTAATGCTCAGTTCTCTGTCTCAAAAAAACATGTATAACTGTTTCCTGACTTCTAATGGTCCTGAGAGCTTTCTGAGATGCTCTTCCTGGATTATAATCCTTAAATTTGGCTCAAATAAAAATTTCCAATTCTTTCTTAGATCGACTGATTAGTTTTGCATCAATACCTCCTAAAGATTACATCTGCAAATTCCACTATCTCGGGGGTTAGGACATCAGCATATTAATTTGTTGTGACACAAATATTTCAGTCCATAACAGCCATCTTGAACAAAGCCAGGTAGATATCTGCTCTTAAGGTGCATTTGTGGCACATAAATACTGAGACCACCTCTGTCAAGCTGGAAGGGTTGGGAGGAAAGTGAAAAGGGAGCAGGGACTGGGGGGACAGTCTTGGAGTCCACAGGCACACACAGCCCCTTACCTTCAATGCCAGTACCCGTCCACCTGCCTCTTGAGAAACCTATATGCAGGTCAGGAAGCAGCAGTTAGAACTGGACATGGAACAACAGACTGGTTCCAAATAGGAAAAGGAGTACGTCAAGGCTGTATATTGTCACCCTGCTTATTTAACTTATATTCAGAGTACATCATGAGAAACACTGGGTTGGAAGAAGCACAAGCTGGAATCAAGATTGCCGGGAGAAATATCAATAACCTCAGATATGCAGATAACACCACCCTTATGGCAGAAAGTGAAGAGGAACTCAAAAGCCCCTTGATGAAAGTGAAAGAGGAGAGTGAAAAAGTTGGCTTAAAGCTCAACATTCAGAAAATGAAGATCATGCCATCTGGTCCCATCACTTCGTGGCAAATAGATGGGGAAACAGTGGAAATAGTGTCAGACTTTATTTTTTGGGCTCCAAAATCACTGCAGATGGTGATTGCACTCATGAAATTAAAATACACTTACTCCTTGGAAGAAAAGTTATGAGCAACTTAGATAGCATATTCAAAAGCAGAGGCATTACTTTGACAACAAAGGTCCATCTTCAGGCTATGGTTTTTCCAGTGGTCATGTTATGGATGTGAGAGTTGGACTGTGAAGAAGGCTGAGTGCCGAAGAATTGATGCTTTTGAACTGTAGTGTTGGAGAAGACTCCTGAGAGTCCCTTGGACTGCAAGGAGATCCAACCAGTCCATCCTAAAGGAGATCAGTCCTGGGTGTTCTTTGGAAGGACTGATGCTAAAGCTGAAACTCCAGTACTTTGGCCACCTCATGCGAAGAGTTGACTCATTGGAAAAGACTCTGATGCTGGGAGGGATTGGAGGCAGGGGGAGAAGGGGACGACAGAGGATGAGATGGCTGGATGGCATCACTGACTCGATGGAAATGAGTCTGAGTGAACTCCAGGAATTGGTGATGGACAGGGAGGGCTGGCGTGTTGCAATTCATGGGGTTGCAAAGAGTCGGACACGACTGAGCGATTGAACTGAACTGACCCGAACTGACCCTTCCACCTGGATCACATTCCTTCCTCCTTCATCTCCCCAAGCAGAGACCTCCCTCATCCTTCTCAGAGCAGTGCTAAAAGTGCAGGAAGCCTAGTGGATAGACCAGGTGGTGGCAATGGGGAAAGAGAGGGAGGGACAGGAACCACAGAGGGTCTCAGTCTGGGATGAGTGATGGTTGAAGAAGCAGAAGGAGCCATTCTGTCTAGGGTGGTCTCACACTCTGGGCTTCTGTCTGCCTCTGAGTGTCTGGAATACCATTAGGTTTTAGAGACACAGAGCCTGGTTTGGAAGACAAGGATACTCCTGACTCCTGACTCCTGACTCCACAAACAAGCTGGCGACTTGTTTGTGTGTCACTTCTTTAACTTCCTCGTCTGGACCCAGAGTAGATAATCCTACATCAGGGAGATAAACGCAAATCTTGGCATCTTGAGACTCATTACCTGACCTGCATTTCCTGCCTGCCCCCTCCCTTATCAGCTCCCTCTCTCTCACCTCATCGTCATTACGCAAGTTCCTGGGACTGGATAGATGCTGGTGACAATATGTGGAATAGATCAGGGGATGGGAACTCCCTCTCCTATTACCAACTCTGCAAGCCCTGTTCCCCCACCCACACCCTCTTCTCCCTTTGTTCCTGCTCTTAAGTCATTGAAAGAAGTGGCTGTTTACAGGTTCAAAATTAATCCCTCCGCTCTTCCTCTGGCTTTTATTTTCTCTCTACTTCCACTTTCTCAAGGAGTTTAATCTCTAATTAATCCCACCCTTCTATGTTTTTAACCAAGCCTCTTCTCATCAACATTTCAGCACGAGTTGAGAAAGTTTAACCTTAAATAAAATCCCCTGGACTCACATTTTTTCTCCGTCATTTCCATAAGTACATGCCCTCTGCTATCACTCTTTCCCATGAGTTGCTTCCTTTCTTCTGCCTTCCTCTCAACCTTCCAATCCAAGCTTAAGCGTCAGAAATCTGGCTGCCACTCTTGTCTCCTCGCTGAAGCTGCACTTGCCAAACACGAATTTCGTGAAAGCTGCAGTTCAATTCTCAGTCTTGCTCAAGCGGAACCTGGCACTCTGGAACATTCACTCTCTTTCAAAATACCCTCTTCTCCTTACTTCTGTTGCAATGATCATTGGATGGCTAATTCCATCTACTCCAATGGCTTTAATTTTCATTTGTATTATTGAGGACACCCAGATCTGTAATTCAACCCAGACAGCTTCTGAGTTATAGATGTGTACATCTCCGTAAGTCAGGCAGGCTAAGCTAGTCTGCAGTAAGAAAAAAAAAAACAACAGACAAAAACATCACTGTCAGTTAACCCAATAAAGACTGATATATATGAAACTGTGCATGCCTGGTACACTTTTTCATCTTATAGATGTGTCATTTGTAACAGTATTCTTCAAATTCACCACAGCAGTGGATGACAGGGCTAGATGATCAAGCAAGATATTTTAAGTCAAGCCAGAAAATGGTTGTTATGTGCTGAACTGTATTTTCCACAAATGACGAATTTTATATGCTGAAGTCCTAACCCCACTATTTCAGAATATGGCTGTATTTGGAAGTAGGGCTTTTAAAGAGGCATTTAGTTTTACTCTGTTTTTTAAATAAGTTCACTTATGTTATTATTTAGATACTGAGTAAAAGTGATATCATGGTATTTGTCTTTTCTGTCTAACTTACCTAGAGAAAGAACTTATGGTTACTAGGGGGAAAGGGCAGGGGGTGGATAGATTGGGAATTTGAGAATAACATGTATAGACTGCTATATTTTAAAAAGATAACCAACAAGGACTTACAGTAGAAAGACAGAGGGAGAGCAATTAACCTAAAATGAAGTCATTATGTGTTAGTCCCTCAGTAGTGTCTGACTCTATGTGACCCCATGAACTGTAGCCCACCAGGCTCCTCTGTCCATAAAATTCTCCAGGCAAGAATATTGGAGTGGGTAGGCATTCCCTTTTCCAGGGGATCTTCTTGACTCAGGGATAGAACCCTGGTCTGCTGCATTTCAGGCAGATTCTTTACCTTCTGAGCCACCAGGGAAGCCTGAAGATGTGCAAGTAGGCCTTAATTCAAAAACAGTGGTGTCCTAATAAGAAGAGGAGATAAGGACACAGACACACGCTGAGGCATGACCATGTGAGGACATAAAGATGGGCATTGGCAAGTTTGGCAAGACAAGGAGAGAGGCCATTGGCAAGACAGGGAGACAGGCCACAGGGCACCAACCTTGCCCACACCTTGATCTTGGACTTCCAGCCTCCAGGAAGAGGAGAGAATTGAATTCTGTAGTTTAAACTGCCCAGTATATGCTACTTTGTTATGGCAGCTCAAGCAGTTGACTGCAGAGGCTGCCATCAGGGCAACTCATAGCTTCGGGCCAGAACTCAGACATGTGGATGCATTCCACAACTAAGGCAACGAGAGTACTTCCTCCCTGGAGGCCAGGAAGAAGTATCAGCTGGTGAGAACAACAACATTGTCTTCGCCACCAAACCTGCCAAACTAAGAGCATTGCTAGTGGTCAGTGCCACAGGTTTTGGGGGTTGTGAGTCCAAGAGTAAGATGTCTTTTTCCAAGAGCCCATCCCTCCTCTTGTGTCCCTCTCGTGGTGTCCATCACACCCATCTGTCTGCCACCTGGGGCCGTGCATTGCTTCTTCCCAGTCCAACCTGTCCGCATTGTGATGCATCACCCCTCACCCTCTCAGTCCATCTATGAACTACATTTTCACTGGCATTCATCAACATAAGGATTAGTTAGATGTGCTTTGATTCTTACAAAAGTCCTTTCTTCCATAATGCCTCCCTGGTGCTTTGCCATTGTATTTATGATTGTTCATCTGCTTCAGCTAGACTGTGAGCTTGTAAGGGCAGGGCCAATGTCTTTGTTTGGTATAGTACAAAGCCTAGCACACAGTAGGTATTTAATAAATGTTTGCTGAATGTTTATCATTTGCCGTCACATCCCTCCTGCCTTACACTGATGGTGTGGCCCCATTTGTTGCCCATTCCTCATGATTTCATGGGGAACTTCCTTAAATTAATATCCCAGATCCCTCAATGTCTACACATTCACCAGATGGGAAAGATTGTTGTTCAGTTGCTCAGTTGTGTCTGGCTCTTTGTGAACCCATGGACTGCAGCACACCAGGCTTGCCTGTGTTTCACCATTTCCCAGAGCTTGCTCAAACTCATGTCCGTTGAGTTGGTGCTGTCATCCAACCATCTCAGCCTCTGTCATCCCCTCTCTTCCTGCCTTCAATATTTCCCAGTATCAGGGTCTTTTCTAATGAGTCAGTTCTTTGCATCAAATGGCCAAAGTATTAGAGTTTCAGCTTCAGCATCAGTCTTTCTAATAAATATTCAGGACTGATTTCTTTTAGGATTGATTGATTTGATCTCCTTACAGTCCAAGGGACTCGCAAGAGTCTTCTCCAACACCACAGTTCAAAAGCATCAATTCTTCAGTGCTCAGCCTTCTTTATTGTCCAACTCTCACATCTATACATGACTACTGGAAAAACCATAGCTTTGACTAGATGGACCTTTGTTGGCAAAGTAATGTCTCTACTTTTTAATACATGGTCTAGGTGATTCATCATAGCTTTTCTCCCAAGGAGCAAGTGTCTTTTAATTTTATGGCTGTAGTCACCATCTGCAGTGATTTTGGAGCCCACTAAAAATAAAGTCTGACACTGTTTGCATGTTTCCCCATCTATTTGCCATGAAGTGATAGGACCAGATGGCGTGATCTTCGTTTTCTGAATGTTGAGCTTTAAGCCAACTTTTTCATTCTCCTCTTTTACTTTCATCAAGAGGCTTTTTAGTTCCTCTTCACTTTCTGCCATAAGGGTGGTATCATCTGCATATCTGAGGTTATTGATATTTCTTCCAGAAATCTGGATTCCAGCTTGTGCTTCTTCCAGCCCAGCGTTTCTCATGATGGACTCTGCATATAAGTTAAATAAGGGTGACAATATACAGCCTTGACGTACTCCTTTCCCAATTTGGAACCAGTCTGTTGTTACAGTTCTATCTCTACCTGCTGCTTCTTGACCTGCATACAAGTTTCACAGGAGGCAGATAAGGTGGTCTGGTATTCCCATCTCTTTAATAATTTTCCACAGTTTGTTGTGACCACATAATTAAAGACCTTAGCGTAATCAATGAAGTAGAAGTAGACTCTTTTCTGGAATTCTTTTGCTTTTTCAATGATCCAACAGATGCTGGCAATTTGATCTCTGGCTCCTCTACCTTTTCTGAATCCTGCTTGAACATCTGGAAGTTCTCCATTCACGTACTGTTGAAGTCTAACTTGGAGAATTTTGAGCATGATTTTGCTGGTATGTGAGATGAGTGTAATTGTGCACTAATTGGAACATTCTTTGTCATTGCCCTTCTTTGGAATTGGAATGAAAACTGACTTTTTCCAATCCTGTGGCCACTACTGAGTTTTCCATATTTCCTGCATATTGAGTGCAGCACTTTCACAGCATCATGTTTTAGGATTTGAAATAGCTCAACTGGAGCTCCATCACCTCCACTAGCATTGTTCATAGTGATGCCTCCTAAGGCCCACTTGACTTCACATTGCAGGATGTCTGGCTCTAGGTGAGTGATCACACCATCATGGTATTTGGTTCATTGAGATCTTTTTTTGTATAGTTCTTCTGTGTATTCTTGCCACCTCTTCTTAATATCTTCTGCTTCTGTTAGGTCTATACCATGTCTGTCTTTTATTATGCCCATCATTGCATGAAATATTCCCTTGGTATCTCTAATTTTCTTGAAGTGATCTCTAGTCTTTCCCATTCTATTGTTTTCCTCTATTTCTTCTCATTGTTCACTTAGGAAGGCTTTCATATCTCTCCTTGCTATTCTTTGGAATTCTGCATTTAGATGTGTATATCTTTCCTTTTCTCCTATGCTATTCACTTCTTTTTTCAGCTATTTGTAAGGCCTCCTCAGACAATCATTTTGCTTTTTTGCATTTCTTTTTCCTGGGGATTTTTTTGATCACTGCCTCCTGTACAGTGTAGCAAATCTCCATCCATAGTTCTTCAGGCACTCTGTCTATCAGATAATCCCTTGAATCTATTTTTCACTTCCACTGTATAATCATAAGGGATTTGATTTTTGGTCATACCTGAATGGCCTAGTGATTTCCCCTACTTTTTTCAATTTAAGTCTGAATTTGGCAATAAGGAGTTCATGATCTGAGCCACAGTCAACTCCCAGTCTTGTTTTTGCTGACTCTATAGAGCTTCTCCATCTTTGGCTGCAAAGAATACAATCTATCTGATTTTGGTATTGACCATCTGGTGATATCCATTTGTAGAGTCATCTCTTGTGTTTTTGGAAGAGGGTGTTTGTTATGACCAGTGCATTCTCTTGGCAAACTCTGTTAGGCTTTGCCCTGCCTCATTTTGTACTCCAAGGCCAAGTTTACCTGTTACTCCAGGTATCTCTTGATTTCCTACTTTTGCATTCCAGTCCCCTATGATGAAAAGGACATCTTTTTTTTGGTGTTAACTCTAGAAGGTCTTGTAGGTCTTCATAGAGCCATTCAACTTCAGCTTCTTTGGTATTAGTGGTTGGGGGGTGAGGAGCTTCCCCTATTAGTGAGTTTGGGTAAGGTGCCGAGAACCATCACCTCATCTTTCTCCTCACTTCTGTTTTGGAGATCTGCCTGGATTAGTCAGCTTGGGCTCTACAGTAGAGCATAACAGACTGAGGGCCAGGGAGGTTGGGGGTTTTAAAAAAATAGACATTTGTCTTCTCACAGTTGTGGAGGCTGGAAGTCCAAGTTCAAGGTGTCACAGAACTGGTTCCTGGTGATGCTTGTGGATGGCTGACTCTGCCTGTGTCTCACATGGTCTTACCTCTGTGGGTGTAAGACAAGAGAAGGCCTCTATCTCTCCCTCTTCTTATAAAAACACTGCCCTGATGATGTCACTCAACTTTAATTACCTCTTGAAAATCATATGTCCAAATGTAGTCACATTGGGTGTTAAGGCTTCAACATAAAAATTTGGGGGTCACACAATTCAGCTCCTAGCACTGTTTGAAGAGAATGTTCCTATGTCTGCTCCCTGCCAGGTGGTGGAAGTCTCACCCCATGCATGGGGATGCCTACCATTAGTTACCCTGGAACTAAGTAATTACAGGTATTCCTGATGAAGTGTGCATCTATCAGCTTTAATCAGTTTTGCTGTAGTAACAAACAGTCCCCATATCTCAGTGGTTATGGATACAAAAGTTCTTCCCACTCACCTTCATGGCTTTCTGTAGGTTGGCTTCAGATCATCTGTGTGTTTTCAGGCAACTTTCCTGGTCTAGATTCCACTTCTCAGGCTTAGAGCAAAGTAAAAGGAGGAATGGCAATACCACTCCTAAATAGTTCTTAAAGTTTTTATCCAGATCTGATTTATGGGTACATCACTTTTTGTCACATTTTATTGATCAAAACAAGTCACATGACCAAGTCTAGCAGCAATAGGGATATCCTTGCTTCATCTCACAGGAAGGGACATCAGAGAGCTGTTCCTAAGCAACAGCTGCAGTAGGGAGGGGCAGCAAGTACTTTTAATAAAGAACTCAATCTACCAAAACACCATATATATATATATATATATATATATATATATATATATATATATATATATCCTGGGAACTAACGTTCTAAAAACTTGTGGGGTTGGTGGGAACACACTAATGGCAACATTAGGATCCAGGGAAAGCTATCCAAAACCTATGCTATCTTATAAGCAGAGCATCAGTAAAAAACAATACAAGTCCTTAAAAGCCCCTTGCATAGCTGATATGATATGTGAGTGCCTAATAAGTAAAGAAGTGCTCAAGCAAATACAGTCTTTAATGAAAAAGATCAAGGTAGTTTGATAGATGGAGGTGATGGGCCAAAGCTGCTGAGAACGTTGGCTCAGAAGAGGCAGGTGCAGAAACAGGTCCCACCTTTGAGAGGGTTTCCTGGTCCTATGCTGCTTTACACACATTAGGGAGCACCTAGCAAGAAGAGCTTCCAAGTGGGCAGGTCCCATGGCCAACCTGGACCAAAGGACAGGCCAGTGTAAATACACATCATGTTCCACAGAGCATTATCTCATGGGGACTTTTCTTAGCAGGCAGGTGTGCATTTAGCTGTTGTTATTGCTGGATAGCGCTGAAAATTTGATGTGATAGGAAACTGTTTTACATAGTATTCTAACTCCATCCCTCTATTTAGCAATCAACTATGCAGGAGATCCCCATTCAATTCCGCGGTTGGGAAGATATCCCTGGAGAAGGGATAGACTATCCACTTCAGTATTCTTGGGCTTCCCTAATGGCTCAGCTGGTAAAGAATCTACCTGCAATATGGGAGATCTGGGTTCGATCCCTGGGTTGGAAAGATCCCCTGGAAAAGGGAAAAGTTACCCACTCCAGTATTCTGGCCTGGAGAATTCCATGGACTGTATAGTCCACAGGGTCACAAAGAGTCGGACACCACTGAGTGACTTTCACTTTAACTTTTCACTATGATCTGATCTACAAATGTATAGACTGATACTCTCCCCAAACATGGTACTGGTGTGATTCAGTTGGTTCCCAAAAATGTCAAAATATGGCACATTGCCTGGAAAGCTTGAAAGCCAGGCAATGTTAGGCACTTGGGAATCAAGATAGCAGTTGGAGACTGGCATTTCCTGTAGGGACTTGATTTGAGACTCTGAGGTCTTATGTGTTAGTCTGAACCATGAAGAATTTTAAGGTTACCTGCTGGTGCAGACATTGGTAACCTATCATCTAGGCAACTTACCATTCTTTATAATATAATGGTTTATACATTTATTGAGCACTTAACATGTGCCTGGCATTACTGCAACCACAAGACACATATTATAACAACTTTAGTATTTTTCCCATTTTATATAGTAGGACGTTGAAGCAAGGAAAATAACTTTGAATTATAATTCAGTTCAGTCTCTCAGCCATGTCTGACTCTTTGCAACCCCATGGACTGTATCATGCCAGTCTTCCCTGTCCATCACCAACTACCGGAGCTTGCTCAAACTCACGTCCATTGAGTCAGTGATGCCATCCAGCCATCTCATCCTCTGTTGTCCCCTTCTCCTTTTGCCTTCAATCTTTCCCAGCATCAGAGTCTTTTCCAATGAGTCAGTTCTTCTCATCAGGTGGCCAGAGTGACTTGAAGGAATTATAATTCCACTCAACTCTATGGAATTATAATTACTACTCTGGAAATTAGTAATAGAGGAATTGTGTGTTTAAAAGTGGGATGCCTCTATGTTTTATTTAATATCTGCAGCAGGCAGGGTAATAACAACCCCTCTACACAGCAGATATCCACACCTCCCCAAATACCCCAATTCTTTAAATATGTCACTTTGCATGGCAGAACGATGGTTGGATGGCATCACCAACTCAATGGACATGAGTCTGAGTAATCTCCGGGAGTTGGTGATGGACAGGGAGGCCTGGCATGCTGCAGTCCGTGGGGTCGCAAAGAGTCAGACATGACTGAGCAACTGGAATGAACTGAACTGAACTGATATGGCAGAATGGACTTTGCAGATGTGATTGTGGTTATGGACCTTATGAGGGGGAGATTACCTTGGATTATTTGAATGGGATCAAGCTAATCACTGGAGCCCACAAAAGGAGGAAGAAAAGGAATTCAGGAGCAATTCAGTAGAAGGGGATTTCACAGAGATTCCCAGCAGAGAAAGGCTAATGCATTGAGGCTGGCTGCCAGATAGAGGGGCCACATGCGAAGACTCTAGAGAGACTTCTAGAAGCTGGTGGTGGCAGTGACAGCATCCAGAAAACAGGCATCTCAGTCCTACAACAGCAAGGAACTGGATTATGCCCACAACTTGACTCAACTTGGACGTGGATCCTTCTCAGTCTTCTGGATTCCAGCCTTTTGAAACTCAGAGTAGAGAAAGCAGTCTATCCAAGTCTGGCCCTGGCCTACAGAGCTATGAGATAACAGCTGTGTATTGTTCTAAGCCACTGAGTGAGTAACTATTTGTTAAAGCAGCAGTATGCAACTAATACAATGTCACTGGACAAGATCTAGAGAAAAATTGGACCACTGGGCACTTCCCAGGTGATGCTAGTGGTAAAGAATCTACCTGCCAATGCAGGAGATGTAAGAGACACAGGTTCCATCCCCTGGAAAAGAGTATGGCAACCCACTCCAGTATTCGTAACTGGAGAATGCCATGGACAGAAGAGATTGGCAGGCTACAGTCCATGAGGTCACACAGAGTCGGACACAACTGAAGCAACTGACCACACACACAGGCGCAGGCACTTCCCAATCCCAGGCTTCTCCTGGTCCCTTTCTTCCTCATCCCCAGGCAACTGGTGAGTTTAGAAGAAGGAACAGGGCCTGATCCCCTCTCTCTACTCTTTGGGATCTTTCTGCTCACAGAAAACAACTATTCTCATAGCATATAGAGGGATCCTGCCACTGTCAGGCTCTAGCTGGAGAATGTAATCCTTTGACGTATGGTTAGCAAATCCATTGTGCTATAGATCTAAAGTTTTATTTCTCAGGTCCAGCTATTTACTAGTAATAAAACTAAGATATTTATTTCCTTCTGTCTGACTTTTGCCACTGACTTTCAAATTGATTCAGAATTCAGGAAAACAGGAGATATTTATTAATCCTCTGAAATCCCAACACATCAATCTGGTCATATCATTCCCATTTACGCTGAACATCATTCAAACCTCTTAGGACGACTTTTAGGGCCCATCATAATCTAGCACTGCATCACTCTCTAGCCCAGCAGGATGTAATAAAAATAGAATGTAAACCAAAAATACAATTTATAATATTCTGATAGTTGCATGGAAAAAAAGTATATAGAAGGAGGAGAAATTAATTTTAGTAATATATTCTATTTAGCCTAATATATCTAAAATATTATCATTTCAACATATTTACCAATGTAGAAATTATTAATAAGATATTTTGTATCCTTTTATCTTCTAGTAATACTTTGAAATTCAGTGTGTCTATATACCTACAGCAAATCTCACTCTGGACCAGTCACATTTCAAATGCTTGACAGCTGCATGCATGACTTGAGGACACCCATTACTGTAGAAACAGCATCATTTTTGGCCATTCCCATCTTTGAAGCATACTCTCTAAAAAGACTGCGTTCTTTCATTGTCCCCATTGTTCTTTACTGTCCCCTGCTCTTGATTCCTTGGTGTGAAGCACTCTGCTCCCTCTCTCCTTCTTTGAATACTTTCTACTAATGATTTTGATCCTATCTTTCTCCAGAAAGGAGGGAACTTCTCTGCCCCTGCCACCCCCAAGTTGGTTAATTGCCTTTCTCTGAGTGTGTGGAACATTCTGCACCTCTATTCTCATTAAATGTGCTAAAGTTTGCTCTAACTGGCGATTCCATTTTCATTTAAATAAGGAAGGAAGTGAAATGACTTTAAGAAATTTCCAATTTCAGACTTTTCTTGAAAACTACTGAAGAGCTGAGGGAAGCCTTAAGGTCTAGCAGGCCCAAGATGTTATAGTTCTGAGATGTAAGGGCATCTCAGCATTTGGTCATGAAGCTCTGCTGGGGAGACAGATCTGAATCCACTTGATGTAACCAAAACTTTGGTAAATGCCCCAATTCAACTCCTGTTAATACCACAACCTGCTCAAATGAAAGACTGATATTAACACAATACACAATTTCAAGAATGCTCATGGATTGCTAGTGGGAATATACAGTAGTACTACCACACTATAAAACCATTTAGCAGTTTCATATGTGGTTAAAGCTACTGATTCAGGAGAATAAAAATGAATTTCCACAATATTGACTTCTACAAATGCCCAAAGTGGCTTTATTTTCAATAGCCAAAAACTGAAAATAATTCCAGAATCCATTAGCAGGGAGTGGGGCGATGTGATATATTCATACAGTGAAATATTGCTCAGCAATATTAAAAAACTACTGACACATGTCACTATATTGACAAATCTCAAATATATGATTTTGAACAAGAGATGTCAGAGATGATTGTATTTATAAGAAGTTTCAGAATAGGAGAACTCTGCTATGATATTTATCAGATCAGGGTTGCCTGGGGAGGGGGAGGTATTGACAAGTTTGCATTTTAGGGAAATGAAAATATTCTAAATCTGAACTAGAACCGTGTTTATTTATTGATTACACTAAAGGCTTTGACTGTGTGGATCACACCAAACTGGAAAATTCTTAAAGAGATGAGACTGTCAGAAACCTTACCTGTCTACTGAGAAACCAAGAAGCAACAGTTAGAACTGGACATGGAACAACGGACTGGATCAAAATTGGGAAAGGAGTATGACAAGCCTGTATATTGTCATCCTGCTTATTTAACTTATATGCAGAGTACATCATGCAAAATACCAGGCTGGGTGAATCACAAGCTGGAATCAAGATTGCCGGATGAATTATCAACACCCTCAGATATGCAAATGATACCACTCTACTGGCAGAAAGTGAAGAGGAACTAAAGAGCTTACTGATGAGGGTGAAAGAGGAGAGTGAGAAAGCTGGCTTGAAACATAACCAAAAAAAATAAGATCATAGAACCCAGTCCCATAACTTCATGGCAAATAGAAGGAGAAAAAGCAGAAACAGTGATACATTTTATTTTGAGGGGCTCCAAAATCTCTGTAGCCATGAAATTAAAAGCCACTTGATCCTTGGGAAGAAACTTATGACAAAACTAGACAGTGTATTAAAAAGCAGAGTCAGAGGTCTATATAGTCAAAGCTATGATCTTGCCAGTAGTCATATACAGATGTGATAGTTGGATCATAAGGAAGGCTGGGGGCTGAAGAATTGATGCTTTCAAATTGTGGTTCTGGAGAAGACTCTTGAGAGTCCCCTGGACTGTAAGGAGATCAAATCAGTCAATCCTAAAAGAAATCAATCCTGAATATTCATTGGAAGGACTGATGCTGAAGCTGAAGCTCTAATACTTTGACCACCTGGTAGGAAGAACCAAATCATTGGAAAAGACCCTAATGCTGGGAAAGATTGAAGACAAGAGGAAGAGAGGGCAGCAGAGGATGAGATGGTTGGATGGCATCACCGACTCAATGGACATGAATTTGAGCAAGCTCCAGGAGATGGTGAAGGACAGAGGAGTCTGATGTTCTACAGTCCATAAAGTTGCAAAGAGTTGGACACGACTTAGGAACTGAGCAACAACTCATTGGTCAAAACCCTTCAAACTGAAAGTTTTAAAATGGATGCAATTAACATTATGTAATCATACCACAATAAAGGTAATATTAAAGCATCTTTTATAACAACTAGCTCAGGGTTCCTCAACCTTGGCGCTCTTGGCATTTTGTTCTGCATCATTCTTTGTTTTGTGCAAGCCTGTCTTCCTCATAGGAGAAGGCAATGGCACCCTACTCCAGTACTCTTGCCTGGAGAATCCCATGGATGGAGGAGCCTGGTGGGCTGCAGTCCATGAGGTCGCTAGGAGTCGGACATGACTGAGTGACTTCACTTTCACTTTCCACTTACCACTTTCATGCATTGGAGAAGGAAATGGCAACCCACTCCAGTGTTCTTGCCTGGAGAATCCCAGGGACGGGGGAGCCTGGTGGGCTGCCATCTATGGGGTTGCACAGAGTCGGACAAGACTGAAGCGACTTAGCAGCAGCAGCAGCAGTCTTCCTCATTGTGGGACATTTAGCAGCCTTCCCTGCTCAAAGCCACTAAACTTCACCATCCAGCTCCCACTCCACCTGTAGTTGTCACAAGAGACAATAAATGTCTCCATAAATTGTCAAATATCACTGTTAGGGAAGAGAAAAACCTTTCCACTACTCTTAGATTCATTACCTGAAGTGTTTGAATTAAATTAACAAAAGATAGATATATGGGGAAGAAGTTTATACATGCAAAGTGCATACACACTGAGAATTTAGTGATGAGAAACTCAAAGGAGTTATTGAACTTGGGGCTTGTATACTATCCTAATTGAAGGGGAGCAGTGAATGGCACTTACCAGAAAAAAAAATACTTTTTGGGGGGAAAATAGATGGAATTTCAAGAGAACTAATAGCAAATAAGGAAATTTAAGATAATGTTTATCTGTACAAGTATGAGTGGTTTTTCCATATTCTTCAGGGTCATAAAAATCTCCTGTAAAAGAGATTTTGATAAGTTTTATTTATGTTCTCCCTTTGGGAGTAATCCACCCTTAAGAAGAATTTATAGCAGCCTTATTTCCCCAAAGTTGCTTTTAGTCAGATAAGAGGACAGGCCAAGGAGAATTCTTTATTTGTTTAATTTCAAATGAATTTAGCTTAGAGTAATCTTTATACCAAAGTGGCATATTTTGGGACGGAGTATTTTGATATCCTTCGTCTCCCCCCAAGGCAAAATTTGCTCCTGGTTGAAAACTACTGTGCTAGCTTAACTCTCCTTGCTTAGACTGTTCATCCATTCACCTGTTTATCTGTTCATCGATCCATCCATCCATCCATCCACCAACTCATCCATCCATCCATTAATCCACTAACTCATCCATCCATCCATTCAGCAGACTTGTTAATTTTTATCCTATGTTTGCATTGTTAGGAGCATCTGAGGCACATCAAAAAACAAAAGAAGCAAATGTCACTGTCCTCATGGAGTTTGCATCTCAATAGACCTAGAGAAGCACAATTTAAATAAATGTGTGTCTCAAATGGATAAAAGGTAAAGTCAAGCTGAGTAAGGGGGTTTAGGAGTGCTGAAGATGGGACTCAGGTTGCCCTTGTTAAGGTATTGAAAAGTGACAATTTAGAAAAGATTCACGCCTTTGGAGGTGATCATGTATGCAATGTTGTTATCTAGGATAAAAATGGTCCAAGAAGAGAGGACAAGGAGTCCAGGCAAAATCTGTAGGGCAGTCCGTATCTCATATGTTGAAAGTAACTCAACAAGGAGTCCAGCATTTCTGGAGCAGACTGAGGAAAGAGAGAGACTTTAACAAACAAAGTGAGGGAGAACAAGGCAGGGTAAAATTGGGAGATCCCGCAGGTCTGTGTAAGGATTGTGAATGTCCGAGGAAGGGGGCTGCAATGGGATAGCAAGAAGTGGTCGGATTTTGAACATATTTTGAACATGGAGCTAATCAGATTTGCTGATGGATTGAGTTAGTTCCCTGAGGGCAGAATCTGTTTGTCTTGTTCACCTTGATGTGTGGCTAGTACAACTCTTGGTCCATAGACTGGCGTTTGATAAATGATGGATGCATGGATGGATGGGTGAACAGGTGGATATTTAGATGAATGGATGGATGGGTGAATACAAAACTCCCAGCTTTGTTATACATGATATATTGTATTAATATATGATACCATTAGCACACTGCTTGGTACTTCTTAACCATTTAATGAGTGAACAGAAGCTTTTCATGTTTTATTATTTTAAATAAAGTTGCTACTGAATTCTACTCATTACGAAGGATGTCATTCAAATTATTTCCCAACAAACTGCTTGGAACCACTCCCCTCCTTGCCTGCAAAGAGCCTTCACTCCCAGCAGAACACACAGGTGCTGAGTGGGGCTGAGTTCTTCTCACTTCCGGATCAGCCACACAGACAATGCACAGTTGCTAACTGCAGCCTAAATGTGGGAACAGCATGCCAGGTAATCAGTCAGGCGGTGAAAATATCACAGTCAGGGTCGGGGTCCCTGCCAGTTCCTGCTCCAGCAGTTACGAATAAGAGCATCAGGACCCGTTCTACCTTGTAAAGTGAGCACATTGGGAGTAGAAGCCATGGTTGCCTGTGAAATTTAACGGGGACCCGGCAGATCCAGGTATTCAAGGCGAGGCTGGCGAAGATCCAATTGCTTAATTAAATGTTAATTAAGATATATAAAGAATAATAGAATGAGGATAGCTCAGTGAGGAAATTCAGTGGAGAAAAGAGGCGAAAATAAGGATCTTGGTGAGGAAATTCAGTGGAAAAAAGAGGCAATAATTCAGCCAGAACGACATGGTGAGACCAAGTTAAACAAGTTAATTTTCCAAAGAGTTTTTATACCTTAATAGAGGATAATGGGGAAGGGGTAGAATCAGGCAGCAAGCCAGGCTTTCTTCCTGCAAACTTATCATATGCAAAAGCTTAGGTGATTTGCATCATCTTCTGGCCGGAGGCCTGTTAACATTTTAAGACCCTTTCTTCAGAAAACTTATTTTCTCTAAAGGTGATTGGTCAGAGCCACCCTCCAAAAGCATTAGATAAAGTTGCTTTCCTACAGCGCAAAGATGTGGTGGGCTATAACAAGAAAAAGAATAAACTCAAGGGTCCCAGGTTACAAACATTAAAGCTACTACTTACACCAATTATATTAATCAATACACTGCCAGGGACACAGCAGGTAAGGGGATATGGAAACTTAGCAGCAAACATTGGCCCAACAAGATTTCCAAAGGAGTTTGTAGGTTAAACACACCAAGAAAAGAATTAAAGTTTTCAAACATTACTTACACCAATTATATTAATCAATCACACAGCAGGTAAGGGATATGGAAACTTAGCAGCAAACCAACAAGTGAAAAATCCTTCACCAATATTTCTAATCAATCTTTTAACTACACACCCAGGAATTATTAACTGAACTGTAAGCTAAATTTCTTTTTCAGAGAGACCTTTGTCATGTAGTGGGGAGAGCCAGTTGAGCTATTCCAGATCCTGAAAAGTCAGAGGTTTAGGATATTTCTACTGAAATGTTCTATCTTTTCTAAAGATGACAGAATTCATTTGGAAAAATGTTTCCTGGGCAGAGGCAGTCTCATCTCCCAGTCCCCCATGGACTGTAGCCCACCAGACTCCTCCATCCATGGGATTCTCCAGGCAAGAATACTGGAATGGATTGCCATTTTCTTCTCCACGGAATCTTCCTGACTTAGGGATTGAACCTGGGTCTTCCACGTTTCAGTCTCTCTTTACTGTCTGAGCCACCAGGGAAGCCCTTATAGGGCTAATGTAAATGCTCTGAGAACATGTAAGGTGGTCTAGGATAAGCCATGATGTTCAATAGATTAGGTGTATTCAATACATTTTTTTACTTATGATATTTTCAACTTACAAGAGGTTCACTGGGATGAAATGAAGATCTCCTGGAGGAGAGCATGGCTACCCACTCCAATATTCTTGTCTGGAGAACCCATGGACAGAGGAGCCTGGAGGGCTACAGTCCATGGGGTCACAAAGAGTCAGACACGACTAAACACGCACACACAATCCCATCATAAGCAGTGGAAGACCTGTACACTGGTGAATAAGGCAGTGCCTGCTCAGAAGGTAATGGCATTGGCCATCTATGGTGCAGAAGACTAGGAGGACACAGCTACTTCTTTCACAAACCTCTGGAGCCCACACGCCTCTGAGTCTGATGATGAAATCTTGGGTCTCTGTGTGCTGATGCCAGACAGAAGTACGGAAACAGACTTGTAGAGGGTAAAGAAAGAGTGGCTTTATGTCTTTGCCAGTCAAAGAGGGAACATGGTAAGCTTTGTTGTTGTTGGGAGAGATTATATAATACAGCAGGAGTATGTGATAAGGATCAAGGCACTAACCATCTTACATTCATCTTTCTTCTGCAAAGTTTCAAAAGGGTGGGGTTGCTGACAAGATTAGGGTGTGTGCAGGGTATCAGGTACGCTTCCCAGGTGGCTCAGTGGTAAAGAATTTGTCTTCCATGCGGAGACCCAGGTTGGATCCCTGGGTCAGAATGGTCCCCTGGAAAAGGAAATGGATACCACTCCGGTATTCTTGCCTGAGAAATCCCACGGACAAAGGAGCCTAGCAGGCTGCCATCCATAGGGCCACAAGAGGCGGACACAACTTAGCGAGTAAACAACAACAGGGTTTCAGGTAGCTGTGTCTTCCAATCTGGATGAGCTTCTCTGGTCACTTTTTTCTCGCCTCAGGAGGTTTTGTGGCTGCTTTTCCCTTGATTAGCAACTGTTCTGCCCTTTGGAATTCAAGGAAGATCATGGAGGCTGGAGTCCTGTCTGTAAGAAATGGAGGACAGAAAGGCCTCCATGCCTGAGAGCCCCACTGGGCCCCATTCAATTTTGAGCTGACTTCCTGAGAGCTGAAGCTGGGTTAGCCAATGCCAGCCAGACTTTGTTCTGAGTCAATGTTTTCCATGGCTGATTCAAGCCATACTCTTTGTTCTTGGGGTCACACAGGCTATACATAATTTTGTATACTGCTTGTAAAGTATATCTGATGATTGAGGAAAGCAGTGCATGCTCATTATAGAAACTTTGGGAAGTCCAGAGAAGCATGAAAAAGAAAAAAGAAAAAAGGCATCCATAATTCTGCCCTTTATAAATATAAAAAGTCCTCCCTACTCTCACTTCTTCCCACCCCACCGCCACCCAGCAGACACCTCCACCATCTCCCCAGAGCCAAACCCATCCATAGGATCGTCAAAACTCTGATTCTCTGCTTTTGCATCCCAAACTCATCTACTACTAAAGGCTACCACCGGAGCATGACTATTTACACTGAGCAAACATTAAATCTGTTGAAGACTCATCTGCCTCAGAGGCAAGGAGCACCGCAAATAACAAATTCACACGCATTTCCCCAGCACATCTGTTGGCTGTTTAAAAAGAGGAGTTGTCAGACAGTTTTTGTTTCAGAGCCGAATCCACAAATCCTGTCTCTTCTTATATTCCTTCAAGAGAATATAAAAAGCAACAGAGGAGCACCTAAGATTTACAGTAAGTGCTAAAAAGATAAAATATCTATAATATGATATAATTCTGATGTAATGAGCTACACTTGGTATTTCCCAAGTGGCCTGTGGTAACACAGAGTCAGAAATAGACCCAGTCAAGCATGAGTCTTCCATCACTCAAAACACACATGTGCTATGGTGTTGTGAGAGTGAACATGACATTTCCCAAATTGTAAATGGACGCTTGCACGGTACAACCTGCCAGGTCAGTGACGCACTTAGAAGTTTAAATGCATGAGGATGTGGAGAGCAGATCAATTCTCAGCTTGTTCTGAGGTCATTATCCAAGGTAATGCGTTGGGCATGTCACCGTTAAGATAAATTTTGGCACAGAATGCATCTGAATGCACAATTTGCTTTTATCAAGTTTTAAACCTGCAGCACCTCTGAGACGTCTGTGTGCCACCCTGGTAATCACAGAACAGAGCTGGAAAATAAAAACAAGGGAATAAATTTATATAGTGTTTAGTAAATGTGAGAACAGAACAAAACAGGTGGTTTTTAAATTTTTTATTTTCTATTGGAGTATAGTTGATTTAAAATGTGTTAGTTTCAGGTATACAGCAAAGTAATTCACACACACACACACACACACACATATATACAGGTATGTTATATATATTCAGATTGTTTTTTCCCATATAGGTTATTACAGAATATTGAATAGAAATCCCTGTGTTATACAGTAGATCTTTCTTGTTTGCCTGTTTTATTTATAGTAGTGCTTATCTGTTAATCCCAAACTCCTAATCCCCCTTCCCATCTTTCTCTTTGGTAACCAAAAATTTGTTTCCTAAATCTGTGAGTCTGTTTCTGTTTTATGAACAAGTTCATTTGTATCATTAAAAACAAATGTTTTTATTTATTTATTTGCTTTTTAAATTTCACAAGCATCCATCTGTTCTGTGGAATAAAGCATATCCTACAGGTTAGATATTTTGATGCCTTGTAGAAGCAGATGAAGAATAAGGTAGCATAATCTCACTTTGCCTTCTGAGTTTGCTGTTAAGAAAACAGATTTCTTTAAAGCTAGTGCTTCCTCTTTCTTGAGTTTTGCAGTATGATTATTACCTGGTTGTCTGATTGAATACATTATATGAGAATAATATATTTCCTGAGCATTTATCGATCTCGAGGTATCTTTCGATTGCTTTAATGCATGTAAGACAGCTCCATTAGACACAAATCAGAGGGACAAACGTTCACCTTCAAAACCCTGTGGACACTGCAGAACTAGTGCCAGAAGAAACGGAACAGAGAAGAGATTGCACCCAATGTGACTTTTTCTTCTTCTTTTATCCTTGACCCACTTAAAAAAAATAATTTTTCCCTAGATACATCTAGATATAAATAACTTTTCATTAATTTTGTCTGAAACAGTCCTTTGAGCTGCTTGATCAGATGGTTGGTTTTAACATAGAAATTTTCCATTTTAAATATTTCTTCCCACCAGTGAGTCTTGTCTTCTCTCCCCCCCCCCCCCCCCCCCCCGCCCCCGCACTCAGAGGGAACAACCACAACATCTGTTATCTGGGTGGCGTGTCCATCACCATATTCTTCCTCATTCCATCTGTCTTCTTTCTCTGCATTCTGGGAAACTAAATCCAGTGTTCCCTCCTTTTCATTCACTTGACTTCCCATGTGTCATTTTTGCTCTTTTTTCTCCTCAGTGCTGATTTTATTTTTAAGTTAACCATTTCATTTTATTTCCATTTTCTGACATACCTTTTGGCTTATTTATTTTGGCGGCACCTTGTGGCATGCAGGGTCTTAGTTCTTCGACCAGAGATTGAATCAGTGCCCCCGGCGTTGGGAGCTCAGGGTCTTCACTATTGAACCACCAGGAAAGTCCCTCCCCTGTGCTGATTTTAACTTTACTTTTTCGTATAAAACTTATGAAATAAGTGAATGAATAAAAGTTCCATACCTACCCACCAAAGAACAGATGAAAATATGTATGAACAATTAAAAGATCTGTTATAAAATGTCTATTCATTGACCCATGACTGAGGTCAAGAAACAGATCAGAATCACGAACCAAACTTCCTCCCTTGTGTGTGCTTTCTTCTCAATCCCGTGGATCCACCTCCTTGAATTATCACATTCAAAATTTACTATGAATCATTCCCTTGATATTTCCCCCTTAATTTACTGGTATTCTTATACTTACTTTCGTCAACTTTGTAACTAGATAAGTAGGATAACGCTGCTCATTGTTCTATAACTGTTCTTTTTTTACATAATACAGAGATTTAACGACGCTGGTGCACACTCTGTCACCCTTACCGTACAGTCAGTGGTGTGCTGGTGAATGTTTAACAACAGGCTCTCTAAAGAACAAAGATTAATATGATTTGCCCATTTCTGCGGTGTAATGTAAAGCTCTTCCAAGCAGAGTTGGGGAAGAAAAGTGTACAATGATCTCTTACAAGGCAGCATAGCTGACTCTAGCGCTCACCAAGAATATTTCACTATGAGAATACACACTTTAATTATCTGTTCTACAGTTGATGGACTTTGGATCATTTCAACTTTTTCACTATTATGGACAATGGTGTTAAAGACTGGTTTGGATATGCCTTGGTGGAAAGAAAAAAAATGAAGGAACAAAGAATGTCACTCATCAACCAGTTATACAAAGAGTTAATTATAAAATGGATACCTAATGAGAACCTACTTATAGCACAGGGAACTCTACTCAGTCCTCTGTGGTGACATAAATGGGAAGGAAATCCAAAAGAGAGAGGATATATATATATGTGTGTGTGTGTGTGTATAGCTGATTCACTTTGCTGTATAGCAGACACTACTACAACACTGTAAAGCAACTACACAATAAAAATTAAAAAAGAAAACTGCAGCCCACTACAGTTGCCCACTGTTAGTATTTGCTGAAGGGAGTTCAGGATGAGAAAAATATGATGAGGCAGTCTGTGCTTTGCATAAATAGTCCCTAGATGGTTAAGATGCATAGCTCAAGAAAAATTTCAATGACCGCAAATTCTTATATCTTCTATTACATAGAAAAGCACTAAAATCATTAACTCAAGGTATCTGTTCTTTTTGATGAGCAGTAATCTTTTACCAAGATGTATGTTTGACTGCATGTATTTCATAGCCAAGAATTTCATATATACTGCTTTCTTCCCTGCATCTTCAGAGCATTTCCTCAGAATTATCTGAAAGGCTGTTTCCCAGACTATGGTCCTCAGTTAGACCCTGAAATAAACTTAAAGTCACAATTTTCCTATCGTGCATTTTCCTTTAGGTCAATATCTTCTGTTGCACATGTGCAAGAGTTTGTGATCTAAACTTTGTCAGAAGATTTGTGCATGCTCAGTTTTCCTGAACATTTTGTAGGAACTATGGCTGAGCACTGAAGAATTGATGCTTTTGAACTGTGGTGTTGGAGAAGACTCTTGAGAGTCCCTTGGACTGCAAGGAGATCCAACCAGTCCATTCTGAAGGAGATCAGCCCTGGGATTTCTTTGGAAGGAATGATGCTAAAGCTGAAACTCCAGTACTTTGGCCACCTCATGTGAAGAGTTGACTCATTGGAAAAGACTCTGATGCTGGGAGGGATTGGGGGCAGGAGGAGAAGGGGACGACAGAGGATGAGATGGCTGGATAGCATCACTGACTCAATGGACGTGAGTCTGAGTGAACTCCGGGAGTTGGTGATGGACAGGGAGGCCTGGCGTGCTGCGATTCATGGGGTCGCAAAGAGTAGGACACGACTGAGCGACTGATTTGATCTGATCTGATCTGATGATGCTTATCAGGACTTCTGTCTGTTTAATCCACCTGCAGTGCAGGAGACCCTGGTTCGATCCCTGTATTGGGAAGATCCCCTGGAGAAGGGATAGGCTACCCACTCCAGTATTCTTGGTCTTCCCTTGTGGCTCAACTGGTAAAGAATCCACCTGCAATGCGGAAGACCGGGATGTGATCCCTGGGTTGGGAATATCCCCTGGAGAAGGGAAAGGCTTCCAACTTCAGTATTCTGGCCTGGAGAATTCCATGGACTGTATAGTGCATGGAGTCGCAAAGAGTCGGAGACGACTGAGTGACTTTCATTTTCACAGTTTGGTGGAGCCATGCAACAAATTTCAACTGAAACCAATGGTTCTATAAAATGAACATGTGTCAGCTAACCAAAGAATGAAACAGCCACTGCTCTTGTAAATAAAGTTTCAAAATAGGCTTTCACTCTTTTGAATAGAATTTCATTTAATTTTGGGCAGAATTGAGAGTTTTCTGTTATTGAAATTTGTAAAAATAAGTGTTACTAATATTCTGTAAATTTCTCTCTGAAAATTTCTATATTTTTGTTAGATTCATCTCTAGATAGTTTTTGATACTGTTGTAAATCTTCTAGCTAAAGGTCTACCTGTTGCTGTTAGTTTATAGAAATACAATTGAATTTGTCTATAGATTGTCTACCTAGTAATTTTACTCTTTTTCTGATAATTTTGACATTTAATCTGCAATGTTTTCATTTTCATTTCAGTAATATTATCTCTAGATAGCATAATAAAGAGTCTGTCTTTGTTTTTGATGTTTGACTGCTGTCAGCTCTGTAGTCTCCTTCTATTTTCTTTCTGCCCCACATTTGAGCAAGCTGATGAGAAAGCCTGTGTGGTCAAGCATGACATTTGAACCATTCAAGCCCCAGGCCATGCACATGGAAACTTTCAGATTGGCCCCACCACCTAAACACCATGAAAACCCCCAAAACTCCTTTCTGTTCTCACCAGCAAGTCTTGTTATGTGAATAATAATCTTTTTCATTCCCTTTTTGCATATGTGTGGTGTCATCTGTCTCCATAACACAAATTTTGAATACAAACCCACAACATGAGAGCTGTGAGTTCCAGTTTTATTGAGGGACTTACTGAGGACTATGGGCTTCCCAGTACTAGTAAAGAATCTGCCTTCCTAGTAGTAAAGAATCTGCCTGCCAGTACAGGAGACTCAAGAGAATCAGGTTCAGTCACTGGGTCAGGAGGATCCCCTGGAGTAGGAAATGACAATACACTTCAGCATTGTTGCCTGGAAAATTCCATGGACAGAGGAGCCTGGTGGGCTACAGTCCACGGTGTCACAAAGAATTAGACCTGACTGAGCAACTGAACACGCAAGGACACACATGCTGAGGACTATAGCCTCGAGATAGCTTTGAAAAATTGCTCTGAAGAGGGGAAAAGTGAAATCAATATACATCTGACTTTTGAGAAGGGGTACATGGAACCAAGCACACATCTTGGCTGGAGATTAATGCTAGTCACAAGGCACAGATACCTTGCTTGCTAAGTTACTTCAGTTGCATACAACTCTTTGTGACTCCATAGACTGTAGCCCACTAGGCTCCGCTATTCACGGGATTCTGCAGGCAAGAATAAGACTGTAGAGGGTTCCCAGGCCCTCTTCCAGGGGATCTTCCTGACCCACAGATGGAACTCACATCACATTATATCTCCTGCATTGCAGGAGGGTTCTTTACCATTAGTGCCACCTGAGAAGCCCAAGGATACCTTGAAAGTGAAAGTGTTAGTCATTCAGTTGTGTTGTCCCCATGAACTGTAGCTTACAAGGCTGCTCTGTCCATGGGATTCTCCAGGCAAGAATACTGGAGTGGGTAGCCATTATCTTTTCCAGGGGATCTTCCTGATCCAGGGATTGAACTCAGGTCTCCCTCACTGTGGGCAGATTCTTTACCATCTGAGCTATGGATCAGTTCTAGTAAATGATTTTAGTGCTTTTCAAAGTATGGGAAAATGAAAGAAATTGGATTCATAAAACTTTCTCCTAAAAATATCTAACTATGTAAAGGCTTATTCTTCTGGTTTTCCCAGAACACAGCAAGCCTCCTTCCTGACCTCTGCCCTAGATTCCTTTCAGGGTGTGTTGAAGGGCAGCAACTGCAGTGGCTAATGACTCAGCCCTTGTAGAGCTGAATGGTGAGTGGACGTTCTTTAGCTGGCCAGAGTTTATTCCATTCCTATAGGGCAACTGTAGTAGAAAATAAGCTTTGTTTCTTTCATTCCACTTTTTATGTTGTAATTTCTTGCCTTACTGAACTGGCTAAAACCTTTTAGACAATGTTAAACACAATAGTGAATCCTCTGGTGTACTTTCAAGAAACTGATTTTAATGTTTCATTATTAAGAATGAAATTTGATGAACTATGTTTCTAAATGTCAGTCAGTTCAGTTCAGTCACTCAGTCACACCTGACTCTTTGAGACCCTGTGGACCGCAGCATGCCAGACCTCCCTGTCTATCACCAACTCCTGGAGTTCACTCAAACTCATGCCCATTGAGTCAGTGATGCCATCCAACCATCTCATCCTCTGTTGTCCCCTTCTCCTCCCGCCTTCAATCTTTCCCAGCACTGGGGTCTTCTCCAGTGAGTCAGTTCTTCTCATCAGGTGGGCAAAGTATTGGAGTTTCAGCTTCAGCATCAGTCCTTCCAATGAACACCCAGGACTGATCTCCTTTAGGATGGACTGGTTGGATCTCCTTGCAGTCCAAGGGACTCGCAAGAGTCTTCTCCAACATCACAGTTCAAAAGCGTCAATCTTCAGTGCTCAGCTTTCTTTATAGTCCAACTCTCATATCCATACATGACTACTGGAAAACCAAAGCTTTGACTAGATGGACCTTTGTTGGCAAAGCAATCTCTGCTTTTTAATATGCTGTCTAGGTTGATCATAACTTTTCTTCCAAGGAGCAAGTGCCTTTTAATTTCATGGCTACAGTCACCATATGCAGTGATTTTGGAGCCCCCAAAAATAAAGTCTCTCACTGTGTCCATTATTTCCCCATCTATTTGCCATGAAGTGATGGGACCAGATGCTATGATCTTAGTTTTCTGAATGCTGAGTTTAAGCCAACTTTTCTACTCTCCTCTTTCTCTTTCAGAGAAGGCAATGGCAACCCACTCCAGTACTGTTGCCTGGAAAATCCCATAGGCGGAGAAGCCTGGTGGGCTGCAGTCCATGTTGTCGAGAAGAGCTGGACATGACTGAGCGAATTCACTTTCACTTTTCACTTTCATGCTTTGGAGAAGGAAATGGCAACCCACTCCAGTGTTTTTGCCTGGAGAATCCCAGGGACGGGGGAGCCTGGTGGGCTGCCGTCTATGGGGTCGCACAGAGTGGGACACGACTGAATCGACTTAGCAGCAGCAGCAGCTTTCACTTTCATCAATAGGCTCTTTAGTTCTTCTTAACTTTCTGCTATAATGGTGGTGTCATCTGCATATCTGAGGTTATTGATATTTCTCTCAGCAATCTTGATTCCAGCTCACGTTTCATCCATTCCAGCATTTCTCATGATGTACTCTGCATATATAAGTTAAATATGCATAGTGACAATATATGGCCTTGACGTACTCCTTTCCTGATTTGAAACCAGTCTGTTGTTCCATGTCCAATTCTAATTGTTGCTTTTTAACCTGCATGCAGATTTATCAGGAGGCAGGTCAGGTGGTCGGGTATTCCCATTTCTTGAAGAATTTTCCACAGTTTGTTGTGATCCACACAGTCAAATGCTTTGGCATAGTTAATAAAGCAGAAGTAGATGTTTTTCTGGAACTCTCTTACTTTTTCAATGATCCAATGGATGTTGGCAATGTGATCTCCGGTTCCTCTGTCTTTTCTAAATCCAGCTTGAATATCTGGAAGTTCTCAGTTCACATACTGTTGAAGCCTGGCTTGGAGAATTTTGAACATTACTTTGCTAGCTTGTGAGATGAGTGCAATTGTGTGGTAGTTTGAGCATTCTTTGGAATTGCCTTTCTTTGGGATTGGAATGAAAACTGACCTTTTCCAGTCTGTGGCCACTGCTGAGTTTTCCAAATTTGCTGGCATATTGAGTGTAGCACTTTCACAGCGTCATCTTTTTGGATTTGAAATAGTTCAACTGATATTCCATCACATCATCTCCACTAGCTTTGTTCATAGTGATACTTCCTAAGGCTTACTCTACTTTGCATTCCAGGATGTCTGGCTCCAGGTGAATGATCACACCATCATGATTTTCTGGGTCATGAAAATCTTTTTAGTACAGCTCTTCTGTGTTTTCTTGCCACCTCTTCTTAATATCTTCTGCTTATATTCTACCAAATTAAAGAGGTTCCCTTTCCTTAGTTTCTAATGAAGTTTTGCCATGAATTGATGTTTAAAATTATTGAAAACCTTTCTTCTGCATCTATTGAGACAATCTTATGATTATTCTCTTTTAATCTATTAATGTGGTGCACATGAATTTATTCACAGTGTCTTCTTATTAGTCTTTATGTTGCAACATCATCCTTAATATCTTTTATCTGTGCATTTTCCCTTTTTAAGATAAATCTTGTCAAAAAGTTATCAACTTTATTAGATTCATGAAAGAACCAGTTGTTAACACTGTTGTCACCATATTTTATTTTCTAGTTTTCAGTTTTTCTTTTCTCTTTATTATCATCTTACATCTACTTATTTTGGCTCTAGATGTTCAATATGTACCATTTTTATTTTCCTAGTCAGCATTTCTTCTACTTTCTATTATGACTTAGTGTATAACTAAATAGTTATTTAGAATGGAGTTTTAAAATATCCAGACACATAGGATTTCTCATAACTATCTTTAAGAATCAATTCCTGTTATTTTTATTTACATATGTGGTTCATATGATGTCAATTCTTTGCCATTTGTTGGGATTGGGTTTACTACTTAGTGTGTTTGATAAGACTATGTATTTTTTTAAGTGCAGTATTTTATATGACAATTAGGTCAGGTGTTTAATATCAGCCAATTCAAATCTACTATACACATATTTTGTTTGTCAGATTATTCTATCAATTCCTAAATGAAGTGTTAAAAGTCTCCTAGTGTGATTTTGTATCTACGTGCTTCTCTTTTCCTCTTTCTTCCTTACTTCTTTTCTTTCTTTCTATTTTTGGCTTTGTGTATTGTGACCTGTGTGTATATGCTGTGTATCTGCTTAGAATCTTCATGCTTTCCTGGTCAATCAAATCACATGTCACTATGAGTAACTTACTCTCAGGTATTAGCTTTTGCCTTCAAGTCCAGTTTGTCTGATATTAAAACAGTGATGCTAGGGGCTTCCCTGATGGCCCAGTGATTAAGACTCCACTCTTCCATGGCAGGGGGCATGGGTTGGATCCCTGAATGGGGAAGTTCCACACACTGAGCAGTGTGGCCAAGAAAAAAAAAAAAAGATATTAGCTTTCATTTGTTAGTGTTTGTCAAGTATGCTTTTTTTTTTACCCTTTTGCTTTTAAATTTACTATAATATTATATTTTAGATATGTCACATGAACAGCAAATATGACAATAGTTTTAATGGGGATTGTAAAAGATGATATATTTTAATTTCACATTATATGATTTTATTATTCATATTTTTCTCATATTCCTATTTTCCTTTTCAGTTTCTTTTTTTAAAGCATATTTTGACTTGATTTGTTTTCTCATTCTTTTCTTCCACCCTCATGCTTTGAAAGTCACATTATTGTGGTTATTGCAGAAATTATAATAGCATACATCCAACCAGTATGAGACCAAACCAGTCAGTCCTGAAATCAATCCTGAATTTTCATTGGAAGGACTGATGCTGAAGCTGAAGCTCTAATACTTTGGCTATCTGATGCAAAAAGCCAAGTCATTAGAAAAAACTCTGAAGCTGGGAAAGATTGAAGGCAGTAGGAGAAGGTGACGACAGAGGATGAGGTGGTTGGATGCTATAACCGATTCAACATCAGTCCTTCCAATGAATATCCAGGACTGATCTACTTTAGGATGGACTGGTTGGATCTCCTTGCAGTCCAAGGGACTCTAAAGAGTCTTCTCCAATACCACAGTTCAAAAGCATCAATTTTTTGGCACTCAGCTTTTTCACAGTCCAACTCTCACATCCATACATGACCATTGGAAAAACCATAGTCTTGACTAGACGGACCTTTGTTGGCAAAGTAATGTCTCTGCTTTTGAATATGCTATCTAGGTTGGTCATAACTTTTCCTCCAAGGAGTAAGCGTCTTTTAATTTCATGGCTGCAATCACCATCTGCAGTGATTTTGGAACCCCCCAAAATAAAGTCTGACACCGTTTCCACTGTTTCCCCGTCTATGTGCCATGAAGTGATGGGGCCAGATGCCATGATCTTAGTTTTCTGAATGTTGAGCTTTAAGCCAATATTTTCCCTCTCCTCTTTCACTTTCATCAAGAGGCCTTTTAGTTCCTCTTCACTTTCTGCCATAAGGGTGGTGTCATCTGCATATCTGAGGTTATTGAGATTTCTCCTGGCAGTCTTGATTCCAGCTTGTGTTTCTTCCAGCCCAGCGTTTCTCATGATGTACTCTGCATAGAAGTTAAATAAAAAGGGTGACAATATACAGCCTTGACGAACTCCTTTTCCTATTTGGAACCAGTCTGTTGTTTCATGTCCAGTTCTAACTGTTGCTTCCTGACCTGCATATAGGTTTCTCAAGAGGCAAGTCAGGTGGTCTGGTATGCCCATCTCTTTCAGAATTGTCCACAGTTCATTGTGATCCACACAGTCAAAGGCTTTGGCATAGTCAATAAAGCAGAAATAGATGTTTTTCTGGAACTCTCTTGCTTTTTCCATGATCCAGCGGATGTTGGCAATTTGATCTCTGGTTCCTCTGCCTTTTCTAAAACCAGCTTGAACATCAGGAAGTTCACGGTTCACATATTGCTGAAGCCTGGCTTGGAAAATTTTGAGCATTACTTTACTAGCGTGCGAGATGAGTGCAATTGTGCGGTAGTTTGAGCATTCTTTGGCATTGCCTTTCCTTGGGATTGGAATGAAAACTGACCTTTTCCAGTCCTGTGGCCACTGCTGAGTTTTCCGAATTTGCTGGCACATTGAGTGCAGCACTTTCACAGCATCATCTTTCAGGATTTGGAATAGCTCAACTGGAATTCCATCACCTCCACTAGCTCTGTTCGTAGTGATGCTTTCTAAGGCCCACTTGACTTCACATTCCAGGATGTCTGACTCTAGGTGAGTGATCACACCATCGTGATTATCTTGGTCATGAAGATCTTTTTTGTACAGTTCTTTTATGTATTCTTGCCACTTCTTCTTAATATCTTCTGCTTCTGTTAGGTCCATACCATTTCTGTCCTTTATTGAGCCCATCTTTGCATGAAATGTTCCTTTGGTATCTCTAATTTTCTTGAGATCTCTAGTTTTTCCCATTCTGTTGTTTTCCTCTATTTCTTTGCATTGGTCACTGAGGAAGGCTTTCTTATCTCTCTTGCTATTCTTTGGAACTCTGCATTCAGATGCTTAATCTTTCCTTTTCTCCTTTGCTTTTTGCTTCTCTTATTTTCACAGCTATTTGTAAGGCCTCCCCAAAAGCCATTTTGGTTTTTTGCATTTCTTTTCCATGGGTATGCTCTTGATCCCTGTCTCCTGTACAGTGTCACGAACCTCTGTCCATAGTTCATCAGACACTCTATCTATCAGATCTAGGCCCTTAAATCTATGTCTCACTTCCACTGTATAATCATAAGGGATTTGATTTAGGCCATACCTGAATGGTCTAGTGGTTTTCCCTACTTTCTTCAATTTCAGTCTGAATTTGACAATAAGGAGTTCATGGTCTGAGCCACAGTCAGCTCCTGGTGTTGTTTTTGCTAACTGTATAGAGCTTCTCCATCTTTGGCTGCAAAGAATCTAATCAATCTGATTTTGGTGTTGACCATCTGGTGATGTCCATGTGTAGAGTCTTCTCTTGTGTGGGTCTGGTAAGACCTTTATAATCTTGAGACATCCTTTTGATTTACTGCAATAACCAATTGAGAATGTATATAGCTCCCTTGATAACACTAGGAGGTGGGGCACTCTCCACCCCCTTCTAATGTGTATGTCAGAAGCTTTCTCTGTCCTTTCTCACTGTAATAAAACTTCTGCCACTCAAGAGCCCTGAGTGATCAAGCCTGATCCTTGATCTTGAAGCTAAATTTTCTTCTTTGGAGATGACAAATCCAAATCTGTTCACCATTAGCTATCAAGGGGAGGCACAGAACACTTGTAAACTGTAATAAAAATCTTTTTTTTTTTTTTCATATCTGTGCTAATACCTGGTGAGATGTTTACTGGACTGGTATTTGCATAGAAGCATGTTATATTGCCTTGGGTCCCATTTTCTCTCTACTTGAGTGCAATTTGGAATGCATCCTCTAAAGTACAGATGGAAGATAGGAAAATGAATGTGGATTATAGTCAAATTCTCAGTGTCTTTCTTGTAAAGCAGCTCTGCTAGGCTGAGATGAAATTATCTCTTGAGCCTGCTACCTGTGGTCAACACCTGCCAGAGTATACGTCACTGACAGAGCAACCTCGATCTTCCCCAGTTCTGTCCTTTTACTTTAGGGGAACTGCAGTTCTTGCTCTGGAGAGTAGGACATGTCTCTTCCTGACCAAAGGTGCCCCCATGTTAAAGAGATGGCTGTCCAGTTTTCTAGTTGATAATGCAAGGAAGCAGATAGTCAAATGTTGCTAGTGATTCTGGCCAAGCTTATTAAATTTTAGTGAACCTATGAAGTTGATCCAGAGATGATGGTTTCCAATTTACTATCTTCAGCTTTGAGAGTGGAGAACTTTTTCTCTGATTCTAGAAAAATTTTGATAATCAAAGCGAGTTCTTGGTAGTGGCCTAATTTTCTTCCTTCTTAGCACTATCCAAAGTCTTTTAGTGAAAAACTCCTCACCAGATGTCATTTTAAACCATGAGCCCCTGCAGGCACAATGGATGGAAAAGTCAGCTTCCTTAGAGTCTTTGAGATTCAATCTACAGAACAATTTCCAGAAGGCTTCCCATTCTGTGAAATGGCATATGGCCGGTGCTTGAAGCAGGCCTGGATGGTTTCCATGTGAGCATGAACTCCCATGCCTAGAGTGAGGTGTTGTGCTGAGACTCCAATGCCAATGTGTTGAGATAATTATAATGATGGTGGTGGCATGATGATGATGATGATGTAATCAATAAGCCTCTTCCAGATGGAACTTTCTCTGTTGCTTCATCTAGGGTTTGGTAATTACTTGCAAGAGAGACTCTGATGAGTCTTCTCAATGTGGTTACTTTAATTAAATGGAACTTCTGATATTTTGGTTTTACTCCCTGTTTGATCCACTGCTGGAACTAATGGCTACGAATTACATGCAGAGTTTACAAGACACACCTATAGGCCCTGATGGTGGCACTGACAAGGTCTTCTTGCAAAGGATAAGAACAAGTTGAGGGATGAGTCAGGACACAAGCACACCAGTTGCAACCCGAGTCTTCCATCTTTCAAATATCTATTAGGATAACAAAGGTATTGGGATAAAGCGGTCATTATCTCTCCCCTTCCCATTTCAGAGATGACAAACAAATAGGCCTTCTGACAGCTGGGAACTCAAGGAAATATATGGAAAAGAAACAACTATATTCTGGAACTAGAGAGCTACGGTAGAGTTTTCAAAAGGAAAGCAGTGGGGTCCTTCAGGAGATCAGAATGGGAAGAGAGGAAAGAACAGTGCTGCGAAGAAGGCTAAGATCTTCAGTTCCGACATGTTGAAATACTGATGGATAATTGTAATTAGCTTTCAGAATTTTAAATTATAGAAATGATATAAATAATCACCCATCCCAGCTTCACTAATGAGAGTACTTGTGCTCAGATACACACACAGGCTTTTGTTAGAGGTCTTTCAAAGTGCACCTGCTAATTAGGCATCTTGCAGGCAGTGGAGTTTCCCGAGAAGCAAGATTTATACAGTGATATCAGATTCATAGGAAGAGGCAACTGGTATCAATGAAAGGTCACTAAAATGAAAATTCAGACATTGGTGGAGTTTGGTTTGCTTTTGTTCAAAAGATTATGCCCTGTCATGTTGCAGGCTGTGGCAAAGCAAAGTTTGCATCCAGGTCTTTTTGATCTCAAAGCTCCTGTTTTTGCAACATGCTACATGACTTCACACAGATGTTCAACACCTATTGGCCATGGGGTCAAACATTATCTGCAGCCCTTTCTTGGTCAATCAGCTACTTAGGTGTTGTGTCAAAGGTGGAAGATTCTCCAGATTCCCTCCTTCTTCTAAAAATAAGAAATAATTAAAGTCCTATTGATATAATGCCAGTGAAACTGGCCATCATTATTCATTTCTGCAAGTCTTAATGATCCAGATAACCATGATTGTTCCTGTTAGCTCACCCAGAGCTGGACATCCTGAGTGTGAAGTAAAATGGGACTTAGGAAGCATTACTATGAACAAAGCTAGTGGATGTGATGGAATTCCAGCAGAGCTGGAATCCTAAAAGATGATGCTGTTAAAGTGCTGCATGCAGCATGTCAGCAGATTTGGAAAACTTAGCAGTGGCCACAGGACTGGAAAAAATTTTCATTCCAATCCCAAAGAAGGCAATGCCAAAGAATGTCCAAACTAACTTCCATTGCATTCATTTCACATGCTAGCAAGGTTATGATAAAAATCCTTCAAGTTAGGCTTCAGCAGTATGTGAATCAAGAACTTCCAGGTGTACAAATTGGGTTTTGAAGAGGTAGATGAAACAGAGATCAAATTGCTAACATTTGTTGGATCATAGAGAAAGCAAGGGAGTTTCAGAAGAACATCTACTTCTGCTCCATTGACTATGCTAAAGCCTTTGCCTGTGTGACTCGGAACAAACTAGGGAAAATTCTTAAATAGTTGGGAACACCAGATCACCTTACCTATCTCCTGAAAAACCTGGGTGAGGGTCAAGAAACAATAGTTAGAACCAGACATGGAACAACAGACTGGTTCAAAATAGGGGAAAGGAGTACATTAAGGCTGCATACTGTCACCTTGCTTATTTAACTTATATGCAGAGTATATCATGTGAAATGCTGAGCTGGATGAATCCCAAACTGGAGTTAAGATTGCCAGGAGAAATATCAACAACCTCAGATATGCAGATGATACCATTCTAATGGATGAATGTGAAGGGGAACTAAAGAATGTCTTGATGAAGGTTAACGAGCAGAAAAGGCTGGCTTAAAACTTAATGTTCAAAAAACTAAGATCATGGCATCCAGTCCCATCACCTCATGGCAAATAGAAGGTAAAAATTTGGAAGTTGTGACAGGTTTTCTTTTCTTGGGCTCCAAAATCACTGCAGACTGTGACTGCAGCCATGAAATTAAAAGATGCTTGCTCCTTGCAAGAAAAGCTATGACTATGACTAATTGAGGCAGTGTGTTAAAAAGCAGAGATATCACTTTGCCAACAAAAGTTATATTGTCAGGGCTATGACTTTTCCAGTAGTCATGTAAGGATGTTAGAGTTGGTCCATGAAGAAGGCTGAGCACTGAAGAATTTCTTTCAAGTTGTGGTGTTGGAGAAGACTCTTGAGAGTCCCTTGGACTATAAGCAGGTCAAACCAGTCAATCTTAAATGAAGTCAACTTTGAATATTCATTGGAAGGACTGATGCTGCAGCTGAAGCTTCCATACGTTGGCTACCTGATGTGAAGAGCTGACTCATTGAAAAAGACCCTGATGCTGGGAAATATTGAAGGCAATAGGAAAAGGGAGTGGTAGAGGATGAGATGATTAGATAGCATCACTGACTCAATGGACATGAATTTGAGCAAATTCCGGGAGATAGCAGAGGACAGAGAGGCTTGGCATGTAACAGTCTGTGGGGTCACAAAGAATCGGACATGATGTGGGGACAGAACAACAGCAACAAAATGTTCTGATTTCTCTGTACTTCATCACTGACACTGTTCATAGGATCTATCAGTAAAAGGGAGTGTCTTAAAACCTCCTCTAGAGGCATTTAGTTGGGAAAGGATCAAGGACCTTTCCCCTAATACCTATCCTGTCTCCCTTTAGTAAAAGAAATCTATATTGATTTGTCAGTGACGCTGCTTCCAGCCTCCCTGGAACAATAAGCAGCTAAGTGTTACCCTGTGACTGAATTCTAACTAATGGTGAGAAAGTGGAAATAATATATGCTAATTCTAGGCTATGGCCTAAAAATGAGGGATATGCACTCCTGTCTTTTCCCATTTTCCTCATCACACTACAAGAAGGTGGATGTGTAATGGGAGGAGCTCCAACAGCCCTCATAGTCCATGAGTAAGAAGCTTCATATAGAAAGGATGGTGGGACAATATGACAGAATAAACCTTTGTTTTTGATGAGTAGAGAAACCACCATATCAGCTTTGAACTGCCATTAGAACTTTTGAGAATTGTGAACTATCTTATGTAAGCACACCACTCTTATTTTGGGTCATTTTGTTATAAGAACAAAGGCTGCATTCTGGCTATTAAATGCTATAGTTGTCAACCTCAAGAACAACATTTTAGCATGGTTTCCATACATTTGTCAAATAATGTTTATTCCTGTTGATTCCTAGAAATAGCCATAACAGCATAAGGATTGCTATGGGCAATTATGAACTAACAGAAATTGACCAAAAAAAAGATGTCCTTTTCATCATAGGGGACTGGAATGCAAAAGTAGGAAGTCAAGAGATACCTGGAATAACAGGCAAGTTTGGCCTTGGAGTACAAAATGAAGCAGGGCAAAAGCTAACAGAATTTCACCAAGAGTACACATTGGCCATAGCAAACATCCTCTTCCAACAACACAAGAGATAACTCTACACATGGACATCACCAGATGGTCAATACAGAAATCAGATTGATTATGTTCTTTGCAGTCGAAGATGAAGAAGTTCTATATAGTCAGCAAACCCAAAAGTGGGATCTGACTGTGCCTCAGATCATGAACTCCTTATTTCAAAATTCAGACTTAAATTGAAGAAAGCAGGGAAGCCACTAGGCCATTAATGTATGACCTAAATCAAATCCCTTACAATTATACAGTGGAAGTGACAAATTAATTCAAGGGATTAGATCTGAAGACAGAGGGCTTGAAGAATGATGGACAGAAGTTCATGACACTGTATAGTAGGTGGTGATCAAAGCCATCCCCAAGAGAAAGAAATGCAAAAAGGCGAAATGGTTGTCTGGGGAGGTCTTACAAAGAGCTGAAAAAAACAAGAGAAGTGAAAGCAAAGGAAAAGAGGAAAGATACACCCACCTGAATGCAGAATTCTAAAGAATAGCAAGGAGAGACAAGGTCTTCCTAAGTGATCGATGGAAAGAGAGGTAAACAAAGAATGGGTAAGACTAGAGACCTCTTCAAGAAAATTAGAGCTATCCAGGGAACATTTCATGCAGTGATGGGCACAATAAAGGACAGAAATGGTAGAGACCTAACAGAAGCAGAGATATTAAGAAGAGATGCCACAAATACACAGAAGAACTATACAAAACAGATCTTAAGGACCCAGATAACCATAATGGTGTGATCACTCACCTAGAGCCAGACATCCTGGAAATGTGAAGTCAAGTGCACCTTAGAAAGCATCACTGTGAACAAAGCTAGTGGAGGCAATGGAATTCCAGCTGAGCTATTTCAAATCTAAAAGATGATGCTATTAAAGTGAGGCACTCAATATGCCAGCAAATATGTAAAACTCAGCAGAGGCCACAGGACTGGAAAAGGTCAGTTTTCATTCCAATCCCAAAGAAGGGCAATGACAAAGAATGTTCAAACTACTGCACAATTGTACTTATCTCATATACTAGCAAAGTAATGCTCAAAATCCTCCAAGCCAGGCTCCAACAGTACATGATCCAAGAACTTCCAGATATTCAAGCTGGATTTAGAAAAGGCAGAGGAACCAGAGATCAAGTTGCCAACATCCCTTGGATCATAGAAAAATCAAGAGAATTCCAGAAAAAAAAAATCTACTTCTGCTTCACTGACTACACTAAAGCCTTTGACTTTGTGGATCACAACAAACTGTTGAAAATTCTTAAAGAGATGGGAATAACAGACCACCTACCTGCCTTGTGAAAACCTGTATGCAGGTCAAGAAGCAACAGTTAGAACTGGCTATGGAACAACAGACCGGTTCAAAATTGGGAAAGGAGTAAATCAAGGCTGTGTACTGTTAAAGTATCTCAGAATTCCCAAACTGAAAAATCTTATGTAACTCTACTTTCTCCCTTAAATAGAACTTTTGAAAAATTAAATATAAGTCTTGTATCAAACAGTACAGAAAATTTGAGTTATATCTATACAAATGATCACTGAGTGAATGTCTAATTTATCATCATACAAGTTGTAAGAAACAGAATGTTGCAGACAATGTAGAGGCTTCCTCATGCTCCCTCTCAATTGCCATCTCATTTCTTTTAAGTCTTCCCCAAGATGACTACTGTCATCACTGCTAACACCATAGAGAATTTTTTTCAGTTTTGAACTTTATATAAATAAAAAGCATGAGGCAGTCCTTTGTGTTTTGCTTCTGTTTTTCAACATCATGTCTGTCATTTGTTGGATGGATCCTGGTTTATTCAGGTTCTCTGCTATACAGTATTCCACTGTTGATTTATTTGTTCATTCTAAAATCAGTAAACTTTCGGATCATTTCCATTTAGGGATTATTGTGACAAATGTTATTGTGAACGCTCTTGTAGCTGTCTCTTCCTAAGCATGCAAATGTGTTTCTGTTGTTCATATACTTAGGAGAGGAATTGCTAGATTATCAGATTTGTGTGTGCTCAATCACTCAGTCATGTCCAACTCTTTGTGAACTGTAGCCTGCCAGACTCCTCTCTCCATGGGATTTTCCAGGCAAGAATAGTGAATCAGGTTGTCATTTTCTACTCCAGGCATCTTCCCAACCCGGGACTCAAACCCATGCCTCCTGCATTGGCAGGTGGATTCTTCACCACTGTGCCACCTGGGAAGACCAGATTATCAGATATGTCTAACTTAATAATCCCAAGAGCTTTCCAAAGTGTCTAAACTAGCTTTCACTCTCACCAGCACTATATGACAGTTTGAGTTGATACTGTTGGATACTTTAATTTTCATTTTTCTGATGGGTAAGAAGTAATATCACATTGTGGTTTTAATTTTCATTTAGCTGCTAACTGTTGAAATTGAATCTTTAGAATTTTTTAATGGAATATCTAGTCAAGTCACTTGTATCTTTTTTATTGGGTTATTTATCTTTATTTTTGTATGATTTGTCAGCATTATTTGTATTTTTTGTGACTTATTTCAGTCTCAACATTATCTTTTGATGAAAAGAAGAGCTTAATTTTGATATAGTCCATTTTTATTCATTATTTTTATATTGAATGAATTTGTGTTTTATTAATAAAAATTCTCTATCCTATTCATTAACATATCCTAACAATGTTTTCTAAATTTATACTATTTCGCCTTTTACATTTAGGTCCATCCTTCATCTGAAATTTACTTTTTTGTGTGGCATGACATAAGACTTTGCATTTTTTCCATATATAAATCCAATTGGCCTAACATCGTTTACGAAAACACTTGTTTTCTCCCATTATACTTCACCACCATCTTTTCTGTAAATCAGGTATTCATATATTTATAATCTGTTTCTGGACTCTACTCTATTTAACTGGGTTATTTTTTCGTCATTGAGTCAAAGTACCACACTGTCTTAAGAACTGTAACTTAATAAGTCGTGGTACATAATTTAATTATATAATTTATACAAATGTAATGTCATTTAACTGTTGGTAAAACAATTTCTCTATTTTTTATTCTTCAAGAATGTTTTGACTATCTTCATTTTTGTTTTTATTCTTTACTGCTGCTGCTAAGTCATTTCAGTCGTGTCCAACTCTGTGCGACCCCAAAGACAGCAGCCCAGCAGGCTCCCCCATCCCTGGGATTCTCCAGGCAAGAACACTGGAGTGGGTTGCCATTTCCTGCTCCAATGCATGAAAGTGAAAAGTGAAAGTGAAGTCACTCAGTCGTCTGAGCCTTTGTGACCCCCATGGGCTGCAGCCTGCCAGGCTCCTCCACCCATGGGATTTTCCAGGCAAGAGTACTGGAGTGGGTTGCCACTAAAAAAGTTTTCAAAATCTGTCAAGGTGATTATAAACTTTTGAATTTCTATTTGTAATTCTGTTCATCTTGCTTTAAAAATATTTAAATATACATCAGTGAGTGTTTATACTCCGATTGTAAGCTGGTGTTTTTCTCTTAATGAAATGTCTCTGTGTGTCTCTTGCAGTGTGTTTTGCCTTAAAGTTTACTTGCTTGATAGTAATATAGTTTCACAAAATTTGTTTTGTTAATATTGCATGGTATATGTTCTTAAATGTTTTTATTTCAAGCTTTCTGTATTCTTATTTATTTTTATGACTTTTATAGGCATCGTGGTGCTATTTTTATAAAAGCATACAGTCCATTTACATTTAATGTAATTTAGACATTTGGTTTTAAATGAACCATATTAATATTACTTTCTACTTGTCCTGACTATGTTTCTTGTTCTCTCTTTTTGTCTTTCTTTGGACTTATGAAACAGTTTCATCTCATTTCTTTCCACCTCTCCTTTTCTGTTTAGTTGTCAAAAACTCTTTTACTATTCTTCTCATAGATACCTTAGAGGTTACATTTTTCATTATTAACTTATCAAAGTGTAATATCACTTGGCAATTTAATCTCTTCTTGGACAATGCAAGGATTTTAGAATACTTTAACATTTGTCCTTTTCCTAACTTATATACTATTGTTTTTGTGTATTTTAATTTTATGTCTACATTTCTATCCTTTAATTAAAGTGTGCTAAACATGGATTACCTGATATTTACTTGTTTGTAAATAGTTCACTTTCATTCTTGAAAATATTCGCGTTGCACATAGAATTAGATTGACAGTTATTTTCTTTCAGCACTTTGAATGAATATGTCATTGCATTGTCTTCTCTTTATGATTGTTTCTGTTGTGATATGAGTTATAAGTCTAATTTTGCTCTTTTGAATGGAATGTGCTTCTTATTTCTGACTGTTTTTGAGATTTTACTCTTTGTCTGCAGATGATAGCAGTCTTTATCTTGCTGCATCTGTGTGTGGTTTCATTTTTATTTATTCTTCTGTAGGTGTATGGGCTTCTTGGATAAATGTTGCTGTTTAGTCTCTAAGTCACGTTCAGCTCTTTTGTGACACCATGAACTGTAGCCCGCCAAGCTCCTCTGTCTATGAGATTTCCCAAGCAAGAATACTGGAGTGGGTTGCCATGTCCTTCTCCAGGGGATCTTCCCAACCCAGGGACCAAACCCACATCTCCTGCATTGGCAGGTGGACTCTACCACTGAGTCACCAGTGAAGCCCTCTTGGAAATATAGCTTTATGTATTTTATTAGTCCTAGAAAATTCCTAGACTGTCTTTTCTACCGTATGCTCTCTTTCTTCTTTTTCTGGGACTGCAATTTCAAATAAATTCTCTGGACTTTTCTTATGTTTCTTAGCGTCTCTTTTGCATTGGGCTTTCCTGGTGGCTCAGACGGTAAAGAATGCCTGCAACATGGGAACCTGGCTTCAATCCCTGGGTTCAGAAGATCCCCTGGAGGAGGGCATGGCAACCCACTCCAGTATTCTTGCCTGGAGAATCCCCGTGGATAGACGAACCTGGTGGGCTACAATGCATAGGGTCCCAGACAGTCAGACACAACTGAGCGACTAAGCACATTGTCACTGTTTATATTTCATCCAGGATGTTTTTCTTCTGATGAATAGTCCAAAGTTCTAGTTCTCTTTCCAAGTGTTCTTTACCTATTGTTATATCTGCCCATCTGTCCATTGAGCTTTGACTATCAATCACTGTATTTTTCAGTTTCTATTTTATACTTTCTCATGATCTTTATTTCATTGCCAAATTTTCAATTTTGCCATTTTATATTTTTAAATATAATAATTATGGTCCTTTTAAACTTAGCATCTGATATTTCCAGTTTCTGGTCCCTCTATAGGTCTATTTTTTTAATATCTGTTATGTCTCTTGGTTTTCATTAGTGTTGTCTGGACTTCTCTATCTGGTTATTTTTTAACTAAGAGTTGGAAGTTGTGTCCAAAAACATTATAGACATAACTTATGGCTTTAGCAATGTTAACTTACCCACAGAGATGTATTGCTGTTGTTCAGCAGCTAAGTTATGTCCCACTCTTTGTGACCCCATAGACTGCAACATGCTAGGCTTCCCTGTCTTTCACTATCTTCCAGAGTTTGCTCAGACTTATGTCCACTGAGTCGGTGATGCCAACCAATCATCTTGTTCTCTGTCACCCTCTTTTCCTCCTGCCCTCAATCTTTGCTAGCATCAGAGTCTTTTCCAATGAGTCTACTTTTCACATCAGGTGGCCAAAGAATTGGAGCTCCAGCTTTAGCATCAGTCCTTCCAATGAATATTCAGGATTAATTTCCTTTAGGATTGCCTGGTTTGATCTCCTTTCTGCATTTTCTCCAGAGAGGTCTATTGCTTCTTTTTTTTAATTTAGTTTTTATTTTATATCGGCAGACAGCTGATTTACAATGTTGTGTTAGTTTCAAGTGTACTAGATGCATACTGCTTCTGATAAGCCGCTCAGGACACCGGCCATCAGGACCTATCTCAGTCTAATTTCAGAGACTTAAGATACTATGAAAGCAAGGTTTGGTCCTTGAGAGAAATAATGTATTTACCACCCCTCGTCCCTTTACTGCTAGCATGTGTCTCTACTGGAGAAGGAAATGGCAACCCACTCCAGTATTCTTGGCTGGAGAATTCCATGGACAGAGGAGCTTGGCAGGCTACGGTTCATGGGATTGCAAGTTGGACACGACTTAGCACTATCTTTCTTTCTGTGTCTCTATAGAGGCTCGACACTAAGTACGTGGATTTACCAGGGCTCCCTACATCGGACCCTCAACTGCAGTATTTGTCCCTCTAGTTCTTTGTGCCTCTTAACAATGTTGTACAGCTTCTTAGCTTCTCAGCTATTTTTTCCAAATCAGTAGCCATCTCCTGGGGAAAAGGAATTCTAAATTCCAGGGTTACCTTTATGGGTTTCTTTCCTCTTCTAGATTTTAGCTCCATAATTCCTTACTGCATTGTTAGCTTAAAATTTTCTGTTCATATTTTCTCAGAAATTCTATTTGTTTTTAGCCAGAAAAATTAGATCTAGTTTCCAAACTCATTACACAAAGAGGAAATCCCTATTTAACTTTCTTTAACCCTTATGGCAGAAAGTGAAGAGGAACTAAAAAGCCTCTTGATGAAAGTGAAAGAGTAGAGTGGAAAAAGTTGGCCTAAAGCTCAACATTCAGAAAACTAAGATCATGGCATCTGGTCCCATCACTTCATGGGAAATAGATGGGGAAACAGTGGAAACAGTGTCAGACTTCATTTTTCTGGGCTCCAAAATCACTGCAGATGGTGATTGCACTCATGAAATTAAAATATGCTTGCTCCTTGGAAGGAAAATTATGACCAACCTAGATAGCATATTGAAAAGCAGAGACATTACTTTGCCAACAAAGGTCCATTTAGTCAAGGCTATGGTTTTTCCAGTGGTCATGTATGGATGTGAGAGTTGGACTGTGAAGAAGGCTGAGCACTGAAGAATTGATGCTTTTGAACTGTGGTGTTGGAGAAGACTCTTGAGAGTCCCTTGGACTGCAAGGAGATCCAACCAGTCCATCCTAAAGGAGATCAATCCTGGGTGTTCACTGGAAGGACTGATGCTGAAACTCCAATACTTTGGCCACCTCATGTGAAGAGTTGACTTATTGGAAAAGACCCTGATGCTGGGAGGGATTGGGGGCAGGAGGAGAAGGGGACGACAGAGGATGAGATGGCTGGATGGCATCACTGACTCAATGGACATGAGTTTGAGTGAACTCCGGGGGTTGGTGATGGACAGGGAGGCCTGGTGTGCTGTGATTTATGGGGTCGCAAAGAGTCAGATACGACTGAGCGACAGATCTGAACTGAACTGAAGCCAACATTGATCAAACCTACTTAACACAAACATAATTTTTCATGCAAAATTTAAGACACTTGGTGAATACAGATTTTGGAAATGATAACATAATTAATCCAGCACATTAGTATATATCCTGTATGGTATTTTTGTATACAAATGATTCCAAAATATCACATTTACCATTTTACATTTAGTATATCACATTTACCAATGTTTTCAGAGAAATCATTGAGCATTATGAACATGATTTATTGTTCTCTTAATGAATCAAGGTCACAATTATTTTTATACTGCTATTCACATTTTAATAATGATATATATCTATATTTATATTTTCATCTCTAATTATTGAGTTATATTTTATTCACCATTTATCTTCAGATAAAATACTGAATATTTTATTCAATGGAACAAGGTCATGATCATCAGCATTAGTTATTACAATTTTCATATGATAATTTTTCAGAGGTTGCCATGGCTTATTCATCCTCACTATTGAGCACCTGATATGTACCAGGAATTATCCAAAGGGTTTTCTTCTACTCATTCCATTCCCCAAAGGGCAGATGCAACAAGTGCTAATTTTACACCTGATTTTCAGATAAAAGGTATAGAGTACAGAAAGATCTGGTAGCACGCCAGGTCACACACCTGGGGGAGGAGAGCAGCGGATTCATAAAAAAACTTACTACTTGGCATGAATGGGCCAAAAGAACCCATCATTTGTGTTTTTCAAATGACTAATTTTCATTTTCTCACCTCTCATTTTGAGTATCCATCATTGGATCTCTAAATTACACATGCTTACACAGTCCCAGATGTCACTAGTGGTAAAGAATTCACCTACCAATGCAGGAGAAATAAGAGTCGCAGATTCGACCCCCGGGTTGGGGAGTTCCACTGGAGAAGGAAATAGCAACCCACTCCAGTATTCTTGCCTGGAAAATTTCATGAACAGAGGAGCCCCACTGGCTACACAGTCCATGGGGTCGCAAAGAGTCGGACATGATTGAGTGAGAGGACACACACACACACACACACACAAACACACCCCGTGTGTCTGCTTTGTCCACAGACAGTGAGAGTAAACGTGTTCTGATGCGGGTGGAAGGTGCATCCTGTGATGCAAACACAGACTTTTGCTGCCTAAACACCTGCTTCCGCGGCTCAGAAGGCGATTCTTTGTTTTCGTTTTGCTTGCTTCCACATTTTTTAGTGTAACAATTGTTATGTTGATTACATTAAAAAACAGAAGACTGAAAGATGTGTTCTTTATTTCGTTTACCACATTTGCATACATACTTCACGAAATCTCCCCATTTTGACAAGATCCCACAGCAAACACTTGTGACCGAAAAAGACAGGTTTACAAACACAATCCAGTTCAATAGAAACACTGGCTTTGGCACTGCTAACAGCAGCAATCCACCTGCTTTCTAATGTTTAAGTACTGATTCCCAAGAACTGGCAATTTGAACATGGGGTAGGAGGCACTTGGGGAGCATCATTCTGGGAATTGCACATTGGTGTTTTACACTTGAGTATTATCTGAAGATCAGCCCTGAGATTTCTTTGGAAGAAATGATGCTAAAGCTGAAACTCCAGTACTTTGGCCATCTCATGCGAAGAGTTGACTCATTGGAAAAGACTCTGATGCTGGGAGGGATTGGGGGCAGGAGGAGAAGGGGACGACAGAGGATGAGATGGCTGGATGGCATCACTGACTCGATGGATGTGAGTCTCAGTGAACTCCGGGAGTTGGTGATGGACAGGGAGGCCTGGCTTGCTGTGATTCATGGGGTCGCAAAGAGTTGGGCACGACTGAGCGACTGATCTGATCTGATCTGATCTGATTAACTGTATGTGGACAATGCACTAGTGATACAGAAATACAAAGGCGTGCTATCTCACCTATCCCCTAGAGAAAACTTCAGATCAGAAACACAGCTGGGTAAGTGTCCATTGCAGCTTTGCTTGCAAGAGTAAAAACTGGACAGGCTCTCATGTCCACTGGGGATGAAACAAAATAAATCTTAGCATAGAAAAAATGAGATTTTTCACATCATTAAAAATGAATTAAAATAGATTGGTATGTAAATCACAGGTAAATCTTTTAAACAGAATGCTGAATGAAAATAGGTAATTGAAGAATAAAATATATAAATATAAATGAATTATATAATATATATATATTATATACATATTTTGCTCACTGAAGTTCATCTTTCAAAACCTGACTTTCTCATGTAGACCATGACTGTATGAATCCAGGATCTCTAAACGAGATAATAAATAGTGTAAGTATTTTAAAGCCCTTGACCTTAATACATTTTCTTGTTTCACATAGTCATTGTCACTAGTATCCTTATCAACTACTTCCTAAAAAAACAACTTCAGGGCAATGGGGTAAAAATGATAAAAGAGGATGTATGTACACACATATGTGCATGTTTGTGCATGTATGTGTATGTGTGTGTTATAATTCCCAGATCTATAGTGTGTTATTAGCCTGTTTAGACTGCATTAATGAAATATCATAGACTGCATAGACATGTCTTTTCTCACAATTCTGGAGGCTGGAAGTACCAGATCAAGGGGCTAGCATATTTGGTTTCTGGTGAGGGCTCTCTTCCTGACGTGGACAGCTGCCTTCTCTCAGGGTCTTCACATGACCTTTTCTTAGTTCATAGATTTGGGGAAAACTCTCTGGTGTCTCTTCTTACAAGGTCATTTTTCCTAGTAGATCAGAGCCCAACCCTTCTAACCCCATTTAACCTTAATTACTTTCTCAGAGGCATCCCTTCAACTATACCCATACTTGAGCTTAGGATTTCAAATATGAATTTCGGGAGAACACATTGAGTCTGTAACACAGAAGACTGACTTAGACTCATTCAAAAGCAGAACCTCAAGTCTTTAGTTAGTGAAATTGTAGATGCCAGGGAAAGAGAACAGAATGGGATGATAGAAAAACAATTGGAAGAGAAAACCTTACCAGAAGCACAGAGGTGGGAATGTAGTCTTCCAAGGAAGATGCTATCAGGAGTCACCTTCTGCTTAATCAGAAAGCTTGCTCATACAGCAGGGTTAACTCCTCCACATACACCATGCAAAAGTTAACAAGTAATATAAAGTCTCCAATACCTCATCAGAGAAGACAAAGGCCATAGAAAATGTAAGAATAGAGCTTCTCTTGGCAAACTTTTTTGTCTGGGTACAAAGCAAGATGCAATTGGCAGGTGCTGGTAGAGATGAGAACTATTACTCCTACTCACCTGCCAAGACCCAAGGGACTCATTTTTCAAAGGTTTTCCTGAAGGCATCCATTTTTACCCCTATAATTTTTAGGCTCTGTCATAGTAGTTTATGAGAGTAATTATGTTTATCCTTTATTTGGCTAAAACTAATGAACCAGTGGTAAACAACTCAGCATTTTCTCCCCTGTTGAATAATGAATATTAATTTACCTGTCAAAAGGGGACTGGCACTCACTACCAACCTTGGCACTGACTCATTTGTATGCCAAGGCATCAGAGGACTACCAGTTTTTGAAAGGAAAGTAGGTTCAGATGTTCTCCCAGAGCTTAAATTGCTGATGGAACCAATTTGTGGACTCAGCCACATGGGCTACCAGGGACTGAGTTTTGGCTCCAAACACCTGACTGGAGCTGGAATCTTCTGATGGCATCAGAGCCTGTCATCCGGCTCCTCAGTAGTTGATTTGAAAATGCCTGTGCTCGGGAAATACATCAGCAGCAAGCATGAGGAACGTGGCCAAGGGCAGTATCAGTACCATCTTTGGTGACATATGGTGGTATCTGCGTTTCTGATGGCGCCAACATATGGACAGTTGGGTTCTCCTCTTGGGAGGAGGAGCTGATGTGTTTAGTTCCATGGACTGGGTTTCTGCATAAACACAGCAGTGCTTCGCGTGAGCATTCAGAGTTGGCTTTGTTCTGAGCATTCTTTGGAAAGCATTTATTAAAACTATCTTTCCAGATGAGCAACAGATAGTCTGATCTGGCCAAAAGGAGGCAGCAGAACAGACAAATTTCATGGCAGTTTTGTATTTTTGTAGAATTTCAGAAAACAACAACAACACTTTCTTAAATGCAAAAGAGATGACTTGCAGGAAATAGTAGGAAGTTAAATTATCTCATATTATGAGGCAGATATTTTTAATCTAAATTAATCTGGAGTTAATGAGAATGTGCATGGAAGTTGATAAATTATTAACTTTTCTGCTCTCATGAGGGAATAGTTACTCCCCACAGCCTCCAGTTCGGCCAAAACTTCAAAGAACCAAGTGGAATCAAACAAGATAGTTTGACACCTCACTTCTTGTCTGCTCCTCTCACCCAGAATCCTGACACAGGGTCTTCCATTGAGAATCACTGCTTGGGTCCAATCTTTCTTTTTTTCTTTCTTTTTAAACTAAGGGGAAAACCAAGGCCATAAAGCATTTATGAGTTAGCCTTGACCTGTCCCTCATTTATCCCTCATTACCAGATGAAAGCAATATATAACTACACCAGTGCAGTATGTCTTTAAATTTAAAAAGGATTCCATCAGTGAATAAAAAGGAGAGAGACAAAGAGAGAGAGAGAAAGGGAGAGAAAGCAAAAGCAGAAATGGGACAGTCAAACAGCTGTTGTGTATGTTAAGATAGAGTGGATTTCAGGGTCCTCAGCATTCACCTCCGCTTATGACACCAATTTCAAGTTCAGGGATTTCTCAGAACCACTTTTAGTCCCAAAACTCCCTGGAAGAATTCACATAACACAGTGAAAGCTGTAATACACATGGTTATGGTTTATTACAGAGAAAGTTCAGTTCAGTCGCTCAGTCATGTCTGACTCTTTGCGACCACATGGGCTGCATCATACCAGGCTTCTCTGTCCCTCACCAACTCCTGGAGTTTGCTCAAACTCATGTCCATCCAGTCAGTGATGCCACCCAACTGTCTCATCTTCTGTCATCCCCTTCTCCTCCTGCCTTCAATCTTTCCCAGCATCAGGGTCTTTTCCAGTGCGTCAGTTCTTTGCATCAGGTGGCCAAACTATTGGAGCTTCAGCTTCAGCATCAGTCTTTCCATTGAATATTCAGGGGTGATTTCCTTTAGGATTGACTGGTTTTATTTCCTTTCTTACAGAGAAAGGACATCCATTAGATCAACAAGAAGAGACACACGAAGCAGAGTCCAACAGAGTCCTAAATGTATCCTTTCACTGTAGAGTCATGGAGAACACAAGGTCCTCATGGGAACAACACATGACAACATGTATAGAGTATACAGAGTATGGCCAACCTGGAAAGCTCCCTCAGTCTCGGTATTCAGAGTCTTTATGGTGGCCCCATGGTCAACTGCACACATGGTTGACATTTAGCCTCCAGGTCCTCTGGGAGTAGAGTGGACACTACAAGATCCAAACCCCCATCATAAATTATACTGCTAACTGTCCAGTGGCCAAGGCCCACAGGTGAACAAAAATACTCCCATTAGGGAGGACATTTCAAAGACTTAGAGATGCCTTCTGGGCTTCCCTGGTGGATCTGTAGTTAAGAATCCACCTTCAATGCAAGAGACATGAGCTCATTCCCTGGGTCAGGAAGATCCCCTGGAGAAGGAAATGGCAACCCACTCCAGTATTCTTGCCTGGGAAATCCCATGGACAGAGAAACCATGTGGGCTACAGTCCATAGGGTAGCAAAGAGTCAGATACAAGTTAGTGACTAAACAACAATAAAAGATGCCTTACAGTAGCTTTGGACGAAGACCAAAATTAGATTCTTTACTCTCCAGAAAGTTACAGTCATTCCAATAATTCTAGTATTTTACTGAGGAATTAACCCAATTGAGGTTCAAGAGCAAGACAACAGGTTTAAAGGGTCTTGGGTGCATGCTGGGAAGTTGAGCCCTTATCCTGAGAGCAGCAGGTAACTATCCAGGTGTTGAAACAGGACCAGATATGGGCCCTGGGAAATCGAGTACAGTGGCATGGAGGTGGATGAATTTGGGAGTGGGATGCACAGGAGCAGACAAGAAGAAAGAAAGCAAAAGTGAAAACACCTGATGATATGTCTCTTAATCTCTGGTGGTGTTCAGTTGCTAAGTCATGTCCACCTTTTGCAACCCCATGGACTGCAGCACACCAGGCTTTCCTGTCCCTCACTATCTCCCAGAGTTTGCTCAAACTCATGTCCATTGAGTCAGTGATTCCATCTAAGCATCTCATTCCCTGTCGTCCCCTCCTCCTCCTGCCCTCAGTCTTTTCCAACATTAGGGTCTTTTCTAGTGAATTGGTTCTCTGCATCAGGTGGCCAATGTATTAGAGCTTCAGCATCAGTCCTTCCAGTGAATATTCAGGGTTGATTTCCTTTAGAATTGACTGGTTTGATCTCTTTGTTGTTCAAGAGACTCTCAAGAGTCTTCTCCAGCACCAGTTTGAAAGTATCAGTTCTTTGGCGCTCAGCCTTCTTTATGGCCCAACTCTCACATCTGTAAATGACTACTAGGAAAACCATAGCTCTGACTATACAGACCTTTGTTGGCAAAGTGATGTCTCTGCTTTTTAATACGCTGTCTAGGTTTGTCATAGCTTTTCTTGCAAGGAGCTAGTGTCTTTTAATTCCATCACTGCCATCACCATCCACAGTGATTTTGAAGCCCTAGAAAATAAAATCTGTCACTGCTTCCAGTTTTTCCCCACCTATTTGCCATGAAGCGATGGAACCAGATGCCATGATCTCAGTTTTTTGAATGTTGAGTTTTAAGGCAGCTTTTTCACTCTCCTTTTTCCCCTTATCAAAAGGTTCTTTAGTTCCTCTTCACTTTCTGCCATTAGAGTGGTATCTGTTAATCTCTGAGACAACCAAATTCATCCTCTGGGAAACAGAACTTTGTCTCTGAAGTCCAAACCAGCTTCAGAATTGATCAGAAGAGAAAGTACATTTGCTTTTTCCACTTGATTTATTGAAAGCAGAATTTAAATCTCAAGGGGGGAAAAATATGGAGAAATTGACCAGGTTTTGCTATTTAAGCAGGTTGGATGTTCAGGGTGAGTACATATATAGTACAGAGGGATCATGGGTGAGTGTGTGCTGATTCAGTGAGCACAGCAGAATGTGAGATGGAGGAATGATGCACAGAAGGGAGTGTGTGAATAGAAGCTGTGATGGGCTGAGTACAATGTTCCCAAGCTAAACATAGGGATGGGAGGCAGAAAGGATGGTCAGAGGGAGGGAAAAGTCCCTACTCTGTGCCATGGCACTTGACACGGGGAAGCTGTAGGTCACCTGAGTTCTCCCAGATAATAATGACTTCTTTTTCCTTCCATTCAGAATAATTTCAAGACCTCCATGTCTCTCTGAATTTTCACTGAGAAATTCACTTATTTTAGCAATAATCTTTTCACAGCATTTCCTATTAGCCATAAGAAGAGCATCTCATTGGTAAGTGAACTAAATCTTTCAGTTGCTGGTCTGTATTCATCCATCCTTGGGAGCCACAAGATACGCTGGTGAGGGAAGGCAGATAGAGAAACAATCTGTAAAGCACAGACTGCACTTAAAATTCTGACTATTTGAATGGGAACACAGTGGTCTCCCCCAGGACTGAGGACTTTGCATAGACAGAGCCCATCTGGGGCTTGTGGATGCAGAACGAGCCACGGAGGCATTCCAAAAACATCTGGGAAGACATCACCCTATGCACATAAAGAGCTACAAAAGCGCTCACTGGCAGGATGTGTTGCAAACCTCTGAGAGACAGAAGAAAAAGAGTTGGACAGTTGGGGCATGCCAATCTCTGAACAAGGAAAGCCTTCAGGAGACTGATGAGTCAGTAAAACAGACAAAGCTTATAGGACCTGTATGAGGTTGCTGAGATGGGACCTGTATTTACAATGAAAGTGAAAGTTAGTCACTCAATTGTGTCCAACCCCTTGAGATCCCATGGACTGTAGCCCACCAGGGTCCTCTGTCCATGGGATTCTCCAGGCAAGAATACTGGAGTGGGTTGCCATTTCCTTCTCCAGGGAATCTTCCCAACCCAGGGACTGAACCCAGGCCTCCTGCATTACAGGCAGATTCTTTACCATTTGAGCCACCAGGGAATCCTGTATTTCTAATAACATGCTGTTATTAATATAATCCAGAGAAGCTGTAAGAAGGGACATGAAATTACTGATTAAATTGCAATGGGCAAAGGTTCTAGTGAAACTTCCCAGGGATATAAATGGGTGATCCTCAAGACACATCTCTGTCCCTCAAAGATGGAAGCTCAAAGCTCCTTTGGGGAGTATCTCCAGGGACTTTGCCCCCAGGATCCAGAAGAGATAAAGGACTGTGACAGAAACACAGTTGAAGCAGCCCCTAGAGTAATTGTCACTGTGCCATGGGTTGTCATTATGGGTGTAATTAAGGATCGGAAGGTGCTCTATTGGGGGAAGCACAGAGTGATTATATAAATGAAGCCTCATAAGATAGGTTAAAGAACAGGTTATTCTAAAAATAAGTAAGCCAAATTGTCCGTCATGTTCAATTTATTTAGCCACTGTTGGAAAGGAAAATTCGCACATGAGGAAAGATAATTAGGATTTCAGGAGATTGTTTTGGTGGCTGTGATTATGGGCAACATTGGAGAGCAGGTTTGATTGATGCTGTCCACATCCTGGTAAGACTTGTGTTGGCCAGTGTGAGCTGGTCTACGTGACTAGAGCCCCAGAGGCCCCTGGATACACTGTCACCCAGGCTTTTAGCACATCTTTTTCTTAACAGTGATGTCTATTGCCAGGGAAAGGCTTTTCTGGACAAACATAGACACTTGCTCAAATAATCAAAATATAATGTAGACATTCACCAACATTCTTTCTTTACACTCCCTTTTGTGATGGGGTTTTCATCAGTTTCTCAGCTACTATAAAAAAAAATACCACCGTAGATGGCTTAAACAACAGGAATCTATTCTCTCACAGTTCTGGAGGCTGGAAGTCTCAGACTGAGGTGTAAGCAGGTTTGGTTCCTTCTGTAGCTGTGGAGGTAAGGGGGTGGAGTCTCTTCTTTGCCTCTCCCCCAGATCCTGGTCGTTTTCTGGTGATCTTTGGCATTTCTTGGCTAATGGCAGGGTAACTCCCATTGAAACAGGAGGGGAGAGGACAGGACACAGTCGTTGAAAGAATGACATAGCTCTAGGCAACAACATAAAGTGATGAGAACCAAATGGTTCCAAGACTGCAGCCAAGTTGACTTCCACTAGGCCTTGGGCCACAGTGTAAGCTCATTTTAATACATCAGCATGCTAAATGACATACAGGTGCCATGACTGTTCCACAATTGACTGTAAAGGTCAGTAAGTGAGCGGTGGCCCAATTCTTGGAAATCCCCACCACTTCACCAAAATAGCTGGAATACTCCTCCTACTCATTAGCCTATGAAATTATAGTCCCCAAAACTAACCACCCCATATATCAGGGCTACTCATGGCTTCTGAGATGGCCCACAGTCTGTCGGTGGAGTGTGTATCTCTCTAAATAAATCCATTATTACTTATCACTTTGTCTCTCATTGAATTCTTTCTATAGTGAGACATCAAGAACCTGAGCTTCATTAAGTCCTGAAATGGGGTGTGTGATCTCAGTTAAAAGACCATGAATTCAAGTCCTCATCTGAGTTCCATGGTTTCACAATCTCTTCTTTCGTTTTCCATGGTTATCATTTCCCTGTATCTCTTTACATCATCTCCCTCTCTATGTGAGTCTGTCTCTGTACACATGTCCTCTTTTTAAGGACAAGTCAGGGCCACCCTAATGACCTCATTTTAATTTAATCTGTAAAGACCTAATATCTAAATAAACTCACCTTCTGAAATTCTGAGGATTTTAATTTCTCAGAGGATAAAATTCAACCCATAATAGGGTTGCATTAGATTTCTGTAATGTTTGAATTTGAAGGGATACCAAAGTGTGTCATCCACAAATATATCTATTTTTAGTGTATCTATGTAGATTATTTTGAGCTGAAGTTTATTGAGAACTGGAACATGCAGAAAACTCTATAAAAAACTGGGGGAAAAGTTTTCCTATGTTAAAGGAAACTTGAATTTGTAAAGGAAATTTACATTTGTGAGATGTGTACCTCTCCTTCTTAAAGGAAGAGCTTACTGTTGCTGTTTAGTTGCTAAGCAGGGTATGACTCTTTTGCAATCCATAGGCTGTCCATAGGATTTACCAGGCAAGAATACTGGTGTCCACTACAAATTGGCACTTGCCAAGAGAATTTGCCAGTGGCTGAATACAACAAGGGCATTTGCCATCTGCCTCTGTGTAGATTGAATCCTGTTCAATTGAACCTGGCTGCAGCTGCCAACCTTCAACACTCCCTGAGGGGAATTCAGGGTGGAGAGTGAGGCACTCTGTGCTCCAGGGAAACTGATTGAACAGGTCTTTAGACAGATTTGTCTTTAGACAGATCCTGAATTCAGTAACTGATTTCAGGATCCCAATCCTTGCATCTCTTTTCTAGAAAAGCACTAAATCCCTTCACGGTCACAGTTCCTTGTGACTAGCAGAAAATCTTTTGTAAAGTAAGTGGGTTTTTCTTTTTTTTTGCATTGAACTCCCCCTTCACCAAAAGCTTATATATTGACCTTCTCCCACTGCCTCTTTGGAGCAGTTCCTCAGAGTTATTTGAGGTGCCCTCTCCCAGGCTGCAGTCTTCATTTTGCCCCCCCAAAAACTTTACTCACAACTCTCTTGTTGTGCATCTTTTTTAGTCTGAACTTCAGTAAGTCCTGACATCAAGTGAATGGTTTGTCATGCGAGTGTATGTTCCTCGGTTCTTTGTCTCATCACAACAAAGATTTGGAGCAACGGACATTAAAGCCCTCGGCGTGTCACAGCTCTCGGGTCTTGGACAAACCGTGCTACAGCTCTTAGGCAAATCAGTGTTACAGCTCTATTTTATTTAGTAGATAGCAGGAGAATCCATCCTCGAAGCATGAGGGCATGCCAACCCAAAGACTCAAGAAGAAGAGAAGAGAGTGGAGGAGCACGCGGGGGAGGGAGAGAGAGAGTGAGAGAGGGAGAGAGAAAAAGCGCACGCACACGAGAGAGAAAGAGAGGGAGGAAGCTCTTCGGCTCCTCCTTTTATATGTTTTTTCCTCCACCTGAGCCTGCCCTATGCAAATTGGGCTTAGCCAGGAGTGCTGTTTGTTCTACCTGAAGTCTTCACTCTGGTCCTCGGATCTTCCTTTGACCTTCCTTTGTTCTATTTTCGCGGGCTTTTCCCTTCCTTGTCTTTTAGCCACTGGCATTTTGGACTCCTTTTCCCTATTCTACCTATCTAACAATTTCAATTAAAAGACAGTAGATTTGAGTCCCCTCCTAAATCAGGGAGCATGGGTTCAAGTCCCATCCAAGAAAGAATAGGGTTTCACAAGTTTTAACAACATTTTTGAGCTAGTTCTCACTAGGTGCTTTCATGTACACACACAATGCATTTGTTAATAAACTTTCATTTTTCTCTTGCTTATCTGTCTTTGGCCAGTCTCATTTACAAAACTCCAGCCACAAGCCTAGAAGGGTAGAGGAGAAAAACATTTTTCCTCACCAACAATTTCTTCTAGATTATAAGAGAAAAGATTCAAGCCTGGATGACCACATTTTACATGAAGTCACCAAATGGAAACAGGGTGCTTCATGGATGCTCTTGGGTGGATGGCCACCAGGTTTGACCTGTGTATCTATAGGCTCCTCCCATCCATCCACAAACAACTGCTCTGGAAGGTGAGCAATGCAGTGTCTCCCATGAGGCCAGCATGGTAGCTTTTCCTGCCATAGGTTCAGATTCAGGTTTCTGTACCATGTTCTGCCATCTTGCCAAGGGAATTATAGATTTTGCATATAGTAGCACAGAACTATCCAAAAGCAATGATTATAATTATAGTGTCTTCAAACTTGATTTCCTGGCATTAAATGGACTGTGACTGATGTATTTCTGGAGAACATTGCCTGGATCTTCCTTGGTGTAGCTTACGAATAATGATGTTTTGTCCCAATTGAATACAGCAAATTGGGTGCAGTGGAGCAAACACCAGACAGCTCAAAGGTGCCATCATGGCTTTGCAGGGCGAGATGGTTTGGTGAGAACAAATAGAGACAGAGATGGAGAAAGCTGGTGGGGGCATGGAAAGGAGCAAAGGCCCACCCCACTGCTAACATCTGCCCCTGCTGCCCTTCCTCTGATTCCTAAAACTCTGGATATGGAGCTTAGAACCGCATCAGAGGGTGCTGACTTTAGGGTCTGAATTCCAGATGAGATATGAGCCAGGTGTGTATCTTTGCATGACTGTCTGAGGCTCCTCTTCCTTCTCTGTAAATGGGAGGGCTAAGAACTGCCTTAGAGAATCAGAATGAAATGTAGCTGTGTTGTGAGAGCCTTAGAGTTGATCCCAGACTGTGTTTCTGGTAAACAGTGACTATTTCAGAAAGCCCCAACCTGAGCCTTCTGTGCTCTTAGAAGTGGCTCGCTGCAAAGACCCTCTTCCCACATGACTTTGATGACCCCCTTGCTTACCTAAAATGAGGCCTGACGTAGACCCTCCAAATTCCCACTCTTTGCCTCACAAATGACTTGCTTATCTGCGTCCACTGATCAAAAAATATAAAATGCTTGTTAGTAAAACTTTAACTGAAGTTGTCTCCTTCCTCTGGACCCGTGGACATTGACCTCTGACTCAGCCTGAGGCAGCCCACAGTCCTTCCTGGAAACAAGCTGGCATCAGTGTATAAGAGTCTCTGATCCACTGTCCCACCAGCCACCCTTTAATCCCTCCCTCCCACACCCCTTTCTTTCTTGTCCTGTTGACACTTCCTCATGAAAGGAAAACCTATCCTGCCTGGCCTTTGAGATACTTGCAGAGCTCACAGTGAGGGTATTGCCCCCGCTGCAATAGACCTTTCTCCTTCTCACACTGATCCTTTTAGAATAGTCTCCCTAATTTAAGTCTGCATTTGTTTTTTACTCACAAGGCATGGGCGACCTGCATCTGACGTGACCTTGCACAAATGTCTCCTTCCCTTGTTCTGTTAAATGAAGATGTTGAGACTTGCTTCAGAGAATGGAAATTAAAGATAATAAAAATGGGGAGATACAAAGACAGGGCATATGGGCAAACAAAATGGTTCCTGTTATAGACTGTTGCTTAGATGACCCTGTAGTCTGTTCTGGGCAATAAACTAAATCTTGAAAACTATAGGATGAGCATGACAACCTTTGGGGCCAGTTCAAAGTCCATGGGAACCTAAAAGATCCTTACCATTCTGTAGTAATTGGGTGGAAAAGCTCTAAATTGAGATTCTGGAAATACTAATAGCACAGCAACAAATCACATTTATTGAGTTCTCCCACAAGGTTTACTTGTAAGTCTATGAATTCTTAAAAGTAGGTGGCGTTTTCTGGTCTCCAATCAACTTCCCCAATAAGCCTATTACCTTTCTGTACACACAGAATTTCAGTGTAAATCAAAGTACTCTGGGGTGAAGGCTCACAATTAATTGGCATCTTGGTAAATAAAGAGACATGGCCGTATGCTTTGAATGTGCATGGCTAATGCCCTGTCATTGTAAATTAAGGCACAAATTGCTTCCGGAATATTGATGTTCCATGAATCCTGGAATTGCCAGAGAGTGGAGCTGCTTTATGAATGGGACCCTGGTAGGGAGGACATAGGCTTGCATTTCCACTCTCCTCACTCACTGGGAAAATGTGAGTGAAAGGCATTGACTTCCAGGGTTTGACTCAGAAAATTTGGAAACACCCTCCCTTAGAATTATTGCGTGCACTTGTGCATTGACACTCACTCTGGTCTATGAAGTTGTTAATCTACTGTCAATATTTAATTTTCAATATATTAAAAACATGAGCCTTATAGTAACATAAAATGAACACATGTTAAAGACCACTGTTAGTTATGACTGATTCACATTATTGCATGCAGAAACCAACACAAAATTGTAAAGCAAGATTCCACAAATTAAAAAATAAAAAATTTGAAAAGGACCACTGTTTAACACATTTCCTGTTGAAGAAGTCAAGACAATGGTAAAGCTGATTCATATGACATTTAACACACATGAATTTTATAAAACAATAAGAAAAGTTAGAGACTATTTGCTGAAGAAAAGTGCACAACCTGAAGTTAGGATTTTAGTTTTATTTGGGGGGACCTTGCTGAGGACTATAGCCTGGGATGGCAGTCTTTCACATAGCTCTGAGGAACTGTTCTAAAGAGATAAGATGTATATGAGGATTTTTTTCCCCTTGCCTTGGGGAGGGCAGGAGTGGTAAACATGTAGTGAAGAAGTGAACATCAAAAGATTACTGCTAATCAAAAAGAACAGACATTTCAAATGAATGACTTTAGTGTTTTTCTATGTATGGGAAGATGCAAGAATCTGAATTCACTAAAGTTATTCTTTAGATATGGATCTTAACTATCTAGGACAGGTATTCAAAGCATGTTCAAACTACCATACAATTGCACTCATTTCACATTCTAGTAAGGTTATACTCAAAATCCTTCAAGCTAGGTTTCAGCAGTACATGAACCAAAAACTTCTAGATGCACAAACTGGGTTTAGGAAAGGCAGAGGAACCAGAGATCAAGTTGTCAACATTCCCTGGATCATAGAAAAAGCAAGGGGAATCCAGAAAGATGTCTATTTTTGCTTCACTGACTATGCTAAAGCCTTTGACTGTGTGAATCATAACCAACTGTGGAAAATTCTTGAAGAGATGGAAAATACCAGACTACCTTACCTGTCTCCTGAGAAGCCTGGTATGTAGGTCAAGAAGCAACAGTTAGAACCAGACATGGAACAACAGACTGATTGAAAATTGGAAAAGCAACATGACAAGGCTGTGTATTGTCATTGTGCTTCTTTAACTTATATGCAGAGTGAAAGTGGAAGTTGCTCAGTCGTCTCCAACTCTTTGTGACCCTCATGGACTATATAGTCCATGGAATACTCTAGGCCAGAATACTGGAGTGGGTAGCCTTTCCATTCTCCAGGGGATCTTCCAACCCAGGGATCCAACCCAGAGCAATCCATTGCTGGCTTCAATCCTGCATTGCAGGCGGATTCTTTATTAGTTGAGCCACATATGCAGAGTACATGCTCAGTTGGATGAATCACAAGCTGGAATCAAGACTTATGGGAGAAAAAGCAGCAACCTCAGGTAAACAGATGATACCACTCTAACGGCAGAAAGTGAAGAGGAACTAAAGAGCCTCTTGATGAGGGTGAAAGAGGAGAGTGAAAAAGTTGACTTGAAACTTAGCATTCAAAAAACTAAGATTGTGGCATCTAGTCCCATCACTTCATAGCAAATAGATGGGGAAACAACTAGAAACAGTAACAGACTTTATTTTCTTGGGCTCCAAAATCACTGCAGATGGTGACTGCAGCCATGAAATTAAAAGACACTTGGTCCTTGGAAGAAAAGCTATGACAAACCTAGACGGCATTTTAAAAAGTAAAAACATCATTTTGCTGAAAAATATCTGTCTAGTCAAAGCTATGGTTTTTCCAGTAGTCATATATGGATGTGAGACTTGGTCCATGAAGAAGGCTGAGTGCTGAAGAATTGATGTTTTTGAACTGTGGGCTGGAGAAGACTCTTGAGAGTCTCTTGGACTGCAAGGAGATCAAACAAGTCAATCCTAAAGGAAATCAGTCCTGAATATTCATTAGAAGGAGTGATGCTGAAGCTGAAGCTCCAATACTTTGGCCACCTGATGCGAAGAGCCAATTCATGGAAAAAACCTTAATGCTAGGAAAGATTGAGGGCAAAAGGAGATGGGGGTGACAGAGGATGAGACGGTTAGAAAGAATCACTGACTTATTGGACATGAATTTGAGCAAACGATAGGACATAGTGAAGGACAGAGAGCCTGGTGTGCTGTGGTCCATGGGGTCACAAAGAGTGGGACAAGACTTGAGACTACAACTCAAAGCACAGGATGCTTCCTGTGTTTCTCCATCTTGAATGTTCCTCAGGGTGCACTGTGAGTTGGCAGCTCCAGTGGCTAATGACTTGATCCTTACAGTACTGAAAGTGCAGGCAACATTCTTTGTTTACAAAACAAAAGCAGTTAATGCTCTATAGAACAATAAAATCATCACCTTTGAGGCCTGAAATATACAATGCAAATCTCTGGATTACAATGTAACTTCACAGAAACTGAGCAAGGTTAAAACACAAATATTTCCCTAGAATCAATACCATCTGATACAACCCTCTGTGATACTGGAAAAGACCTATGTATTGTATAAGACACCAGCCACAGTCACATGAGTTTAGGGAGCATTTGAAATATGGCTAGTGTGACTTGGAAATTGAAGTTTAATTTTCTGAATTTTATCAATTATGAAATTAATAAGTTAATTTGATTAAAGTTTAATTTTAAATAGCCACATGTGTCTGGTGGCTCCACAGCTGGAGGGCAAATTATAATTAAATATCTTTGACTGAGCCTACTATAATCCCCCAAAGTGACACTGCAAGTGTTGCAGATAAGGGGACCCCTTCTAATCTTAGCAAGCCAGGAGTGAGTGGTGGTGCAAAGGGACATCTTAATTCCCTGCCCAGGAATTCAAACTGGGAAGCCAGTATTCCTAGCCACCAGACCAGCAAGGGCTAGAGGCTGGAAGCTATTTTCCATGGATCTTTGCTCTCAGTGAAAAATGCAATTATCACAGAGGCAGAAGCTGTAAATGCAGGTACAAAGTTTATTATCAGAAACATAGCACAACAAGAGGGAGAGCACACAGAGAAGCAGTTTGTTTAGATGATACAGAAACAAGGCAGAGATTCACTGCCGAAGAGAAAGGATGTGGGCATCCCCTTGTGAGGAGCACAGTAAGGGGGCAGTCAAGTCATTTATTAGGTCAATTCTTCTGGGTCTTTGTCTTCTTTCAGGCCAATTATCTGGTTTCTTTTTCCACATCTGACCTACCGTGGGAGCCTCCCCTGGGTGTGCATCTCAAAGTGGAGTCTTCTGGGAGGAGCAAGACTCATTAACGCCTGGCTTTATCCCCTGACTTTTGACCCACAAGGAGCCTTTCTGCACATGTGTAGTGTCTCTCTTATCCCAAAAAAAGGGGAGTGGAGATCCCTTAATCTTTTACTCTAACAGGATTTTGTCCATCTTTGTCCTTGCCATGACTATTACCTTGACTATTGCCATGACTCTTACCTTAAGGTGTTTACAAGGGACAAGTGAGTGAAGTCACTCAGTCGTGTCCTACTCTTTGTGACCCCATTGACAGACCCCCTTCTCCGTCCATGGGATTTCCAGACAAGGGTACTGGAGTGAGTTGCCATTTTAAGACTAGCTATTTACCCTGTTTCTGTTGTGACTTCTATTTCAAAGGGCAAACAGGAGCCTGATTGTAAATGCCTTAACTGGATCCCACCTATTTTTTTTTGTCTCAAGAAATGCTGCTGCTGCTACTGCTATGTCGCTTCAGTCGTGTCTGACTCTATACGACCCCATAGACGGCAGCCCACCAGGCTCCCCTGTCCATGGGATTCTCCAGGCAAGAGTACTGGAGTGGGGTGCCATTGCCTTCTTCTAAGAAATGCTCACATCTTTGTGCTCCATGAAATGCAAACAGGCCAGTTGTAAATGTCTGACCTGGAACCCATCTATTTCCTGACTCACTTCTAAGGCCAGAGAGTGGGCTCTTGTCTAACAAATGAATTGTCTGAGGAGACACATAAGCTGACAAAGTAAGAGAGTTTATTGGAAAGGGGTGCAAGGGCAGAGAACAGCAGAACAAGAAAACTCAGGAGAACTGCTCTGCCACATGGCTCGCAGTCTCAGGCTTTATGGTAATTAAGTTAGTTTCTGAACTGTCTCTGGTCAACTGCTCTGACTCAGGGTGCTTCCTGGTTGTGCATCACTCACTCAACCAAGGTAAATTCCAAAAAGAATTCTGGGAGGTTGATAGGACACATGGACTGGAGTCTCCTCTTTCCTTTTGACATTTCCCACTTTCTTCTGGTTGGTAGTAGCTTGTTGTTCCCACATTCCTTACCAGGACTTTCTGTTAAAGAAAACTCATGCAAGGGGCGCTGTCTTGCCTGTCCAGGATGGGCAGTTTCAGTCAGTCCTTCCCCTAACAAAAGGGTCACCTGCCCCCACCTTTGTAACCAATTTTCAAGTTTTACTTTTTCTTAATATAACCTTCATAGATATAACTATTTTGGTTTAAGGAGGCTTTTTATTTTTTTAATGAAATTCATGTTCCTAGTACCTATTTAACTCTTTTTCAGTTCAGTTCAGTTCAGTCACTCAGTCGTATCCGACTCTTTGCAAACCTGTGGACTGCAGCATGCTAGGCTTCCCTGTCCATCACCAGCTCCTGGAGATTGCTCAAACTCATGTCCATTGAGTTGGTGATGCCAAAGTAGGCAAATAGATGAGGGCAGGTTTCTCAGGGAGAAGTTAAAAAAAGAAGAAGAAGAAGAAATGGTAAAGTGTAGAACAGTTCTGAGTCACTTAAGTGTTTGTTTTTTTCTATTTTTTGAAAATCCCTCCTGGTATTTGTCAACCACCACTTCCCAGGTGAAGGGTAATTCAGTTGATGGGGCAATTATTTCATCAAAGTACAGATTGGACAGTCTGGCAAGCATTATATTTACATCATATCAACTTTGATGGTCTTTGATGGTGAAGAGGTCTCAGGGAGGACAGGTGAATAAACAAGCCCACTGATGTGCACTTTGACCCACATTAGCAGTTCTATTCCAAACTTCTGGATCTGGGTAGATATCTTCACTAGTTCTGTTTTGGGTAGCACATGAGACTTTCTTAAATATAGGTAGACTTACAGGGACTTGTGAGCTCTGCCTAAACAGAAAGAAACATTAGGAGTCACAAAAAACATTGAGATGCATGGTTCTGACTTTGATGGAGCATGAGTGACCCTTTCCTGGGAAGAACAAGAGGACTCTGCCTTTGTGATTCATCAAATCCAGTTTTGTAAGCTGGAGTAACAGGAATGAATTGGATAACTGGCCAGATTGCCTATTTTTCATTCTACATGTCTGCCTTCCTGGCAGTATGTTGGCATTCCTCTCAGGTTAAGGTGGTTATTTTATTGTTTCCCTTCTTTAGATAGAATTAGTAACAGTTGATGGGTCCTTTACCACATTCAAGATTCTGTTCAAGGCTCTGGAGATACACTGATTAGCAACACAGGAAAAGTTTCTGTCCCAAGAGAGCCTAAATTCATAAATAGATCTTGAAAGTGTCTAAAGAACAAGAAACTGACGTCAACATGACAAAGACATCTGTCTTCATGCATCTGGACACTCCATGATGTTTCTAGAACTGTCTGGGAAAACTAAAGAACATATTATGACTTTTTATTCTCTGATACTTGGAAGGGGCTAATTATTTCCACCTCCCAGCTACCTCTACCCCTCCATATTCAATCTACAAAGAGGCCAAGGGTGCCTGCTAGTATATTATTTATCACACACTAGGGATGTCTCTATAATAAGACGCCAAATGCATCATTTCATAAAATTTACTGAGAAGTAGCAAAGAGAAATTAAACATAGAGAGCTGTTAGGTACTATGCAAAATTAAACACATTACTTGCTCCACTCTGCCAGCTCATGTTTCTGAGTGATAAATCCATCTACACTAGAAGTGTGTGGTTGTAATTAATATCTACAGTGTAGACTGAATCATTTTTAAGAGGCACCTGAGCTGGGAAAACCAAAAAGTGTTCCGTTATAAAGGCATGAACTAGTCAAGGAATGTCCTTCTTTGAGGGAGATGAATAGTAACGCCCACCTACATACAGACTGAGCTGAATAATGTTGTGAACAGCTTAGGGTAGCAAAACAGTGAAAGTAGCTCAATGCTCATAATTCTCTTTATCTTGGAAGGAGAAAAACACCCATTGCAGTTGTTGATTTACTCATTAATAGATGTGAAAAATTTGAGATACTGTGTAATCAGCATTCAGTCATTAACCAGAACTTTGTTGATGTCTGTGAAATCTCCTCATTCTCCTTTAGTCACTAACCCCCACAATCAACCCACCCACTCATGAGGAAACACTCTCTTGACTTCTAGCATCATTGATTAGCTTTGCCCTATTTTTTGAACTTTCTATAAATGGAACCTTATGCTATATACTCTTTTGATCTGACTTGTTTCACTAAACATTTTATCTATAAGATTTTTCCTTCTTATGAATGTTGGAGTTTATTCATTCTCTGGGAATGAACCAAAATTATGTTATTACTATGATCTCTGAGGAAATTTTCAGGCTGAGGCTATTGCAAATAATGCTGCTGTGAACATTCTTGTGTGTGTCTTTTGGGGAAAACATATGTCTATATCTATTTGGAGTACAAGACTAAGAGTGGAATTGTTGGGATAGACAGTCAGTTTTCGTTATTCACAGAACCTGTCCTACAAAGTAACTGCAAACACTGAATTATCAAATACTGAGACATTGCTCCTAGGGGAGATACAGGGTTAGGTTCCTGTGAGCCACATGTTAAAATATTTTCATCACCTGATCAATACATGACTTTGTCTTATGTGTGTTTCTGTTTAAAGACACCTGATTTAATTTATACTGCTAACTCATTAACCTTGAACTCACTGCCAACTGCACTATAACTGGTGCCTGAATGAAACTTATCTAACACATCTGTTTCTCCATAAGGCACATCAAACCTTCTTAGAAACACTGGAAAGTGCTCAACACTATGCTTGGGAGCATTTTTAAAGCAAAAACACCAACAAAGGGCACCAAAATGTGAAAAAACATGACACTAAGTAGTCCATTAAAAGGACAGCTGTTTACTGCACGAGAGCTGAAGCAAGATGGCAGACCATAGTCTTAATTACCTCAGTTGCTCTGTGTATGTCCATGAATGCCAGTGGAAGGCCATAAGCATTGATTATGGGGTTACAAATAAGTTTTAGAGAGTATATCAATATGCAAATACAGAACCTGCAAATAATAAGAATCAACTGCATATTCAGTTTTAGTAGATATGGACACAGTGTTTCCAAAGTGGTTGTACAAATTAAATTTTTGAGAAATGAGTAGGTGAAACTGACATTTTAAATTTCATTTTTTAAAAGGTGAGTATGACAGCCTTGTCAGTCAATGAAACTATGAGCCATGCCGTGTAGGTCCACCCACGATGAATGGGTCATGGTGGAGAGTTCGGACAGAATGCGGTTCACTGGAGAAAGGAATGACAAACCACTTCAGTATTCTTGCCTTGAGAAAGCCATGAGCAGTATGAAAAGGCAAAAAGATATGACACTGAAAAAATAACTCCCAAGGTTGGTAGGTGACCAATATACTACTGGAGAAGAGTGGAAAAATAGCTCCATAAAGAATGAAGAGACGGAGCCAAAGTGAAAACAAGGTTGACTGGTGATGGAAGTAAAGTCCGGTGCTGTAAAGAACAATACTGCACAGGAACATGGAATGTTAGGTCCATGAATCAAAGTAAACTGAAAGTGGTCAAACAGGACATGGCAAGAGTGAACATCAACGTTTTAGGAATCAGTGAACTAAAACAGACCAGGATGGGCAAATTTAATTCAGATGACCATTGTATCTACTACTGTGGGCTAGAATCCCTTAGAAGAAATGGAGTAGCCATCATAGTCAAGAAAAGAGTCTGAAATGCAGTACTTGGGTGCATTCTCAAAAACAACAGAATGATCTCTATTCATTCCCAAGGCAAACCATTTAATATCACAGTAATCCAAGTCTATGCCCCCAACCACTAATGCTGAAGAAATTGAAGCTGAACAGTTCTATGATGACCTACTAGACTTTCTAGAACTAACATAAAAAAAAAAAATCCTTTTCATTATAAGGGACTGGAGTGCAAAAGTAGAAAGTCAAGAGGTACCTGGAGTAATAGGTAAGTTTGGCCTTGAAGTACAAAATAAAGCAGGGCAAAGGCTAGTAGAGTTTTGCAAAGAGATAGCAAACACCCTCTTCCAACAACACAAGAAACAATTCTACACATGGACATCACCAGATGGTCAATACTGAAATCAAACTGATTATATTCTTTGCAGTCAAAGCTCTATACAGTGAGAAAAAATAAGACAAGCAGTTGACTGTGGCTCAGATGCTGAACTCCTTATTGCAAAATTTAGACTTAAATTGAAGAAAGTAGAGAAAACTACTAGATGATTCATGTATGACCAAAATCAAATCCCTTATGATCATACAGTGGAGGTGACAAATTAATTCAAGGGATTAAATCTGCTAGACAACATGCCTGAAGAACTGTGGGTGGAGATTCATAACACTGCACACGAAAGTGAGTGAAAGTGAAAGTCACTCAGTCGTGTCCGACTCTCTGCGACCCCCTGGACTATACAGTCTATGGAAATCTCCAAGCCAGTATACTGGAGTGGGTAGCCTTTCACTTCTCCAGAGGATCTTCCCAACCCAGGAATTGAACTGGGGTCTCCTGCATTGCAGGCAGATTCTTTTGCAAACTGAGCTGTTAGGGAAGCCACAACGTTGCACATGGCGGTGATCAAAACTATCCCCAAGAAAAAGAAATGCAAAAAGGCAAAATGGCTGTCTTACAAATAGCTGAGAAAAGAAGAAATGTGAAAGGCAAAGGGAAAAAGGAAAGATATTTCCATCTGAATGCAGAGTTCCAAAGAGTGGAGAGATAGGAGAGATAGGAAAGAGAGATAGGAAAGGCTTTCTCCATGATCAATGCAAAGAAATAGAAGAAAACAATAGAATAGAAAAGACTAGAAATCTCTTCAAGAAAATTAGAGATGCCAAGGGAATATTTCAAGCAAAGATGGGCACAATAAAGGACAAAAATGGTATGAATCTAGCACAAGCAGAAGATATTAAGAAGAGATGGCTAGAATACACAGAAGAACTATACAAAAAAAAAAGATCTTCATGACCCAGATAACCATGATTGTGTGATCACTCACCTAGAGCCAGACATCTTGGATTGTGAAGTCAAGTGGGCCTTAGGAAGCATCACTATGAACAAAGCTAGTGGAAATGATGAAATTCCAGCTGAGCTATTTCAAATCCTAAAATACGATGCAGTGAAAGTGCTGCACTAAATATGCCAGCAAATTTGGAAAACTCAGCAGTGGCCACAGGACTGGAAAAGGTCAGCTTTCATTCCAATCTCAAAGAAAGGCAATGCCAAAGAATGTTCAAACTACTGCACTATTGCACTCACCTCACAGGCCAGCAAAGTAATGCTCAGAATTCTCCAAGCTAGGCTTCAACAGTATGTGGACTGAGAACTTCCAGATGTTCAAGCTGAATTTAGAAAGGGCAGAGAAACCAGGGAACAGATTGCCAACATCTATTGGATCATAAGAATGCAAGAGAATTCCAAAAAAACATTTGCTTCTGCTTCATTGACTATGCTAAAGCCTTTGACTATGTGGATCACAACAAATCGTGAAAAATTCTTAAAGAGATGGGAATACCAGAGTATCTTACCCATCTCTTGAGAAATCTGTATGCAGGTCAAGAAGCAACAGTTAGAACTGGACATGGAACAACAGACTGGTTCCAAAGTGGTAAAGGAGTATATCAAGGCTGTATATTGTCACTCTGCTTATTTAACTTATATGGAGAATACATCATGCAAAATGCTGGAGTGGATGAAGCACAAGCTGGAACCAAGATTCCTGGGAGAAATATCAATAACCTCAGATATGCAGATGGCACCACTCTTAAGGCAGAAAGAAGCTAGCTTAAAACTCAAAAAGAAGATCATGGCATCTGGTTCCATCACTTCATGGGAAAATAAATGGGGAAACAATGGAAGCAGTGACAGACTTCATTTTCTTGGCTCCAAAATCACTGGATGGTGACTGCAGCCATGAAATTAAAAGATACTTGCTCCTTAGAAGAAAAGCTATGAGAAATCTAGACAGCGTATTAAAAAGCAAAGACATCACTTTGCTAACAAAGATCCATATAGTTAAAGCTATGCTTTTTCTAGTAGTCATGTATGGATGTAAAAGTTGGACCATAAAAAAGGCTGAGTGACAAAGAATTGATGTTTTTGAACTGTGATTTTGGAGAATACTCTTGAGAGTCCTTTGAACTGCAAGGATATCAAACCAGTCAATCTTAAAGGAAATCAGTACTGAATATTCATTGGAAGGACTGATGCTGAAGCTGGAGCTCCAGTACTTTGGCCACCTGATGCCAAGAACTGACTCATTAGAAAAGACCCTGATGCTGGGAAATATTGAAGACAGGAGGAGAAGGAGATGACAGAGGATGAGATGGTTGGATGGCATCACCGACTCCATGGACATGAGCTTGAGCAAGTTCCGGGAGATAGTGATGGACAGGGAAGCCTGGCGTCCTGCAGTCCATGGGGTCACCAAGAGTCGGACACGACTGAGTGATTGAACTGAACTGATGACTGTTAATCGGTGAAAGAGTTGTTTGCACCACATTCTCATTGGTCTTTTTTTTTTTTTTTTATAATTTTATAAACTGCAATAGCCTCCTGAGTGGTCTCACATATTCTCTTCCGCCCCAGTAATCCATTCTCCTCACTCAGCAGAGGTCTCTTTTAAAATGTAAATACCATGTCACTCTCTTTCCTGAAACTCTGCAATGAATTCCCATTTCATTTGGAATAAAATCCAAACCTGGTTGAGGCCTTTAGTGATCAAGTTTCTCCTTGCCCCTCTGACTTCATCCCCTCTCATTGTGGGTGGTGTCTCACCACAGTAGCCACACTGGACTTGTTGGCTCCTTGAACACGTATGCTTACTTTACATCAGAACCTCTGCCACTTTCTTTGACTTCTGCCTGAATGCACTGCCCCAACATGTTCTTAAGTGTAGCTATTCTCTTCACTCAGATATACTAGTTTGAATATCTTTATATATTACCTGTCTTCCTCCTAGAGACCTTCTTGTAGGTGTAGTTGATAACATAGTGGTATGAGTTTTCATTTCTGATAACAAATACAGTTGAGCATCTTTGCATGTTTGTCAGCCACGTGGATATTCTCTTCTGGAAATGCCTGTTCATGGCATTTCCTATTTTTCTATTGGGTTGTCTGTCCAGTGGATATTTAGAAGTTAGTTATCTATTCTAGACATGAGGCCCTTGAAAGACATATGTATTAAGAATATATTCTCTCATTTTGTAGTTTGCTTTTTTCATTCTTTCAGTGCTATTGTTGAACATATGACCTTAATCTTAATATTATATAATTTTATCACATTTCCCCAACATGTTTAGTGCTTTTTATATTTCATAGTAAGAAGATCTTTGAGTATTCCATGTTTACAGAGATGTGTTTGGACATTTAGGACTCTAATGCATCTGGGATTGATTTTTCAGCATGGTGTGAGTTAGAGATGAAAGCCTATTTTGTTCCACATGATGTCAACTTGACTGAGCCCCAGCTATTGAAAAGACCATGCTTCTCTTACTGCATTCCCATGTCAATTAAATGAATTGAGTTAATTATTCAGTATCTTTCCACAAAGAATGTCTCAGCCACAACTGACTTCACTGGTAAATTCGTCCAAATATTTAAGGGAAAAATAACACTAATTTCATGCAAACTCTTCCAAACAATGGAAAAAGGAAGAACACTTCACTTTCGTTTTATAAGACTAGCATGCCTTTGACAACAGACCTGACAAGAATGATGTAAGAAAGAAAAATTATAGGCTTATCCCTCATGACCACAGATGAAAAAAAATCTTTAAACAAAATAATACCAGATTGACTTTATAAATGCATTTTTTAAAGGATAATACATCACCAACCACTGGATTTTAGTATATGAATTCAATATTGAAAAAAATCAATAAATAAAAATTGCTACATTTACATAAAAGGATGAAAAATTATGCCTTCACTTCAATAGTGACAAGAAAAGCACTTGACATACTCACCCATTCATAAAGAACTCTCAGTAGATGGTAAAAAGAATGGAACTTCCTTTATCTGATGAATGCTGCTTACTATGAACATTATGCTTAGTGGTGAATTAGTGAAAACTTTCTCTTTGTAGAAGGAATAAGACAAAAATGAACAATTCAATACAGTTTCTAGGAAAGAAGACTGAAGTCTCTGAATTAATTATAGATTTACTTTCATTTCAGTTCTACCAGTTTTCTTTAGGTGTTTTCAAGCTTTGTTGTTAGGTACATGCATATTTAAGATTGTCAAATATTCTTAGCAAATTGACCCTTTAATCATTTTTAATGTCTGTATTTATATTTGGTATTAGTTCTTCTTTTGAAGCCTACTTTGTCTGAGATTAAAATAGCCACTTCAGCTCTCTTTGGATTATTGTCTTCATAGTACATCATTTTCTATCATTTTTCTTCGTTCCTTCCTCCTTCCCTCCCTTACTTCCTGCTTTTCATAAAAGCTTTATAGATATACAATACAGTTGCTATAAAATCCACCTTTCAGTTTATACAACTCAATTTTTTTATATTCACAGAGTTGTACCACCATCACCATAATCAATTTTAGAACATTTTCATCATCATGGAAAGAGATCCTGTACAAACAAGCAGTCACTCTCCACTTTCCCATTCTTCCCACTCTCCATCCAGACCCCACCCCTATACCACAGAGCCCTAAGCAACCATGCAACCACTAATCTTTCTCTATAGATTTACCTATTTTGGACTGTTCATATAAATGTAATTATACAATGTGTTTTCCTTTGTGACTGACTTCTTTCACTTCAGTTCAGTTCAGTTCAGTCGCTCAGTCGTGTCTGACTCTTTGCAACCCCATGAATCACAGCACACCAGGCCTCCCTGTCCATCACCAACTCCCGGAGTTTACCCAAATTCATGTCCATCGAGTTGGTGATGCCATCCAGCCATCTCCATGAAATTACTTAATATCATGTAATTTTTTCAAGGTTGATCTGCACTGTAGCATGTACCAGTACTTCATTTCCTTTTATTGCTGAACAATATCCCATCATAGGCACATTGCATATTTAATTTTCTCTGTTCATTTGTAGATGAACATTATGTGGGCTCCACATTTTAGCTGTTATAGATAATATTGATATAAACACACTTGTGTTATGGTGGATGCACATTTTTATTTCTCTTGGTTAATAGTCAGGAGTGCAAGTGCTGGGCCATATGGCAATTTTCATGTGTAACTTTTGGAGAAACTATCAGGCTGTTTTCTAAAGTGGCTACACCATTTTACACTCCCATTAGCAGTATCTAAGGTTTTGGATTTCCTCACATTGCCACTAACATTTATTATTATCTAGCTTTTGATTGTAGCTATCTCAAGGGTATAAATGATATTTTTTCATAATTTTGATTTGTATTCCCCATATAAGTAATGATGGCATGCATCTTTTTAATGTGCTTAGTAAATAAATGCTTAGTTGCTCTGTCATGTCTGACTCTTTGTAACCCCATGGACTATAGCCCGCCAGTTTCCTCTGTCCATGGGGATTCTCTAGGCTAGAATACTTGAGTGGGTTGCTATACCCTCCTCCAGGAGATCTTCCCAGCCCAGGGATTGAAGCCAGGTCTCCAGCATTGCAGGTGAATCCTTTACCGTCTGGTCAACCAAGGAAGTCCAATATGTGTTTACCAGCCAGTTGTATACCTTCTTTGGAGAAATATTTATTAGGCTTCTTGTCCATTTTCTGGATTAGGTTATTTATCTTTTTATTATTGAGTTGTATGAGTTCTAAATATAAACATTTGTCAATAAGAAAATAAAAGATTGGACATTAGTGTAGAATGACTTTATTAATTTTGTAATGGGAGAAAGTGAAAGTCAATCAGTTGTGTCCAACTCTGTGACCACATGGACTATACAGTCCATGGAATTCTCCAGGCCAGAATACTAGAGTGGGTAGCCTTTCCCTTCTCCAGTGGATCTTCCTGACCCAGGAATCGAACCGGGGTCTCCTGCATTGCAGGCAAATTCTTTACCAACTGAGCTATGAGGGAAGCCCAAATGAGGTATTATAACAGGAAAAATTCTCTGACCATAAATCTTAAAGCATCTCAGGCAGAAAGGGATTTACTTTACAGGGAGGAGTAGGCAAAGATAGAAAAAGCCAGTTGTGGAGACTGAGATGAGCAGATGGTTTGACTGGACAGTTGAGCTTGAAATGTTTGTGTCTGAGGTCAGTCAATTCTCAAAAAGGATTTGTGCATGTTCCAGTGCTTGTCTAAGCTCACGGATGGGTCAAGGCTCAGGGTCGTCAGGAGGAGAGAAGCCTAATTCAAATTTAATCAAGTAAAGTTAGCAAGCATTAAACCCAGATTAATCAGTGTGGCCAAACAGTTTAACCAATTATTTATAAGAAAACAAATGACAGTTTTGAGGGGCTGTGTCTAGCCTTGTCATTAATAAACAAGCGGGTTTTCTTCAAGTATTAGCTAAGTCATATGAAAAAGAGTGGTTATGTGTAGCTAACCATTTCCTGAAATACAAAACGGTGGGGGGATTTCATAACCATTGTTGTTTTGTAGGAACTCACGACTGAAGTGACTTAGCAGCAGCAGCAGCAGCAGGTAAAATTCAAAGGTCTCAAGTAAACTCAAAGTTTTTCATCCCTCATCTTAAGTCTAAATTGAATTTTTTTGCCATCCTATGAGTAGTCTTTTTACTTAATTGGTGGTGTTCTTTGAAGAAAAGAAAATGATTCTTAATTTAATGAAGTTTATTTTACCTGTGTTTTTCTTTGCTTGGTTGTGCTTCTGGTGATGCATCTAAGAAATATTGTCCAATTCACAGTCATGAGGATTTATTCTTAGAGTCTGTAGTTTCAGCTCTTATATTTAGGACTCAATTTGAATTTACTATTGTGTATGGTGTGAGGCAGAGGTGAAAGTTCATTCTTTTACATATGTATATCCAGTTTTCTCTGTGCAATTTATTGAAAAGACTATTATTTCCCCATTGTTTAATCTTGTCATTCCTGTTAAAAGTCAGTTGACTAAAAATGTGAAGGCTCTTTTTGTTTTTCACAATTCTATATTATTGATAAGTGCCCATTCTATGCCAGTACCACATTGCATTAATTACTATAGTTTTGTAGTAAATTCTGAATTTAGGAAGTGTGAATCCCGTAACACAATTCTACTTTTTCAGGATGTTTTGGCTATTCTGGGGCCCTTGAATTTTCATATGAATTTTAGAATCAACTTGTCAATTTCTGCAAAGAAGTCAGCTGGAATTTAGATGAGGATTACATTAAATTTGTAGATCTATTAGGAAAATATTGCCATCTAAACAATATTGAGCCTTTTTAGTCATGACATGGATGTCTTTCCATTTATTTAGATCTTTATTTTCTTTCAACAATGTTTTGAAGTTTTAAGAGTATTCAGTTCAGTTCAGTTGCTCAGTCATGTCCAACTTTTTGTGACCCCTGGGACTGCACCACACCAGGCTTCCCTGTCCTTCACCAACTCCAGGTGTTTACTCAAACTCATGTCCATAGAGTCAGTGATGCCATCCAACCATCTCATCCTCTGTCATCCCCTTCTCCTCCCACATTCAATCTTCCCCAGTATCAGGGTCTTCCCCAATGAGTCAGTTCTTCGCATCAGGTGGCCAAAGTATTAGAGTTTCAGCTTCAGTCCTTCCAATGAATATTCAGGACTCATTTCCTTTAGGATGGACTGGTTGGATCTCCTTGATGTCCAAGGGACTCAAGAGTCTTCTCCAACACCATAGTTCGAAAGCATCAGTTCTTCGGTGCTCAGCTTTCTTTATAGTCCAACTCTCATATCCATACGTGACTACTGGAAAAACCATAGCTTTGACTAGATGGACCTTTGTTGGCAAAGTAATGTCTCTGCTTTTTAATAAGCTGTCTAGGTTGGTCATAACTTTTCTTCCAAGGAGCAAGTGTCTTTTTATTTCATGGCTGTAGTCACTATCTGCAGTTACTTTGGAGTCCCCCTAAATAAAATCTGTCACTGTTTCCATTGTTTTCCCATCTATTTGACATAAAGTGATAGGACCAGATGCCATGATCCTAGTTTTCTGAATGTTGAGTTTTAATTTTAACTTTTTTACTCTCCTCTTTCACTTTCATCAAGAGGCTCTTTAGTTACTCTTCACTTTCTTTCAGAAGGGTGAGGTCATCTGCATATCTGAGATTATTGATATTTCTCCCAGCAATCTTGATTCCAGCTTGTGCTTCATCCAGTCCAGCATTTCTCATGATGTACTCTGCATGTAAGTTAAATAAGCAGGTGACAATATATAACCTTGATGTACTCCTTTCCTGATTTGGAAGCAGTCTGTTGTTCCACGTCCAGTTCTAATCATTGCTTATTGACCTGCAAACAGGTTTTTCTGGAGGCAGGTCAGGTGGTCCGGTATTCCTATATCTTGAAGAATTTTCCATAGATTGTTGTGACCCACACAGTCAAAGTCTTTGATGTAGTCAATAAAGCAGAAATAGATGTTTTTTTTCCTGAAATTCTCTTGCTTTTTTCGATGATCCAATGGATGTTGGCAATTTGATCTCTGGTTCCTCTGCCTTTTCTAAATCCAGCTTGAACATCTGGAAGTTCATGGTTCACGTACTGTTGAAGACTGGCTTGGAGAATTTTGAGCAGTACTTTGCTAGCATATGAGATGAATGCAATTGTGCAGTAGTTTAAGCATTTTTGGGCATTGCCTTTCTTTGGGATTGGAATGAAAACTGACCTTTTAAGAGTATTAGCCTATCACTTTACTGCATAAATTTATTCTAAAGAATTTTATTCTTTTTGATGCTACTGTAAATAAAATTGTTTCCTTAATTAATTTTTTTGTATTTTCATTGATACCACATAAAATACAATTGATTTTTGTATATTGATTTTCTTACATCTTGAAGTATTGCTGAACTCCTTTATTAATTCTAATAAATTTTCAGTGTATGCCTTAGTATTTTATATACAAGGTCATGTCATTTGCAAATAGGGATAATTTTGTATTTTCCTTTCCAATCTGATTGCCCTTTATTTCTGTTTGTTGACTAATTTTCCCAGCTAGAATACCCCATAAAAATGTGACTAGAAATAACAAGAGTAAAAATTTGTCTTCTTCCCGATCTTAGGGAAAATAATTCAGTCTTTCACCAGTAAGTATACTTTTAATGTAGAGTTTTTTAATGATAATGTTTAACACGTTGAGGAAGTTCTCTTCTCTTCCTAGTGTGCAGAATTTTGTTTTTATCATGAAAGAGTGTTGAATTTTGTTAAATCTTTCTGTGTCTATTGAGATCATGTGATTTATATTGTTTAGTCTATTGATATGGTACATTATGACAATTAATTCTTAGATATTAAACTAAACTTTTTTATTCTTGTGCTGTTTAATTTTCACATATTTGTGAATCTCAAATTTTCTTTCTGTTATTAATTTCTAATTATACTCCATTATGATTGGCAGGCATATTTGCTATGATTTCAGTCCTCTTCCACTTATTGATTTTTGTTTTATGGCCAAACACATGGTCTACTCTGAAGAATGTTCTATATGCTCTTGAGAAGAATGTTTATTCTGTTTTTTTGAAGGTGGAGTTCTCTACAATGTCATTAGGTCTAGTGGGCATATATTCTTGTTCAAGTCTTCTATTTTCTTGTTGACCTACTACTGGCTCAATTCATTATTTGAAGAGCAATATTCAACTATTTTTGTTGGTTTGTCTGTTTCTTCTTTCAATATTGTCACTGTTTTCTTTTTGTATACTGTGGCTCAACTCTTCGGTGCATATATATTTATAATTGTTATATCTATTATTACAGATTCACTTTTTATCATTATAAAATGTTCCTTTTTAGATCTAGCAAAATTTTATGTTTTAAAGTCAATTTTTGCTGACATTAGTATAATCATTCAAGTTTTATTATTGTTGCTATTTGCACATATATAATTTTCTAGGCTTTTTCTCTTAACCTATTTATACATTGATTCTAATGTTTGTCTTTTGTTGTTGCTCAGTTCAGTTGCTCAGTCATGTCCAACTCTTTGTGACCCCATGGACGGCCGCACATCTGGCTTCCCTGACCTTCACCATCTCCCAGAGCTTGCTCAAACTCATGTCCATTGAGTCGGTGATGCCACCCAACAATCTCATATTCTGTTGTCCCCTTCTCCTCCTGCTTCAATCTCTACCAGCATCAGAGTCTTTGCCAATGAGTCAGGTCTTCGCATCAGGTGGTCAAAGTATTGGAGCTTCAGCTTTAGCATCAGTCCCTCCAATGAATATTCAGGCTTAATTTCCTTTAGGATTGGCTGATTTGATCTCCTTGCAGTGCAAGGGACTCTTAAGAGTCTTCTCCAACACCACAGTTCAAAAGCATCAATTCTTTGGCACTCAGCTTTCTTTATGGTCCAACTTTTACATCCATACATGACGATTGGAAAAACCATATCTGGGACTATATGGATCTTTGTTGGCAAAGTGATGCTGCTTTTTAATACTCTGTTTTGTTATAGCTTTTCTTCTAAGGAGCAAGTGTCTTAATTTCAAGGCTACGGTCACCATCCACAGTGATTTTGGAGCCCAAGAAAATAAAATCTGTTACTGCTTCCACTTTTTCCTCAGCTATTTGTCATGAAATGATGGGACCAGATGCAATGATCTTGATTTTTTGAATGTTGAGTTTTAATCCAGCTTTTTCACTCTCTTCTTTCACCTTCATCAAGAGACTCTTCAGTTTCACTTCATTTTCTGCCTTTAGAGAGGTATCATCTACATATCTGAGGTTGTTGATATTTCTCCCGACAATCTTGATTCCAGATTGTGAGTCATCCAGTCTGCCATTTCTCATGATGTACTCTGCATGTACCTTAAATAAGCAGGGTGACAGTATACAGCCTTAATATACTCCTTTCCCAATTTTGAACCAGTCTGCTGTTTCATATCCGGTTCTATCTGTTGCTTCTTGACCCACATATAGGTTTTTCAGGAGGTAATTTAGGTGGTCTGATATTCTCATCTCCTTTTTTAAAAAAAAATTTTATTTTATTTTTTCGCTTATTTATTTTAATGGGAGGCTAATACTTTACAACACTGTGTTGGTTTTTGCCATGCATTGATGTGAATCAGCCACAGATGTACATGTGGCTCCCCAATCTGAATCTGCCTCCTTCCTTCCTCCCCACTCCGTCCCTCTGGGTTTTCCCAGAGAAATGGCTTTGAATGCCCTGCTTCATGCGTCACACTTGCACTGGTCATCTATTTTACATATGGTAATATACGTGTTTCGATGCTATTCTCTCAAATCATCCCATCCTCGCCTTCTCCCAGAGTCCAAAACTCTGTTCTTTACATCTGTGTCTCTTTTGCTGTCTTGCATATAGGGTCATCATTACCTTCTTTCCATATATATGCATTAATGTACTATATTGGTGTTTCTCTTTTTGACTTACTTCACTCTTTATAATAGGCTTCAGTTTCATCCATATCATTAGAACTGACTCAAATGTGTTCTTTTTTTATAGCTGAGTAATATTCCATTTTGTATATGTATCACATTTCCTTATCCATTTGTCTGCTGATGAACATCTAGGTTGCTTCCATGTCCTAGCTATTGTAAACAGTGCTGCAATGAACATTGGGGTACATGTGTCTCTTTTAATTCTGGGTCCTTGGTGTGTATGCCCAGTGTCCATCCCTACACACAACACAACTGAACAAGTGAGCCTAAATAAGTGGCCACCTTTGCCCTCCTGTGTCAGGGCAGAAATTAGACACTGAAGAGACTTGCAAACAGAGGAAGCCAAAATAAACAAAGAAGAGGGAACACCCTGGAAGTGACAGGTACAATAAATTAAAACCCTGCAGTTAATACTTAACTGTGCATTTGAGGGACGTGATACTCCCATCTCTTTAAGAATTTTTCACAGTGTGTTGAGATTCACATAGTCAAAGGCTTTAGCATAGTCAATGAAGTAGAAGTAGATGTTTTTCTGGAATTCCCTTGCTTTTTCTATGAACTGAGAAATGTTGGCAATTTGAATCTCTGATTCCTCTGCCTTTTCTAAATCCAGCCTGTACATATGGAAGTTCTCAGTTCACTTACTGTTGAAGCCTAGCTTGAAGGATTTTGAACATTACCTTGCTAGCATGGGAAATAAGCACAATTGTACAGCAGTTTGAACATTCTTCAGTATTACCTTTCCTTGGGATTGAAATGAAAACTGACCTATTCCAACCCAATGGCCATTACTGAGTTTTCCAAATTTGCTGGCATATTGAGTGTAGTGATTTAACAGCATTATCTTTTAGGATTTAAAACAGTTCATTCATTCATTCGTTATGTACTACTTTCTTTTGTATTAAGCGAATAATTTTTAGTATAAAATTTTGCTTCATTTTGCGCTTGATTCACTATGTTTCTGAGAATTATTTTAGTGGTTACTCTGGGGCTTATTATATTCATGATAACTTATCAGAATCAGATTCAAATTTATGCTAACAACTCCAGTGATATTTAGAAATTTTATTCTTATTTAACTATATTCTCACTTGTCCCTTTTTGTGCAATCATTACAATACATGTTACATCTATATATTTTAAAAACTCAGCAATACATTGTATAGTTGTTACTTTATATAATTTTATATCTATTATGGAAACTGAGAAAAAAAGGAAAATAATATTTATATTTAAAAAAATAAAATTATATAACTCTAAATAAAATTACATAACTCTAAATTATAAAACTCTATAAATATAGAGTTTTCATATTTACCATTCTGATTATTTTCATTTTCCTGTAGATCAAGTTATCATCTGGTATCATTTTCTTACTTCAGTGAATCTTTGTTCTCACCCACATCATTTTGTATAGTTATTGTTAAATGAATTACCTTTATATATTTTTTTTAGATCTAGTAATACAATTATATATATAACATATAGTCTTACACATATACATGACTTTTACAATTGCTTAAAATTTTTTTTTTTTGAGCTTTTTTCTTTGTTTTACATTTTAATTTTATTTTTAAATATAAATTTATTTATCTTAATTGGAGGCTAATTACTTTACAATATTGTATTGGTTCTGCCATACATCAACATGAATCCACCACAGGTATACACGTGTTCCCCATCCCAAACCTCCCTCCCTCCTCCCTCCCCGTACCATCCCTCTGGGTCATCCCAGTGCACCAGCCCCAAGCAACCAGTTTTAAACTATTAAAGGATGAGAAGAGATGAAATATTTACTTTCATGTTTTTGTTTTATAATTACATACATAACTTTACTAATGCTCTTTGCTGTTGTTGGTTTTTTTCTTACCTGATTTGAATCACTGTGTGTTCTCAGCCTAAGAAAAACTAACTTTAGTATTTCTTGTATGTTGGGACTGCTAGCAACAAATTCTTAGCTTTTGTGTATCTGGAATGTCTTCATTTCTCTTTCATTTTTCACAGATAATTTTGCTGGATATAGAATTCTGAGTTTGAATATGGAATATATGAATATGTCATTCCAATGACTTGTGGCCTCCATGGTTTCTGAGGAGAAACCAGTTGTAATCTTATTGAGAATAACTTGTATGTGATGATTTAATTATAATGTGCCTTGGTGTGAATCTCTTTGAGTTTATCAGACTTAGAGGTTCTTATATGTGTAAATTAATGTTTTTTTCATCAAATTTTGGAAATCTGGGCCATTACATATTCCCACATTTTTTCTACTTCTTTCTATACCTCCTAGTGTGTAAATAATAGTACATATGATGGTGTCCCCCATTTTCTGAGGCTGTGTTCACTTCTTTATTTTTTCAATTCCAGAATTTCCATTTGAGTTTTTCTATAATTTTTGTCTCTTTGTTGATATTCTCTATTTGATGAAACATTATTTTTATATATTTCATTGGTTATTTATGTATGATTTCCCTGAGTTCTTTCAATATATTTAAAATGGTTCATTTAAATATTTTTCTAATAGTTTCAATGTCTTTACTCAGGGACAAGTGTTTATTAATTGCTGTTTCCAATGTATGAACTATTCTTTTTAATTTTTATTGATCCCTTATATTTGTTGTTGTTGAAAACCAGATGTTTTGGATATTATAATATGACAAGTCTCTAATTCAGACTCTGTCCCCTCCCCAGGGTTTGCACTGGTGTTTTTTGTAGTACTTCCTTTTAATTATCTGTTTGTTTAGTGATCTTAATGAAACAATTTTCTAGTCTGTCTTTGTCACATATGCCCATGTAGGCTCTTTTCATTGCCTCAGCAATGAAATCAGCAATTAATTCATCTGCCTCTAAAAGTTTTCAGCAGTCCTGTAGTTTCTACCTCAGCATTGGAAGAAGCTCCAAACAAAGACAAGTCCTTTGAGCCAGTTTTCCAGGGAGCCAACGGAGGGGTCAAAACAAACAATTGCAATTCCTTGAGGATAAGGTCTTTCCAACTCCCTCTGGTACTGACTGGTACCTGTACCAGTATTGTGAACTGTTTTCTTTAGAATTACCACTGAATGAGCAGGAGATGGCATCAGGGTAAACTAAACACCACAGAGTGTGCTATTTTTGCTGAGATTCAGTTGTTTTTGTTTGCTTGTTTCTTGGAGAGGTTGTTTTGCTTTTTGTAGTGAAGCATTACCATGGTTTCCAGAGGCTTTCATTTCATTTTTAGAGTTTCAAAAAATTGATTCTAACTTTTTGAGTTCTTTCCAGATTTTTCTTTCTTTTTTTTTTTGCATTTGTTCCTTTGTTTTGGCTAATGGACTTATGGCATCACTCTTATTTTCTCTGACGTCTTGTAACTATCTCTTGATTTGACTGCATTATTTTTTTTCTACTTTGTTTTTTCCTTAGTGATAAAAAATAAGTGATTTCAGTTAGTGATTTCAGCACTTATTTTTTAAAACTTCCTTTCTTCTACTTTCTTTTTGGCTTTGACTTAATCTTCTTTTCTAAATCTTTTTCAGACAGAAATTTAGATCTTTGGCATTTCAACCTTTCTTTTCTTCCAGTATATATATTTAAGGCCAGAAATTTCCCTCTAAGTATTATTCCAAGAGTCTTTATTTGCTGTATCACTCATTATCTATGAGATAACAAAATTTTAGGGGGAAAGAGGAAGAACTAATAAAATATTTGACTAATTCTGAGTAACACAGAAAGCAGAAACAAGGAATATTAATCAAGTCCAATTGTAAGTTGTAGGATGGCAGGTATAATCCAATTGTATTAGTCACTATGCCATATATAAATGGACTCCATGTCTCAAGCAAGGTGAAGATAATGATCATCAAACTAGAAAAAAGTTTATATGCTACTTACAAGAGCAATATGCTTTAAACTTGAGGGCTCATGGAGATTGAAGTAAACATAATAGGGAAAGACTAACCCTTGAAAATATCAGTGAAAGAATGCTGATAGAGCTGCACCTAACATTATGCAAAGTAAACTCAGGCAACAGTACCACTAAAAATCAAGACATTTCATCATGTTAAAGGGATTAATCAAACTTAAAGTTATCACAAACCTAAATACACAGGTACCCAATAATCTCAGAATATATGAATCCACAATAGCTGGAACGAGAAGAAAGAAGATCAACACATAACCAATGTGGACAATTTGACAAACTCAGTAATGAATAACATGAGAAGATAAAACCTGGGAAGAAAATATGTCTATATGGAACAACCAATACAAGATCCAATGGATATATAGAAAACATTGAACCCAACAACAGAATTTACATTTCTTTTTCAAGTGCATGGGGTCACTTACCAAGATTAACCATATGGTGCCCCATAAAGAAGCCTCAGGAAATCTCATAAGATTAAGATTATTAAAATAATTCAGAGTACATTATCTGACCACAATGGAATTAAGCTAAGAGTCAGTAGAAAATCCCCTACTGCCTAGAAATTAAACAACTCATCTCTAAATAATTCATAGGTCAAGAGGAAATTACTCTTAAAATTATATTTTGAATTGAATGATAATGGAGATATGCCATGTGTGGGTCTCCCCAGCATCCAGCTAACCCAGACTTAATCCTTGCCCAGAGGTATATCTCTAGAAACCTGCTTCAGTGATAAGGCCTGTGTGTATGTTCCGATTGGCCCATGTCCCTGTTTTGATACATGCTAATGTGCCCGAAGGGCAGCGGCCAAGAGGAGTTACCCCAAGTCCGAGGTCAGGGAGCAGCCGAGAGGAGCTACCCCGCGTCCGAGGCCAGGGGCGGCAGCCAGGAGGATCAACCCCATGTCCAAGGAGCGGTGGCTGCACGTGCACAGGAGGGCCAAGAGGAGCTATCCCGCGTAGAAGGTCAGGAAGGGCAGCGGTGAGGAGATACCCCTCATCCAAGGTAAGGAGCAGCAGCTGCACTTTGCTGGAGCAGCTGTGAAGAGATACCCCACCAAGGTAAGAGAAACCCAAGTAAGATGGTAGGTGTTGCAAGAGGGCATCAGAGCGCAGACACACTGAAACCATACTCACAGAAAACTAGTCAATCTAATCACACTAGGACCACAGCCTTGTCTAAGTCAATGAAACTAAGCCATGCCCGTGGGGCAACCCAAGATGGGCGGGATATGGTGGAGACATCTGACAGAATGTGGTCCACTGGAGAAGGGAATGGCAAACCACTTCAGTATTCTTGCCTTGAGAACCCCATGAACAGTATGAAAAGGCAAAATGATAGGATACTGAAAGAGAAACTCCCCAGGTCAGTAGGTGCCCAATATGCTACTGGAGATCAGTGGAGAAATAACTCCAGAAAGAATGAAGGGATGGAGCCAAAGCAAAAAGAATACCCAGCTGTGGATGTGACTGGTGATAGAAGCAAGGTCCGATGCTGTAAAGAGCAATATTGCATACGAACTGGGATGTCAGGTCCATGAATCAAGGCAAATTGGAAGTGGTCAAACAAGAGATGGCAAGAGTGAATGTCGACATTCTAGGAATCAGCAAACTGAAATAGACTGGAATAGGTGAATTTAACTCAGATGACCATTATATCTACTACTGAGGACAGGAATCCCTCAGAAGAAATGGAGTAGCCATCATGGTCAACAAAAGAGGTCGTAATGCAATACTTGGATGCAATCTCAAAAACGACGGAATGATCTCTGTTCGTTTCCAAGGCAAACCATTCAATATCACAGTAATCCAAGTCTATGCCCCCAACCAGTAATGCTGAAGAAGCTGAAGTTGAATGGTTCTATGAAGACCTATGAGACCTTTTAGAACTAACACCCAAAAAAGATGTCCTTTTCATTATAGGGGACTGGAATGCAAAAGTAGGAAGTCAAGAAACACCTGGGGTAACAGGCAAATTTGGCCTTAGAATATGGAATGAAGCAGGGCAAAGACTAACAGAGTTTTGCCAAGAAAATGCACTGGTCATAGCAAACACCCTCTTCCAACAACACAAGAGAAGACTCTATACATGGACATCACCAGATGGTCAACACCGAAATCAGATTGATTATGTTCTTTGCAGCCAAAGATGGAGAAGCTCTATACAGTCAACAAAAACAAGACCAGGAGCTGACTGTGGCTCAGATCATGAACTCCTTATTACCAAATTCAGACTTAAATTGAAGAAAGTAGGGAAAACCACTAGACCATTCAGGTATGACCTAAATCAAATCCCTTATGATTCTACAGTGGGAGTGAGAAATAGATTTGAGGGCCTAGATCTGATAGATAGAGTGCCTGATGAACTATGGAATGAGGTTTGACATTGTACAGGAGACAGGGATCAAGACCATCCCCATGGAAAAGAAATGCAAAAAAGCAAAATGGCTGTCTGGGGAGACTTACAAATAGCTGTGAAAAGAAGAGAAGTGAAAAGCAAAGGAGAAAAGGAAAGATATAAGCATCTGAATGCAGAGTTCCAAAGAATAGCAAGAAGAGATAAGAAAGCCTTCTTCAGGGATCAATGCAAAGAAATAGAGGAAAACAACAGAATGGGAAAGACTAGAGATCTCTTCAAGAAAATTAGAGATCCCAAGGGAACATTTCATGCAAAGATGGGCTCGATAAAGGACAGAAATGGTATGGACCTAATAGAAGCAGAAGATATTAAGAAGAGGTGGCAAAAATACACAGAAGAACTGTACAAAAGAGATCTTCACGACCCAGATAATCACGATGGTGTGATCACTGACCTAGAGCCAGACATCCTAGAATGTGAAGTCAAGTGAGCCTTAGAAAGCATCACTACAAACAAAGCTAGTGGAGATGATGGCATTCCAGTTGAGCTATTCCAAATCCTGAAAGATGATGCTGTGAAAGTGCTGCACTCAATATGCCAGCAAATTTGGAAAACTCAGCAGTGGCCACAGGACTGGAAAAGGTCAGTTTTCATTCCGATCCCAAAGAAAGGCAATGCCAAAGAATGCTCAAACTACCTCACAACTGCACTCATCTCACATGCTAGTAAAGGAATGCTCAAATTTCTCCAAGCCAGGCTTCAGCAATACGTGAACCGTGAACTTCCAGGTGTTCAAGCTGGTTTTAGAAAAGGCAGAGGAACCAGAGATCAAATTGCCAACATCCACTGGATCATAGAAAAAGCAAAAGAGTTCCAGAAAAGCATCTATTTCTGCTTTATTGACTATGCCAAAGCCTTTGACTGTGTGGATCACAAGAAACTGTGGAAAATTCTGAAAGAGATGGGAATACCAGACCACCTGACCTGCCTCTTGAGAAATCCGTATGCAGGTCAGGAAGCAACAGTTAGAACTGGAAATGAAACAACAGATTGGTTCCAAATAGGAAAAGGAGTTCGTCAAGGCTGTACATTGTTACCCTGCTTATTTAACTTCTATGCAGAGTACATCATGAGAAACGCTGGGCTGGAAAGAAGCACAAGCTGGAATCAAGATTGCCGGGAGAAATATCAATAACCTCAGATATGCAAATGACACCACCCTTATGGCAGAAAGTGAAGAGGAACTAAAAAGCCTCTTGATGAAGTTGAAAGAGGAGAGTGAAAAAGTTGGCTTAAAGCTCAACATTCAGAAAACGAAGATCATGGCATCTGGTCCCATCACTTCATGGGAAATAGATGGGGAAACAGTGGAAACAGTGTCAGACTTTATTTTTTTGGGCTCCAGAATCACTGCAGATGGTGATTGCAGCCATGAAATTAAAAGACGCTTACTCCTCGGAAGGAAAGTTATGACCAACCTAGATAGCATATTCAAAAGCAGAGACATTACTTTGCCAACAAAGGTCCGTCTAGTCAGGCTATGATTTTTCCTGTGGTCATGTATGAATGTGAGAGTTGGACTGTGAAGAAGGCTGAGCACCGAAGAATTGATGCTTCTGAACTGTGGTGTTGGAGAAGACTCTTGAGAGTCCCTTGGACTGCAAGGAGATCCAACCAGTCCATTCTGAAGGAGATCAGCCCTGGGATTGCTTTGGAAGGAATGATGCTAAAGCTGAAATTCCAGTACTTTGGCCACCTCATGAGAAGAGTTGACTCATTGGAAAAGACTCTGATGCTGGGAGGGATTGGGGGCAGGAGGAGAAGGGGACGACAGAGGATGAGATGGCTGGATGGCATCACTGACTCAATGGACGTGAGTCTGAGTGAACTCCGGGAGTTGGTGATGGACAGGGAGGCCTGGCGTGTTGCGATTCATGGGGTCGCAAAGAGTCAGACACGACTGAGCAACTGAACTGAACTGAACCAGTGTCAAAATATCTCCTCCTCACTGGAGACACCACTGTGTATCTTCTATAGAACCAACACAGTACCATAAACCAGTGTTTGCCCTCAGTAAGTCTTTGTTGGCAGAAAATACCTATCATTAACCCCTCTGATTCTCCTTGGTAAGACTATGCTTGCAAGGTGGAAAATGTTCTTTTATTCTAAGAAGGAGAAGAATTTGAAGCTTTAGAAGTCTCTGGTCACCCTAGTAACTAATTCATGTTATTATTCATGCTTCTCAAACTCTTTTAAATCACCACCTCAAAGATACTTGACTTTCAAAGGACAGACTTCTTCCAAGTGGAAGTTTAATTTCAATTACTGTATCTGCAGTCCTATTCAAAATACCCTCAAGCAGCATACTTAACATAAAAGCCTGTTTAATTGCTAGCAAGTGGTAGAATAATCTTTTGAAACAATATAGCAAACATAATTAATTGAAATAATCTCAACGTGTTTCATGTGGTAATAACCACTTATGTAAGAGTAACACCATAGGAAAGAAAGACAGGAGAGAGGTGGTGGTGTATGTCTTAAGTGGCAAGCTTTACTAGTAATTCCTTCTACCCTTTCACCTGCTGGTCAATTTTGTATACTTCTGCACCATTTCAGCTGAATAAAATAATGAATCATACCATATAAGCTGTTGGATGAATTGAATAATTGGCGGTGTACTTATTATCTTAGTCCTTTGAATTGAATGCATGAAACTAGAATTCAAAAACTGAAGCAGAAGAAAAAACTTCACTGGAAGGTATTTTTTCACAGGAACCAGGAAAACAACAGACTCATTCATTCATTCATAAATTCAAGACCCATCAAATTACTGATTTACACATGGAGTTCATGATTTTCTTTGACTCTACCACAAGGCCTTTCCCCTGGTGCTAGGAGAAATATCAACAACCTCAGATATGCAGATGATACCATTCTTATGGCAGAAAGTGATGAGGAAATAAAGAGCCTCTTGATGAAAGTGAAAGGGGAGAGTGAAAAGGCTGGCTTAAATCTCAACATTCAAAAAATGAAGATCATGGCACCCTGTCCCATCACTTCGTGGGAAATAGATGGGGAAACAATGGAAACAGTGACAAACTTCATTTTCTTGGACTCCAAAATCACTGTGGATGGTGACTGCAGACCCAAAATTAAGAAAACACTTTCTCCTTGGGGATAAAAGCTGTGACAAACCTAGATAGTGTATTAAAAATCAGAGACATCACTTTGCCAACAGTAGTCATGTATGGATGTAAGAGCTGGACCATAAAGAAGGTTGAGCTCTGGAGAATTGATGTTTTTGAACTGTGGTATTGGAGAAGACTCTGGAGAGTCCCTTGGACTGCAAGGAGATCAAACCAGTCAATCCTAAAGGAAATCAACTCTGAATATTCATTGGAAGGACTGATGCTGAAGCTGAAGCTCTAATACTTTGGCCACCTGATATGAAGAGCTGACTCATTGAAAAAGACTGTGATGCTGGGAAAGATTGAGGACAGGAGGAGAAGGGGCAACAGAAGATGAGACTATTGGCTGGCATTATTGACTCAATGGACGTGAATTTCAGCAGACTCCAGGAGATAGTGAAGGACAGGAAGCCTGGTGCGCTGCAGTCCGTGGAGTCACAAAGTTTGACAACGATTTGGTGACTGAACAGAACAACTACCACAAGGCCACCTAAACCTTGGCCTCCTCTGTCCCAGGCATTCTCTCCTGTCCTCCCTTAGATCCTTTGACAACTCTTTGTAAATAAGGAAGCCCAGGCTCAGAAGCGTGAACTCACTGCATGTCTTGCTAATGTTTGGTGCCTTACTGGGGTGCAGAGGGCACAGGTATCAGTGAGCTTTGGGTTTAAGGAAAGGCAGGAAGATGCGGCTGTTTTGATGGTACCTTGACCTTTATTTTATTAATGTGGACCTTTGTTAATGTCTTTACTGAGTTTGTTACAATAATTCTTCTGCTTTATGTTTTGGTTTTTTAGCCAAGAGGCATGTGGGATCTTAGCTCCCCAACTAGGGATCAAACTCACACATCTTAGGGAAGGTGAAGTCTTAACCACTGGACTGCTAGGGAAATCCCTAGAACTTGTTTTCATCAATTGTGAGATGACAGACACAGACAGAGACAGCTGTTTTTGAAAGAAGAGTTTATTACTCACTATTCCCAAGAGGAGGGGCCACATGTCGACTAAAAAAATGCACAACATGAGAGTTGCGAGTTAAGTTTATTTGGGGTGAAATAAGGACTGCAGCCTCAGAGACAGCACCTCAGATAGCTCTGATGAACTGCTTCAAAGAGGTAGTGGGAGAAGGTCAACATATAAGACTTCAGTGAAAGGAAGTTCAGTGAAATCAAGCACTTACTTTACAAAAGATATTCTGCTAGTCACAAAGAGCAGATGTCACTGTGAAGGGATTCAGTGTTTTTCTAGATATGAAGAGATGCAAGGATTGGGATTATGAAATCAGTTCCTGAAAATATCTAATTGTCTAAAGACCTGTTCTACCAGATTCTCTGGAGGACAGAGAGCCTCACTCTCTACCCTGAGTTCCCTTCAGGGGGTGTTGAAGGTCACAGGGTTCAATCTCAGCAGAGGCAGAGAGCAAATGCTTTTGTTGCTGTTTATCAGTCATTGGCAATTGCTCTTGGCAAATGCCAGTAGGTATTTGACACACCCCATGCCATGTAGGGCCACATGGGCACCAGGGTTGGTCAGGAGGCAGGAGGGGCAAGGGCACTGCATAGTTTAGAGCCTTAATTGCAATTTACACAAGAAATGGATGAAGAATGGCCTACAATTTTAGGATTGGATAGTTTGAATTATCTCAAGGGTTCTGGGCTATCGAGGTGGTTTCTGGTTATCTGATAACTGGCCCTGAACGGATTTAGTGTAGGGGCTTGGCATATAAAAGTTAGATAAAGGAGGTTGATAGAGAGGAGGGCTTTGGACTGATTGATTTGTTTGTGAAAAATGTGCTTCCAGGCAAGTTGTTTTGGTCTCAAAATTAGAAGACCCTGGAGGGGGGTGTGGCAGGAAGGGGGGGTCTCTTACCTTGGTTTCTCCCAAGGTAAAAGAAACTCAAGTAAGATGGTAGGTGTTGCAAGAGGGCATCAGAGGCAAACACACTGAAACCATACTCACAGAAAACTAGTCAATCTAATCACACTAGGACCACAGCCTTGTCTAACTCAATGAAACTAAGCCATGCCCGTGGGGCAAACCCAAGATGGGTGGGATGTGGTGGAGAGATCTGACAGAATGTGGTCCACTGGAGAAGGGAATGGCAAACCACTTCAGTATTCTTGCCTTGAGAACCCCATGAACAGTATGAAAAGGCAAAATGAGAGGATACTGAAAAGGAAACTCCCCAGGTCAGTAGGTGCCCAATATGCTACTGGAGATCAGTGGAGAAATAACTCCAGAAAGAATGAAGGGATGGAGCCAAAGCAAAAAGAATACCCAGCTGTGGATGTGACTGGTGATAGAAGCAAGGTCCGATGCTGTAAAGAGCAATATTGCATAGGAACCTGGAATGTCAGGTCCATGAATCAAGGCAAATTGGAAGTGGTCAAACAAGAGATGGCAAGAGTGAATGTCGACATTCTAGGAATCAGCGAACTGAAATGGACTGGAATGGGTGAATTTAACTCAGATGACCATTATATCTACTACTGTGGGCAGGAATCCCCAGAAGAAATGGAGTGGCCATCATGGTCAACAAAAGAGGTCGTAATGCAGTACTTGGATGCAATCTCAAAAACGACGGAATGATCTCTGTTCGTTTCCAAAGCAAACCATTCAATATCACAGTAATCCAAGTCTATGCCCCCAACCAGTAATGCTGAAGAAGCTGAAGTTGAACGGTTCTATGAAGACCTACAAGACCGTTTAGAACTAACACCCAAAAAAGATGTCCTTTTCATTATAGGAGACTGGAATGCAAAAGTAGGAAGTCAAGAAACATCTGGAGTGACAGGCAAATTTGGCCTTGGAATACAGAATGAAGCAGGGCAAAGACTAATAGAGTTTTGCCAAGAAAATGCACTGGTCATAGCAAACACCCTCTTCCAACAACACAAGAGAAGATTCTATACTGGATGTCACCAGATGGTCAACACTGAAATCAGATTGATTATACTCTTTGCAGCCACAGATGGAGAAGCTCTATACAGTCAACAAAAACAAGACCAGGAGCTGACTGTGGCTCAGACCATGAACTCCTTATTGCCAAATTCAGACTTAAATTGAAGAAAGTAGGGAAAACCACTAGACCATTCAGGTATGACCTAAATCAAATCCCTTATGATTCTACAGTGAAAGTGAGAAATAGATTTAAGGGGCTAGATCTGATAGATAGAGTGCCTGATGAACTATGGAATGAGGTTTGTGACATTGTACAGGAGAAAGGGATCAAGACCATTCCCATGGAAAAGAAATGCAAAAAAGCAAAATGGCTGTCTGGGGAGGCCTTACAAACAGCTGTGAAAAGAAGAGAAGTGAAAAGCAAAGGAGAAAAGGAAACATATAAACATCTGAATGCAGAGTTCCAAAGAATAGCAAGAAGAGATAAGAAAGCCTTCTTCAGCGATCAATGCAAAGAAATAGAGGAGAACAACAGAATGGGAAAGACTAGGGATCTCTTCAAGAAAATTAGGGATCCCAAGGGAACATTTCATGCAAAGATGGGCTCGATAAAGGCCAGAAATGGTATGGACCTAACCATAATCTCAAAATAACTGTGAGGAGAGAAAAGGCAGAAGCAGAAGATATTAAGAAGAGATGGCAAGAATACACAGAAGAGCTGTACAAAGAAGATCTTCACAACCCAGATAATCACGATGGTGTGATCACTGACCTAGAGCCAGACATCCTGGAATGTGAAGTCAAGCATCACTACAAACAAAGCTAGTGGAGATGATGGAATTCCAGTTGAGCTATTCCAAATCCTGAAAGATGATGCTGTGAAAGTGCTGCACTCAATATGCCAGCAAATTTGGAAAACTCAGCAGTGGCCACAGGACTGGAAAAGGTCAGTTTTCATTCCGATCCCAAAGAAAGGCAATGCCAAAGAATGCTCAAACTACCTCACAATTGCACTCATCTCACATGCTAGTAAAGTAATGCTCAAAATTCTCCAAGCCAGGCTTCAGCAATATGTGAACCGTGAACTTCCTGATGTTCAAGCTGGTTTTAGAAAAGGCAGGGGAACCAGAGATCAAATTGCCAACATCTGCTGGATCATGGAAAAAGCAAAAGAGTTCCAGAAAAGCATCTGTTTCTGCTTTATTGACTATGCCAAAGCCTTTGACTGTGTGGATCACAATAAACTGTGGACAATTCTTCAAGAGATGGGAATACCAGACCACCTGATCTGCCTCTTGAGAAATTTGTGTGCAAGCCAGGAAGCAACAGTTAGAACTGGACATGAAACAACAGACTGGTTCCAAATAGGAAAAGGAGTTCGTCAAGGCTGTATATTGTCACCCTGTTTATTTAACTTATATGCAGAGTACATCATGAGAAATTCTGGGCTGGAAGAAGCACAAGCTGGAATCAAGATTGCTGGGAGAAATCTCAATAACCTCATATATGCAAATGATACCACCCTTATGGCAGAAAGTGAAGAGGAACTAAAAAGCCTCTTGATGAAGTTGAAAGAGGAGAGTGAAAAAGTTGGCTTAGAGCTCAACATTCAGAAAACAAAGATCATAGCATCTGGTCCCATCACTTCATGGGAAATAGATGGGGAAACAGTGGAAACAGTGTCAGATTTTATTTTTGGGGGCTCCAAAATCACTGCAGATGGTGATTGCAGCCCTGAAATTAAAAGATGCTTACTCCTTGGAAAAAAGTTCTGACCAACCTGGATAGCATATTCAAAAGCAGAGACATTACTTTGCCAACAAAGGTCCGTCTAGTCAAGGCTACGGTTTTTCCAGTGGTCATGTATGGATGTGAGGGTTAGACTGTGAAAAAGGCTGAGCCCCGAAGAATTGATGCTTTTTAACTGTGGTGTGGGAGAAGACTCTTGAGAGTCCCTTGGACTGCAAGGAGGTCCAACCAGTCTATCCTAAAGGAGATCAGTCTTGGGTGTTCATTGGAAGGACTGATGCTAAAGCTGAAACTCCAGTACTTTGGCCACCTGATGCGAAGAGTTGACTCATTGGGAAAGACCTTGATGCTGGGAGGTATTGGAGGCAGGAGGAGAAGGGGACGACAGAGGATGAGATGGCTGGATGGCACCACTGCCTTGATGTACATGGGTTTGAGTGAACTCCGGGGGTTGGTGATGGACAGTGATGCCTGGCATGCTGCGATTCATGGGGTTTCAAAGAGTAGATCACGACTGAGCATCTGAACTGAACTGAACTGATTTATATTAAATGTAGTTAATATTTATTTTCAGTTCTCTATTTTTATCTCTCAGTTTTCTTCAGTGTTGGCTTTATTCTTTTTAGAATCATTCCATTTTCATGGCATTCAATGACAACTGACTGCTTATCTGAATCCATATCAGACTTACAGTTTTTGAACTCAGAGCCACAATAAAACTAATGAAAACCATCTCTTTCCTGATAGTTCTAGCACATTCCCTCAGCAGCCTCTGATGAGTTCGTAGGTCATCTTCCCACATCTTTGACATGGTCTTTAGTATAGGAGACTCTTGTAATAAGTACCCCATGAGAAAGAGTAGGAGGAGATATTGGAAAGAATCCTGCACAGACACAAATGAGATGCCCAGTCTATCGTTGTAAGAAATACTTGTTTTGATAGATAGTTAGATGTGGTAGCTAAAGGGTAAAGGAGAGAGAGGTGGCCAAGGTACCAACATATGTTATGTATTGAGTGTTTTGTTGTTGTTGTTTAGTTGCTCAGTTGTGTCTGATTCTTTGCAACACCATGGACTATAGCCTGCCAGGTTTCTCTATCCCTGGGATTCTCCAGGCAGGAATACTGGGGTAGATTATCATTTTCTTCTCCAGGGTCTCTTCCCCACCTAAGGATTGAACCTGCATCTCCTGCATCACAGGTGGATTACTTACCATTGAGCCACAGGTTAGCATGTGCCAGATTTATGGTGAGCATGTAACATGTAGTGTGTTGTATCATTTAATATTCACAAGATCCCTATGAGGTAAGATCAATTGTTACCCACATTTTAGAAATAAAAACCATGAGACACAGTGAATAAGTGATAGAGCTCGGATTCAAAAGCATGAAGATGAATCCAAAGCCAGGATCCTTTGAAGTCACCAAGCTGAAGCTAGTTTAAGCATCAGGAGAGATGATACCATTTATTTGGAAAATGAACAGTGCTATTGGGTCTTGGTGGTAGAGCAGAGAATCAAGCTACTCTTGGACATGGTAGGTTTGAAATGTCTTTGTGCATCATGAGAAGAAAGATCTATGTGTATGGAGTGAAAAAAAGAGATCTGGGAAACAAATTTGGAGGCATTGAAGCTGTGGGCATGCCTGAGCTCTTCTGGAGAGAGGAACTGGTGAGAGAGAGCAAGGCAATTGATAACAAATCTTGGGTACTTCCAACATTTCATGGCAAATTAGAGGAGAAAAAGAAGAATTTTACAAGGACAGAAAAAGAAAGAAAGAAAAATCTAATTAACAGAGGATGTTTCAGAAAGAAGGGAGGGTCTGTAGCACCAAATACTCCAACAAGATGAAAATTAGAAGTGGTCCATTGGCTTGAGGAGCATGGTTAAAATAATAAAAACTAGCTTTCTGAGTGGTGGAAGGTAAACTAGATCAAAATGGATGGAGGAGTAAATATGCATGTGTGTAAGTAAATTGACTTAGTAAGTAAAAACAGACTTTTCAGAAGGTGTGCAGAAACAAAATAGGGTTTACCAATGAAAGTGGGTGGAGATGGAAAGGGGTAACATTTAACATGTTAGAAACCAGTGGATTCAATTTGAATACGAAGTACCAGTGTAAAACACTGTATGTGAACAGTATGAAAAGGCAAAAAGTTATGACACTGAAAGATGAACTTCCCAGGTCAGTAGGTGCCCTATATGTTACTGGAGAGGAATGGAAAAATAACACCAGAAAGAGTGAAGAAACGGAGCCAAAGCAAAAACAATGCCCAGTAGTGGATGTGACTGATGATGGAAATAAAGTCCAATGCTGTAAAGAGCAATATTGTGTAGGAACATGGAATATTAAGTCCATGAATCAAGGTAAATTAGAAGTGGTCAAATGGGAGATGGCAAGAGTGAAAATGACACTTTAGGAATTAGTGAGTTAAAATGAACTGGAATGGGTGAATTTAACTTAGATGACCATTATACCTACTACTGTGGACAAGAATCCCTGAGAAGAAATGGAGTAGCCTTCACAGTCAACAAAAGAATACGAAATGCAGTGTTTGGGTGCAATCTCAAAAATGACAGAATGATCTCTGTTCATTTCCAGGGCAAACCATTCAATATTATGGTAATCCAAGTCTATGCCCCAACCAGTAATGCTGAAGAAGCTGAAGTTGAAACGGTTCTATGAAGACCTACAAGACCTTTTAAAACTAACACCAAAAAAAGATGTCCTTTTCATTATAGGGGACTGGAATGCAAAAGTAGAAAGTCAAGAAACACCTGGAGTAACAGGTAAATTTGGCCTTGGAGTACAAAATTAAGCAGGACAAAGGCCAACAGAGTTTTGCCAAGAGAACCCACCGGTCATAGCAAACACACTCTTCCAACAACACAATAGAAGACTCTACACATGGACATCACCAGATGGTCAATACTGAAATCATATTGATTATATTCTTTGCAGCCAAAGATGGAGAAACTCCATACAGTCAGCAAAAACAAGACCAGGAGCTGACTGTGGCTCATATCAAGAACTCCTTATCGCAAAATTCAGACTTAAATTGAAGAAAGTAGGAAAAACCACTAGACCATTCAGGTACGACCTAAATCAAATCCCTTATGATTATACAGTGGAAGTGAGAAAGAGATTTAAGGGATTACATCTGATAGACAGACCTAATCTACAGAGGAGGTTCGTGACATTGTACAGGAGGCAGTGATCAAGACCATCCCCAAGAAAAAGATGCAAAAAGGCAAAATGGTTGCCTGAGGAGGCCTTGCAAATAGCTGAGAAAAGATGAGAAGTAAAATGCAAAGGACAAAAGTAAAGATATACCCATCTGAATGCAGAGTTCCAAAGAATAGTGAGGAGAAATAAGAAAGCTTTCCTCAGTGGTCAGTGCAAAGAAATAGAGGGAAATAATAGAATGGAAGAGACTTGAGAGTTCTTCAAGACAACTAGGGATACCAAGGGAACATTTCATGCAAAGATGGGCACAGTAAAGGACAGAAATGGTATGAATCTAACAGAAGCAGAAAATATTAAGAAGATGTGGCAAGAATACACAGAACTATACAAAAAAGATCATCATGACCCAAGTAACCATGATGGTGTGATCACCAACACTGGAATGTGAAGTCAAGTGGGCCTTAGGAAGCATAACTATGAACAAAGCTAGTGGAGGTGATAGAATTCCAATTGAGCTATTCTGAATCCTAAAAGATGATGCTGTTAAAGTGCTGCACTCAATATGCCAGCAAATTTGGAAAACTCAGCAGTTTCCACAGGACTGGAAAAGGTCAGTTTTCATTCCAATCCCAAAGAAAGGCAACGTGAAAGAATGTTCAAACTACTGCACAATAGCACTCATCTCACACGCTAGTAAAGTAATGCTCAAAATTCTCCAAGCCAGGCTTTAGCAATATGTGAACCATGAACTTCCTGATGTTCAAGAAGGATTTATTAAAGGTGTAAGAACCTCAAATTGCCAACATTCATTGGATCATCAAAAAAGCAAGAGAGTTCCAGAAAAACATCTATTTCTGCTTTATTGACTATGCCAACGCCTTTGACTCTGTGTATCACAGCAAACTGTGGAAAATTCTTCAAGAGATGGGAATACCAAACCACCTCACTTACTTCCTGAGAAATCTGTATGTAGGTCAAAAAACAATAGTTAGAACTGGACATGGAACAACTGACTGGTTCCAAATCGGGAAAAGAGTACGTCAAGGCTGTATATTGTCACTATACTTATTTAACTTACGTGCAGAGTACATCATGACAAATACCAGGCTGGATGAAGCACAAGCTACAATCAAGATTGCTGGGAGAAATATCAATAACCTCAGATATGCAGATGATACCACCCTCATGGCAGAAATCAAAGAAGAACTAAAGAGCCTCTTGATGAAAGTGAAAGAGGAGAGTGAAAAAGTTGGCTTAAAACTCAACATTCAGAAAATGAAGATAATGGCATCCAGTTCCATCACTTCATGGCAAATAGATGGGGAAACACTGGAAACAGTGAGAGACTCTATTTGGGGGAGGGGGGCTCCAAAATCACTGCAGTTGGTAACTGTAGCCATGAAATTAAAAGACACTTACTCCTTGGAAGATAAGCTATGACCAAACTGGACAGCATATTAAAAAGCAGAGACATTACTTTGCCAACAAAAGTCTGTCTAGTCAAAGCTATGGTTTTTCCCACAGTCATGTATGGATGTGAGACTTGGACTATAAAGAAAGCTGAGCACTGAAGAATTGATGCTTTTGAATTGTGGTGTTGGAGAAGACTCTTGAGAGTCCCTTGGACTTCAGGGAGGTCCAACCAGTCCATTCTAAAGGAAATCAGTCTGAATATTCATTGGAAGGATTGATGTTGAAGCTGAAACTCCAATACTTTGGCCATCTCTTGCGAAGAACTGACTCATTGGAAAAGACTCTGACTCTGGGAAAGATTGAGGGCAGGAGGAGAAGGGGACAACAGAGGATAAGGTGGTTGAATGGCATCACTGACTGGATGGACATGAGCTTGAGCAAGCTCTGGGAGTTAGTGATGGAGAGTGAAGCCTGGTGTACTGCAGTCCATGGGGTCACAAAGTGTTGGACATGACTGAGTGACTGAACTGAACGGATCAGTGTAAAGTATGTTTTTTCTTTTTTTTTTCTTCTTTCCAAAAACATGCATTTTCTGACCTTGTCCACTGAAAGAGCTTTGGAGCAATGATGACCCAAAAGTAAGAAACATTCTGCCATACAGATTGTGGTTGCTAGCTACCATTTCCCCCTAAAAGGAACCGGATAGTCTTACAGAAATGACTATTTCCAGGTATGAAGTATAAAACATTTGTACATGTCTGGGACACCTTATTCTTGAAAGCAAGAAAGATTTCAAAGACCCATGGTTCATTCCAAAAGGACATAGGTGTCAAAAGAAGGGGCTCTCTGGCCAACGATGAGACAGTTCAGGGCATTGGTAAGATTGTTAACAAAATAGTGTGCTGAGGAATCTGTAAAGAGAGAGAAAAGTAAGAAGGGAGAGGAAAGTGAGTTGAGAGGAATTGGGAATGGTAAGTAGACCAGAGGTTCTGTTGAGAACTTGAGGCACATTGAATACAGGAGGTGGAAGATAGAAAAGGCTTTGACTATAGAGAGAGTTTTGAGAAGTGATTGGGTCCAGATAAATCCAATGATGACAATGCCTAAAGGATAAAATCAGGTACAAGCCAAGAATGGTTGGAGAATATAAGTAAAGAGACCTGATCAGCTTGGCTGCTATGGCAAGATCACAGGATGAGGATTCTAAAAGCAGACATTTGTTTTCTCAGAACTCTGGTGGTCAGAGTCCAGATCAAGTGCTGTTAGGGCTGGTTTCCTGTGAAGACTCTCTTCCTGGCTTGCAGATGGCCACCTATTTGGTGTGTCCTCACGTGGCCTCTTCTCTGTGCATGAGAGGTAAAAGAGAGAACACTAGAGTATTTTCTCTCTCTCTCTCTCTCTTTTTATAAGAACATCCATTCTTTCAGGATGGGCTTCCCTTGTGGCTAAGATGGTAAAGAACCTTCCTGCAATGCAGGAGACCCAGTTTGGTCCCTGAGTAGTGAAGATATCCCCTGGAGAAGGAAATGGCTACCTACTCCACTGTTCTTACATGGAGAATTCCATACACAGAGGAACTTGGCAGGCTACAGTCCATGTGGTGGCAGAAAAGTTTGACATGATTTAGTGACTAACACTTTCACACATTCTTTCAGATTAGGGCCCTACCTTTATGTCCTCATTTAACCTCCCTAAAGGTCTTCTCTCAACATACAGAACCATTGCAGGGGATGAGGGGAGGGTAAGAGCTTCATCCTAAGAGTTAGAGGGTGCTGGGGACACAATGCTGTCCGTAACAGAAGGCAAGGGATACAGAGGTAAGTGGATTGGATGGGATTTGTGATGAAGGATAAATACAAAAAGTGGGCCAGGAGATGAAGACTTGGGTCAATCAGAGTGAGTGACTAGGACTTTGAAGGTGGAGAACAGTTTAACAAAGTATCAGGGATTCAGGAAACTAGAACATTTTACAAGAGATTGGAGATACCTGAAGTCTGTAATGAAGGCTGAAGAAGAGGTCCTGAGACTTCTTTAGGGCATGAGAGTAAATTGTCCCTCAGATTGTGCTGAGAATACAGTGGGAATTTGTGCTGCAAGTGCTTATGTGCTCAGCTGCCCCCACTCTATTGGAGCCATGCAGCTTAAGTTGGTAGAACAGAAGTAATTCACATCTTCCTCGTCAACATGATCTGAAATCCCCCCTTGAAAACCTTGCCAAGTTTGGTGGAGTAAGTTTAAGAATGAGATATGGAGATGAAGAACCTCTTTCTCCCAACATACGTCACCCAACCTTTCATCATTCTTGATTGTTATTCCCTCCTGAGTGCTGGTGATATTTAGAAGTCTGGGCCATGTTTTCTGTAGCAATTATGTGAATTTAGTTAAATGGCCTCACTGTTTACAAATGCTGGTCCAAGCAGAGAGGTGTCAGGAGGCATCTCTTAATTATGCTGCTGTGGGCAAACTGCTGGGAGTTGGGATGTACAATTTGGCTTCCTGGTTTATTCCCTTTCTGACTTTCTTTCAATATAAAGAAGGCACATGAGCAATTTCTGTGCCTATGAAGTATTTTCCAGCATTAATTATTTTTGTTATTAGCTTCACTCCATCGCTATCATTCATCAAACTAATTTCTTTGAAGTATGAGGATGAAATTTCAAATGGGATGTTCAGGTCCTTCTAATTGCACTTGAAGTAAGAGTTATCTGTGAGTCTCTTGTTTGGAAGCATGGGGGTCTTCTGCCATACAAGATAAATCAAAACCTAGGCATCACTGAGCCTTTTTTTTTTTTTTTTTCAGCAAAGCACCATGGAAAAGGAAATGAGGGTGAAAAGTGACAAATCAACACAATTAAATCTGAAATAGCTGGCTTCCAAAATAAATTCATTCTTCTGAGTCAACATTGTTTTGATGTTTAGATTAGCTTTGTTTTTCAAACCCATGTTTTCCCCAAACTGATTATTTTCAGTATTTTGTACACACTTGCAAATTTCCAACAGAATGTTAATATCCTCGACCTGTTTCATGAGTCAATCTGTATTGCAGAGCAGACTCATCAGTGCCAGCAATCACAAGAGATGGTCAAGAATGGTGATGAAAAGGGTTTCACCTGTTTCCACATGTCCCTCTGTTCTTCCAGATCCTCAGTTTCACTACCAGCATTCAAGGGGCAGAGCAAATGTGATAAGTCCTGTGCCTAAGCAGCTCACAGTCCAGAGAGAGTGAGTAAATAATGTAAATAATGGCCAGATATGTGAGTACTATGTAATGTACTCACATATCTGTAATGTGAGTACTTTATAATGGCCAGATATGTGAGTACCTACACATATCTGGCCATTATAAAGAGGAAGACAGTGAGAAGGACAAAGGGGAAGGTAGACATCCAGCTTCAGCCAGGGGATTCAGGACAAGCTTCACAGTGGAGGAGTCCTTGGAAGTGGATTTTAGAGTGTGCATAGCAGTTGACTTCCAGTTGGGGAGGTCTCCTGATTGCCAACTTGGGTTGTGTCAAGTCTCTGGAGGATTGAGACTAAAAATTCAAGGTGCTATGGGATTTTTCACTTTCTGCCTATTCTTGAGAATCCCCTGGACAACAAGGAGATCAAACCAGTCAATCCCAAAGGAAATCAACCCTGAATACTCATTGGAAGGACTGATGTTGAAGCTCTAATACTTGGACCACTGATGTGAAGAGCCAATTCACTGGAAAAGACTCTGATACTGGGAAAGATTGATGGTAGAAGGAGAAGAGGGTGACAGAGGATGAAATGGTTGTATGGCATCACAAATTCAATGGAAATGAACTTGAGTGAACTCCAAGGATAATAAGGGACAGGGAGGCCTGGCACGCTGCGGTCCTCAGGATCACAGAGTCATACATGACTAACTGAACAATAACAGCAACCTGGTGAGAACCTTTTGTCCATCTCATAAAAGCCTTTCCATGTCTCACTATGAGTAGGTTACAGCTTTGGAAGTGACTTGTGGGATTTTTCCACACAGTCCAGAATAACTTGCTCTACAGATGCTTGAGGCTAATCTCTTGAATGACATAATTTAATAATCAGAAAAAGATGAGTGAATTTGTTATTCTGGGAGTTTTGTGGGAAAAAAATTGGAGTCAGGTTAGAGTTCATTTTGTATTAATTACAACTCCTATAGGGGAGAGAGAATGAAAGATACTGGAAGACTGATGGCTTCCTTGACAGAAGTAGGCTCAGCTCAAGAACCCATAAGGATCTCTCTTACCCTGATTTCATCTGATGACATGAAGACAGTTTCTGTGTCCAGCAGAGTGCTAATGCCTGGGTGTGTATGTATGTTTTATAATACTATACTCAGGGAGATAACATGCTTCTGAGGCTAAGATGGATACTGCCTTTTCCTGTTCCTCCTCCTGACATGTTGGAAGACTGTGGTATAGAAAATATATATATATATTTGGCCTTTTTATCCAGTTTCTGATACAGAGATCTTAAAACTCTTGATTAATAAGAGTATCTTTTGTTTGCTAAAGAGATGGCTCATGATGAGCCCCTAGACAGCATAGATGAGGACTGGTCACCAGGAAAATCAGCCAAGTGATTAGTGGTTACAATTTTCAGTCCAACCCCATGGGTAGAGGGGCTAGAGATTGAGTTCAGTGACCAATGGCCAGTAACTTAATCAATCATGTTTATCTAATGAAACCTCAATTTAAAAATCGGAAGTGAAGTTCAGAGAGCTTCTGATCAATGAACACGTTAAAGTGTTGGTGACTTGCCCAGAGAAGGCATGGAAGCTCCATGGCCACCTGCTCTTATATCTTATATCTCTCCCATTGAACTGTTTGTGAGTTGTATCCTTTATAATAAAACTGTAGGAGCAAGTATAGTGCTTTTCTGGGTTCTGGAGTCGTTCTAGCAAGTTGTTGAGTTTGAGAGGGCATTGTAGTAATCCCCAAATTTGTATTCTGCTCAGGAGAAGTTCATGTCACCTGAGGACTCCATTTGCAGTTGAGATCTGAAGTGAGGGGAGGTCTTGTGGAATTAAGCCCTTAACCTGTACGGTATGTCCCTAAGACAATACTTTGTTGACGTGATGTGAAGAGCCAACTCATTGGAAAAGGCCCTGATTCTGAAAAAGACTGAAGGCAGGAGGAAAAGGGAATGACAAGATGAGATGGTTGGATGGCATCACTGACTCAGTGGACATGAGTTTGAGCAAGCTCCAGGAGGTGGTGAAGGACAGGGAAGCCTGGCATGCTGCAGTCCGTGGAGTCGCAAAGAGTCAGACATGGCTGAGCAACTGAACAACAACAAACCTGTAGGGTCTGAGTAATTCCAGGTAGTTAGTTACAGAAGTGAATTGAATTATTGGAAACACAGCTGGTGTCAGAGAATTGACTGTTTTTGGAAAACACACACACGCCATTTATATTTGTGACAGGGTGCAGGAGACCAGCTAAAGAGGCCATTAAACTCATGATCCTTCTCCAGATGTTAGTCATAAATGCTTTTGTTTGGGGACATATCTATATACAGTCAGACAAAGACTTTGACATGGTAACCCTTTTGTTGTTGTTGTTTTGTTCTTGAGAAAGAGAGCTATGAAAACACATCATGTCTAATGACAGCAGTGAATCCTTGAAGTTTACAATATAGAACATGGAGACTTAAGAAAGATCGTCCAAAAAGCCCCATCCTCTGATGGCCAAAGGACCAGTCAGAATAACAATTTCTAAGCTGAAATTAATGAAATGAGAGAATTGCAATGATTTTAAGATCTTTGGAGAAGTATTTCTAAGTACATCACTCTCTGAGCAGTGTTAGAAATACTCTTATATGAATACAGATATTATCTCAGAGTAGGGAGACATGCTGTGGTGTGTCTGAATCACCCCACATCTTTGCTCTGCTCAACTGCTTCTGAAATGTTTATCTGCAATACTATTAAGAAGCCTCTGAGAAAGAGTTGCTGGTGATTGCTAACACACTGCTTTCTCTCTGCTCACTAAGGAGAGATTACGGTTTTCTTTGTAGGTCAGTTCACAAACCTCAAAAAACAAATAAGCTTGGAGCAAAACTCCAGTGGGGAAATGTTTACTTTTTGTTCTTAAACCATCATAGCTGGTTTTATTAACACAGCCCTCATCTGCAAAAGCTTTGTACGCTAATGTGCAGAAGAGATCAGAGCCAGCACACGACTTGTCATGCTCCATAAAAATTTTATGGAAAATAAAATGCACTGTTCAGAAGATCAATACTGTTATTCTCTCTCAGCAAACTGTGAATTATTGTTTTCATAAAATAATAATAATGCCAGCATATTGATATTGAATGGGGAATTGAGTCTGTTGTCAAAAATAAAGTCATATTTAGTCTTTTAATGTCTTCTTGGATAAACACCCACGTCAGAAACCTGGGCATCTGTCACTCTCTAAAGATAATGTGAACCAGAAATCATTTTGCTGCCATGTCCTTTGTTATTTCAGCAGCAGCATTGCTCCTGTGTGCATGACTTATTTCTAAATGGGTAGAAGCTAAGAGTCCATACTGGCCACCCCACGGTGTTGAGAAGCTCTAGAGAATTGTGTGTGTAGAGGGAGAAGAAGATGGAAGAGAAAAGTACCAGAGGACTGGGAGAGATGTGGCTGATGATCTCCAAGGTCACTTTTAGCCCTAATACTACCATAGCCAGGGTCATGCTCATGTCACGGAAAGAGCATGACAGCCACACGGCCTGATATCCATCAGTGGCATGGTGGGCAAACTACCTATCTGAGATGCAGCTCTGCTCAGGAATGTTCTTTCTCCAGGATCATTCTCTGTACATCCCTCAGGCTGACTGGAGAGGATACACATTCACTGTCTGGACCTGGCTTCTTCTGTGTGAACCTCATTACCACATTCACTCAGTGTCCTTGTTTCTTCATGCTGATGACCAAAAACTCTGGCTCTGAATAACTTTGGCCTCTGCCAGTTGAAAAGTCACAATGTTTAGACGGATTGAACACCTTGGTGTTAATGTTGGCATTAAATGATGGCCATCTACATAATTTCTACATCTGCCATGTAGGAATCTCTCCTACTGCCATTTCTCCATCCCAGCTGATATCCAGCTGCAGAAGGCCACTTCTGAAGCCTCCCAACTGGCAGGTATGTGGAGCCTGGAGTGGGAAACCAAGGTGGATGCCTTGGGGCTCTTGGTTGTGATAAGTTGTGCAGAATATGGTGCTTTCTAGGCTGACAAGAGCCCATCAGAGGGACCCTGGGATGAGGACTGATCAGCACATTTTCCTTAGAGGAAGGAGGAACTACAGCCTGGTGTGTCATCCCTTGGGCGTGCTGGCACCCAGATCCACAAAGGGCTGGGGAACAGGTAAACGAAGGGCAGAGGGACTGCAGCCCCAGAAACTCCAACCTTGGAGCCCAAGAAGGCTGGGATGAAAGAGCCCTGCCTTTGTGCTTAGTTCCCAGATAGGGAGCTGATGCCTTGCCACCTGCTGCCCAGCAGTTGCAGCCATGAGCTGTTAAAGAAAAATAATAATGCATCCGAAGGATCCGCACCCAGTGTGAGGAAGAAACAGAGCACCCCAGATTGGTGGCGTCTAGGGAGCTGAGACACAGGAGAGCAAGCTGCATAAAACAACAAAGGGCAATAAGATTAAATTACACCATAAGCAGACCTTCTGGAAAACAACAAATTAACATAATATGTTTCTTTAATTAGATGACTCTGTAGATGAAATTTAGAACCCAACTTAGTGGCCTAAAGGAGAGGTCACATAGTAGGGGTCACAGGCCAAATATGGCCCATTATCTGTTTTTGTAAATAAAGTTTTATGGGAACATCATCATGTCCATCAACTTATGGACATGCGTTTATGTCTGCCTTTGCATTGTAACAGCAGATTTGAGTGGTTGGGACAGACTGCATGGCCCACAAAGCCTAGAATATTTACCACCTGACTTTTTTCAGGAAAGTTTGCCGACCCTTGGGCTATAAGATGAAAGGAATTTCTCAAGACCCAACAAAAAGCCAGAAATGAAAATACTAACAAAAACAGCAGGAGATGTGGAATATCCATCCAAAACAGTAATATAAGAATACTGAGAGTTCCAGAAAAAGAACAAAATCAGGCAAAAGAAGATAATAAAATAATTCTTATGTAAGTCATAGAAGTCAGTTTCCAGGTGACAGGTGGAAGGTGTTTATCATGAGGAATCTTTGCTTCATTCATAGCTCTGACCTAAGTGCCTGAGGCAATGGTGTCCAGAAACTATCTATTCTGCGGGATTTCTTCTCATTCTTTCCCCAATATGCCCTCCACCTTTGCCCAACTTTTCTCTTTTCCAGGAAACTGACCTGGAGGAAACGAATACATGATCCTTAGATCTTTTCTATCCTTCTTTCTCTCTCTCTCTCTCTCTCTTTTTTTTTTTTTTTTCTGCTTCTCTTATTCCTGTTAGATTCTGCCAAGGAGTGGGGAGGGCAGCAGCAGGTCAGAGGGAAGTTGGCCAAGAGACAGTAGCTACTGCCAGGGCGTCTACTCCATACAGCTCTTTTCAGGTTCCTGTAATTCACCTCTCCAGCTGTGTGGTGCTAACAAAACCCCCATACTCCACAACCCATGTTCCTGTTATCTTGCCTCACCTTTGTACATGCTCCCTTAATCTCCCTGACCCCCAGCTCAAGTTTGACATCTATTTACTGGTGAGATCCTGACATACACAATCGTTTATTGTGGTGAAATATCCATAGCATAAGATTGATTATACCAGCCATTTCAAGTATACAATTCAGCAGCATTAGGTACATTCATGGTGTTGTACAATCTTCACCAAAAAGATCCATCTCCAGATCTTTTTCACCTTCCCAAGCTGAAACTGCTGCTGCTGCTGCTGCTAAGTCGCTTCAGTCGTGTCCGACTCTGTGCGACCCCATAGACGGCAGCCCACCAGGCTCCCCCATCCCTGGGATTCTCCAGGCAAGAACACTGGAGTGGGTTGCCAAGCTGCAACAGTCTGCTTTAAACATGAACTCCTCGTCCCACCTCTCCCAGTCCTTGGCAGCCTGCATTCTTCTCTCAGTCTGAATTTTGACTACCATAGGTACTAATATAGGGGAATCATCACACATTTGTTCTGTTGTGTGTCGCTTATTTCACTTAACATAATGTCTTCAAGGTTCACCTATGTTGTATCATGTGTCAGAATTTCCTTTCTTTTTAAAGCCGAATAATATCTCATTGTTTCTATCTTTTGGCTATTATAAATAATGCTGCTATGAACGTGGGTATACAAATATCTGGGTCCTTACTTCCAATTCTTTGGGACATATTCCCAGAAGTGAGATTGCTGGACATTTTTGATCTATTTATTAAATGAATGAATGTGCTAAAGAAAGATTTAAGGAGATCAAATTTTAAAAGTTAATAAGTTCTAAGTAGGATTAATGGAAAAGAAAATACTCTTTGTAAAATTCCTAGTTCCAAGGATAAGAAAAAAAAATCACATGTTTTCAATGAGGAAAAATAAAATAGACAAAAAAGAAAAAAGAGATTTGCCTTCTGGCTCTAATGCACAAGCTTGAATTAGACAAAGCTCCCACAGAGAACTACAAAAGCTGAATTAATAAAATTAATAAATATATTTAGGGAAGTTCTTGCAGAGCTACCAAGGGAACCAGGACTTAAGGAGCAAAAATAATGGCAAAGAGGGAAACGTAGTGGGAAGGGGCTGAGTATTTGCTTTTACTTTTCACCTTGAGATCTTTACCAACTTGTAAGCAGTGGCCCAGAAGATGAGAATCTAACAGAAAATAGCCAGAGGATAAGCAACTGATCAGATCTTTTGACATTCTCTTGTTGGTGAGGAGATAAAGGTAAATTTTAAGACTTGACAGGGTGTTTGTAGTAAGCATACCAAATTTTCACTAGGACTTCTGCAATCTAGTCAATAAAACTAAGAATAAAACAGAAATTGACGAGCATTTATCAAACTGACCCCAGTTCAGAATAAGCATGACCACCAGTTGGTTTAAGGTGTTCAGTTCAGTTCAGTCGCTCAGTCGTGTCCGACTCTTTGCAACCCCATAGACTGCAGCACACCAGGCTTCCCTGTCCATCACCAGCTCCCAGAGCTTACTCAAACTCATGTCCATCCAGTCGGTGATGCCATCCAGCCATCTCATCCTCTGTCGTCCCCTTCTCCTCCCACCTTCAATCTCTCCCAGCATCAGGGTCTTTTCAAATGAGTCAGCTCTTCGCATGAGGTGGCCAAAGTATTGGAGTTTCAGCTTCTATGTCAGTCCTTCCAATGAACACCCAGGACTGATCTCCTTTAGAATGGACTGGTTGGATCTCCTTGCAGTCCAAGGGACTCTCAATAGTCTTATCCAACACCACAGTTTCAAAAGCATCAATTCTTCTGTGCTCGGCTTTCTTTATAGTCCAACTCTCACATCCAAACATGACCACTGGAAAAACCATAGCCTTGACTAGATGGACCATAAATATTGAAAATCAGTGATCTAAGTATCAATATCAAGAAGTTAGAAAAATGGAAGGAAATAGAAAAAATTATAAAAATAAAAATACATGCATCATGTGCATGTATACATATAGAGAAAGAAAATCAACAATGACAAAAATTAGTTACTGGAAAAGACTAATAAAATGAATAAATCTCTAGCAAGATTAATTGAGAAGAATAAAGAAAGCACAAATCACCATTATCAGATTGAAAGAAAAGATCATCTTACAAAAAATAAAAATAAAATATTTTGAGCCACTTTATGCCAATAAATAAGAAAATGTAGATTAAATGGAAGAATTTCTTTAGAAGCAAAATTTACTATATTTACAAGGAGAAATCTTGTGCCAAAGGAGAAACCTTTATGCCAAAACCATAGAGGAACTTTACAAGACAAGAAAATCATAAGAGAAGGCAATGGCACCCCACTCCAGTACTCTTGCCTGGAAAATCCCATGGACGGAGGAGCCTGGTAGGCTGCAGTCCATGGGGTCGCTAAGAGTCGGACATGACTGAGCGACTTCACTTTCACTTTTCACTTTCATGCATTGGAGAAGGAAATGGCAACCCGCTCCAGTGTTCTTGCCTGGAGAATCCCAGGGACGGGGGAGCCTGGTAGGCTACCGTCTATGGGGTCACACAGAGTCAGACACGACTGAAGTGACTTAGCATAGCATAGCATAGCATAGCACAAGGATAAAAATAAAATATTAATAGATGTATAACTGAGAAAAAAATTCAATCAGTAATTCAAACTTTCTTGCAAAGAAAACTCCAGGACCAGATGGCTATAACAGTAAATGCTTCCAAATATTTAAGAAAGAAATAGCTCCAATACTGCAATATTGTGCAAACTTTTACCGAGAAAACAGAACACCATCAAAATTGGTTATCAGATCTGCATAACTTTGATGCCAAAACCATAGAGGAACTTTACAAGACAGGAAAATTATAAGATGGGTTTTCCATTGCTGACAGTGATTAATTAACTACTACAAGAATTTTCCCTCTTGTCATAAAAGACAAAATAAATGAAAGAACAATTTTTAGATATTGGACACAGGAAGCACATGGCTGTGATCCCTGAGAGAATGGAAACAAAGTAAGCCATGGGATTGTGCCAGCATGGTCTCAGCACAGTCTGAGGCATTTTCCAGTCAATAGTACAGGAAGGGTCAATCCAAATAGAACACAACATGCTCATTGAATTGAGGATAAAGAAATTGGAGTTAACAGAAGCTGAGACAGCTAGAAATAGTAAGGCAGGACAACAGAGAGGAGGTAGCTGCAGAGAGAGAGATAGAGAGACCCAGAGATCTGCAGAAGGTCCCATAGATATGCATCTGAGTGCAGACTGGCATACGTGTGGAATGGAACCCCATAAGGCTGAGAGAAAGAGGGAAAGAAAAAAATGAAACTAAAAAGTAATAAGCTAAAACCTTCTTGCAACACACACAAGGCTGGAAATAGTTTGTGTTTCTTCCAACCAGAGTGAAGAGACACTGTCACATATACAGCATTAGGTAGCGTTCTCAGACATGATTGTTTCAGAACACAAATGAAATAAAGTTAGACTGCATTCTGTTCTAGACACCCTGACAGAGTCCAAAGGCAGAAGTGATAGAGATGTTGAAATTAGGAGATAAAGACATTAAAATGACTAAAAATGACTACTTAAGTATGCTACAGATGCTCAAGAATGAAGGAGTTACAATGAGGGGAAGCATGAAAGTTTTTAAAGAAATCTAATTTAAGCTATAGAGATGAAAAACACAATAACTTCCATGAAAGATATACTAGGTTGGATAAATAGCAAATTAGATTTTAAAAATCAGACATAGCAATAGAAACTAGCACAAGTAAAGGAAAGGGGGGAAAAAAGTAAAAATTAACAAAGCAACCATGCTATGGACAATACCAAATTATCTAATATAATTGTAGATATATGATAAAGAAGGAGAGAATATATCTGAAAACAAAATAGTGAAAGTTTTCCAAATATGATAAAACCAAAATTCCACAATTCTGAGTCCCAATGAACCCCAGGGAAAAACCATACTAAAGTACATTATAATCAAATTGTTGAAGAACAGCCATGAAGAGAAAATTTTAAAAGCAGTTGGAGTAAAGATATATGTTACATAAGTGAAAGTCTCTCAGTCATGGCTGACTCTTTGTAACCCTACAGAGTATACAGTTCATGGAATTCTCCAGGCCAGAATACTGGAGTGGGTAGCCTTTCCCTTCTCCAGGGGACCTTCCCAACCCAGGAATCAAACCCAGGTCTCCCACACTGAAGGCAGGTTTTTTTTCCAGCTAAGCCACCAGGGAAGGCTGGTGTTACGTAAAGAGGAATATGTAATGTTATGTAAAGAGGTAAATATGTAATGTTATGTAAAATATGTTAGGTAAAGAGGAATAAAAATAAGTATGTAAGCAAACTTCTGTCAAAAGTTGTGCAAGCTAGAAGACAAGGCCACTTGTTTGAAATACTAAAAGAAAAAAAAGTCTGTCAACCTAGAACTCTATGCCTAATGAAAGTGTCTTTCAAATGTCTAGGCAGGAATAAAGACATTTTTAGACAAACAAAAGCTGCGAGAATTCATCACTATACAAGAAATGTTATAGGAAGTTCTTTGGAGAAAATGAAATGGTACCAGAAGGAAATTTAGCTCTGCACAAAGAAATTCAGTAGAGTACCAGAAATGGTAAATATGTGAGTAAATATAAGACATTTTCCTCATTTTTAAATATCATTAAAGAAAAGTTGTTTAAGAATAATAAAAAATGTATTTATAACATACATATATTTAAATATACAACAACACAAACTATAAAGAGAAAGAGAAATATATTCTTGTAAAGATTTTACAATGCATGTGATGTGGCATACTATTGTTTGAAGATTCACTATGAAGACTTAAATATGCAAATCCCACAACAAAAGCAACAAAAATTAATAAAATGAAGTATAGAAACAAGTTAATAGAGGAGATAAAATGAGAACACAAAAATACTCAAATAATCTGAAAGAAAATAAAACAAAGAATAGGACAGATAGGAAATAAATAGCAACATGGCTGATTTAAAACCAAACATATCAAGGAGAAAGGGAAAATGAATAATCAGATTCTAAATTTTATATGAAAACACAAAGGCCTAATGATAGCCAAAACTACCTTGAAGAATAAACTCAATGATTCTTATTAACAGTTATAGTAATTAAATCTGTATAGTATTCATGGACAAGTATACAGTAATAGAACAGAAAAAAGAGTCCAGAATCACAGCCCTTCAATTAATGGACTGGAAAAATTAGGTTATCAATTAGTGGACTGGATCAATTAAATAAACAATTGGACTGATAAACTGAATAACCGTGTGTGAAGGAAAATAATGAAGGCAGTGATCAAAACCATCCCCAAGAAAAAGAAATGCAAAAAGCGAAATGGTTGTCCAAGGAGGCCTTACAAATAGCTGAGAAAAGAAGAGAAGAGATGTGAAAGGCAAAGGAGAAAAAGAAAGATACATCCAGATGAATGCAGAGTTCCTAAGAATAGCAAGGAGAGATAAGAAAGCCCTCCTCAGTGATCGATTCAAAGAAATAGAGGAAAATAATAGAATGGGAAAGACTAGAGATCTCTTCAAGAAAACTAGAGATACCAAGGGAACATTTCATGCAAAGATGGGCACAATAAAGGACAGAAATGGTATGAACCTAACAGAAGCAAAAGATATTAAGAAGAGGTGGCAAGAATACACAGAACTATACAAAAAAGGCCTTCATGACCCAGATAGCCATGGTGGTGTGATCACTCACCTAGATCCAGACATCCTGGAATGCAAAGTCAAGTGGGTCTTAGGAAGCATCACTATGAACAAAGCTAGTGGAGGTGGTGGAATTCCGGTTGAGCTATTTCAAATCCTGAAAGATGATGCTGTGAGAGTGCTGCAGTAAATATGCCAGCAAATTTAGAAAACTCAGCAGTGGCCACAGGACTAGAAAAGGTCAGTTTTCATTCCAATCCCAAAGAAAGGAAGTGCCAAAGAATGCTCAAACTATTGCACTATTGCACTCATCTCACACACCAGCAAAGTAATGCTCAAAATTCTCCAAGCTAGGGTTCAGCAACATATGAACTGAGAACTTTCAGATGTTCAAGCTGAATTTAGAAAGGGCAGAGGAACCAGAGATTAAATTGCCAACATCTGTTGGATCATCGAAAAAGCAAGGGAGTTCCAGAAAAACATCTACTTCTGCTTCATTGATCACGCTAAGGCTTTTGATTGTGTGGATCACAACAAACTGTGGAAAACTCTTAAAAAGATGGGAATATCAGCCCATCTCACCTGCCTCCTGAGAAATCTGTATGCAGGTCAAGAAACTGTATACTTCTCCTTTGCCTTTCACATTTTTCTCTTTTTTTTTTCTCAGCTATTTGTAAGGCCTCCTTAGACAATCACTTTGTTTTTTGCATTTTTTTTTTAACCTGTGCAAGGTTAGAACCAGACATGAAACAACGGGCTGGTTCCAAATTGGAAAAGGAGTCTGTCAAGACTGTATATTGTCACCTTGCTTATTTCACTTATATGCAGAGTACATCATGCAAAATGCCAGGATGGATGAAGCACAAGCTGGAATCAAGATTGCTGTTAGAAATATCAATAACCTCAGATATCTGATGATACCACTTTTACAGCAAAAAGCGAAGAGGAACTAACAGCCTCTTGATGAAAGTGAAAGAGGAGAGTGAAAAAGCTGGCTTAAAGCTTAACATGCAAAAAACTAAGGTCATGGCATCTGGTCCCATCACTTCATGGCAAATAGATGGGGAAACAATGGAAAAAGTGAGAGATTTTATTTTGTTGGGCTCCAAAATCACTGCAGATGGTGACTTCAGCCACGAAACTAAATGTTGCTTTCTCCTTGGAAGAAAATCTATGACAAACTTATACAGCGTATTAAAAAGCAGAGACATTACTTTGTCCACAAAGTCCATCTAGCCAAAGCTGTCGTTTGTCCAGTAGTCATGTGTGGATATGAGAGTTGGACCATAAAGAAAGCTGAGTACTAAATAATTGATACTTTTGCACTGTGGTGTTGAAGAAGACTCTTAAGAATCCCTTGGACTGCAGAGATCCAGCCAGTCCATCCTAAAGAAAATCAGTCCTTAATAGTCTTTGGAAGGACTGATGCTGAAACTGAAATTGCAATACATTGGCCACCTGATGCAAAGAACTGACTCATTGGAAAAGACCCTGAAGCTGGGAAAGATTGAGAGCAGGAGGAGAGGGGGATGACAGAGGATCAGATGGTTGGATGGCATCATCTACTTGATGGACATATGTTTGAGCAATGTCTGGGAGTTGGTGATGGACAGGGAAACAAGGCATGCTGCAGTATATGGGGTCAGAAGGAGTTGGACACGACAGAATGACTGAACTGAACTGACTCCCTTTCACTTCACACCATACCCCCAAATCAATTCCAGGTAATCAAAGAGCTTGATACCAAAAGTACATCAATAAACCTTCTAGAAATTACAGAAGCTTTGACTCGTTCTATGTGTGAGAATATTCTATACCATCTTCTAAAAGAATGATATTTTTGCACTTCTCTGTTTGTGTATTATAAATTACCTAGGATGGTTAGATAGCATCACCAACTCAATGAAAATGAATTTGAGCAAACTCTGGGAGATAGTAGAGGACAGAGGAGCCTGGTGTGCTGCAGCCCATGGGGTCACAAAGAGTTTGACATGACTTAGTGACTGAACAACAAAAATGTACTTATGCATGGCTCAGTAGCATGAGGATGACCTCTGAGCCATATTATAATTCATTCTGTCACAAAGTCAACCTGCAATGTTAACATAGTCAGCTCATTCTTTGAAATCTGCCTGAAGAAGCCAGCCATGACAGTCCCTTCCCGGGTAGCCCCAAGACAGTCTGAGATGTCCTTTTCTACATTTAATCAAGCCCTTGAAATTATATAGTTCTGCATTTGTTACCTGCCTAGTTAGAGTAGAAGTACTCCAATTAAACACTCACAAAATAAAGAGGAAGACAGACAGTGGAATTAGGTTAGTATCAGGCTCTTCTTTTGCTTCTGAGGAAACTAAATGCTAGAATAACATGGACGAAATATGGAGGAAGAAGGACTGCCCCAAGGAAACCTGAAACCCTTCATCTGACAGGTGAGAGAGAGCTCCAGCATGCTGGGACTCAGAGACTCTATCCTGGGTTTTTAATATTAAATCTGACAAAAATCTTGAAAGTACATACACACACACACACAGAGTTAAATGTAAATCTACAATGATAAAGTGACTGGAAATGTGTAAAGCAAGTAAAATAACTGCCAAATATGAATCCTGAAATAGAAAAGACATGCTTGCTGACTGGAGTGAACATACTTACAGACTGCCACGGAGCTCTCTTGGCAGATCCAAGGGGGAGGGAGAAGGTGGAAATCAATGTGTTTGAATTTCACATCTGCCTCGTCAGATGGGGTAATACTATTTTGGTGGAAGAAAATAGCTGGTACCTTGTTTTCATACAATAATGAGGAAATGCTTGTTTGATTATGAATATAGCAAATGGAAAAATACTGTGGAACTGGTTACCTCTTGCTGCAAGCAGCCCCAAATGTAATGGCTTAAAACAATGATCATTTCTCATGACTTGTTTAGGTTGACTGGGGTCACTGGTGTGGCTACATAGGAACCGGGGATCCCTGTATCTCTCCCTTTCCGTGTGCATGAAGGTTCTCACAGGGTGTCTCATTCTTAAAGAGCATTGCTGAAGCTTCTACACACAGAGGCAGGGACAAAATTGCAGGGGCAGAAGCCCCGAAGATTATTAAGTCCTCAACTCTATAATTGGCACATCAGCTGCCCTACTGTCTTGGTTGAATGAAGTCATGAGTCCAATTCAGATGGAGGAGGATGTGAACACTGACTCCATCTGTTACTGAACTCAGGTTCAGCTCTTCATTGCTCAAGAACCTAGTACCAAGAGACAAGTGTTGGGTAAGAGGAAAGATACCTTTATTGAGGAAGCCAGCAATCCTGGGGAGAAGGTGGACTCATGTCCCAAAGAACCAACTCCCTCTTGACCACCAGGAGGAAGAGTTTTTAAAGGGAAATTTCAAGAGTGCACAGGCAGGGGTTGGGGTTTAAATGTAGAATACCAAAGTTAGCTCTGATGGTCATATTGAAATTAGTCATATGGTGGTCTGATCAGTGTCATCTTGATTGTTTTAAGTGCAGTTCACCTTCAGTTCCAGAGTCAGTTTTTTCCCATTTCTCTGGGGCCAGTTCTCAGAACTGTAGCAATTTACGACATACCCACAAGTTGGTCATCACATAATTAACTTCTTGCACCTAGTTAGAGTTTTAGTATCTGTAAAGCATCTTGAAGGATATGGCTCAGAATACAATCTAAAGCCCTTGAGGAGGAATTAAATGTTCTTGACTTTGTTTAATGGCTAAATTATTATTAATTTGTTTTATTTGACTGTTTTCCTTCATTTATACATATTCTCATTTCTCTGATTAAATTTATTCTTTGGCTAAAGGTTTTTTATAGGCAGGCAGAGGACATGGGGGAGGGGTCTGTCCCATAAAGGCCCCATAGGACCCTGCTGTGTTACACATTTCTTAATGGAAGTGCTATTGGATATGGCTACAGGGAAGTGAGATTTTATTCACTTTTATTAATAAGTGGGCTTTTATTAATATTAAAAGGACCAAATATGATATCCAAATACAGCTTACATTAGCAACCACAAGTCTGTTGTCTGTGTCTGTGAGTCTATTTCTGTTTTGTAGATAAATTCATTTCTGTGATATTTTAGATTCCACATATAACTGAGTCACTTTGCTGTAAGGCAGAGATTGGTATAACATTGTACATCAACCATACTTCAAAAAAATTAAATTAGAAAAAACATATACAACTCCCAAGTGAACGAGGGGAAAGAGAAGTCAACAGTGATTTGATAACACCATAAAATGTAAATGTAAGAAGGAAATAAAGTAAAAGAAATAAAGCAAGATGGACAGAGTAAAGCCAAGTGACCTTATTATGCACTTATTATGCTGAATATAATGAAGATAAGCTCAGAAGAGAAAAATCTAGTCCAATTTTATTCACCATTAGAAGTTACAGAAATATAAATTATAAACAATTAGATACTATAAAAATAAATCAACAAGTAGATAAGTATTTTATTTTACTTTACTTTAAATAATTTAGATGAGATTTGTTCCAGCAATGAAAGTCTGACTGGATGTTACAAACTCAATTCAATAAAATCAATTCTATTAGAAAATAAAGGAGGGAAAGAGTTATAATCAAATCAATGATACTAAAAAGGCAATTATTAAAATTTAGATACCATTGATAATGAAAATCTCTTAGTAGAAGGACTAAACAAATACTATTTAAATATGACAAAAGTATTTACCAAAAAAAAAGAAAGTATAGTTGCTCAGTCGTGTCTGACTCTGTGACTGTAGCCTGCCGGGCTGCTCAGTCCATGGGATTTTTCAGGCAAGAATACTTGACTGAGCTTCCATGCCCTCCTTCAGGGGGATCTTCCCAACCCAGGGATCAAACCCAGGTCTCCCACACTGTACGCAGTCTCTTCACCGTCTGAGCCACCAGGGAAGCCCAAACCCAGCAACAAATATTGCCCTTAACGGACGTACACTACATCTGTTTATCTTAAAATTGGTAACTAAGAAATTCTCACTAGCACGGTTATTATTCGACATTGCTTTGTCATTGTAGGAAAGGCAGTGATGATATAAGAAAACGAAAAAAATCAGCACACACATTAGAAAAGAGATAAACCTATCCCTTTTTGTTTATTTTGCAGATGTGGCTGCATAGTAAAAAAAAATATTGAAGATACTAATAGTTAAGTAAACAAAGTACTTGAATTAAGAAAGAAATTTGATAAAATGGGTTGCTAAAAGAGAATTACAGAAAACAATAATTTTTCTTTATTATAGTGAAAACACCTGAAGGAAATAAACAATAAAAAAAAGACATGACTTTTATAGAGAAGAGACAGAGAGAGAAAGAAAAAGAGGGAAAGAAAATGGAGGAGGAGGAGGGGAGGAGAAGGAGGATTAGGGAGGGAGGGAGAGAGAGAGGCCGGTGGGGAAACAGAGAGACAGACTGTGCTCTGTGTTGTTTGGTTGGTTGGTCGTGGGAGCTTTTTTGGAAGTTAGAAGAAAAATATCCTTCAAATTCATGTGAAGGAACTGGTACTGAGAAAAACCAACAGCGCTTACCTCTCCTTTTCAAATACCAAAACAGACTGCACACAATTTACTCTGGTGGAGAGATTGCATAGAAAATCCAAAAGCAGATCTCAGTGTAGGGAACATTTTGCTTTCCTGGGAAGAGGATGGATTAATAAATGGTGCTAGTGCAACTTGCCATCTTTCTGGAAGAAAATAAAGCTCAGCTCCTTCTTTATACCACAAAAATATATGAACTATGAACGCACTAATGACCACTGCAAATCTGTAAAACTTCTAGAGGAAAGAAAGAATTTATTAAGCAGAACCAGAAACCCAGCAGCTATAAGATAAAATACAGATTTTATTAAAATTTTAAAAAGCTTCTGCTGGCAAGAAATTAAAAATAAAAACAGATTTCTAAAATACTAACTGTGTCTATGACAGACAAAGTGTTAATAAGTATAATATAAAAGTCTCTAATATCTGACAAATAACAGGAAGACAACCAAAAATGGGCCAAGTATATTAGTAGGCAATGCAGTGATGAGCAAATGCAAATAATTAATAAATAGGGAAAGACTCTCTTACTCATCAGCAGTTGGACAATTTAAAGTCAAAAGGAGGTATATCTTTACAACAATCTGACTGTAAAAATTAATGAGAACTTAAACACTTACTGTTGGCAAGATACTTCAGAGAACATATTCCTAACAGTTTCTAATAGACATGTACATTTTAACAGCTATTTGGAAAGCATTTGACAAAACTAATTAAAATTAAGCATATAGATTCCATCCTATCACCTAAAACTACAAAAGCTGGTACCTAAAGTTATATATTCATAATTATATAATATGTAATTATTATAGATGATAGATACAAATAGATACATATATGTGGACAGAAAATAGGCAGATTCTGTAGATTTATTCCATGTGGTTAAAAATCAGGAAAAAAATAAACAGTTTAATGCCTCCAAAGAAAGGAATGAATGGATTAAAAATGGTAACCATTACATTAACAAAATAAGAAATGTTATTCAGAGGTTAAAAGAATAAACTAGTTATAAAGGCATCATTTTAGAAAACATACAAAATTTTAGTATGTATGAAAATATGTGTGCTTTTTTGTAACTGTATGTCAGTGGTGAACTATGAATGGACGTTAATTTACAAACATAGGTTAACATAATTTGGAAGTGGTGTAATTATGGTAGATGGAGAAGGAGAATGGAAGTAGAGGCAGTTGCATGGTGGGAGGGCAGGGAGGGAGAGAGAGAGAGAGAAAGAGAGTGACAGGGAAAGAGAGAAAGGAGATGGGAAGAGACAGGGATCGAGAGAAAGAGAATTTTAAAACTTCAGCATGCATAACATGATTCTGTTATTCATTTATGATTTATGTTAAAGAATATGTGTGTATATGTTTATAATGAAGATAAATATGACCACAAAACTTTTTAGCAATGTGCATGCAGATTCTTTCTGTTTGAATTGAATTAACCCATTTCTGTTCTGCTGTGAGAAGCAGCAAAAGGATTTGGCTAAAGGCACATTTGGAGTTAAACTGTTTAGATTCCTATCTGACTCCTCCATGACTGTCTGGTTTGGACCACACTGTTTCACCTCCCTGTGCTTTCTTTCCTTATCTTGAACATGGGAATAATAATTGTGTCCACTTAGCTTTGTGGTGAGAATCAACTCATTTAAGAACTCAGAGCATGCCTAGTATATAGCAAGTTCTATTTTCTGTTTTCAGTCGTAAGGGAAATCAACCCTGAATACTTATTGGAAGGACTGATGCTGAAGCTGAAGCTCCAATACTTTGGCCACTTGAAGTGATAAGCTGACTCACTGGAAAAGACCCTGATGCTGGGAAACATTGAGGGCAGGAGGAGAAGAGGGCAGCAGAGGATGAGATGGTTGGATGGCATCACCGACTCAATGGACATGAACTTGGGTGAACTCCGGGAGATGGCAAGGGACAGGGAGGCCTGGCGTGCCAAAGTCCATGAGGTTGCAAAGAGCTGGACACATCTTAGCCACTGAACAACAACAGTAATTTTCTATTGCTAAAATTATTTATAAGGCCAAGAAAAACTAATTTTTTCCTTTATTTGTCTTTTATTTGTGCATCTAATAAAAACTCCTTACTAACACTAACTTTTTTTCCCCCAAATCTCTTGTGTTTTATAGATATGCAATTATAACATAGGGAAGGAGAGTGCAATTTCTTCTTTATCCTGATTTTTACCTTTTTCTTATATCTTCACATTCTCTGAAACTTTGAAGAATGATCAATAACAAAGATGATAACAACTATCTTGTCTTTTTCCTGATTTTAATACATACCATTTCAGTTATTCACCATTCAAAATGATTTCTGATGCTTGTCTTGAACAAATAAACTTTGTCATATTGTTTCTTTTATTTATATTTTACTTGGGATTTTTATTGCTAGTGATCACTAAAATTTCATCAAATGTCTTCTTAGGATCTTTTCACATTTTTTTTTTTCCCTTAATAAGTTAAAAAAAATCGTGGTAGCAAATTTCAAAATATAAAGCATGTTTCCACTTTAAGAACATACCCTGCTTGATTATAGAGTTCTATTCTTTTTTTTCCTAGTCATTATGCATGTATTTTTTTGCCACACAAATTTTAGTTTTATTCTTTTGATATATCACCAGCTATATGAATTTCTCAAAACACCATTTGGAGCAGTCAGTTTACACTGATAAATGGAGCTGGCCCGTAATTGTCTTTCTTTGCATTGCATTTTGCACTATCTGGAGGAGCTGTGTGCTTTATGAAGTACATAAAGGTGCCTGGCGAGGAGCAGGTTGGGTAGACGTTTCTAATTTGCATGAAGGCACCACAGGGGCTGGAGGTAACCAGGATGTTATAATTGATCATTTCTCTTGTTTCCATATACATTTAAAAGTGTAAATTATACCAAAATTATCTGTTCTTTACATATTAGTTAGACTTATACTGTGAACTCATTTCTTTACAAACAGTACATTTTCAATTGCCTTTACAATCTTTTCTTTGTCAATTAGACAATTCAGCTTTTCTATTTCTTCTGGGGTCAGTTTTGGTGTCATTCATATTTCTTAAAAAATTGTCTCAGAGAAACAGAAGCACCATTACCTAAGGCAATGTTCCAGATATTTATTTTTCAGCAGTGTTGTATATGGGCTTCCCTTGTGGCTCAGCTGGTAAATAATCCACCTGCAATGCAGGAGACCTGGGTTTGATCCCTGGGTTTGGAAGATCCTCTGGAGAAGTGAAAGGCTACCCACTCCAGTATTCTGGCCTGGAGAATTCCATGGACTGTATAGTCCATGGGGTTGCAAAGAGTCAGATACAACTGAGTGATTTTCACTTGCAGTGTTGTATACAGGGGCAAAAAAGCTTTAAACAAAGGAAATGCTCAGAGGCTTTATTATGAAATGAGAATAATGTGGAATATCATGCAGCCATCAAAAATAATGAGTTCAATTAGACAGATTTTTGCAATGTTTTGTGGCATGTTAAGAGCAAGATTCCGAAGAGTTTACATAGCATCACCTCAACTTGCAAAATAAGCAATTACCTAGAACTCCTCTAGATCAAGGACCTGTAGTCACATTGCCAGCCTGTATTTAAATCTTCTGTGAAGTTGGTCACCTTCTTAACCTCTCTGTACCTCTGATTCCCCACATGTAAAAATGGGAATAATGTGGCAGCTACTTCTAAGAGCTCTGAGGATTAAGTGGGAGTGGAGAGAAAGTAGTGTCAAGAGCATAGTACATACGCTGTGAGAGTTCACTATTGTTTTGCATGTATTAGTATAAACATAAACACAGATATGGTCACCTTAACACACAAAAAAAGTGTGAATGGATGTACACCAAGTTACCTATGGGGAAGTGAGGTTGATATGCAGAAAAATTGAAAAATGAAAAGACTCTAGATAAAAAAGTGAAAGTTAAGCTTGCAGTTATGTTGAAACATATATGTGTGTGTGTGTGTGTAGAAATGCACAAAGAATTGTCATCACGCATATTAAAAACTGGGAACCTCAAGACAATTCTGTAAAATGAAATAATGCAAAGAGATCATGTAGAGGAGTCTCTTTCATTCAATTTTTTTTAAAGGAAAAATAGGAACAATAACTGCCAGTAGATTGAGAATATCCAAGGCAGGATGCCAGAAGGCCTGTTGATTGCATTTTCTTGAGTGAAAGAAAGATTGACAAACATCTCCCTCTTATGAAAACAATAACTAAACATGTGGAGGAGAAGGGAGGGGAGCTGTTTAGTAACAAAATGTCACATAAAGCTTGTGGTTTTGCAAGTTCTGCTTTGTTCCCAGCCCCACTAAGCCTGTCTGATGAGGCTGGCAGTGCTCACCTGGCAGCCAACCTAAATAGTCTTCAGACCCAGTACTTGCTCACTGAGTCAAGTGCTATCATCAACAGACCCCATGGCAGGCACTTCATAAGCCCCCTCGGATCATCTGGCATTTCCATCATCTTATGGGGAGGCACCACTATTACACAGCTACTTATAGATGAGGAAATGAAGGCTCAGACAGGTTACGTAGCTGGCCCGAGGCCACCATGACCGGATGTGGAGCTTACGCTGTGAGTGTGAAACCACATGAAAATAAGCCAAGATGCACACCAAATGTTTCTCTCTTCAGCCTCTTGAATAGGCTTAATCCATCTGGTTCGAAAGAGGCAAAAATTTCCAAACTGTGTTTTATTTACTTACCAAGATTATCTTTAGCATCTTACAAAATAGAACCAGTGAAAACAAAGTTATTTATGAAACTCATGATGTTTTATGAATAAATATTTCAGGAGTGTTTGGCCAGAAAATCTTTGCTAATATTGCAAAACAAAGGCAAGTGTTAATTGCTCAGTTGTGCCCCTCTTTGCGACCCCATGGACTATAGCCTGCCAGGCTCCTCTGTCCATGGAATTCTCCAGGCAAGAGTACTACAGTGGGTAGCCATTCCATTCTTCAGGAGATCTTCCTGATCCAGGGATCAACCTCAGGTCTCCTGCATTGTAGGCAGGTTCTTTACCATCTGAGGCAACAGGGAAACCCAGAACAAAGGCAAAGATGCTCCTGAATTGAATCTTTTTTTTTTTTTTCTGAAAAGATTTTGTGGACCACAACCACATCTTGCAAAATTTCCCTGAGCAGGCAGTTCTCTGCTGTGGGGTACAATCCCCAATCAGGACCTTTCTTCAGCTGGGACCTCACTTTATCATATAAGGTAATTGCATTCTGGAGTAGGCAATATGAAACTGGAGCAAATCCCAGGGACCCAGACATGAAAGCACTTAAAAGTTTGTGACATCTGTTTTTATTAAAACTTGACATCATTTATCAAATAATATTTATAGCAACTCCCTTCTCCAGTTAAAGAGGAGTCTGGACTTGGGAGAAATCATCTCTTATTGGCTTAAGTTACAGAAGAGCCAGGAGTGTACCCATATCTTGGAACAACATGAGCTGGAGGAATTTCAAACCCTGTGAATGTCCACTCCACTCTGGCGCTCTGTCCTAATATTCCAAATATACGTTCTCTGAAATAAAGATTTTTACTCTGGAGAGGCTTCATTCTAAAGTGAACATTGTGTATCAATAAAGCGTTGACAGTATCTATCAGCTTAATGTATTTTCTCATCTTCCAGTCCTTCATATTAGTCTCTAAAAAGGCATTGAAATAGTTATAAAAAGGTGAGCTGAATCCAGAGTGAATTCTATGGAACTTGAATTTTGCTGAATGCTGATTCTTGGTAATTTTTAAGTGTCCCTTGCAAGATCTATCTCTTGACAAGCCCATCTTCCTATGCCTTCAAAAACCTGAGTAGCAATGACTACATTTCATCCCAGGATTTGCCAAGATACCGGGGGCAAACAGGGCTTCCCCAGAGGCTCAGTGGGTAAAGATGCCTGAGGATGACTGCAGGGCAAGAGATTAAGGAGGCGTGGATTTGACCCCTGAGTCAGGAAGATCCCCTGGAGGAGGAAATGGCTACCCATGCCAGTATTTTTGCCCCTAACAGTCCTGTGGACAGAGGAGCCTGGAGGACTACAGTCTACGGGGTTTCAAAGAGTTGGACACAACTCAACAGCTGAGCACGGCACAGGGGCAAACAAGGCGGCCGTGTGAGCTGCTCCTGAGATGTGAAGAGGGGCTACTCGTCTGCCACAGAAAGGGGTTCATCACTCCCAGGAGTTCCAGTCTTTTTTGTTTCATTCTCATCATTTGACTTTGCATGTGCTTTTAATGCTCATATAGTCAAACTGAATGATTTTTATATTTTCTGACTCCCTGATTTTATGTCCATAGGTATGCATGAATTCATATACTTTCTAGTTTCCTTTTTTGAGTTTTATGTTCTTACATTAAAAGAAACATTAGGTACCTGGAGATTTCAACCAATGACACTGTCATTTTTAATTATGAAATCTCATACATGCTGTACCGTATGCAATATACCTGACATGTTAAGAATAGTGAAAGAAATTTCCCGAAAGCAGGATGAATAGTCCCCCACTGCATGGGTGATCCTTCCTTTACCCCAGCCTTACCTCCCAGATGAATTTCTTCCATGACGTTTATTGGCCCCTTGCTTTTCTTTAGAGAATTACTAAATATACACGTGTCCATAAATAATACACTTAGTATTGCATATTTTTTAAGGATCTATTTCTTTGACTAAGCTGTGTGGCATGTGGGATCTTAGTTCCCAGACCAGGAATCGAACCTGTGCTCCCTGCAGTGGAAGCTCAGAGTCTTAACCACTTGACCACCAGGGAAGTCCAGTTTTAATATTTTGAGCCAGTTACCCTTCCTCCGCAATATGGTGCTCCTGCATTACTTCTCCCTTGGGTCTTCATGATAAACACCTATGTTTCTCTCCTTCTGTTCATGCATTCTCTCTGCTGAAGACCCTTGTTTGTTGTTGCTGTTGCTTAGTCACCAAGTCGTCTCCAACTCTTTGCGACCCCTTAGACTGTATGTAGCCTGCCAAGCTTCTTGGTCCATGGGATTCTCCAGACAACAATACTGGAGTGGGTTACCATTTTCTTCTCCAGGTGATCAGGGATCAAACCTGTGTCTCGTGAATTGGCAGGCGGATTCTTTACCCCTGAGTCACCTAGGAAGCCCAAAGATCCTTTTACAACAGAGTTAAAGCCAAGTTCCTTGAGGTGGTAGCTCTCCAAACACCACCTGCTTCCTCTGCCTTCCAAGCTCCCGGGTTTCCATCCATAGACCTCGGCATCTGCTACTTTCTAAATTGCTCACTCTGCTCCCACCTGCTGGCCTCTTGCTGTTCCTCCAATGTTCCCAGCACACCTCCATCTCAGGGCTTTTGCTCATGCTGTTTCATATCTTTCCTCCACATCATGGGACCCAAGCTGGCATCTTCTTGGTTCAATCTTGCCTTCTCCATGAGGCTTTTCAACTTGAACTTCAAGAGATGGCCTTCCCTGTCTGCTTTCCTGCCTCCTGCCTCCATGGCACCATCTCCATCTAACAACTACATATTTAATCATGTATGTATTTATTTTGTCCAGAACATGGTGGTATGTATTTATTTCCACCAGCTTTCAGGATCGGAGAAGGCAATGGCACCCCACTCCAGTACTCTTGCCTGGAAAATATCATGGATAGAGGAGCCTGGAAGGCTGCAGTCCATGGGGTCGCTGAGGGTCGGACACGACTGAGCGATTTCACTTTCCTTTTCACTTTCCTGCATTGGGGAAGGAAATGGCAACCCACTCCAGTGTTCTTGCCTGGAGAATCCCAGGGACGGGGGAGCCTGGTGGGCTGCCGTCTCTGGGGTCGCACAGAGTTGGACACGACTGAAGTGACTTAGCAGCAGCAGCAGCAGCAAGAATATATATATTCCCAATATAGTTGTATATTATAGCCCAATATGGTTTTGTATGTTTCTCCCAGTGAACACATGCAAGAGTCTCCAGGACATTGCTCCCTGAGTCTATTTTAATCCATGCTTCTGCTGAGCTTCATTGTCTGGCAGGTATTGGGTGACTTCATCTTCCTTACTTTTGCCTGGGCTGTGGTATTAATTCTAGGTGCTGTCCCTTGACCTTGCTGAGCATCTTTTTGTTCTGAAAAAGTCCAGTCCAGCCTTAAAAGCCAAGAGTCATGGCCTGGGGCTGCCTGGGCCCGATTGTCCTTCAGCCGCTTTTCGAACTTCAGAAGAGGGCAGACTCCAGGGTTCATCATGATGATGGTTTCCAAGGCTTTGGTTTTCTTAAGTTTGATTTCCCCAAGCCGCTCAGGACTCCTGAACCCTCCCTGCTAAAAATTGTTTGTTATCAAAACCACAATGCATTTTGCAATTATCTTGCCCCCTGACATCTTCAATTGTCTCCATCAATTCCGCTCCCTGAGTTTGCCTCTTTGGGGAGCCATTCACTCTTTCCAGTCAAGTTCTCTTCATCCTTGTTTGCTCTCAGAAAACGCCTCTTACCTTCTCCTTTTACAGCCTTATCACGGCAGTTTATGGCAGAAAGAGTGAAGCTGACATGTGATGGAGAACCTGCAGAGAAATCCTTTGAGTCCTGGGTTTCCAGGAGACACATGCATTCCTTCCGAGGAATGATGCCAAGATGGTTTTACTCTGTAGATCCAGCATTTTTACTGTAATTCAGGGACATCTGCCAGATTTGTTAACTGGCTGGAGAGACAAACTGGGGAAGCATTTTCTGCTCCAAATCATTTTAGCTTTGGAAAGCGACATGCTGTTTTATAAGTGCACAGGAGAGCCTCACAACTTTCAAAAGTGGAAAAGGAAAAGTGATGGAGGGTGTCCCCGACGTCTTTATAGATGCATTTGAATCTTGACTTGACTGCTGTAAACAAGAGATGCCAAATAATACTGGCCAAAATAAGAATTCATACATTTCCTTCCCACAAAGTGCAGGACTCAAACCTCTCTTCTGTTACCGGGCATCCATCCAATGTCACTGTGATCCTCTGGTCCTCAATTGGTGGCAGGGAGAGAAGCAAGGAGCGGTAGCTTCCTTGAAGGCACAACTTGGAATCAGGATGTATCATACTATACATGGCTGCTTCTAAAGGCACAGGAGACTGGAGAGCTAACCAGCCAGGGGGCCATGTTCCAGGGTGCACACTATTATTCTGGATGAGGGGAGAGGAGTGCAGACCTGCCATGACAGAGAACTCAAGGGTTCCTTATCTCCTACCCATTCAGGTTCTGTGCTTGTCCCCTGTCTGGTTAAGGAGACAGCAGACCTGTTGTCTGTGAACTCTAGGAGGAGACACATAGTCTCACTTCCAAGATCTGCTGCTTCCCAGACACAGGCTCTGGGCAGATGGTCCAACCTTGACTCCTTAGTTGCTTCATCCGTTAAATGGAACAACTGACTCTCCATCATAGAAGTGGTCTGTTTTTTGAATGGGTTTCTCTATTGTTCTATCTTCTTAATTTTCTTAGGAATATTCATGTGGGCAGCAAGAAGATCAAACCAGTCAATTCTAAAGGAAATCAACTCTGAATATTCATTAGAATGACTGATACTGAAGCTGAAGCTCCAATATTTTGGCCACCTGATGCGAAGAGCTGATTCACTGGAAAACACTTTGATAATGGGAAATATTGAGGGCAAAAGAAGGGGGTGGTGGCAGAGGATGAGATGGTTAGATAGCATCACTGAGTCAATGGGCATGAATTTGAGCACACTCTGAGAGATAGTGAAGGACAGAGGAGCCTGACATGCTGCAGTCCATGGGATCATAAAGAGTCAGACATGACTTAGGGACTGAACAACAACAACAGGGCTCCCCAAACTCAGTTTCAAGGAAGTTGGAACTTGCCCCTCTCCAGGTTTCTGTCTATCTTTTGCTGCCTTGGGCATCCTGCCCTTGCCAGCATCTCTGAGGTTGTGATCTGAGGTCTTGTGATCTGCTCCTTGCCACATCTCTGAGGTTCCTGGAGGCCCTGACTCCTCTTGGGTCCTTACCTCTCTGTCCAAGCCCCTTGCTCTCCTGCTCTTCTGAAAAATAGGCAGGCCAGCCCTGGGGCAGCTGATGGCAATGCAAGGTGCCCCTCCCTCTTCTGCCAGCTTATCTATCAGCTCATCTCTGTTCTGGATGAAATGTGTGTGTGCATGTGTGCACGTGCGTGTGTGTGTATGTATTGGGGTGGCTAGTCATTAACAAAAGCCCTGTGCTCAGATATGGAGCTTTAATGGAACCAGGCTCTTGGCTTCATGATTTTATTTCATATCCAGCAAGATTCAAGATTCCAGAGTGACCTGGTAGTGCTTCCTGGTTAAGGGTTCTGGATCAGCCACCTGGTTCTGTCCAGTAATGGGATGGCCAATGACTCAGCATCCCTGGGATGAGTTTCCTCATCTGCAAGACTGAGGAAAATAGTGACACTTACTTCATGGGGTTAGGATTAAATGAGATGACACATGAAACACTTAGGATATTTTCTGGCAGATCAGATCAGATCAGTCACTCAGTCATGTCCGACTCTTTGTGACCCCATGTATCGCAGCACGCCAGGCCTCCCTGTCCATCACTGACTCCCAGAGTTCACTCAGACTCACGTCCATCGAGTCAGTGATGCCATCCAGCCATCTCATCCTCTGTCGTCCCCTTCTCCTCCTACCCCCAATCCCTCCCAGCATCAGAGTCTTTTCCAATGAGTCAACTCTTCGCATGAGGTGGCCAAAGTACTGGAGTTTCAGCTTTAGCATCATTCCTTCCAAAGAAATCCCAGGGCTGATCTCCTTCAGAATGGACTGGTTGGATCTCCTTGCAGTCCAAGGGACTCTCAAGAGTCTTCTCCAACACCACAGTTCAAAAGCATCAATTCTTCGGCACTCAGCCTTCTTCACAGTCCAACTCTCATAAATGAATGTTACCTACTGCTGCCATTGGGCTTCCCTGGTGACTCAAACAGTGAAGAATCTGCCTGCAATGCATGAGACCCTAGTTCAATTCCTGGGTTGGGAAGATCCCATGAAGAAGGGAATGGCAACCCACTCCAGTATTCTTGAATCCCATGAACAGAGAAGCCTGGAGGGCTACAGCCCATGGGGGTCTCAAAGAGTTGGACACAATTGTGTGACTAACACTTTCACTTCACTTTTCACTCTTACTATCACAATCAGGAAATCTCAGATATTTCAGTAACCTCTGCTGTAACCAAGTAACACAGAGTAGCTTAGACAACAGAAATGTGTTGTCTAGAGTCTTGGAGGCTGGAAGTCCAGGATCCAGGTGTCGGAAGGGCTGGTTCCTCCCGAGGCCTCTCTCCTCGGTGGGCAGATCGCCTTCTTCTCCCTGTATCCTCACGTGGCCATCCTTCTGTGAGTGTCTGTGTCCTGATCTCCTCATAAGGACACCAGTCGCATTGAATTGGAACCCACCCTAATGACTTCATTTTAACTTGATTATCTCTATAAAGAGCTGATCTCCAAATATGGTTACATTTGAAAGTACAGGTATTTAGGGCTCCAACATATGATTTTGGTGGAGACATAATTCAGTCCATAACATCAGGTTTTGGGGATTTTGATTTGCTCAACGGATGTGTTTGGGTGGCACTTTTTTCCCCCCTAGAATCCATTATGTATATTTTTTCTTAATTAAAAGAAAGAAAAAATCTGAGTTTTCCTTTTCCTTATGCAAATACGATTTGCTTTTAGATGAGAATAAAATCATAGGAAATGGAATCTGCACCATTAGAGATAGAAATGGTAATGAGTTTTAATAGTGCATTTTGGTTTTCGGTATTGAAATGAACTTAGAGAGGATGATACTGCGGCTCAAAGTTATTAGCTCTCCAGTCACATGACAGACAGCTGTAGAACTTTTAAAAAAATAAAAAGAAAGCTAAAACCTCTGAGCATTCTTTAACATCAGCTGTCAGCTCTGACACTGGGCTGCAGACCAATATTACATGGCAGCTAATAAAGCAATGAGCTTAAATTGGGTATAGGCTATTGATTTAAAGCACAAGTATGTAGATTAAAATCTAGCCCCTGAGAATCCATTTTATAAACTCAGAGTATTTGTCTTGAGAAAGTGAAGCCTAAAGTGGGAAGGAGAAGGTTGCTAAGTACCAAAGGAGTCACTGAACTAGTTAAATTCTTAAATGGTAATTGTCAGTCTTAACTGCTGGGAGACAAGAAGGCTGGAGTACAGGAGAAAAGATGACACCAGGGACAGATCAGGTGATGGTCCCTTCCTTTGGGCTCCTTGTTCTGTAAATAAGTAGACTCGTCTCTGCAGGTGGAAGAAACATCTGAGAAATTGACCTCCACATCGACATTGTTCGTGGGCTTCCCAAGTGACACTTTTCTTTTCCCAGGTAAGGAACCCACCTGCCAGTACAGAAGACCCAAGAGACAGGGGTCCAATCCCTGGGTTGGAAAGATTCCCCCTGGAGGAGGGCATGACAACCCACTCCAGTAGTCTTGCCTGGAGAATCCAATGGACAGAGGAGCCTTGCGGGTTACAGTCCATGGGGTGGCACGGAGGTGGACATGACTGAAGCAACTTAGCATGCAGTTGACTCTATTTGTACAACTTTGTACCTTTGAGTGTATTTTCATTGTAAGATGAGTGTGTTTCTCTGAGAAATAAAAGAGACTCAAGAAGTAAAATCATTGCAGTTCTAAGTGTGGTATGAGTCTTTAAAAATACAGCACAAATAGTGGTTTTTAAAAAAAATATCTATTTATTTATGTATTTGTCTCTTCTGGGTCTTAGTTGTGGCATGATGGATCTTTGATCTTTGTTGTGGCTTGCAAGATCTTTAGCTGCAGCATGTGGGATCTAGTTCCCTGACCCAGGATCAAACTTGGGACTCGTATTGGAAATGCAGAGTCTTGGCCATTGAACCACCAGGGAAGTCCCCTAACTAGAGATTTTGAGCAAACCTTTTAATAGAAATAGGGTTTCTCAGGTGGCTCAGTGGTAAAGAATCCGCCTGCCAATGCACAAGACACAGGAGACACTGGTTTGATCCCTGGTTGGAGAAGATCCCCTGGAGAAGGAAATGGAAATTAATTTATATGGTACAAATCCTTCACCAGCTACCCACTGTCTGATGGATTAAGACAGAACATCCAGGGAACTTCCCTGAGTTGCTATTTCCAAAGTCCACATCTGACAGCTGGTGCACAAGGCTCATTTGAGGAGCTTGTCCAAAGCTTGCTGCCCTGCCCTGTCCCCTTCTCACCCTCAGATTTCATCTCAGGCAATCATGGGTCTCAGTTCTAGATGCCTATCAGCTTTCTGAGGAGAAACATCACATCTTTCCAGGTGGTGCCTGAAATCTGTAAGAAAGGGAGCTGATACTGTTTCAGAGTGGGCTGGGCTATTTTTATGATTGTGTGCAGAGCATTCTGGAAGAAACAGCCCTTGGCTTCCATCAGTCATCCATCCTCAGAGCAGAGAGCAAGATAACATTCTGCACTCTGTGTGTTCAGATTATAGTTCCTGACTGAAGTTTCCGGGTTGTTGACAATGAACCGAGTTGATGGAGGGATGATGGGTGGGGAGAGGTGCAAAAACTTGCTAAGCCAGCCAGGGAAAGGAGGAGAGAGAAGAATCTGGGTGGGAAAGCTACAGTTGCAGGCCCCCAGATCCTGAGGAGGGGATGCATGATGAAGCAGAAGCTGTGAATGTGAGCTGGGAAATGTCAGCAGGTTGGTTTCCTTATAAAGAGACACCTGCAGGGGCAGAGAAACACACAGGGGTTGGGAGAGGACTGATGGTGGGCAAGGGTGGGGACAGCTGGCAGGAGGCTGGCAGGAGGGCCCAGTGGTCTGGAGCAGGGGGTGGTCTGCTTGGGGCTCATTTGTTTCCAAGTCTTTTCCCCCCAAGCTGTGCCCTTGGAGACATAGAGGGCACTTGTAAGCATCTGTGGGTGTAGCTTTGGCTCCTTAGGGAAGCAGCTTTGCATGATGAAAGAATAATTCAGAGTCCTATGTCTATTGCCGCTCACCTGTGAGGGTGACTGAAATATGTTTGAGCGAAAGCTGGACTCATCCAGGAATGGTGAATGATTCCCATCTTCAGTGCTGCCATGCTGATGTGCAGAAAGGTCTGAAATGAGGCTGATGGAAAAGTCTCATTTTCTATTTCTTCATTTCCCATTCATTCTGCAGCCTCCACCTGTCCCCTCCTCCCCTTCCTCCCCCTCTCTTCTCCCTCTCCCTCCCCCTCCCCTCCTCTCCCTCTTCCTCTCCCTCCTCCTCCCTTTCCAGTTCCCTGAGCTCAGGCAAACAGCCTCGGTGCTACCCTAAGATGTCGTGGGGATGGCTTCCCTACACCTGCTCTTGAGTGCCTTCCTATCACCTGTTCACCTGCTCAAAAGGTGTCCAATTCCTTTATGCCAGATCCTCCATGAACCCTTGCTGCAGGACCCCGCCTTCTTTGTGCCTCCTCTGCCTCCTTTACTGAAGTTACAGTGCACCCTCAGGATTGTACCCTCAGGCAATGTTTTCATGAGTGGTTACGTGGTGCCTCCACCTCCATTTGGACTGTAAGCATGTTGGGTCCAGAAGCTGCTTCACCATGTTTTGTAACACTTCTCTGAGCTCTAAGGATGCTCACCCAGTGCGTATATGGTAGATCCTCCAATTTTGCTGGGTTCCAGAAAGAACCTGTTCCACAGTTGATCCAGACCATGCCTCTAGACTCTTACCTGAGGTGTGATAGAGAGTTCAGTGGGGGTGTCCTTCAGGAGTGCCCCTGGGATTGGCCAGAGGGCAGTCCCCAGCCCTGCCAGCCCAGGCTTGTTGATTCCCCTCTCAGGTCATTGTCAGAGAAAGTGTGAGCCCTCATGGTGGTGCCGTCCCTTGGGGGTGAGGTGGATGGGATGCTTATGTGTGGCTGGAGCCCAGCAATCACCCTGAGCTACTGGTTGGCTGAATACAGATGGAACCAGGTTACAGCCAAAGACACAGCAGCAAGTGACAAAAGACCTGCAACCCTTGTTGCTGTTGGGAGGTGTGCCTCTGAAGCTTTTCCAGCTCTTCCAAGAATCTCATAGCCCAAATCTCATTAGGATAACAAGTTAGGGAAATTTGGGAATGACCACAGAACACCTTCAACTTGCTAATTAAGAAAGGAAGTTGGGCCTTGTGTTGACCCCAGCATGATGTGAGCTTCTGGAAAACGTATTACTTAGAAACGGGTACCCAGGGGGCTGTACATAGGCAAGGGGCAACCTCAGTAGCTTACTTGAGTGTCACAGTCCTCAGATAGTTTTCTCAGTTCTGTGAGGACTGTTAGTGTGCAAATCTTGTTGTGGGGGCCCATACGTGATGGGTTTTTTAATAAAGTTGAAAGCTAGTGTGTGTTTGGGGTACATACATATTCATTCGTGTGTATTTGATTGTCTATCTCGGCTTCCCAGGTGGCTCAGTGGTAAAGAATCCACCTGCCAATGTAGGAGATGCAGGAGACAGATTTCATCCCTGGGTCAGTGAGACCCCCTGGAGGAGGAAATGACAACCCACTCCAGTATTCTTGCCTGGAGAATCCCATGGACAGAGAAGCCTGAGAGGCTACAGTCCATGGAGTCACAAAGACTTGGATACAACTGAGCACGCATGCACACATGTGCAACTCTCTATCCACCCCTCTATATGCGCACAACAGACACACACACACACACCCGCCCGTCCATCCATCTAGACACAAACACATGTGCACATATCCATCCATTCACCCAGACAGATAGACAGACACACATGGACACACACATACACATGTCCATCATGTTCACCCATCCATTCATCCATTCTTGTACACATATATACATACACACACTCACATTCACCCTTCCATCTTCCATCTTCCGTCTATACAGATATAGTCCATCTTCCATCTACATAGATACATCTTCCATGTATATAGATACACACACACACACTAACATATTCATCCATCCATCTAGTCATCAAGACACATACACACACATAGAACCATCTATCCATCCACCCATCCATCATCCATTTATCCACCTAGGCACAGTTACACACACTCACATACATCCATTCATCCATGTAAACACACACATTCACACACACACACACATACACTCATGCACACACACACCCTTTTCACTGAAGACATCTAGCTAGACTGATGAACTCTTAATGCAGCATGGTGGTTGGCCAGCAGGACTCTGAGCTGATTGGGAAAGTGACTTCGATTAGACCATGAGGCCTCTCTGCTGGATTTGATGCTTTGTTCCTAATGCAGCATGAGATCCTGAAATTCTTGCTCACTGGTCCTCTGCAATCCTGCCATCCTGTGTGTGGCTTAATCACTCAATAAGGAAAGAGAATTTGGCCTGCGTCTGTTCATGGAGAGAAAATGAGGATGTGCAGTTGTTAGAACGCTGTGGGGTCCACCGTCCTGCTGCAGTACAGACTCCTTTCTTCTTGAGCAGAACAAGAAGTTCTGTGCTGATATGATTTTTACATCTCAGAATGAGCTAGCAGCAAAGCGTGGTGAGGGAAGAGATGGGACTTGAAACACACCTGTTAGCAGCAGTCCTACTGTGAACAATTAAACCACTGACAAAGGAAACAGTAGCTTAATCATCCTGTGTATTAATATCCCTAGCCTCAATGTTCCCCAATGTTTAAAACAACAAAAAGTGCTTTTGGAACCTATTGGAAACCACTGGAGCCTACTAATGCATGCCAGCTCCTGGAGAGCCTTGAAATTGAAGTCAATTTGCCTTAATAAAGCTGTTTAACATTAATTTAAGGTGGACCTATGCCAGGTTTGAGAAAATGAAGAAAAATGGAGTGGGTGGTTACAACGAAGCATCCTTCTGGGTTAAGAAAGAGGGGGACCCCAGTGCCTCAGCTCCACAAAGCTATAAACTACTCTGGGTTCTATAGGAAGCAACATTCTCCCACTGGCATCTTGTGCTTAGAATTTTGAATCCTCACACAGTTTTGATAGAGTTTAACCCCTTTAAACTGCTATAGTAGAGGTAACAAATATTAAAATGTTGTTATATAAGGTCCAGTGAAGATCATGAATTCCTTGAATCTTTTGGAAGTCTTCTTTCTGTCAGGAAGTGATATTTTCATAAATTAGAACAATGGTTGTCAGGGACCTTGAGTTGGGGACAGGAGGGAGTTGATGGAAAGGGAGGTTTTGTATCTGATTTTTCTCGTTCTGACTGTTTCTACAAGAGGCCACATCAACCTTGCTGGAAAGCTTGCCTCCCAAATTAAGATTTTGAGAGTTGTCAGGATTCAGAAATGTCTCTGCTAAGTTTGCTGAGGCAAAAAGGATTTGTTGAAAAAAATCCCTTCACTCCCTGTCTTTGTTCTTAAATTCAATCATGCTATTCAAAGTGCAGTAAATATTTAGAAGAAATAAAAAGTCCAACTTGAGGGACTTTCCTGGTGGTCCAGTGGTTGGAGATTCACCTTTCAATGCAGGGGGTACAAGTTCAACCCCTGCTCCAGGAGCTAGATCCCATATGGTTCACAGTCAAAAAACCAAAACATAAAACAAAAGTAATATTGCAACAAATTCATTTTTAGAAAATGGTCCACATTGAAAAAATAAATAAGTTAAATTGAAAGTCCAACTTGAATACACCCTAACAAAGCATACCCTGAATACTCACTGGAAGGACTGATGCTGAAGCTGAAGCTCTAATACTTTGGCCACCTAATGTGAAGAGCTGACTCATTGGAAAAGACCCGATGATTGGAAAGACTGAAGGCAGGAGGAGAAGGGGGTGACAGAGGACTAGAAGGTTGGATAGCATCACTGACTCAATGGACATGACTTTGAGCAAGCTCCAGGAGTTGGTGATGGACAGGGATGCCTGGCCCGGTGCAGTCCATGGAGTCTCAAAGAGCTGGACACAACCGAGCACCTGAAAGGCAACAGCACAGTGTACCCTCTCCTGGTTGAGGCGGAATGTTCCAGAGAAAACTCTCTGAGATTCCAAGATGGCCATCAGATTACCTCAATGCTTGGCTCCCTGGTGACAGAGTAGACTACAACTAACGAGTTGCCCGGTGGCCCAAAGTGATTTTAAAAGCAAAAATGCTCTTAAAAGGAAAAGGGTGGTTGTTATTCCGTTCCTTTGTACCATGTTGCAACGTGGAAGCCTTTGTCAGCCTCCTACGAAGGCTAATTTTAGCTATTTGTTGAGTTCCTACTACATGCTGGGCACGGTGGTAGACATTTAAGAATCCATTAAATTATGTTCTGCTCGTAATAGTCTGGCAGGGGTGGTGTGATTCTCCTGTTTTGTGTATGAAGACAATGAGATTTGGAGAGGGCAGGCAGCTTGGCCAAGGTCAGATGGCTGACAGGCAATGGAGCAGGAATTTGCATCTACAGAAAGGCTCTGTTTCATGGCAGGCTCTTCCTCATCTCCATAACCATTGTCACAGGCTTCACCATTGTCATTTTGTTGTTTTGCTTAGAGGCTAACGTGGGGAGGGAGCATCACTTCCTGCAAATTACGCCTTTGCCAGGATGAAATATTAGTCATACCAGCATAATGGCCTGACGTTGCTGTGTGCTCTGAAACTTTCCAAACAAGTAGAGGGGAAAACAAGAGCCAAAGGAAAAGCTCTGTTAATTCAAAGAGACAACATGGACCCCAGTCTTGGAAAGGCCTAAACGAGAGCTCATTGAAGGCAGAAATAATTGAGGTGGAGACCCCATACACACAGAGAGGGTAGGTAAAAGGATTTCCCTGTGTCCCAAGGCACAATGGCAAAGTTAGTGACAGTGAGGACCCGTTCATTCATTCATTCTTTCATACAATCAGCATTTATTGAGTAGGGAGGGAGCTATGCCTACTGAAGAGAGAGCTCAAAGAGACGTGGAACTTACATGCTAATGCGGGAAGCAGACAACAAATTAATGCATAAACATGTATTCCATCATTTCTATGGAGAATCACTGAGAAGAGTAAGAGGGGTAGGAGGTACCAGGCTGGCGTGGGAGTGGCTCCTGTGTCTGATAGAGTCAGGGAGGTGCTGCTCAGAATGTCAGGGATGAGCAGAGGTTTGAGGAAGAGAGGAGATATGTGGACTATCTTAGGGAATTTCTTGGAATACGTGAAAAACACACTTTGCAGTGGAGGGAGAGCCAGTGCAAAGCCCTGAGGCTAAAGGATGCTTTATGTGTCTGAGGAACAGCAGAAGGTGAATGAGATTTGAGAGGAGTAAACAATGGAAAGGTTGTGTTGATTAAATTCACAGACATAGCCAGGAGCCCATCATCTGGGGCTATATGGATCATAGTAGGAGCTTTGGGCTTAACTCTAATTGAGATGCAAGCCATTGGGGTGGTGAGTAGAGGATAATCCCTTAGAAGAATCGCTCTGACTAAACTACTTACAAGACAGTCAAACACAGAAACACAATCCAATTGGGAGGTTCTTGGTCTAGGTGAAACCTAGGGATACTGATTAGGTCCTGGCACAGCAACAGGGCAGAGGATGAGATGTGTTCAGAGTCTGGACACAATTTCAAGATAGATACATCAGGGATTGCCAACAGATGGACTGTGGGGTGTAAGGGAGAAGAATGAAAGTTAGTTTTTGCCTGAAAATCCAGAAAGATGGCGCTGCCATCAACGGAGATGAGGGAATTCATAGGAGGACCAGTTTTTGAGGGTTTAGTAATCAGGACTGTGTCATGAATGTGTTAAATTTAATCTTGCTTTTATATTGCTAAAGAAGATATGAAACAGGCATCTAATATCCAAGTCTGAAATTTTGGAGTTTAAATGTGGGGGTTTTGGGAGAATTTAAAATTAAGGGATGGGGACTTCCCTGGCAGTCTAGTGGTTCAGACTTCACCTTTCAATGCAGAGGGTGTGGATTTGATTCCTGGTTGGGGAGAGATCTCATGTACTTGGGGCCAAACAAATAAACAAAAAGAAAACAAATCATGAAAAGACTGAAGCAATATTATAACAAATTCAATAAAGACTTAAAAATGGTTCACATCCCAAAAAAGGTTTAAAAAATCAAAGAATGGAATTTAGACAGACAGGGCAAGAAAATTCTAAGGTGGATTTCATGATCCACCTTTCATGATCACGTCTGTGAGGGATACCCATACCCCCAATGAATGTAAGTGGAATCTATGGCCTGTCTCCACCCAATAGAATATGCAAAGGTGATGAGACATGCGATTACATTACCACAATTTTTACAATTGTTACATTGTAACACTGTCTTGAGAACACTCCCACATGCTGGCTTTGAAGACACAAACCACCAGTGAGCTACTATTTGGAGATAGCCACTTGGTGAGAGGGCTTCCCTAATGGCTCAGTGATAAAGAATCTGCCTGTCAATACAGGATATGTGGGTTTGATCCCTCAGTCAGGAAGATCCCCAGGACGAGGAAATGGCAATCTACTCTAGTATTCTTACCTGGGAAATCCCACAGACAGAAGAGCCTGGTAGGTTACAGTGCATGGGTTTGCAGAGTCAGACACGACTGAGCGACTGAGCATACACGCATCTGGTGAGGTGCTGACAACCAGCAAGAAAAAGAGCCCTTAGTCACATGAACTTCAAGGAGCTGCAACAACCATGAGCTTATGGGTCCTTCCCTAGTTGAGCTTCAGATGGGACCACAGCCCAAGCTGACACCTCCATTAAGACTTTGTGTCTCCCCCAGCAGAGAATCCAGTCAAGCTGTGCCTGGACTCCCCACCCATGGACACTGCAAGACAACACTTGGGTTTTGGAGAAAGCTTCTATCTTTGTAGTCATGTGTTATGTTGGAATAGAAAACTAACACAAGAGTAAGGGCGGAAGCAGTGTGGCTGGGGTCAGAACTGGGGTCCCATCCCCAGTGGGCTGCCACAGTAAAAAAAAAAAAAAAAAAAAAAACTAACACAAGAGAGAAATAGAGAGGTCAAGATATGACCTCCAAGTGGGACCTGTGGCCTTTCTTCAGAAGGGACTCTGGAGCCAGGCGGCCCTGTGGCATGGAGAGAGCACTTGATAGTGGTGTATGGTGTAGCCTGCAACTTGGGAGACTGCAGAGAACTTCCACCAGCCCCAACTGTACTGCTTCAGATTCGTGCCAGTGGATCTGAATTCAGTAAACTGGGCAGTGAGGGGCTGACTGGCAGGTGCCCAAAAGCCAGCCCATCCCTCAGGGCTGCATGGTACACACTGCAGCAAATTAGCTCTAAATAGAAAACAGAACATATGGATCAGGAGATAATGTTTCCTTATAAATGACAGCCCTCTGGGCTACACACCCTCCTGATCTAAGAGGGTTTTGCTCTCTCTTTCTTTTCCCCATCCTGCTCCTCCTGTCCAAGACCAGGAGCCAAAACTCGCCTCCCGTTAGTGTTCTCAGTGGTTATTTGCAGAGGGATTCTTCTTGTAATCTCCGAGGTTTGCTGTTCTGTTTTCCAAGTTGCAAAGGGCATAAGCTCTCAGGTATCCCTGTTGACTGCCCGAGCAAGTGGCTTCTGGCTTCTCTCTACTGAATTCCGAAAAGTGCTGCTTGGTTTCCATGCCAGCTCATTTTGTTGTTCCCTGGGGCTACGTCTTTTCTCACTGATGGAATATTTATAGACAACAGGAGAGATGACGGTGACTTTTCTAATTACACAACATCTGAGGAGCCTTCTCATTCATTCAACCAACATTTTCTAAAACAAAAAAGTCCTTGACCCCGAGATGCAAAGAAAAGTGAGACATGAGCCCTGCATGGACAATGGCATCATCTTCTAAAGAATTGCTTCCAACACCTTGAACGACCTGAGACTTCACACCAGGGAGCCAAACCCCGGTCCTTTGGTTTACTTCCTGCTGACCATTCATCAGCACCTGCCTCCCTCAGTAAACGTGGGCAGGAAATGAGTAAGTCGGGCCAGCTCCTCTCCCCACTTGCCCACAGAACTTGTTTAAAATGATAGTTTGGTCAGGAATTAGGCAGATGTGAAATGTCTCTAAATATACAATTGTTCCACTATGTAAGAGGGTTCACGATGGGGAGAGGATATCCCTTACCAGAAGGAAGATGACTTTCCTGGGTTTTGTAGCTTGCATAAAGAGTGTTCTCACAACTATGGAATTGATGGGAACAAAAATAAGGAGTTAGATTAGATTGTTTTAAAGACTGAAAATGGTTATTGCATACAGGATAAGCTACATCTCTTCCAAAGGGCTCTAGCTTTCTAGAGCTAGAAAGCTCTATGTAAGAAGTCCTTGCTCCTTCAAAGAAAAGTGATGGCAAACCTAGACAGCATATTAAAAAGCAGAGATATCACTTTGCGGACAAAGGTCCATATAGTCAAAGCTACGTTTTTTTGCAGTAGTTATAGATGTAAGAGTTGGACCGTAAAGAAGGCCGAATGCTGAAGAATTGATGCTTTCAAACTGTGGTGCTGGAGAAGACTCTTGAGAGTCCCTTGGACTGCAAGGATATCAAACCAGTCAATTCTAAAGGAAATCAACCCTGCATATTCACTGGAAGGACTGATGCTGAAGCTAAGCTCCAATACTTTGGCCAGCTGATGTGAAATGCCAACTCATTGGAAAAGACCCTGATGTTGGGAAAGATTGAAAGCAGAAGGAGAAGGAGGCAACAGAGGATGAGATGGTTGGATGGCATCATTGACTCAATGGACATAAGTTTGAGCAAAGGCCAAGAGATAGTGAAGGACAGGGGGTCACAAGAGTCAGACACAACTTAGCAACTAAAGAACAACATGTAAGAAATCAGAAACATGTGTCACAGGGTTTTGTGAAGAGGTAACTCATACAGTACAAGAACTAGTCTTGTGTTTTGCTGGAAAGATCAAAATTTCATTCAAAAAAGTCTTTTTTATTTAAACTCTTTATTTTGTATTGGGGTAGTTTTAGGTGATTAACAATGTTGTGGTAGTTTTAGGTGAACAGCAGAGGGACTCAGGCATACATATTTGTGTGTGTGTTAGTTGCTCAATCACGTCCAACTCTTTGCAACCCTGTGGACTATAACCTACCAGGCTCCTCTGTCTATGGATTCTCTGGGCAAAAATACTGGAGTGGTTTGCCATTTCCTCCTCCAGGGGATCTTCCCTACCCAGGGATTGAGCCCAGGTCTCCCACACTACAGGCAGATTCTTTACCATCTGAGCTACCAAGGAAGCTCCAGGTAGCTTCATATATATGTATATGTATATGTGAGTGAAAGTCACTCAGTCACGTCTGACTCTTTGCAACACCATGGGTTATACAGTCCATGGAATTCTCTAGGCCAGAATACTGTATTGGGTAGCCTTCTACAGAGGATCTTCCCAACTCAGGGATCGAACCCAGGTCTCCCGCATTGCAGGTGGGTTCTTTACCAGCTGAGCCACAAGGGAAGCCCAAGAATACTGAAGTGGGTATATACAGGCATACATATACATGCATCCATTTTCCCCCAAAATCCCTTCCCATCCAGGCTGACACATAACATTGAGCAGAGCTCCCTGTGCTCTACAGCAGGTCCTTGTTGGTTTTCTATTATAAACAGCAACATGATTCAGCCCCCAACAAGCAAGCACTGGCTGCTGTCCCAGGTGCTGGAGATGATCAGCAGCGGTCACAACATACCCAAGTTCTCGCTCTGTTGGCTCCTACAGTCCATAGAGTCTTGGACTGCACGGAGCTCTGCTAAAATGGGATTCAAGAATATATTTAGTCACTGATCTTCCATTTTCTGGGCTTTGGGAGACCCTTCAGCCTAGATTTTACAATTTGTCAAATTTGAATCTATCCCTCCATAGTGTGTGGGAGGTAGAGGTCTGAGAAAAAGAGACCTACTATACTTGTCCAAAGGATGTCTTTGTTCCTTTGACATTAAAGGTGCAAGTCTCATTCTATGAATGAGCAGGCCTTTAGGGTACAAATATGCAGACTCAACTTGAACAGATCATTTTTCTTACAAAGCCACAGCCCCACATCAATGTTGCAGACATGTCTCTAGAACAACCAGTGAGCATCCCAGTGATCCACCTCTTTCCACACAGTTAAAGAATGCCTAGGAATGATGTTCCTAAACAAAGGCACGTTAGGTGTTTTAGACACACTTTAAATGAGATTATTATAGACTGAGAAACATTCCTGCCTTAATTAGAAAAAAATCTTGGCGCTCATACTGGGAAGCTAATTGGCTCCATCAAAGCACTGAATGATTCCTAATTTTGCTAGTTAGAGGCACACCTGGTGACTCTTCTCTCAGTGGTACCCAAAGACTTGGGCAAAGAAGCTATAAAAAGTAACAGCTGCAGTGATAGCAAGGCTTTAGATAGACACAGAACTGAGACCTTGCTGATGGGCTTCATCCCCAGGCACTGGGTTGTTGGGCAGGCTTGGTGGGTGACCCAAGAAAGCCGCAGACAGAGGGACCAAAAACAGAAGGGACCCAATCAGGAGCAGTCTTGTCTCTAATAGAACTGAGGAGGCTTTGGCTGACGTAGAGTGTCTTTGAGGATGGAACTGTGAGGGCAGTCAGCCACCTGAAATAGTTTCCATCCTCTTCATACAAAGACTGGAAGCCAAGAGAAACAGGTATAAAGGTAGATGTGGACAGAAGACATTTTAGCCACTGTGACTCCAAAGGGAGGGAAGACAGCAATGAGGAGGAGGTCTCTAGCCTTTAAGTGGGTGATTAGCAAACTGTGCAGCACACCCTGTCCTTCTGAAGAGCTGATCTAGATGCTGAGTCATGGACCACCCTGGGAGAGCCTGATCCAGGGGCTTGGAGGGGTCTCAGGGCTGGGGGTGCATCCTCGTCACCACCTGGAGACTCATGCAGCTAGCCTGCCCCCCTCCCTATTTCCTGTGTCTACACGGTGATGCATGGAAGCCTTTGGAGTATAGACCACATTTAGCAGGGTTGGGATATGAACCAGTCCCTGTTACATGGGTGGGTGATGATGTCCCCTTATTCTGAAGCCCTTCAAAACTGGCTTTCCATTAAATGGAAATGATTTTGTGAGTCCCACCTGGCACTTCAGCAGAATGGGTACAACATCATGAATCTGTCAAAAACAAAACATTCTCACCCAAGATGATGAGTAGAAAAGGCTTTATCTCTGAGTCTAACAGAAGCTTTCTATTTCTTTATTGCACTAACATAGACAGTAACAAAAATACACACACAGGAAAGACTGACCATCCTTAACCATCCTGCTTCTTATTAAGACATCTGACTCCTCTGTCCTTGACTTACCTTGTAATTCAGGAAATCGCTCCTGATAACTACTGTTCCCCCTCCCCTGCAGCAAACTCGAGTTTGCACACACACACACACACACACACACACACACACACACACACACGTACAAGCTTTGCAGATCACTTATCTGAAAGCAGATGTTTGAAGACTAGCCTCTCACCTGGGAGACTGTCTGTAGCTGAATTTGTCTCTGAATGAAGCCCTTTGAGTAATTGCTGTATTATGTAAGCACAGGCTAGTCTATCACTAATAAGGGAAGTTGTTGAAGCTGAAACTAGCCCACCAGGGGGATGATGCTTTTCTACCCTCTCCTTCTTCATGGGGCTTTTTTTTTTGAAGGGAAGATTTGTTACTATTGAGCTGAAGACTTCAAAAACATTTTGCCAAAGTAGGGCACAGGTGACTTAACCAGGTCAAACGACTTTTTAAAGGCTTATACTTAAGTACTAGTCTTCTTAGTTAATATCCCTCAGACTTCAAAAGGTATATATATATATATAAAGATTCAGAAGGAAATTCGGGGAGCTCAGGGGGGACTGGGGGTGGGCAGCATTCCCTTAACTTAGACCATGGTGACCCAGATCATTAAAGAGTGTTTTCTTCATTTTTAGATTGGCTGACTTTAAAAAAAAAAATTCTTTCTTTGAAAACACAAAAAGAATGTCTTAGCCTGAGACAAAGGCTTTAGTTCAGTTCAATTCAACCTCTCAGTTGTGCCCAACTCTTTGTGACCCCATGGACTGCAGCACACCAGACTTTCCTGTCCTTCACCAACTGCCAAAGCTTGCTCAAACTCATCTCCATCGAGTCCAAGATGCCATCCAAGCATCTCATTCTCTGTCATTCCCTTCTCCTCCTGCCTTCAATCTTTCCCAGCATCAGGGTCTTCTCCAATGAGTCAGCTCTTCGCATCAGGTGGCCAAAGTATTGGAGTTTCAGCTTCAGCATCAGTCCTTCCAATGAATATTCAGGACTTATTTCCTTTAGAATGGACTGGTTTGATCTCCTTGCATTCCAAGGGACTCCCAAGAGTCTTTTCCAACACCACAGTTCAAAAGCATCAGTTCTTCAGTACTCAGCTATCTTTATGGTCCAGCTCTCACATCCATACATGACTACTGGAAAAACCATAGCTTTGACTAGATGGACCTTTGTTGGCAAAGTAATCTCTCTGCTTTTTAATATGCTGGTCAGTTTGGTCATAGCTTTTCTAAATTTTTTTTGCACCTTTTTTAAAAGGTGCAAGCATCTTTCAATTTCATGGCTGCAGTCACCATCTGCAGTGATTTTGGAGCCCAAGAAAATAAAGTCTCTCACTGTTTCCATTGTTTCCCCATTTATTTGCTGTGAAGTGATGGGACCAGATACCGTGATCTTAGTTTTCTGAATGTTGAGTTTTAAGCCAACTTTTTCACTCTCCTCTTTCACTTTCATCAAGAGGCTCTTTAGTTCTTTTCTTTCTGCCATACGGGTAGTGTCATCTGAGTATCTGAAGTTATTGATATTTCTCCAAGCAATCTTGATTCCAGCTTGTGCTTCATCCAGTCCAGCATTTCTCATGATGTACTCTGCATATAAGTTAGATAAGCAGGATGACAATATACAGCCTTGAAGTACTCCTTTTCCTATTTGGAGCCAGTCTGTTGTTCCATTTCCAGTTCTCATTGTTGCTTCTTGTCCTGCATACAGATTTCTCAGAAGGCAGGTAAGGTGGGCTGTTATTCCTATCTCTTGAAGAATTCTCCAGTTTGTTGTAATCCACACAGTCAAAGGATTTGGCATAGTCAACAAAGCAGATGTTTTTCTGAAACTCTCTTGTTCTATTTTAATAATCTAATGGATGTTGGCAATATGATCTCTGGTTCCTCTGCCTTTTCTAAATCTGTCTTGAACATCTGGAAGTTTACGGTTCACGTACTATTGAAGCCTGGCTTGGAAAATTTTGAGCACTACTTTACTAGAGTGTGAGATGAGTGCAATTGTGCAATAGTTTGAACATTCTTTGGCATTGCCTTTCTTTGGAATTGGAATGAAAACTGGCCTTGTCCAGTCCTGTGGCCACTGCTGAGTTTTCCAAATTTGCTGGCATATTGAGTACAACACTTTAATAGCATTATCTTTTAGGATTTGAAATAGCTCAACTGGAATTCCATCACCTCCACTAGCTTTGTTCATAGTGATGTTTGCTAAGGCCCACTTGAGTTCACATCCAGGATGTATGGTTCTAGGTGGGTGATCACACCATCATGGTTATCTGGGTCATGAAGATTTTTTTTTTTTGTACAGTTCTTCTGTGTATTCTTGCCACCTCTTCTTAATATCTTCTGCTTCTGTTAGGTCCATACCATTTCTGTCCTTTATTGTGTCCATCTTTACATGAAATGTTCCCTTGGTATATCTAATTTTCTTGAAGTGATCTGTAGTCTTCCCCATTCTATTGTTTGCCTCTATTTGCACTGATCATGGAGGAAGGCTTTCTTATTTCTCCTTGCTATTCTTTGGAACTCTACATTCAAATGGGTATATCTTTTCTTTTCTCCTTTGCCTTTAGCTTCTCTTCTTTTCTCAGCTATTTATAAGGCCTCCTCAGTCAACCATTTTGCCTTTTTCATTTCTTTTTCTTGGGGATAGTCTTGATCACTGCCTCCTATACAATGTCATGAACCTCTATCCATAGTTCTTCAGGCACTCTGTCTATCAGATGTAATGCCTTGAATCTATTTGTCACTTCCACTCTATAATTATAAGGGATTTGATTTAGGTCATACCTGAATGGTCTAGTGGTTTTCCCTACTTTCTTCAATTTAAGTCTGAATTTTGCAATAAGGAGTTCATGATCTGAGCTACAGTCAGCTCCCAGTCTTATTTTTGCTGACTGTATAGAGCTTCTCCATCTTTGTCTGCAAAGAATATAATCAATCTTATTTTGGTATTGACCATCTTCAGTGGGAGTAACTTATTTGTGGTTCCAGGTAGAGGGAGAGAGGACCAGGAAAGGAGGAAGAACCAACAAAAAACACATGCTAGTTATGAAATTCAGCAAATAAAAAATCAGGCTGCCCAGCTAAGTTTGAATTTCAAATGAACGACAGATATATCTCTTAGCATAAGTATATCCCATGCAACATTTAGGATACACTTCCACCATTTCTTTGACTGAAATTCAAATTTACCCAGGTATGCTGTACTTTATTTGACAACCCCAACAAATAGGATCTTCTAAGAATCAACAGAGGATGAGATGGTTGGATGGCATCACTGACTCAATGGACATGAGTTTGAGTAGGCCCCAGGAGTTGGTGATGAACAGGGAAGCCTGCTGTGCTGCAGTCAATGGGGTTGCAAAGAGTCAGACACAACTGAGTGACTGAGCTGAACTGATGAGTTGGGTCTTGGAACCACCTAGTCAGGGGCTGAGTGGAGGGGTATCTGTCCTCATCAGACAAGGGTTCCATATTGCATGGTATCTCTTCCACACTTCTTATTGTTGACGTGAGAGAACGCATCAGGTTTACACAGGGTTCCCACACCCACTGGGCATCAGAGAACCTTGGGGATGGCAGTGCAAGTCAAGGTGGCCTCAGTCAAGGTGCTGGCACTTTCATAAAGCCAGCCAAGACAAGGCAAAACGCATCCCCATCGCAGCAGCTGGAAGAAAAGTGAAGCCAAGAGGGTCTGTTATAGGATCTAAGAGATGTTTGAAGCACACAGATCCCTAGAAAGGACAGAGAGCAGGTGTAGGTCTCAATGATTCATTTACTGGTTCACTGAACACGTACTGACCATGGACTTGCTAGGTGCAGATGAGCATGAGAGACTTTCGTAATAGAACAAGAAATAAACACTTTTTTGGTATAATTATTTTGCACCTTGTAGACAGCTAGACGTATGGAGGACTTAACATACCACAAGACAATCTTCACTAATGGGGACAGGAAGAGATGGATGAATGCTCCCATTCAGCCCCTGAACAGTTGGGTTAAAGACACATTTCATGACGTTTCTCAGAAGGTCTTACCTTTTAGAGTTGCCAGATAAAGTACAGAACACCCAGCTGAATTTGAATTTCAGATAAATAACAAATAACTTTTAGTATATCTCCAATATTGCATGGAATATATTTATCCTGCACTGTCCTGCATCTTCTGCCCTCCTCAGAGACACCGATGGACAATTCAGAAGATGGGCTATGTGGTGACAAGCATTTCAGCTGTGTTGCTCACTGCTGTTTCCTGTTTTCGTGGAACAGGACCTGGTACATTGCAGGTGCTCCTGGATGCTCACTGTTCAAAAATTGTCACTCTAAAGTGAATAATCCACTGTGTAACACATTGTAAGCTCTCAGGAAGAGGGGAGGGCATTGCAAACTCTGAGGCAAGAAAGACACGGCACATTTGAGGATGGAGGGAGAGGAAGGGCAGTGTGGTTAGAGCATGGACAGCAACCAGAAATTCTGAGAGAGGGTGAAGGTGGGTAGAGACAAGATCACAGGAATCTTGAGTCATGATAATAGCCAAGTATGTTTGCCCAGGCAAGTAGGAAGCCCACACAGGGTTTTACACAATGGAGAGTCATAAATATCCTCATTTTTAAAATTAAACTTTTCATCTTGACATAATTATAATTGACCTGTGAATGTAAGAACAAATACACAGACACCCCATGTTTTCCACAATGGTAACATCCTGCAAAGTTACCAGACAGTGTCACAACCAGAATATTGATGTTGATAAAATACAGAACATTCCACCTCCACAGGGACATTAACACTGTTGCCCTTTTATGACCACATCCACCTCCCTCAGATCTCCAACTCCTTCTCAACCCCTGGCAACCACAGACATTGCCCTCTATTTTATAATGTAGACATTTCAAGAATATTACATACATGGAATCATAAAATATGTAACCTTTGGGACTGGCTTCCTTCACTCAGCATAATCTCATTGGAGATTCAGGCAGGCAGCTGAGTGTGTCAATAGTCTGTTCATTTCCGCTGCTTGTAGTATTACCTGATGTGGTTGTACTACAGATTTTGTGCCGTTTACCTATTGAAGGAGATTGGACATTGGATTGCTTCCAGTTTGGGGGTTATTAGGGGATTAAAGCTGCAATAGACACTTCTGCCCATGTTTTTATGTGAACATAGTCTTTATTTCTTTGGGATAAATGCCCAGGAGTGCAGTTGCTAGATTTTATGCTATTTACATGTTTAGCTTGTAAAGAAAATTCTAAGCTTTTTCAGAGTGAGTGTCCCATTTTCAGTTTTCACTAACAATGTGAGTGATCAAGTTTCTCTGCATCCTCGCCAGCATTTGGAGTTGTGGATTTTTTTTTTTTTTTCTTTTAGCCATTCTGAAAGGTGTGTAGTGTTATCAACTTGAGATTTTAATTTGCATTCCTTTCATGGCTAATGATGTTGAACATCTTCTCATGTGGTAATTTGACATCTGTGTATCTTCCTTGGTGAAATCTTTCTTCATGGCATGTGCCCATTTTCTAATTGAATTGCTTTTTTTTTTTTCCCAAGCACTATTGACTTTGGAGAATACTTTGTGTATTTTAGATACTAGTTCTTTGTCAAATATGTGGTTTGCAAATATTTTCTGCCAGTTTATAACTTGCCTTTTCATCCTCTTAACAGGGAATTTCACAGAGCATAAGATTTTAATTTTGGTTAAGTCTAATTTATCCAATTTTCCTTTTATGGATCATGCTTTTGGTGTCAAATCTAAGAACTCTCTGGCTGTCCTAGACACTGAAGTTTTTCCCTGTGCTTTTCTCTAAAATGTTTATAGTTTTACATTTAATTCCATGATCCATTTTGAGTTAATTTTGTATAAGCTGTGAAACTTGGGTTAAGCTTTATTTTTTTTCTACTGTGAATGTCTACTTGTTCCACTACTGTATTAGTTTCTGGGAGGTGAGGGGTCTGTTATTAACAAAGCACCCCACCCTGGGTGACTTAAACGGTGGACATTTGTTCTCTCACAGCTCTGGAAGTCAGAAGTCCAAGAGTAAGGTTGCAGCCAGGTTGGCACCTTCTGAGTCAAGGAGAGAGACTCTTATCCAGGCTTCTCTCCCAGACTCTGGGGGTTGCTGGTGATCTTATGTTCCTTAGATTATAAAAGCATCATCCTGACCTCTGCCTTTATCTTCAGAGAAATGGCCTCTCTCTGTTTCTTGACTTCCTTGTCTCTCTGTGTCTGGCTATCTCTGTGTTCAGATGTCCCTTACTATAATAACACCAATCATATTGAATTAGAAATCACCCTAGTAACCTAATTTTAGTTGGATTACTTATATACAGACCTTTTCCCCAGATAAGGTCACAGTCAGAGGTGCTGAGTTTGAAGATTGCCACAAACCTTTATTGGGGAGATGCAATTCAATGCACGAAAATGCCATTTGATGAAGAGTTTGTCTTTCTTTCATTGAATCACTTTTGCACCCTTTTCAAAAGTCAATTTGGAATATTTTTCTGGACATACTTCCAGTTTTCTGTTCTGTTCCATTGCTCTACGTGTCTACCTTGACAATACCACCTACTCTAGATAACTATAGCTATATAATAAGTCTTGACATTGAATAGACAATCTTTCCTTTTTATTATTCATTTTCAACATTATGTTAACTATTATATTTCCTTTGTCTGGTATCCCTACCTATTTAATAATTTCCCACAGTTTGTTGTGATCCATGCAATCGAAGGCTTTAGCATAGTCAATGAAACAGAATTAGATGTTTTTCTGGAATTCTCTTGTCTCTTCCATGATCCAGTCAATGTGAGCAATTAGATTTCTGGCTCCTTTGCCTTTTCTAAATCCAGCTTGTACATCTGGAAGTTCTTGGTTCATGTACTGCTGAAGCCTAGCTTGAAGGATTTTGAACATAACCTTACTGGCATTTGAAATGAGTGCAAATGAACATTCTTTGGCATTGCCCTTCTTTGGGATTGGAAGGCAAGGAAGAAGTGTTGTTTTCAGATTGTGGTGCTGGAGAAGGCTCTTGAGAGTCACTTTTACTGCAAGGAGACTAAACCAGTCAATTCTAAAAGAAATCAACCCTGAACATTCACTGGAAGGACTGATGCTGAAGCTGAAGCTCCAATACTTTGGCCACCTGATTTGAAAAACCAATTCATTGGAAAAGATCCTGATGATGGGAAAGATTGAAGGCAAAATGTGAAGGAGATGGCAAAGGATAAGATGGTTAGATAGTATCACCTACTCAATGGACATGAATTTGAACAAACTCCAGGAGATAGTGGAGGATAAAAGAGCCCAGTGTGCTGCAGTCCATGAAGTCACGCAGAGTTGGACATGACTTAATGACTGAACAACAAAAGCTCCTTTATCTTTGGGTATAAACTTTAAAATAATTTTTCTATATCTACAAAAATATCTTGCTAGATTTTTATGTGAATTATGCTAAACTTGTGTATCAATTAAGGAAGGATGGAAATATTACTGTTTTTAATCTTCCATTTAGTGAACACAGTATCTCTCTCCATTTATTTAGATATTTGATTTCTTTCATCAGCATTTCATAGTTTTAAGTAAACGAATTCTATGTGGTTTGTTAGAGTTACAACTACATATTCAATTTTAAGTAACTATAAATTGCATTGTATTTTAAATGTTGGTGTCCATGTATAACACATTGCTAATATATAAAAATACAATTAACATCTACATGTTTACTTTGTATCTTGCCACTTTAATGAACTCATCTATTTGCTCTAGGAATTTTTTTGGAGAGCATAAGACATGAAGAGGAATAACTAGCAGCTGCTGGCAAAATCAGACAGTGAGAAACCTAGAAAGGTAGTTCTGAAAGTAACCAAAGAGAAAGTCTAAAAAACAAAGCTATGGGGGAAAAAATCTACTTGATGAATGAATTCAAGAAACTAGATACAGCTGAAGAGAACATTAATGAAATCAGCTAAAATGTTATAAAATGGATAAATGTTGTTATAAATGGATAAATGTTGCACAGAAGAGAAGGGGGAAAAAGGGAAGAGATAAAGGAGATTGCTAACAAAGAGATAATAAAGATTGACAATGAAGATTGACACTCTAAAAGAAGCTTAAAAAGAGATCATGAAAAAAGTTTAGGTGTTGTAGGGGTAAGACATAAAAACAAATCCAAATCTAGAAAGTGTAATGAAATTGCAGGAGGCTAAAAAACAGGAGAGGGAATTTTAAAAATTTCCAGAAAGAAAAGAAAATTATGTATAAATGAATAGCAATTAGAATGAGAGCACATAAATGCCATAAAATCTTGGAAAGGTAAAAGATTTTCAAAAGACAAAGAGGAAATCATAATCAATCTAGATTTCAATGTTGGAATAATTGTGATTCAAGCTTGAAAGCTGAATAAGAATATTCACACATGTGTTTCAGTCATATAAAGACCAAGAGATTTTTATATTCATTGGTCCTTCCTTAAATAACCTCAAAAGGAAGTTATTTTTATAAAATAAAACATGTAAACTAAAATAAAATACATAAAATATCAAGTGTTGGCAATGATGTTGAGAGACAAGAACTCTCATCTGTAGTGGTGGGATGCGACATAGTGATTACCCTCTGAGAGAGCACAGGGCATTGCCTAGGAAAGCTGAGATCTGTTGTTCAATTGCTAAGTCATGTCTGACTCTTTGTGACCCCATGGACTCCAGGCTCCTCTGTCCTCCACTAGCTCCTGGATATTGTTCAAATTCATGTTCATTGAGTTAATAATGCTATCTAACCATCTCATCCTCTGCCACCTCCCTTCTCCTTTTGTCTTCCATCTTTCCCAGCATCAGGGTCTTTTCCAGTGAATCAGTTCTTCACATCTGGTGGCCAAAACATTGGAGCTTCAGCTTCATCATTGGTCCTTTCAATAAATATAATAATAATATATTTCTGTAATATCCTTAGGATTGACTGAGGTATGTAACCCCAAAACCCAGAAATGCTGTTTTTTCCTTATATCCTACACTAGAAACTCTTCCAGCTGAGCTATTTCAAATCCTAAAAGATGATGCTGTGAAAGTGTTGCACTCAATATGCCAGCAAATTTGGAAAACGCAGCAATGGCCACAGGACTGGAAAACATCAGTTTTTATTCCAACCCCAAAGAAAGGCAATGCCAAAGAATATTCAAACTACCACACAATTGCACTCATTTCACATGCTAGCAAAGTAATGCTCAAAATTCTCTAAGCCAGGTTTCAACAGTACATGAACTGAGACCTTCTAGATGTTCAAGCTGGATTTAGAAAAAGCAGACAAACAGAGATGAAATCGTCAACATCCACTGAATCATTGAAAAAGCAAGAGGATTTCAAAACTTCATCTACTTCTACTTCATTAACTCTGCTGAAGACTTTGAATGTGTGGATCACAACTGTGGGAAATTCTTCAAAAGATGGGAATACCAGACCACTTTACCTACCTCCTGAGAAATGTGCATGCAGGTCAAGAAGCAACAGTTAGAACTGGACATGGAACAACAGATTGGTTCAAAATTGGGAAAAGAGTATGTCAAGGCTGTGTATTGTCACCCTGTTTATCTAACTTATATGCAGAGTACATCATGACAAATGCCAAGCTGGATGAAGCACAAGCTGGAATCAAGATTGCCAGGAGAAATATCAATAACCTCAGATTTGTAGATAACACCACTCTTATGGCAGAAAGTGAAGAGGAACCAAACAGCTTCTTGTTGAAAGTAAAGAGGAGAGTGGAAAAGCTAGCTTAAAACTCAACATTCAAAAAACTAAGATCATGGCATCCAGTTTCATCACTTCATGGCAAAAAGATGGGGAAACAATGGAAACAGTGAGAGACTTTATTTTCTCGGGCTCCAAAATCACTGTAGATGGTGACTGCAGCCATGGAATTAAAAGATGCTTGCTCTTTGGAAGAAAAGGTATGACAGAACACCTAAACAGCATATTAAAAAGTAGAGACATCACTTTGCTGACAAAGGTCTGTCTAGTCAAAGCTATGGTTTTTTCCAGCAGTCACGTATGGATGTGAGAGCTGGACCATCAAAAAGGCTGAGCACCAAAGAATTGATGTTTTTGAATCATGTTGGAGAAGACTCTTGAGAGTCCCTTGGACTGAAAGGAGATCAAACCAGTCAATCCTAAAGGAAATCAATCCTGAAAATTCATTGTAGGAACTGATGCTGAGGCGGAAGCTCCAACACTTTGGCCATCTGCTGCTAAGAGCCTACTCATTGGAAAAAAACCCTGATGCTGGAAAATATTGAAGGCAAGAGGAGAAGGGGATGACAGAGGATGAGATGGTTGGATGGCATCACTGACTCAGTGGACATGAGTTTCAGCAAGCTCTGGGAGATGGTGAAGGACAGAGAAGCCTAGCATGCTTCAGTCCATGGGGTTGCAAAGAGTCAGACACAACTGTGCAACTGAACAACAAGAAACACTTACTTGCATGCAGCAGGTGATGTTTGCAAAGATCTCTTTTGTGATGAGGTCAATTAGAGGGGAAAATGTGAAAAAACCTAATGTCACCAACTGAGAAGTATGTAAATACATTATAGTGTAGTCTTATGATGGAGTACTGCCCAGTCCTTGGGAAGATGACTGTGTTTTGCTTGAATCAGCTCAAAAAATGAAGTTGAATTTTCAGAAGCATAATATTAATAGACTGACATATACAGAATTGTCAACCTTATAAAAATGTTATACAAAATAATGCTAAAAATGTTTCATCTTGTAACATTATACATGTGTATGTATGTGTGCATCAGTTCAGTTCAGTTCAGTTCAGTCCCTCAGTCATGTCTGACTCTTTGTGACCCCATGAATCACAGCATGCCAGGCCTCCCTGTCCATCACCAACTCCCGGAGCTCACTGAGACTCACGTCCATCGAGTCAGTGATGCCATCCAGCCATCTCATCCTCTGTCGTCCCCTTCTCCTCCTGCCCTCAATCCCTCCCAGCATCAGAGTCTTTTCCAATGAGTCAACTCTTCACATGAGGTGGCCAAAGTACTGGAGTTTCAGCTTTAGCATCATTCCTTTCAAAGAAATCCCAGGGCTGATGTCCTTCAGAATGGACTGGTTGGATCTCCTTGCAGTCCAAGGGACTCTCAAGAGTCTTCTCCAACACCACAGTTCAAAAGCATCAATTCTTCGGCGCTCAGCTTTCTTCACAGTCCAACTGTCACATCCATACGTGACTACTGGACAAACCATAGCCTTGACTAGACGGACCTTTGTTGGCAAAGTAATGTCTCTGCTTTTGAATATGCTATCTAGGTTGGTCATAACTTTTCTTCCAAAGAGTAAGTGTCTTTTAATTTCATGGCTGCAGTCACCATCTGCAGTGATTTTGGAGCGCATGCATAGTAGGCATATAAAAGCTTTGACTAAAAGGATGTTATTTGTTAAAGAAACATTCATTCTGAGACTTGTTACAGTGGTAAGGAAGATTTTACTGAAGACTATTGCAATATAGGAGAAAGGTGGACTAAACCCCAAATATAAGAGATAAGTGGGGATTTATAGCTAAGATGCGGGTGTAGGTGTGAGTGGATGGAAAATTATGAAGAACAAAAACATTAGGGTGGAGGGGTTCTTGCTAGAGTGATTTAACAGGATTTCTGCTAAAGGCAGACTAAGGTAATCAGCTACCAAAGGTGGGAGCATTCTCACCTAATTGACTCATCAGGATTCTTATTACCACTGCACTTAGCAGACTGAAGATAGGGCCCAAGGATGAGGCCAGGTGGAGGACAAGGCTCAAAGAGGCTGCCCACTGTTTGGTCAAGGGGAGAGTCTTAATCACTACAAAGAGTTGGATCATGGTTCCTACTGGAATACTTCCTGTGGAGAGGAAAGGTGGGGATGATTCTGAAAATGGATTCAAGGGGAATCAAAGGGACTTTATTGCTTTTATGTTCAAAACAATTTGAATTGAAACAGCAAATGACATTCTAAAAATATGCTGAATACAAAGGAGTTTGTGACATTTTTCTATGTATTTTTCTATGCTTTGAATTTCAATAGATTGGATGAGGCAAGGTAGACACTGAGGCAGCAGTGAGAGGTTCTGGGAGAGATGTCAGTTGTTCACACCAGGACGGTAGGGCTGCACCTGGAGAGGAGGCTGTGGTCCAGACAGAAGCACAGGGACCCAAGAACAGCAAGGCCACTGTATCACTTATCTACTGCTGACAACCACACACCCCAAAACAAGAGAAACCTTTCTCCCTCTGTGAAATGACCCACCAGTGCTGCTAGGCTTGCCTCATCTCGTTGGCTGCATTTGGAGGTGCTTACCTAAGGGTCAGCTGCAGTGCCTGGCATGGCCCAACCATTCCTTCCTTGTGGTCCTTCATGCCATGGTCATCTTTGATGACTGGGTTAAGCCCCAGTGAAGGAGCACTTATCTAGTCTCTCTGTCCCATTTGCTGATGAGCCGTTGCCCAGAGCAAGCCACGGCGTGAGATGAAAACAGACAAGTGAACAGTGGACTGATCTACTGGGGACTGCTACTCCCACAATCTACCACAACAATCTTAAAATGAGTAAGATAGTGTTGTATTGACATAGGCATAAAAAAAGCAACACATTAAAGCCAACAACAACAGCAGGGAAGGATGAAACAGATGAAGCTATTGAAGAACAAGGAGGGATAATTTGCCTTACCAAGAATTATCACAAATGGTGAAAAAGGATCACTTTTTTAAAAACATGTTGTCAACAGCACTAACTATGAAATAAAGGATGTATAAATTTGATAATATTAAAATTAGGTATCAGAAATAATATATCTGGAGGTTTTTTCATTTGTTTGTTTTGTTTTTGTTGTTTCATCAACAGAGAACTAGTGTCCAGATAAGGGGCTTCTCAGGTGGCTCAGTGGTAAAGAATCTGACTGCCAATACAGGAGATGCAAGAGATGCCAGTTGGATCTCTGGGCTAGGGAGATCCCCTCGAGGAGGAAATGGCAACCCACTCCATTATTCTTGCCTGGAGAATCCCATGGACAGAGGAGTCTGGTGGGCTACAGTTCAGAGGGTCCCAAAGAGTTGGACCTGATGGAAGAGTCTTAGCGTGCTTGTCCAGATGATTGAGAGAATATGGATGATCCATCAGGACCCATCCACAGCCTCTGTTCTGTATTCTTTTATGGGATGATGATAACTTAAAAAAACTACACAACGTGAGAGACGCATGTTTCATTGGAAGTGAAATGAGGGCTGCAGCCAGGGAGATAACACCCCAGATAGCTCTGAGAAACTGCTCCAAAGAGGCAGGTGAGAAGGTCAGTATACATGTGATTTTGGTGAAGGGAGAGTCCATGCAATCAAGCACATATATTTTCCAGAAGGTTTCTGCTAGCCACAAGGAGCATATGTCACCATGAAGGACTTTGGTGCTTTTTTGATATGAGGAGATACAAGAATTGGGCTCATAAAATCAGCTCTTAAATATATTTGTCTGAAGACCTGTTCTGTCAGTCCCACCTCCACTCGCCCACGTCCCCAGCACACAGGGCCTCTTTTCTGATCTCCACTCTAAACTCCTTTCAGGGGTTGTTAAAAATCAGCAGCTACAGCAGCACATGATTTAATCCTTGAAAAAGTAGATGGCATGTGCCAAATTGTAGGTGATGGGATGATAGTGAGAGGTTGTAGGAATCAACCTGAAGAAGATGGACAGCCCATCAAGCTTCATCCACAGCCACTGTTCTGTTTTCTTTTATGGGATAGTCAGTTGGATATGCCACAAGAGGAGGCAGAGGAGAGACCCAGAAAAAAAAACAAAGTTTATTACACTTAGGAGTCCTAGACGCAGGAGCTAGCATGCCACGTGGGGCCACATGCGGAAGCACCAAAGTGGTCAGGAGGCAGAAGGTAGGAGCAGAGTGGGAGTGGGGAGCTTTTTGAAAGTAAAAAGTGTTGGTGGCTCAGTTGTGTCTGACTCTTTGTGGTCTCATGAACTGTAGCCTGCCAGGTTCCTCTGTCCATGGGATTCTCCAGGCAAGAATGCTGAAGTGAGTTGCCATTCCCTTCTCCAGGGGATCTTCCTGACCCACGGATGGAGCCTGGCCTCCTCTTGCATTACAGGCAGATTCTTTACCACCTGATCCACCAGAGAAGTCCCAGGGAGAATTTAGGTAAGGTCTTTATTGGGGTTTCTGCAAAAAAGGCAGAATAGGATGAACAGCTTAGGACTGGCTACATCTGAATAATTCTGGCTAGCTTTGGGCTATAGGGGTGGTCTCTAGTTACCTGGTGCCTAGCAATATTCCTTTGATTAAAGCACTACAGTTCAGCAGGAATATTGCCTCCTGGGATGTTGGGCAGGAGAAAGAAGGTCTGGCTCTGGGTTAGTCACTTTGCATATCAAAGGCCTGCTCCCTGCTGGGTCCTTTGCTCTCTCTGTGAATCTGCTGGCTCAAGAAGGGGCAATCTCTTCCCAGCTAGAAAGATTCTTTTGTTATTGTTCTCTTGACTTTTTTTTAGGATGCTATAACAACTTAATATGCACAAAATTAAAAGCATCTACAGTATTAAAAGCATCAAAAGCCTCACAGGCATTATATAGGCATGCCAAAAATGATGAAATGCAGTTGGTCAATAAAAGTAAATAAAAATCCACCAACCCGATTACCAGGAGCTTCCCTGGTGGCTTAGATGGTAAAGAATCTGCTTGCAATGCGGGAGATTTGGGTTCAGTCCCTGAGCTGGGAAGATCCCCTGCAGAAGGAAATGGCTAACCACTACAGTAATCTTGCCTGGGAAATCCCCTGGATAGAGAAGCCTGGCAGGCTACAGTCCATGGTGTTGCAAAGGGTCAGACACGACTGAGTGACTATCATTCATTGTGACCCTGAACCTCATTACTGATTGGGAAAATGCAAAGTAAAAACCACAATAAGATACACTGCAGACCTCAGAAGGGTAAAAGCTTAAAGACCTGACAACGGGAGGTGATGAGAAAGATGAGGAGTTGCAGGGGTTCCCATTTCCTCTTGGGGGCTATACATTTTATACAGGGGACCCGCAAAAGGAATTTTCAGAGCAGCAAACTGACACCACCCTGGATGTCTATCAGCTGTGTGGCAGAGAAGTGAATCAAGGAGTACTTGAAATGGAAATGAATGTTACAGCCAAAAACACTCACCAAGAAATGATAAGCTACAGAAGCAAGTCACAGAAAACCCATGAGGTCTAATTCTTTTTATGTATGATCAGTAGCCGGTGGAATCTATGTTCTGTGGTATAGGGCTCTGTATGTGGGTGGCAAGGCAATAGATAAAAGCAAGAGAATTGTTGTTGCAAAGGAGCAAGAGTATGATTGGGGAAGGAATGAAGGAGGGACAGGCCCTCTAAGACCCTGGCCAAAATCTGTTTCTTGGGTATCTAGTTGCCCCCTTTGTAATTTGTCTTAAAAAGAAAGAATAACGAGAGTTGAAAGGGAAGAGTGGGTGAAAAACTTCAGAGAAGGGCCCCTGCCACAAGGTCAGTGGCTTTTGGGTACAGGCACTGGTGACAGAGGAAGCTGTATGAACAGCAGGATGTCTGGAGATAAAATTGGGGTGATTCAGTGATGGATTAGATGGGGAGGTGAGGAGAGAGAGTTGGGCGAGGGGTTCCTAGATTTCTTTTTTTCTTTTAACACTTTATTTATTTGGCTGCACTGGGTGTTAGTCACAGCATCTGGCATCTTCCACCTTCTTTGGGGCATACAGGATCTTTAGTTGTGGAATGCAAACTCTTAATTGCCACATGTGGCCTCTAGTTTCCCAACCAGGGATTGAACTCGGGTCCCCTGCACTGGGAGCATGGAGTCTTAGCCTCTGGACCACCAGAGAAGTCCCAGGATTCCTAGATTTCTGGTTTACTTCCTAGGTTCATGGTGATTTGTCCTCTTGAATAAGTAAGGGCTCTTAACTTTTTGACTCGGTGGTGTATTGGAGGCTCTTGGTCAAGGAGACATCAGCCACGTGGTCTTGGTGCTCAAAGAAGTCACAGGAGCTAGAGATGCAGCTTTCAGAAATGCCCGTGTGCAGTTTTGACAAAGCCGCCAGTGTGGGTGAGAGAGCCAGGGGGCTGGGGGCAATGAGAAGAGATGGTCATCTGGGCCTGAGTCGACGCACACACACCTGCAGGGTATGGCAGCCCAGAGCCCAGAGGGGTTGTCAGTTTGAGGAGATGATGATAGTTTAATGTGATGAATGCAGAAAGGTGGGGTGTGATGAAGTCTGAGACACATACCTTGGATTTAAGATTTGAAGATAACTGGTGGCTTCAACCAAAATTGCCTGGATGGTGCAGCTGGGGATGGAAGCCAACTAGGAGAGGGTAATGTGAGGCTAGGGGGAGAGGCAAGGTGCCACCCTGTCCATTAGCAAAGACAGCACACCTGCCAAGAACCAGGCTTCACATACGTGCATCATCCATGCCATGCTGCCAAGGAGCTGTCAGTTATATCTGTCCCTGCATCTCTAGCCCCTGGGAAAGTGGTCTGGCACACAGTAGGTCCCCAATAAAACCTGCTGGATGTGGATGAAGCATATCCCCCAGTTTCCAGCATCAAATTCACCCAAAATGATGTCATTTAATTTCCATTTCACGCAGCTGTGTTTCAAATATTTACACCCAAGCAGAGATGCACACTAATGGAAAGTTCATTCATTATACACACATTGTTTTAACAGCCCTGTAATCATGAGATGAATTCATAGCAAGAGGAAAACTAACTGCATTTTATCATGTCAGTAATTGAGAGTTAACACCAGAGCTCTCTCTTGCCCTGGAGGGTTGGACACCTGGGAGAGTGTTGTAACAAATGTCAGGGAAGGAAGCAAAGTGACAGCCATCCCATTGAGGGCCAGATTCTCAAGCATCCTCCATCTCAATCCTCAACTACTCCTCTGAGTGAGCAGGTGGGTCCCCAACAGCACATGGGGAGCCTCGTGCTCGAGGGTCCACAGCTGGTCCTTGGCAAAGATGGGATGCAGAATGCATACCCACATGTCT